>NC_086327.1:85060890-85806724 GCF_036172605.1 Pelobates fuscus | reverse complement strand
TGCTGTGCAATTTTGGGCACCTGTTCTAAAGAAAGATATCATGGCACTAGAAAAAGTGCAGAGACAAGCTACAAAATTGTTAAAAGGAATTGAGCATTTTAGTTATGAAGAAAGGTTAGAAAAATTAAATCTCTTTAGTTTGGAAAAACAGCACCTGAGAGGGGATATGATAACATTATACATATATATTCGGGGCCATTACAAACCATTATCTGGAAATCTGTTCATAAACAGGGCTATACATAGGACACGAGGTCACGCATTTAGGCTTGAAGAAAGGAGATTTCATCTAAGGCAAAGAAAAGGTTTTTTTACAGTAAGAGCAATAAGGATATGGAATTCTTTGCCTGAAGAGGTGGTTTTGTCAGAGTCTATACAGATGTTTAAACTGCAATTGGATAAATACTTGCAAAAACATAACATACAGGGATATAATTTCGAATTAGTGGGGTAATAGCTGCTTGATCTAAGGAGAAATCGGACTGCTATTTTGGGGTCAAGAAGGAATTTTTTCCTAGTTTGTTGCAAAATTGGAGGCGCTTCAGACTGGGTTTTTTGCCTTCTTTTGGATCAACAGCAAAAGCATATGTGAGGAAGGCTGAACTTGATGGACGCAAGTCTCTTTTCAGCTATGTAACTAGCAGGCGCACACACACAGAAGCTCCCGCACAAGCACATACACACACACATAGCTCACTCAACAGCAGATGACACACACACAGAAGCTCACTCACTAGCAGGCACACACACTCACAGAAGCTCACTCACTAGCAGGCACACACACAAACTCAAAATAAAAACACTAGGGGTCAGCACTAGTAAACCAAGACAGAACAACATGAGTAAGGCAGCAACCCTTTACAAGGATTCCCTCAAAAACCACTGAAAAGAATCAAAGACAGGTAGCACAAAGGTAGGAATATAGGAATATATGTGTATAGTTCCAAAAGTCTTGTATAAGGTACAATAGGGTCTTTGGAGCCAGAGGATGGTGGTACTTGCACTTCGCCGATGTATATACAGAGAGGGGCGGTAAAGTGAAGAGGTTAATAGTGCATTAAGTCTTAATGGGTACAAATAAGACAGTAAAATAATAGGGTTACACATTTGGTAGAACTTAAGCCAGCTCTGGTGTGTATAACGTACAGCAGTATAATCCCCACTTAAAGGATATGGCGTGAGTGTTCGTGATGATGAAGGTGTCGGTAACCCAAAATGACATAATAAAAGGCAACAATAGTGCTCTCAATAAAATATAAATAGTCAGTAAGATATATTAAAAATTTTACTCACAAAGATAGAGCAGGCCAACTGCTCTATAACAACAGTATCGGTGGTATGATCCCCACCTGGGATTAGTTGTTTTGAACCTCCCAGCTTGTCTGCAGAGCTCTCTTTAAAAAAAAAACACACACACACACACACACACACACAAACTCACTCCCTAGCAGACACCAGGGCCTGGACTGGGGATACAAAGCAGCCCTGGAAAAAAAAAAAATCTATGCCAGCCCCATAAGTCATTGCGCCATATATTGCCGTATGTAATATGTAAGGCAATGTCTTGCCACCCCAGATGGTTGAGTAATCTATATATATATTGTTTTTTCTAATATATAATATTGGTCCTTTCAGAGTAAAACATTTAATTATACATTAAGCATACTCACATGCAGACACAGACAGACAGACAGACAGACAGACAGACAGACAGACAGACAGACAATCTCACTGACACACACAAGCTCATTGATACACAGCCTCATAGACAAACAATGTCACTGATATACATAAGCTCATTGGCATAAAAACACAAACTCACTCACTCACTAGCAGGCACACACACACAGCTTAATGTAGTGGTTCTGGTGTCTATAGTCTGTCCCTGTAGGCTTTTCAATGTAAACACTGACTTTTCCGAGAAATAGCAGTGTTTACATTGCTTCCTAGTGACACCTCTAGTGACAGTCACTCAGACAGTCACTAGAGGTGCTTCCTGTGTCAGTGCTGCACAGTGTGATTGCACAGTGTGCAGCACCTACATTCAGGGCCTTTGCAGCCAATCCTATGGCAGAGCATTGGATTGGCTGAGATCATCAAGCTTGATGATGTCAGCCATAGAGGCAGGGCCAGTCGAGGGGAGACCAGCACGGCGTAAAAAAAAAAAAAAAAAAGTAAAAAACACTTTTTAAATACACACACACACACACACACACCATGACACAGACACACCATGACAGACAGACACACACACACTCACACTGACAGAATGACACATATTACCTGTGGGTGACCGGCTGGGTGTGCTAGTGGCCGCAGGGGGAGCTCTAATGGCCGCAGAGGGAGGTCTGCTGGCGGCAGCAGGGGGAGCTGTTTTGTCTCTGCTCCCCCACCCTCGCGCGCAGCCGGTCTCGGTCTCATTAAGCTGCACGCTGGGTAGCAGAGACAGAACAGCTCCCCCTGCGGCCGCCAGCAGACCTCCCCCTGCAGCCGCCAGCAGACCCAGATCCGGCCCTGGCAGACACACACACACACACACACACAAGCTCACTAACTAGCAGGCACACACACACACACAGAATCTCACTCACTAGCAGGTACACACACACACACAAACTCCCTCACTAGCAGATGCACACACACACATAAGCTCACTCACTAGCAGACACACACACACACACACACAGCTCACTCACTAGCCGATGCAGACACACACGCACACACAAAAGCTCACTCACAAGCAGATGCACACACACACCGAAGCTCACTCACTAGCAGGCACACACACACATACCGAAGCTCACTCACTAGAAGGCACATACACACACAAAAGCTCACGCACTAGCAGATGCACACACACACACACACACACACATAGAAGCTCACTCACTGACTAGCAGATGCAAACACACACACACAGAAGCTCACTCACTAGCACACACACATAGAAGCTCACTCAGTAGTACACACACACAAAGCTTACCTGGCACTGGTAGGAAGGTGTTAATGTCTGGCCTCTTCATTCCAACGAGATCAGCAGCTTCCGTCAGGGGGAGTGGCTTGTGTTCGGGAGGTGGGGCTTAAGTGCAGGGGCTGGGCATGCAGTAGTAATTGCTGTACACTGTGCAGGGAGACTGACAGGTCTCCCTCCGGCCATAAGCAGAGTAATTGCGGCCGCACCAGCCCCTAGCTCCTCCCTCAGTACTACCCTCAGACTGACACAGTCCGAGGGGAGAATCATTTAAATTACATGTGCCTGATGAGTGATGATTAAGACGGTCAGCCCAGCCCCAGGTGCCGCTGCCCACCAGGAAATTTTCTGGTATCTCGTTGGGCCAGTCCGCCCCTGATAATAAGTAAACATAATACTTAAAATACCAGAAAGTGAATGTTCTCCTTTAAAGGGGCTCTATAGGCACCAAGACCACTTTATTTTAGTTAAGTGGTTTTGGGGCCAGGTGCATGTCATTTTAACCCTTCAGCTAAAAACATTGCGGTTTTGCAGGAACGGGAAGACAGCCACTAGAGGTGCGGTGTCAAACTCAGTTATAACTTAAATAACTCATTGAAAACCTATGACTGGCTCCCTGCTGCATTTCACAGTGCATGTGCACTTGCCTCCCAATGCTTCTCTATGGGGAAGCATCGGATCATCAATGCACCGGCACAGAGGCAGATCGGCAGGCTGCATGATATAAGGTTAGTAAAACTTGCCTTTTAAACTCCTGCAAGGGTGGTGGACACCTAGATCGGTAAGGGAACACTATAGCATTCAGAATAAATGCTCTGTATTTTTAAGCTATAGTGTTCCTTTAAATCATTGAAAACTAAAGTCATACATAGTTTAGAGTAAGGGGGATAATTCAGCTTGAAGGGACCCTGAAATAGCAGTTTATGCTCTAACCATAGGCTTATGTAGCAGGTTGAATTTACCCAATGGATTGAATCCTTCCGGTCTTTAATTACAGGCTGCGTTTATTTGAAAATTCATAATAAATAAAGAACATTAATGGGAAAACAAGCTTACAACCTTCACCTTGGTCATTTTAATAATAACGTTTTTGTTTTTTTATCGTCTGTAGATGTTTTTTTTGTCTTGGATTGAATCCAAACTAGAGCATGGAAATTTCCATTCTATAAAATGCTGGATGATTACCCAGGCTAAATAAGTCAGATTTATAACATTGCTCTGATCACTCTGCCGCTGTCAAACAACCAGGAACACAGGAATTTGCATGTTGCATTAGTTAAAATGTAATTTGAATGCCAAAAGCAATAATTAAATAAGACTATTTTTGGAAACAAAGACAAAGAACTGCCAACTATTGCCCACGCATGCACCTTAAGGGCAGGGATAATATCCAAAATACAGAAACAAGAAAAAATTAGCGATAACTTGTGAAGTATGTGAGACATTGTGCAACAGTATCCAAGAACTACAGGATTTGTTGACGACCAGTGACATATAAATCTTCAAATCTACAACTGTAATCACTACTCAATCACTGACTGAAATTGAAAAGACAGGTTTGAAATTATCATTTAGTTGAACAGAGATTAAGTCTATATTTATGAAGAATGTACGCACGTAGGGGACCAAGAAACTGCAGTCAGTTCCCATTTACTAACAAGTGTGAGTGACTTACACAATTTGGTAAATGAATGCATATTCCAGTGGAAATCCTATGCCTTCTCTGACTGTGACTAGAATTCAGAGTGTGCAGAAACTCCAGTGTAGGCTTCTGCGCATTTTCCTTAAAAGCCTACCCAAATCATGATAACCTACAAATACCCTTAACCCCTTAAGGACACATGACGGAAATATTCCGTCATGATTCCCTTTTATTCCAGAAGTCGTGTCCTTAAAGGATTAAAAGACTTATTGACATGGATCAGATGATTGTCCACTATGTTCCCTACTGACTACATTAGATGGTAAGGTTTCTACAATGAAAACATAGTACCAAGGAGTACTGTTGTACCTACACCTGCACACTTCATCAGAAGAAGAGGAGATGGCCTATGTCTAGATCTCTGACATTTCAGATGAGTAGGTAATCAACCACCTCAAACACCATCCATCTCTATGGTCTCATCAAGGAAGATATTGACCCTTTCAGGATGTCTCACATTATACTCACGTGTAAATCTGTGTTTGTCAATTCCTGTGATCCAGATGCTTTCAGCAACCAGTAGATTTTCCTTTGGAGTATCACAGCCCATACGTTTGTGACTGAGGAGCTGTATGTCTTATGGAAACACATCTAAAGATTTATACAGAACCCCTACATATAGAAGGTAAGTCTGAATTCTATGCAAGGGAAAGCATGACACAAAATGTGCTGTAGCTGTATCCAAACCTCCATGTTCCACAGTCCAGATTCTATAGGAGTTTTGTAAAGGTGATGGGTAAAATATTAGATTATCCCATCCACAGAAACAAACTAGGTCATTTCATAAAGAATATTATCTACATAAAATCCTACCTTATGAGTTCTAAGCTTATCCGCAAAGTGTTCTTAGTCCAGTTAATTAGTTATTTAAAGCAGTCAAGTGCATTGGGGCCATTTCAAGGATTTTTCTCTACACAGCTGAAGAGGCATTTTGCTGGCCACAAATTTTGTCAACACCTGTGTCTATTAACCCCCCTTTTGCCCATCTTATCCATCCTTTTGCTCCTTTTGTTTCTATTCCACTTTTTGAAAATTGTATCCCGCTTGTCATTCCTTTTATGTTTTTGTGTCTTTTTTCCCCACTTTTTTGACCTCCTAACACCCTTGTGTCTATTACTCTGTTCTGAATGTCTTTTCCCCCCTTTAATGTATATTGGCTCTTTTGACTCCTGTCTCCACCCCCTCAGATTTTCTTACTCCTCCCTGTTGCGTGTCATTATATATATATATATTTATATATAGTGACAAAAGTACTCCTTACCTTTGGTACCTTGTCCTGGGATTAGGGGGTTACACACAGTCTTTTCAGGCTTCAGAGACACTTCACACGTTGGTTGAGGTAAAATTACTTGCTCGTTTAATATGGTTCTAAAATGTAACAATGTACAATAAGGTACAGCAAAAGTGTAACATAATATAGAAAACAAAATCCTTGCTCTTCTGAGCACTAACTTAACAAAATAATAAAGTAACTGGGTTGGATGGCTTGTCCATTTCCCAACATAAATAAACATACATTTTCACCTTACTGTTTTAGGTTCTTTTTCAGTTCTCTCTTTTCACTCACAGGAATCAAAATACAATCTCTACTCCTCCTTTGGCAAGGGAGTACTTAAAGGACCACTCTAGTGCCAGGAAAACATACTCGTTTTCCTGGCACTAGAGTGCCCTGAGGGTGCCCCCACCCTCAGGGACCCACTCCCGCCGGGCTCTGGGGGGAGGAAGGGGTTAAACTTCCCTCTTTCTCCAGCGCCGGGCGGGGAGCTCTACTCCTCCTCCTCTTCTTCCTCGCGACGTCATCGGCTGAATGCGCATGCGCGGCAGGAGCCGCGCTCGCATTCAGCCGGTCGCATAGGAAAGCATTCATAATGCTTTCCTATGGACGCTTGCGTGCTCTCACTGTGATTTTCACAGTGAGAAGCACGCAAGCGCCTCTAGCGGCTGTCAGTGAGACAGCCACTAGAGGCTCTGGAGGCTGGCTTAACCCTCAGAATAAACATAGCAGTTTCTCTGAAACTGCTATGTTTATAAAAAAAAGGGTAAAAGCTAGCTGGACCTGGCACCCAGACCACTTCATTAAGCTGAAGTGGTCTGGGTGCCTAGAGTGGTCCTTTAATAGCACCTGCAATTAACAATCTTTTTTCAGGTGAGGTAAATCAGAGGGTTGAAATTCTGGTACAGGACTCCTCACCTGAAGTTTCCAAGTAACCTCCAAAATGTGGAGTGGAGCACTGGGCCATCCCACTCTCCAAGTACTCCACCCCAGGGCCTAAACATACAATTTATTTTGCACTTTATAAAAGTGTAATACAACACATTGCCCTGGGGCTAATTACACAAAGTAGGAACCTTGCAGAATCTGAGGAGATATATTGACTCCATCTAGCACAATTCCTTGCTTTTTGGTCAAATAAATATATATATATATATATATATCTATATCTCTCTCTTTTTTAAATGGAAAAACTTTTAATTTTTTTTAATCCTGTAGGAATGGAAAAACTCTCTGACACACACACACACACACACACTCACTGATCCATACTCATTCTCAATGACAAAGTTTTACTAATCTATACACACACACACACACACATATGCACTCACTAGCTCATACATAGGCATATACAAACATACTGGGTCAATTATGCTAATTATGTATACACTGCTGCAGGGTTTGGTTACACAGCCTGGCAGTCTTGTGAACATTAGCACCGGTGTGTGTATTTCTGAGTGTGCAAGTGTATGTGCCTGAATGTGTGTCTGACAGAGTATCCTTGTGTGTGAATGTATGTCTTTATGAGCATGTGTCTGGCACCGTATGTGTGTGGGGTAGCTGCTTGCGTTGTGTTTATGGGGGCTGCCTGTGCATGTGTGTATGATGAATGTCTTCAGTTTGTGACTGTGACAGAGTGAGTAAAGGGGTAACTGTGGAAGGGTGAGAAGGAGTATATAAGACAGGCTTGGAGGAGTGAGTGTGACAGAATGAAGGAGGGTGAGAATGATAGGAGAGCGATTGTGACATGGTTGGAGGAGGGAGTGTGACAGGGCATGGGGAAGTAAGTGTGACAGGCTGCGTGTGGCATAGTTGGGGGGTGTATCACAGGGAATTGCCATGTTTGGAGGAGGCAGTGTAACAGAATGAAAGGAGGTGACTGTGACAGCAGTGGCGTCTCCAGGATTCATACTTTGGGGGGGCACATAAGGGGCCAGGGACAAAAGAAGGGGGGCAGTTATAAAAAAGTGTGTGTGTGTGTGTGTATATATATATATATATATATATATATATATATATATATATATATATATATATATATATATATATATATATATATATATATATGACATTTTGTGCTTTTGTCAGCTCTTTGCTAAGCCGCGCAGGAAACATTAGAGCCCGCGAGCATGCGGGGAGCATGGAGACGGCGTGTGAGGGAGAGGGAGATATTACATACACACAAAGAGAAATAAACCAAGCCTTACAACCATTCCACTACAAGGTTACAGGATGCTGTAAAAGAAACAAATAAAAAAAAAAATTTAATTCAAAACATACAGCAGGAGTCCACATTTCAATGGAAGAAATTTAGATTTATTTTGTGATATGGCATTACATACGTAAATAAAAAAAAGTTGAGAAGCCAAGAGATAAAGGCCAGAAAGGAGTTTGCTGTGTTCCCAGGGACATTCAGATTCAACAAAACCAGCAATCTGGGTGAACAACTATAGATTTATTTAAAAAAAAAAGAAAAAAATCCTTCCATTATTCTGCGGATGAATTCTCATACTATGGATCACCACAGTCTACCTTCTTCACCTCGTACAAACATCTTCATTACACTGAAATAAGGGAAGAAAGATAAAATTTAAGATTTTACACCTTAAATATTCAGATATTGAAAATACTTTTGCTACAAAATAAGTGAATGTCCACTAGTCTAATTTTTTAGTTTGTAAATAAGTTTCTAGTTTTATAGTGTACATCAATCTCCTAAGCCACTGAGCATGCATGACTGAAGCAGCAGTATGTGGGCTCTCTCGAGGAAGAGAAATTCCCCAGCCATTTCCGTGGCAGCTCTACAAATGGGTAGTACTTACAAATGCTCCTACTGGGCACCAGTCACCCCCCATTTAGAAAAGAGACTTTTTGTGACTGTCTGCGAAGGACAGTGTTAATCTTCTTTTCTAGAAATAAATTATCTGTTATAGGACTACAAAGTAAATCCCTATATTTAAAGTCCCTCTACTTTTGAGTGGCAGCAATGGCTATAGTATGTGTCAGCTCAAATACAAAGTATGAAACATAAAAAATAATATGGCTGACCATGTATTTATGGCTCATCCCAGCGGGATTTCAGCCTCTCTCCTCCTGTTAGTGGAGCTGCTATGTGACGCGAGTGTGTGTTAGAGAAAAACAGCCATAACGATAGATAACCACCTAAAGATACCCATCGTGACTGAGAGTCTTCATGGTAGCAAAGATTTGAAAAAAATCTGGTGAGACTAATGCTTTGGTGCCTATTAGAGATGATTTGAGCAGTAGAGAGAAACTGTAGACATCGGCGTATGTGCAGTTGGATTCCTAACTAAGGGTTCAGTATCCATGGAACTTCCATGTATGTGTGTTTGATGCAAACCAGGAGTCTTGTGGTGGGTGCCAGATCTAGAGGTCTGCTTGAGATCTGTGAACTGCTACACTATTTTCTATTGTTGCTCTATACATTTTTCTGGCCTGAGGTTTTCATTTTGCTTGTATCAGTTTGTATCTCAGATCTATATCCTTTCGAGAAGCAGCACTCCCTTATCTGGCTATTAGTCCCAAAAGCAGATGCTGCAACACACTTAGCCACAACATAAACTACTGACAGGTAAAGTGAATAACATTGATTATATCGTTACAATGGCACCTGCCAAGGGGTGGGATATATCAGGCAGCATGCCATTGCCATGTGTTGGAAGCAGGACAAATGGGCAAGTGAAAAATCTGATTGACTTTGACAAGAGCCCAATAGTGATGGCTAGGCAGACTAGGTCAGAGCATCTCCAAAACAGCAAGTCTTTTGGGGTGTTCCCGGTATGCAGGGGTTAGTACATACCAAAAGGAGGTGCAATAAATGACAACCAGTAAGGCAGCATCAGAGCCATGAGCGCCCAAGACTCATTCATTGATGCACGTGGGAAGCAAAAGCTAGCCGGTCTGGTCACACAGAAGAGCTACTGTAGCTTAAATTGCTGAAAAACTTAATGCTAGTCATGATAGAAAGGTGCCAGAACAAACAGTGCATTGCAGTTTGAGCAGTCTGCAGTTATGCAGTCCCATACACAACAGAGTGCCCATGATGACCGCTGTCCACAGATGAAAGTGCTTTCAGTGGGGAGTATCAGAACTAAACAATGAAACAATGGAATATGGTTGCCTTTTCTGATGAATCACGCTTTCTTTTAGGTCAGATGGATGGCCGGGTGCGTGGTTTACCCGCGGAAAAGATGGCAGCAGGATACACTATGGGAAGAAGGAAGGCCAGTGTTATGTTCTGGGCAATGTTCTGCTGGGAAACCTTGTGCCCGGGCATTCATGTGAATGTTACCTTGATATGTACCGCCTAACTAGAAAATGTTGCAGGCCACATACACCCTTCATGACGATGGTGTCCCTTGATGGCTGTGGGCTCTAGTAGCAGGATAATGCACCCTGACACACTGTAAAAATTGTTAAGGAATGATTTAAGGAACATGACAAATTCCCCAGATCTCAACCCGATTGAGCATCTGTGGGATGTCCTGGAATAAATGTGATCCATGTCTCAATGCATCATATCCGTTTTGGCAGCACGAGGGGGACCGGTTTGATATTAGGCCAGTGTTTTCAATGTTATGGCTTAACAGTGTAGTCAGGATGGCAAAATGCACCACACTCCAACGAAGCTTACATCCACAGCCCCATGTCATCAGAAATGTTTTTTCCTGGGCAGGGACCACTTCTAGTGCCACGCTTTTGGCCTTTTGGCCACAGCACAGCCCCAAGAGAGAGTTTTCAGGCTTCTAAATACTCTGCAGTTTTATTGCTGGATATTTAACTTGGAAAGGAGTCAGCTATGGTCATCCATAAATATGATCAGCATTGGACTGGCCAAGATCATCAAGTTTGTAGGACACTATAATTTCCCTTAGAGCACTTAAAAGAGTGCCTTTGTTCCTCAGGCAACTGGGCAGATATAACCCAAGAATATATTCACCAAATAGCTGGCTGGCAGAGAATTTGGAAACTAGAGCCACCCACGACCACAAAAAAAAAAAAAAAAATTGCACCCTTAACAACTCCTTCACTTGCCACAAATCTGCCATTTACACCGTATGTACCAAGCTCAGCCAACAAGAGCTGTTGACATTACTCTGGCACGTAGCCAAATCACTGTTCTCTCATCAGTACATTATTTGAAAAGTAATTTCAGAGGGCCAAGGGTACCATGGACATTTATAAAGTGTACCCAGGGGTACTGCCTGAGCCATGTATTTACGAAGTTATGGCCAATCAGGAAGAGGTGTTGTTGTGAGAAACAGCGGAGTGGCTAAAAGGGGCAAGGTTATGCTGCAAACAAACTATTTTGTTTTTTAAACCAAAACCAAAATGAGTTCAACATGAATAAGGTGAAAAAATGCACTTAAATCAGCACTCAAGACATGCAGGTGCCCTGACAGTCACTTTGATAGCAGTACCCCAGCTGTCAAGACATCCTGTGAAATTAACACCTACCTGTGGGCGTTGGCCTTCTGTGACACCAGCAGTGATACCCAACGTTTTAACAATGGTCTCCAATGGCAAGTGGTCACCAGGTGAATCCTGTATAAAATGTAATAGCACCTTTTCTCCCCCTAAAATACAAAAACAATCAAGATTACACAGATTACATACATAATGTACACTGTTATTTTATGTATAATACATTAGTTATATACAAATATGCCAAAACTCAGATCATTAGTAAAAATTAAACACTCTTCCCCCTTAGGTTTAACCCTTCACTACGGAGTATTATAAGATAGCTAACAAAACCAATACGAATCAGCAATGCTGGGTCTAGAATTATGTTCAGGGATAACAAAAAATGTTTTGTTTTTTTTAAATTTAAAAAAAAAAAAATAGTCCAGGTATTCGTTAATGCTTTACAGGTGTATTGGAGGGGAATATAGTAGCCATATACCGAACCAGTGGCGTATTAGCCCAAGGCAAACTAGTAATTTGCCTTGGGCGGCACTAACAGGGCGGCAAAAAATGCAGCCCTCAGACGCCCACTTGGGCATCCCCGGTGTTTTCCCTGTCATGGGCCGTACGGCTGTGTGAGAATCACAGGTGGCAGGAGCTGTCATCTCCCTGCTCTTCTCCCTTGCGCGCCGTTTGCTTAAGCCGCAGGAGCTGGAATATTACGGCTCCAGTAGACAGACCGGGAGGTGCGAGGGAGCAGAGCAGGGAGATCACAGCTCCCTCGCCGCCTCAGATGACAATATAGCCACCCACCTCACAGCAGTCCCCCTGGGCCCCCAACGACAGGTAGAAAGGCTGGGTTAAAAAAAAAAATAGTATTACAATATTAGTGAGTGTGTGTTTCTGTGAGTGTCCGAGTATATATGTGTGTGCGCATTGGATTGTGCCAAATCAGCGAGATTGTTTGTCATGGAGTCTGTTTGACTATCAGTGTGTCTCTTTCAATGAGTGTGAGTGTGCAATGAATGAGTGTCAGATCAGTGAGTCTGTGTGTTTGTCATTGAATGTGTGTGTGACTGTCAGTGTGCATCTGCCAGTCTGTGTCTGTTGGGGAATGTGTGTGTGTCAAATCAGCGATTTGTGTCAGTCAGTGACGTTTGTCATGGAGTGTGTGTGTATGCCTGTCAGAATGTGTGCTTAAAGGGACACAATAGACACCCAGACCACTTAAGCTCATTGAAGTGGTCTGGGTGCAATGTCCCACTTCCCTTTAACCCTGCAAGTTTAATTATTGCAGTTTCTCAGAAACTGCAATAATTACCTTGACGGGTTAACTCCTTCCAGGTGGTTAGGCAACCACTCTGTGTATGAGGACATCCAGTGCCTGCTAAATCCGCATAGGAAAGAATTGATACAATGCTTTCCTATGGGGAAGCGTAATGCAAGTGCGGAGTAGGAGGCTGACGCAGCGCTGAGTGACATAGTCGCTGGATTCAGGTAAGTGACTGAAGGAGTTTTACCCTTCAGTGCCAAGGTGGGAGAGCAAGAGGGAGGGGGACAGTATAGGGAACTATAGTGCCAGGAAAACTTTCCTGGCACTATAGTATTGCTTTAAAAAGGAGTAGAAAAGGGTAGTGTCTAAAGAGGAAGGGGTGGGGCAAAATTAGATTAGGGGGTGCCCAGGTTTAGTCATACCTAAGGCATCACCAAACCAAAATACACCACTGTACAGAAATGGCTACTATAATGTATCCCTTTTCATGAAGAACGTATTTTGTAATACAAATGAAAAATCTTGTCTGTGTAGATGTAAGATTGAGATAGAAAAGGTAACATACCAGGGCATTCAACAACTAAAACATATCAAACATGCACAACACAATTCATTCTACATAACATTCCTCTTTGTTAAAATGTTGTTCTCAATGAGAAAATGGCATTATTATTTTTATTTTATTTAAAAAAAAAAAAAACAAACACCACACAGCCACATAGATCCCCTCAATAATGTGACTCATGCAAAGTCATGTCTTTTGAAGATTTGTGCTAGAATAGTAGTGTGTTTATAAACAGGACATGATATTGTAGTAAAAAAAAAAAAAAAAAAAAAAAATCAATCAGTTGGGTTACAAAAATCCAAAGAATGGAAAGAATTTGAATTGCATTTTTCTACAACGCCTACAGAAGAAGAAAGAAGCCTTGTGTTCACAAGGACATAAATACAATTCAGAAAACTCAAAGAAGGACTACTAATGAAATGCATATCTATATATATATATATATATATATATATATATATATAAAAAAAAATATAAAAGCTATATTAACAGATAAAGGGCTTTTTCAGTAGTACAATAAGGGGGTACACGCTCAAACTTTTCCTTTCTCCAACATCAATGTACAGGAAAATTGTAGGCACTATAACTGCTTCACTTAATTGCACTGGTTATACTGTCCAGAGCCCCCTGATGCTGACCTTCCATTCAGCATTAAACCATTTTTAATTGTAAACAAGAATCTCCAGCAGTCAATCCCCTCTTTGCTGTTTGGGCTAATGAGGAAACATTATACTGAGCAGCAATGGGTGGCTTTGATTGGCTGAGTGTCAACTGACTGCTTTCAGCCTATCCCAGTGCAGGTAAGAATTGGTATGGCCATAAGGAAGTGTGAAATCTCTGCCTTAGCCATGTCTCTATTGAGGACCCAGATGTGGGCAGCTAGGGACCTTCATTCAGTGCTAAACGGTATGAAAATGGTTTAAACACCTGAATGGAGGGACAGCTCCAGAGAACTCCCAGCACTATAACCAATTCAAGGTGATGAAATTGTTATATTGCCTGCAGTGTCCCTTTTAAAGGGACAGTAAAGGCACCTCGATCACATCATCTCAAGTGGTCGGTGTGTAATGCCCCTGATGTTTTAGTAGATATGGCAATGTTATGATTCCATGGGTAAAACACCTCTAGTGGCCGTCTTCCTGACAGTCACTAGAGGCGCAAATAGTGAAAGACACATGCAACACTCCAAGGTTTTTGATGGTGTGTTTATTAGAGGGTAAGTCTCCTCAGAAATAATTGTGACGTTTCGGCTCTACGGAGCCTTAATCATGCATGTTTAAGGCTCCATAGTGCCGAAATGTCGCACTTATTTGAGAGTAGACTTTCTCGCTAATAAACACACCATCAAAAACCTTGGAGTGTAAACTTAAACACAGTTACCCGGACACCTCAGACACATGCTGGAGATGTACTGCTCACAGAGGCACCATGATACATATCTGGTGGCACTGCCCGTCACTTGGGAGTTTCTGGCCCAGAATCACAAGCCTCATACAACACTGTACCGGAATACGCCTCAATGCCTCGCCAGAAATATTTCTACTCCTCCTGCTACCGCAAACGCCTCACCTGCACCTTCGATACTTAATGTACCACATCATAATTGCTGCTCTTACACTCATCAGCCGCCAATGGAAAAAAACATCCGCTCCGACGATAAATCAATGTATTACAGTGATAAACTCCACCAAAACATATGAAACCCTGGCAAGAAAAGGAAAACAAGGAAACGACTACTGGAAAAGAGCATGGGAACTATGGGACAAAACCCAACCAGACTTCTCCACAATATGAAACTAGCACATACAAGAACCAAGCACAAACTTTCCTTGATTGGAAATTACACCATCATACCCTAGGGAAACACGAAACACACACCCAGCATACAGCCACTCACAAGCACAACACACCACGTAGCCAGCAAAGCACTGTCAAATTCCACTGCTACCCTCCCACCCCCACCCCCCCTTCCTCTCTTGCCTCACCCACATCCCTCCCCCTCTTCCCACCCCACAACAACTGGACTCGCAACGGCATACGATAATAACCGAGGCACAGGCTACCTCCTGGCCCTCCTTAACCAGGACCCACTACCACGTACCATACCCTACCCAAGCCTGACAGACCCACTCGATATGTGGAAACAACATAGCCGACCATTAACATAACCTCTCTACTCCATACAGCTGCTGTATGGCAGACGTTAAACTTAACAAATGACAAGGGTCAATGTTGTCTCACAATATGTCTAACCTTTTCCCTTTCTGCACCCCCCCCCCCCCCATCCACTGTTAAAAAAAAAAAAAAAAAAAAAAAATAATAAAACTTATCAGCCCGTACCTACAAAAGCATCACTCATTAAGTGACATCAAAGGGTTAGAAGAACCAGGCCAAGACCACAATTGTTGAATGGTTTAGCATATAAGTCATAGCCTGCATAGTTATGTTAATGAGATTCCTAATGTATGTCAACTGAACTCACTGTATAATATTGCTCCATAATGTATCAGGCAATGTTTTTTCCCCTTTTCCCTTCTGTACCCCACCCCCCGTCTTTTTTTTCTCCTGAAAAGTGAATAAAAATTGTCAAATTCAAAAAAAAAAAAAAAAACCTTGGAGTGTTGCCTGTGTCTTTCACTATTTGCTAGATTCTACCAGATTGCAGAGTCTGCGGTTTCCGCGGAGCAACTATCAGGTGGATGGTCTGATTACCAAGCGGAACCCGAGTGCGGGGTGAATTGTGTCTGGTCAGCCACTAGAGGTGCTTCCATGTTGAGAACTGAATCGGACAACAACGTTTTGAGCCAGGAACAGTACATTCAGATTACTCTGGTTTCCAAGCACGTCCTGGGTGTTACTTTTGCCCAACATCCATGGGATGTTATGGTTTCAATGCTTTCCTAGGGGAAGAATCATTTGATTGGACAAGAAGCCAGGAAGTTGTTGCAGTAGGAGGAACAGGTGGCAGCGCTGGAAACAAGTAAACCTTTTTTCCATCTCAATAAGTTTGAATTGGCGAGGGAGGACTGCATCAAACTAATGAGGCACTAAAATGTCCTTTTATTCCTCCTCCTTCAGAACAAAATACCAGCATCAAGCTATATGCTAGTCACTTGCCCAAAAGTCAAACAAAAAGAAACCTACAGGTTAAATAAAAAAAATAAAAAAAACGAATAAAAATTTCCATATTGAAAATCATTGCGTGCTCAAATGTTAGAATTATTTTTTTTTTAAGGCTAAGAGTGCCACCTGGTGGCAATAACAACACATTGCACTGTATGTTAAACCAACAGCAATAAAATAAGATTTAATTAAAGGGAATCTCCAGTGCCAGGAAAACACCTTCCTCCGTCGGCCAGTGGGCGAGACTGATCCCGCCCACCGGCCGAGGAGTCCCAATGCGCATGCGCAGCAATGCCGCACCCCATAGGAAAGCATTGAAAATTAATTTCAATGCTTCCCTATGGGGAATAGAGCGACGCTGGAGGTCCTCACACAGCGTGAGGACGTCCAGCGACGCTCTAGCACAGATAATCTGTGCTATGATGCAGAAAGTGACCTCTAGTGGCTGTCTAGTAGACAGCCACTAGGGGAGGACTTAACCCTGCAAGGTAATTATTGCAGTTTATAAAAAAACTGCAATAATTACACTTGCAGGGTTAAGGGTAGTGGGAGTTGGCACCCAGACCACTCCAATGGGCAGAAGTGGTCTGGGTGCCTGGAGTGTCCCTTTAAACCAAGAAGGCAACCTCTGTCAATAAAATGAATTGCTTAAAACTTTGGTCTAACTTGACTACACTAACCTGCAGTGCCAATGCTGGAACAAAGCTCTGTAAACTTAAACTCTTCTTGATAGTAACTTGTTTAACCCCTTAAGGACACATGACATGTCTGACATGTCATGATTCCATTTTATTCCAGAAGTTTGGTCCTTAAAGGGGTTAATCTGCACAAAGTTTCAGACATGGTGGACGGGGCTGTTTCAGCAAAGAAAGGATGTGTTTTGCATCTAATCTAAACCTCAATTTAATTAGAGCTGTTACAAATTAGTTTATCAGCTCAATATACCTTTTATCAGTTTGTTCAATTATTGTAGAAATTATAGAAACCCCCCCCCCCCCCCCCCAAAAAAAAAGAGGGAATACAAATGCAAGTTTACATCCAATAATATGTCATTAGAAAAGAAAGTGTGTATAAGTGTATATGAATGCAAAGAAATTATGTCTAAAATTAAAGTGATAGAGATCTATATCTATGTATCTCTCTCAACAAATTCTTCTTCCCATGGTGATTGAGGTAATAACTAAATTACATATTTAATAGATGTCCATTCACCTTTTATTTCAAATACTGAAGACAGATCTCCATATTCTACAATAAAAATGTCAGATTAAGGGATTCCATTTTATGTATCCAGCACATAATGCTTGATAAATGGCCTCGGATTTTACAACTAAAAGTTGTAGTTAAATAGACATGTGCTATTAGTTTCGGTCCGAGCGCAATTTCGGAAGTGGCGAACCGAATTGCCAAAGTGCCGAATTTCGGAAGTGCCGAAGTGAAAAGTGGCAAAACAGGAGAGGGAGGGGAAATTACGTGACTGATAACAGGAATCTAGAAAATTCGAATTCCTGGCACTGGGAGTCCTATAGATTTACAGGTGGTTGTGGTGGCAGTCCGGGCACCTAACCCTACCCCTGTACCTGTAAGCGGTTGTGGTGGTTAGGTAGCCATACAGATGTGTAAGTGGTTGTGGTGGCAAGAGAGGGATGCTTACATATGTCCAAAGTCCAGAATTTCATAAGTGCCGAATGAGCATCACATGAAACATACACTGTTAACCGTGGGTACATATACAGTGAATGCTATATACCCCTCGTTATGAAGTACCTCGTCTCCTGTTTGGGTAAACTTGCGTGTTTGCGACTCCTTTTTTAAAAAATACAACAACATTTAACATAGTGGAACCATCTGCCATGGACCTTGTCCTCTCGTGGTTGGAGTTGCACAACTGTGGTCACTCTCTCCAGCAATGGTGAAAGAAAAGTAGGAGAAGAGAGAAAAAAAGAAAAGGGGGGAGGGGGGATGGGGGTGGGAGGATATCCCCCTCATGGCTAAGTCCGGAGTATCTTAGGTGGTCCAGTCGGGCTCAGTTTGGGGCTTGGGTGCAGGGGTTGCCCCCTCTCGGCTCGCGTCTTAGTTCCCCCAGTCCCCAGCCTTCCATAGCGCCCAGACTTTCTCGTATGACTTTGTTGTACCTCTAACTAGTGCCGTGAGATGGTCCATGACGTGGGTATCTTTTACTTTGTGTATAACTGCGTTAATCTGAGGGATTTTAGGTTTGAGCCATGCTTGTGCCATGGTGAGCCTGGCTGCCAAGGTGATTTTGTGTAGGAGTTTTTGTTCCCTCCTTGGCCAACCGTCTAACGTTCTGGATAATAGGAACACCCAAGGGTCTATTTTCACCCATCTTTGGAATACCTTATCTAGTAGGCTCCCCACCTCCCTCCAGAAAACCTGTGCTTTCGGGCAGTCCCACCACATGTGTTTGTACGTCCCTTTGTGCCCGCAGCCCCTCCAGAACAAGTCATCTGGGGTTTTGTGCATGTGGTACAGTTTTACCGGGGTGGTATACCATCTAAGCATGGCTTTATATGCCTGTTCTTGCGGTGTGGCGCATATTGAGATGGCTTTGCATCCCAGATTTCCCTCCATTCTGTGCCCTCTAGGACCTCTCCTAGGTCTGATTCCCACTGCGTTGTGTAGTGCAGGTCACCCCAGTCAGTGCTGTTGGAGCTTAGGTGTGCGTATAGGTAGGTGAGGAGTCCCTTCAGGGGGTTTTCCCTGAGACACATTCATTCAAAGCCAGTTAGTGTAGTTTGTGCCAGATTGTGTTGTGCAAAGTCTCTGAATTGGATTAATCTAAAGAAATCTGAGGGTGTTTAGTCGGGTCCTTTCTGTCAGTGCTTCGAATGTCACTACTTTGTTGCCTTCGTACAGGTGGACCGCTCTCTGTAGGCCCGACCCCTCTATGTTTTTGAAGTCTCGGGCTCGCATTCCAGGGGGAATGCTCTGTTCCTCAGAATGGGCATCATTGGGGAGGGTGAAGTTGTCAATTTGTATTTTAGGGCTACAGCGTCCCAGACCCAAAGGGAGTTTAAGATTGCGGGGCACTGAGTGCGTAGGAAGGCCCTGTGATCTCTTGGTAGCCATATATAAAATTGGGGAAGGTCCGCTCCCGTCATGTCGGACTCCAGATTTGTGCTTTGACGTCTGTGTACATGGCCTGGACAGTCGTAATGTAGGTCTCGGGGAACCGGAGGTGTCGTAGGAGTTCGAATAGATATGTCCACCTAACCCTGTCAAACGCCTTTTCGGCATCTAGGGAAAGTATGAGCGTTGGGGTGCAGGAGGCTGCTTGTGTCCATATTAAGTCTATGTTGCGTCTGGTGTTTTCGAACAGCTGTCGTCCGGGGATGAAGCCCACCTGGTCTGCATGGATTAGGTTCGTCAGTTGTGGGGACAGTCTGTCAGCTAGGATCTTTGCTAGTATTTTGACGTCATGGTTTATTGGTGATATGGGTCTGTAGTGTTCTGGGTACATTGTGTCTTTCCCTGGTTTTGGTATTAAGACTATGTGGGCCATGGACATTTCTGGGTCGGGGCATCCCGCACCTATCAAAGTGGTTGAACCACTTTGATAGGTGCGGTACCAGCTCTTTTCGGTATGTTTTGTAGTAGCTACCCTCAAATCCGTCAGGGCCAGGGGCCCTCCATCCTTTGAGGTGGGAGATGGCCTTATCTATTTTGTCGGTTCATTTCTTCACCCAGAGTCTCTATTGCTGTCGGGTTCAGTTTCGGGAGGTCTACTCTGTTGAGGTGGAGCCGTATGGCTTCCATAAAGTCTGGTATGTTGTTGGCGTCTGTGGGGGTATGATTGTACATGGATTTATAAAAGTCGGTGAAGATTTTTGCTATGTCTGCTGGTGTGGTTTTGGTTTGGCCTCTGATCGCAGTGAAGTGTGTTTGTCTGGGTTGTGGGCGTATTGTGCAGGCATTTTGTTTTACTGTTCATAGAATGTTCTCTTGGACCAAGTCATGGCCCTGGCTACGTCGTCTAGTAGTGTCTCCCTGATGCGGCGTCAGGTGGTCTGTAGTGCCAGGAGTCCATCAGGTGTGGGGTTGGATTTGTGTCTCTGTTCAAGCTTATGTAGGTTGAGTAGGAGGGTTTTCTTTTGTGTTTTCTGTTTCTTTTTCTGGGTGGCTTCCCTTATGAGTGCCCCTCGGATGACTGTTTTGTGTGCGGCCCAGATGGTTGTGGGTGTCAGGTCCTGGGTTGTATTAAGTTGAAAGTACTCCTCTATTTATTTACGTATAGTCTCTTTGATGTCTGGTCTTGAAGTAGGGAGGTGTTCAGTTTCCAGGTCCATGGGGTCGTGGTGCAGAGGTTGTCTAATTCTATGCCAATGTCCGCATGGCCTGACCACGTAATGGATCCCACTGAGGATTTAGTGATCTTTTGGATGGCTTGGTCGTTAACTAGGAAGTAGTCGATTCGCAAGTATGAATCGTGTGGTGCAGAGTAGAACGTGTAGTCCATACATACATCTATCCATACATCTATCAGTCCCGTTGTGCGAATGAAGTCACGTGCTAGTCTGTCCTGTTTGCCCCTGCCATGTGAACGTGGTAGGCCCCATATTGACCCCCGCTCTGTTGCCAGGCACGGCGCTGCTTTGAAGTTGCCTCCCATTATGGTCATACCGTGCGGTAGGGCTGTCAGTTTGTCTTCAATGTGTCTCCAAAAGTCTCTGGATGGGTCATTAGGTGCGTATATATTTATTAGATGTATGGTGTGGGCGAACAGTGTTCCGGATATTATCAGGTATCGTCCATCCGGGTCTGGGTTCACCCCCGTGACCCGAAACAGGCAACGCTTGTGTATCAATATAGCTACCCCATTGCGCTTGGATTGAGATCTTCAAACTTTACGTTTAATGAGGTGATGCTTCTGGGCATGGTGGTGTCTGGGGTGGGTGCATTTGGGCTGACTTACGGGAGTAGGTCTCTGCCCCTGTCCTCTCACCAGGCCCCGCGAATTTCCACCGGGGGACGTCTCCTGTCCTCACCCTTGTGGTCCACAGGTCCAAGCCGCTCCGATATCCAAGAGGGGGAGAGGGAAGGAAGAAAAAACAAGGATAAACAGAACATATAAATTGAAACAGAACGTCTGGTCTTTTCTCTTGCCAGACTTGTGTGGAGCGCATGCATCAGCGCTTCCCACCCATCATCAGTGGGTTTGGCGCACGGAAGCATGGACCCTTGTCCGTGCAGACTTGCCTCTAGGCCCGTTCCCTGTGTGTATGAGCACGTCTGTGGGGTCTCCAATGAAACCCGCCTGTGGTGTGAGATCGCCCGTTTTCCCCATTGAATGTGGGTGGTATTTTGTAAGAGTCACCCTGGAGGGTTGAGGTCGGCTTTGTATTATACCATACCTATGGTGTGGACCGTGTCTATTCACTATAACTTTCCTAGGTTTTGGAACAGATCAATAAATCATAGCGATTCCTTATGTTATGGTTTTCTTAGACAATTTAACATTCCTATGTTTAACAGTTCTAAGCGAAATAGCTTTTCTGTGCGTTATGACATATCTAGAGAATTTTGACATTTCTATGCGATTTGGTATTGTTATGTGATACAGCGTGTCTATATGTTATGGCATTTCTAGGCAAGTAATATCTCCATGTTTTTGAGCTTTCTATACGATATAGTACTGCTAGGCAATATGACATTTTTATGCGGATTGGCAGCTTCTATACTTTTCAACATTTCTAAATATTATAGTTTTTCTGTGCCTGATTGCATTTCGTTAACCCCCAACCCCACCAGCGCCACATCCGGGAACGAGACCTCCGTGTTGTTCAACCCGAAGGAGTCTGCAGTTCTGGCCCTCCGACCTCCTGTTATCCCCTTGACCCCCTCCCAATATATCCCTTCCCCACATGCCATATTGGCACCCAGTTCCTCCTGGATGGTGGAAAAACAGTTCATATCTATAGGTCTGGTCGTGTGGTTAACCATTTTTTTTTTTACTTATTTTTCCTCTTTCCTCAGTGGGGGGGAGGGGGAGAGGGGAGAGTCATACTTGCCGGTTTTGACCGGTGGTGTCTGAGCGTCATCCTCCCTGGCAGGCCTCAGGACCTGCAACGGGACCGTGGGGAGGGGGGAGGCCAAGTTTTTAGTGTGTGAGATTCTCTGTGCTGTGGCCGTTGCCGTCACACGCCCACTGTGTACCATTCGTTGGGAAGAAGCTGCAGGTCCATTGGAGTTGCTGTCTGCCACTGGAACCCTGTTGGAGCTTGGACTTCCAGTGCTTGGAGGAAGGCCTCAGCGTCTCCGTCTGGTAGTAGAATCTTTGGTCTGCCATTCTTAAACGCCATGAGCTTGAAGGGGTGTCCCCAGGCATATTTGAAGTTATGTCTTCTCAGGATGTCCATGACTGGACGCCATTCTCTGAGCCTCTGGAGCGTCGCAGGGGAGAGGTCTTGGTATAAAGATATTGTAGCTCCTTTATAAGTAATGGGGCCTTCTCTGCTGCGCTTCATAATTGCTCCCTTGGTCTGGTAATGTTGGAAGCGCATGATGACGTCCAGCGGTTGTTTCGCTTCCAGGTTGCGTATGCCAAGGGCTCGGTGTACGCGGTCCAAGTGCCAGTGGTGCGAGGGGTTGTAGAATCGCCATGACAGTGTCAGTCAGGCTGCCCTCTCCCTCCGGGAGGCCTCTCAGCCTGATATTATTATGGCGGGAGCGGTTGGCTAAGTCCTCTGAGGCGGCCTCTGCCACTGCTAGCCTTGTTGTGAGGCTGTTTACATGTTTGGCTACCTCATTGTGGGCTATAGTCTCCAGCCTTTGTTCTAAGATGGCCGTGCGGTGTCCCAATGCCGCGATCTCCGCCTTCACCGTCGTGGATCTGCTGATCTCCCCAGCCAGGTAAGCTTTTGCCTCCATGAGTTTGGCCAGGATTTGAGAGGTATCTCCCCCCTGATGAGCTAGGGTGTGCTGGTGTCGTTGTGGTTCTCGGGCTGTGCCAGTCACCATCTTGGTGGTCTGGCTGGGCCACGCGGGGGCCGCGAACAGGTCGGTCACGGAGGTTCCCGTGTTGGACGGTTTCTTATGGGGTTTCCTCCGTGTGCGTTTGTCCATGCTACTGCTGGGGGTGCTGTCAAAGGTATTTTCGTGCTCGTTTGGTGGCTTGTGTGCTTTAGGGCCTGTTTTCGGCGGGAGCTCAGCTCACGTGTCCGCTCGGCTTCGCGGTCAGGCCACGCCCCCATATAGTATACTCATGAGGGAGGTTTCACTACATTCTTTATGCCCACACCTGCCAAGCTGTGGGTGGGAGCAGGTCTACTAAGCAGTGAGACTTCCCACACAAGCCTTGATAGAAGTGAGACTTGCCTGTCAGAGTTCTGATTGGTTGGCTTTCAAGCCAACCAGTGTACTCCAACTGAGCATTGCAAAGCCCTTAAAGACTTTTTACACCTTGCAAGCTCATTCTACATGGGCCCTACATAGGTGAAGATACATTCCTTTTACCTGCATCGTGATTTTTTTTTTCTCTGTTGCATTCCTTTAGATTTAAATTTTGAATAGTGTTTGTAATTAATGGACTTTTATTTGTTCTTTTGTGGGGCTTAACAAATAAAAAAGCCTGATGGCATGTTATAAAATGTTATTTTACAGGTATCTGATTTATTGAACTTCCGTTGCGATAATTTGGGTGAGGGTGTAGTCAGTATTTATTTTGTTTAATTTTATTTATTTATTTTTTTATTTTGGGGAGGTGTCTACCTGGAAACAAACTTTGGTGGGTGGACCCAGTTATGCGCAAATTGTTAAAAAACAAACAAAAAAACATAATGCTGGCCATGATAGAAAAGGTGTAAGAACAAACAGTGCATCGCAGTTTGATCGGTCTATGGCTATGCAGCCCCATACACAGCAGAGTGCCCATGATGACCTCTGTCCACTGCCGAAAGTGCCTTCAATGAGGATGTGAGTATCAGAACTGGACCATGGAGCAAGGAAACAAGATTGCCTGGTCTGATGAATCATGCTCTTTTAGGTCGGGTGCATCGTTCAACTGGTAAAGAGATGGCAGCAAGATGCACTATGTCCTGTCATTGATGTGGATGCTACTTTGACATATACCACCTACATAGAGATTGTTGCAGAACACATCCATGGTATTTAAGCTGCTTACAGTGACTCTTAAAGGGATACCACTGTAGACTAGTAGGTTTCCATCCTTTCAACATCACAAAAAGTCAAACAATTAATAAAATCTGCTTGAATACTGATAAAAAGATAGAAGGAAATACTGTAGCAAAAAATAAAGTAGACTAGTGGAAGTATTCATTATTCTTATTAATACTCCAAATAAAATAAGATTCCTTGCAATATTTGTTTATTTTAAAAAACAGAAAAATTCATTCGTAAGTGCCCAAATTTGTTCATAGATTAACTAAATTCCTTTATTTACGAGCAAATTTTGGTTATAAAATGAACGAATAATCAAAATTGATAAGCTCAACAACTGCCAGGAATTGAATATTAAATGGTCAATTCAATATTTGCACAAGTATTTAAGTTGGGGTGGGGGAGAAACCCAATAGAAAAAAAAGTTATCCATCTGGATTTTCTTGCAGGAAAAACCAAATATATATATATATATATATATATATATATATATATATATATATATATATATATATATATATATATATATATATATATTTATTTAAATAAACCACGCCGCAGTGAGGGTTAATATTCAGAACATTCCACAGGAATATGGAATCAGGGTTAAACTGAGATTGCGAGCTCTGTGTTCAATACTGACCTGCAATATATTGGTTGAGGGAAAAGAGGGCAATAAAGAATATCTTCCCCTCGGGTATATAAGGATTCTATACACCTCCAGAGTAATTAGTTAAAGTCCCATCCAACCAAAGCAGCTCTATTAGACCTGCAACCCATGACAGGACAAGTAAAACCCTAAAAAAATATTTGTGGTCCACATATTATACATGTATACCAAATAACCAGTGGAACGGTAAGAAGAAAATATGAGTAATAAGAGCCTATGATTTTTACAATTTAGTCACACAATTGTAAACTCCAAGGAGGTAGAATTTGTACATGTGAGAGCTCTGATCATAGGCTTTGTTAGAGTCATTTCCTTGCGTTTTGTCCCCAGCTGTGGCTTACCCCAGATGAGATGTTAGAATGCAGAGACAAGCATGCTCACAGTTGCATTAGTTTACCTTTGCTCACAATTAGCATCCCACCGCTCTGTAGGAGATCTCCACTAAAATTTCCTTGAACACCGTCAGCATTCGCCTGTAATACATCAAATAAATACTTAAAGGAACACAATAGTCACCATAACAACTTTAGCTTAATTGAATGGTTTTAATGTAAAGATCATGACACTGCAGTCACTGCTTAATGCTCTACCATTTAAGAGTTGAATCACTAGGTTTGTGCAGCCCTAGTTACACCTCCCTGCATGTGACTTACACAGCCTTCCTAAACACTTCCTGTAAAGAGTCACCTAGTATTTACACTTCCTGTATAGCACAGTCTGTTTAATTTTAAATTGCTTATCTCCTGTTTTGTTCATAACTTCATAGACCCTACAGGAGCCTCCTGTAATTAAAGTTGGTAGATTGAGCAAAGCCATATTTGTGCTCTCTGTTTTCCACTGGCACATATCATCCTGAGCTAATCTGCCTACCTGAGGTCACTACATACCTAAACACCTTATTGAAGAAGAGACCAGCAATCCTTAGGCAGGGATTACACCACCCAGGCGCTACATAGTAGAAAAAGCTTTAAATGGTGAGAGCACTCTTAATAAAAATTGCACATTACCCTTATTGCACACTTAGGTATACAAATGCTTTAAAAAATCCTGTGAATTAAAACAGAGAAAACTGCAGCATAGGGTAATAACGTACAAATTTACAGTGTAACTAATTAAATAGCTGGTTACACTCACATGGTCTTGAGCCACTTTATAAAGGATGCAGGAAAATATTGCAAACAATTTATTGGACACACTTTCTAAAGCAGCTTAATAAAAACAAATAAAATACAATTTTGTCTCTAAAGTCCACTTGTGCAAATCAGACTTAACGCGTTTCGGCAAAGCCTTTATCAAAAGTCCTTCGCAAGCTCTACACTCTGTAAGTGGACTTCTTATTCTGAACCATTTTATACAGAATATACAACACTTTATTTTGTTTTATTCTCTCATATATTCAGCTACCACTGAGACTACTTCTACCAAGGTGCTACCCCCTACTTTTACCATAGCCAATTATACAGTGTCTGCAGTTTGAGGTGCAAAAGGGTGAAAATACATTTAAAAAAAAAAAAAAAAAGGGAGAAAGATCTGCTTTGGCTGGTTAGTTTATAAAGAAACATACTGAAAAACAGGATTATTGCTAGATTAACTGGTTTCCATGTATGTTTAGTTTGCATTTTCTGACCTTTGTTACTACATCTCGAACCTTCTTCCCAAGTGCTGCAGGAACTACAGAAAGTGGATTATACCTAGAAAGTCAAAACAATGAATCAAGAAGTAACATTACCATTAAAAATAAATACAAAAAATAAAAAAGATGCAACATATGCATTGTCCAACACATATATATAGTGAGGCATTGAAAGTGGATTGGTTAGTCAGAAAAATATGTGGATGGCAAGTTCATCTTGGAGTACATATTACAATTTAATCTATTTACTGTGCTTTCAATGGACAGCATTAACCTAGATTAGCCAAGGTTTGTGCCTTCCGCTACAAATATGGCAGCCAAGTCCTCTGCATGGGATTTGTGAAGTTTCCTTCTTATGCATCAGCTTTGCTACTCCTATCAATTTCAGCTCCTAAGGTCACCCTGCCAGATAACATCTCTTCCATAATTTATCTGCTTTGGACTGTCACAAGTATCATCATCATCATTATATTGCCAGATATAAGATATTCTGTGGAGCAGGCCCCTAACAGGAGAGCACTGACAGGTCCCCTTGCATTCAATGGAAGCCCTAGAAGGATGTGATGTCAAATCACCTCCTACCAGTGTTTACAAAGTCGTGCCAGAGGACAGCAGGACTTCAGCTAAGTCACCCTCCTGCAGTAAATAGATCGGAAATCAGGTTGGAGTTTAACCCCTTAAGGACCAAACTTCTGGAATAAAAGGGAATCATGACATGTCATGTGTCCTTAAGGGGTTACAACATGGATAATATATATTTTGTGTGTGTATGCGCAAGTATATATTTTTATTCGTGTATGATGACTGCAGTGGCCAAATATTGATATATATTTATTTATTTTTATGAGTAAAGCTGAAAGTAGCCACCAGCTTCCCTCTATCATCTTCAGCTCCTGGTGTTTCCTCTGCCAGGAACGGCACCAAGTTAGTACAACGCAGAGGACAACAAAAGGATCCTGCAAGATCACAGCTTTCTCTATAGATTAACTCTATCTACGCACAAGAAAAAGCCTCTCACATCTGCTGCTAGTGATGACTTTGAATTGAAAGAGGGAAAAAAAAAAAAAAAAAAGAAAAGAGAAAAAAAAAAACAGAGCGGTCTGTAAATTAATTATTCGGTTTTATTTTCGTATTTCTGGTGCTTTAAAATATTCAAGTTTTAATGAAAACCTGTGGGCAGATCCAACTCTTACAGGGTGTTCCCCTTAATTCTTTCACATAGGGGCTCTGATTTCAGAGATTATCTTTGTATTATGGTACAAGATCGAAAAAAAAAAAAAAAAAAAAAAGGAACACACACACACGTCAGGGTGGGGGCCCATCTTTGTTTGCACCACAGTGGGTTCATACTTGTAATAACTTAATGTTCCATATGCAGCTCTCATTCCATCATACACTTGTGCATTTCCAAATTTACGACAGGTTTTGTTTCATTTAGCATCCAAAGTGGTGTTATGCCATATTGTTATTTCGTACAATTCAATATTTATTTACTCGGAAAAAATTACGCATTGAAAAGCTGTAAATCTGTTCTGACAAACTCAGATTCAGAAAGCACAAGATTCCTTCCCTGCACACCAAACAGCTGCTACATTACCAGCTCAAGTCAAAATCCCAGACTCCAATTGGGAAATTTTTAACTAAATTATGTAAAATATTTTCAGATCAGAAAGCCACTTGCATTATAAAACTGAGCTCCTCGATCTAACATCTCAGTGATAATCTCTAGAAGTACTGACCTTTTGAAGCCAAGCTCTCTGTAACTCTGCTTTGCTTCATCAAGATAGATCTCTGAAACAACATGGGAAAATATTTGATTAGTTTTATGTAACAACCAATCTATAACATGCTTACCAATGAGTTATTAATTAACACAGGATTACAACACTTCAAGGTGGCAAAAGGAATGATGAAAGTGTGCTTTTAGCCCGTTCGGTAACTGCAGGTTACACAAAATGCAATAAAACTAGCTCTGTCAAAATGGACTAGCATATTTACCTTCCATAAATTGAGTAAATGATTTATCTACAGGGCAAAAAGCAGATGACCTATGAACCATGACTAATTACATAAAATAAGGGGAAATGATGCTAAGCAATGGCCTGTAATTGCACTGGACTTCTGGATGCACAAACAAGTAGCAGGAAACCATTTACTTGGTACTAAAGAAATACTGTAAGGTGGAACAATAAAATTCACTGCCACGGCAAATGATTACTTGACTCACATATTGGTAAATCAGACATTGCGCTTAGGGGTGAAATTTCAACACTCTACCAGTCACATGTATGTATACAGAAAATAGCGTATACTGCGCCCAAAAATAATACGTACATACACCTCAGGAAGGGAGAGTTGGTAAATAACTCAAAGTAAGAAAACAGAAAAAACAATGATAGTGCAATACAGTATTATAAAGTGCAAAGTCTTTGCTAAATAGCTGTAGGAAAACCACTCACATAGGGTACAGCTATGTAAGAGCTCTGCTTTATTCCGCGTGGACGGTACAATCCCCGTCTAAGGATACAGGATGGTAAAGATGGTACTGATCCTCCAGATGTGAGTGTAAATATAAAAGTGAGAGAGAAAAACACTCTGATAGTGTAGTAAGTACTATAAACTAGGATGATTAAAGAAAGTATTGTACTTACAATTGGAGAGCAAAACCTGCTCTAGTAATCACAGCATGGGTGGCACTATCCCCACCTAAGGATATGGTGGCACCAGGTAGCAAACAGGATGTAGAGTGTAGGGTAAAATAATAATTTTTTTTATATTATTATTTGTGTACGGCACATTATGAGGATGTTAGGCAATGATAATAAAAAGAAGCAGTATTAGTAATAGCAAGTCAGTTGAGGTGTGCCGAAACTGACGTGAGGTTAGGCCTGTAAAAGAGGGCCCACCTAGGAGAAATAATAAATTGAGGGTGCGGTGGGAGGGGTACTTCCGGGATCGTCGCTGACAGGTAGCTGGATTGTAGTGCGTTATATAGGGCAAGTTGTACCTCCCATAATTCCAGGCGACGCATTCTATTTGTGTACGGCACATTACGAGGACGTTAGGCAATGATAATAAAAAGAAGCAGTATTAGTAATAGCAAGTCAGTTGAGGTGTGCCGAAACTGACGTGAGGTTAGGCCTGTAAAAGAGGGCAAAAATGATTAGAAGCGATTTCTGATAATACATATAAGTTTATTTAAATACAAACATTATTTAGACATATTATGGAAAGACGTTCTTATTTCATTTTCAGGGTTAGGAATGTACCTATTGTATGCAGATGATTTCCATCTTCCCATGTTTTTAATGATGTGTGTCAGTACGTGGTTACCTGAGGCAGCTGAAGCTGCACCAATGCGAAAGGAATGACCCGTGAATGCGTGTGGGTTATGTCCAAGCCTGAGTAATAGAGTACGAATGTAATACATAATTTGTTTAGTTGTTAGGGGCTTCCCTTGAATGGCCAACAGTGGACTGGCTGGTTGGAAGTGATTTGGGACATCACTAGCCTATCTGAAAGTGGTACAGGACACCATTTGGTAAAGGTAGGATAGAATTTAATTTCTACCGGAGGACCTGTTTGGCTTGTTTTGGTATGGGAAATGGATAAGATACAGTGGTCTTGTTCTTAGTGTAGATGTTTATTTTGGAGGCAAAGCTTAGAATTGGTTGCTTTTCCAGAACTCTTTAGGACTCAAAAACCCGTAGAAAGCCAAGTAAGCTGTTGATTTTAAAATAAGGTTTGTGGTGTGTTCAAAAAGGGGTTGTGTCGAGAATATCGGAGATACTTTTAAATAGTTTACTGTCTATGGGAAGTCTTTTGATGGGATTGTGTGCTGATAATCTGTGAACACCTCTTAACATGCTTTTAAGTGTGTAAGACGTTGGAAATGGAGTTTTGTTGGGATGGCTGGTTAACACGTAGTGTTGTATGCCTGTTAAGTAGAGTTTGATAGTGTTGTATGCTAATTTAAGGGAAATATGGCAAAAGATGTGAATGCAACAACAGTTTCAACAGAAAACATTTATTATGTGCTAATCACGAACAAAATCTTTAAACAATTTGTAAGCTCTAGAGTAGGCTTTCCTTGTGTTAGTTGACAGGCCTGCCTGAGCGAGAAATCTACTATGCTGTAAAAAGAACTTATATAATAATTAGTTCTGAGAAGCTTTGTGATGCCCTGGGTTGCGGGTTTGCTGTAGGGTGATACTTGAAAAATTCCTGCAAATTTAAGCGTAAAAGAGCATCAGCAGCGTTATTTTGGTTTTTTTAGACCCGAAAAAATGCGCTAGAACAGTTGTGTGTAACTGACCCCAAACGGTGTTTGTATTGTATTCTCTCCGAGCCTGACCTGAGAGGGGTGCTAGTAACTGACAGAACATCTCCTAGTATAGAAGCATTAGACATGCTAAGGAAGTGAAGCAGATGCTTGGTTAGTATAGTTCCATATAGACCTGCAGTGACCCAGCTTACTAGAGTAGTGCCTACAGGCGAAATTGTATTAACTAGCTTATGTTGGTGACAGGTGACGCCCTGACTACTTGCCAAGTGGCTATGAGAGGCTCTACCTATGATTTGGCTCGTGGGGCCTTTGTGCCACTGAGGTGGGTGGCGGGGTGTTGGCCTCTCAGTGACCGTAACAGAATGTAATATCGATTGGCCGTGACGGGTGAGGCCCTAACTATGATTTGAAGCAAGGCTATAACTATGCGTTGGGCCGATTGGGCACGAACCTCTGAACGGAAGGGCTGATTGTATGCCTTGCGGGACCACTTTGACTAATAGGCGGAGAGGCCTACGGGACCATACCTAATTTGGCGAGAGTTTAAACTTACTCCTGATCCCACCTGGTTTTATTCGTTACCGCACCTGCTGATTGTCCTGAGCAACGTATACTGTAGTTAAAAATGAACCTACATGGCCCGTATATGTAGACTAATGTTGAGAAGATTTGACTTGTCCTGGTAGGGTGATAACTAGAACTCTTTAACTGCTGCATTTGCGTTTTAACCAAGAAGGAAGGAAGATCTTATAACTGGAGAAAATAAAACAATTAATTGTCATCTTAATTGTATAGCGTAGCTTAGTTAGCAATAAGTAATGCCCCATAAAGAAGCTGAGCATGATATTACCCATAGTTTAACATGCTTATATACTCAAAAACACACAATTGCTTTAAGGAAAAATACTTTAGTAAATTAATGACCCTGTCATTGTACACGTTAAATTTGTGTATGTATAAGGACAAAAGTACAGGAAAAGAACATAATAATGAAGGATTATATCAGCTCTGTTTAAACGGAATAAACTACTACTGCTATGACAGAGCGAAAACCAGCGTGGTACTACTTGATAGTTTATAAGATACCACAAGAAACATAACGATGAAGGTTCATTTGAAAATAAACGACAGTTTGCATAAAATAAACTAAAAAGATTGTATGAGAGCGTCTCCATTACCGGCTGCTGTAAGCATACAAATGGTTAAATATGACTTTCGGTGAACGGACACTAGACGTTGAAAGAATGTAACTGCCGGTACTCCCTGTAACTAGTAATGTGCGCTGGGGTAACCACATTAGTGCTTAATCAGAAATGTTCATGAAAATGTATAACGACACGCTATAACGGCCAACGATAGACTGGCTGCCCGGCAAATGCTAAAAATGGGAATACGGCAAGCTTAATTGGCACCCTAATCATTACGGCGTTTAGAAGAAGCCAACTATAACTGAGCGCATAATGTAGTATAATAGATAAACTGAGACCTCTTTAAATGAAGTGGCGTATTTAACCAAGAAGGCACTGTTTCAATCAGTGACAGTAATTGTATGAACTTTAACCAGAGGGAAGATAAATTGACATCTAATTTAAAACCAGCCTAGTGTAACTAGGAACATGAGATGCAGGAGCCAGAAGTGGGCGTAAAATAATCTTATTTAACATGCTTACATATACCAAAAACACCTTAGCTATGGTTTAAGAAAGTAATACACCGTGAATGTATGACCTTAATTGCCCTAAAACATCCTGATTAGGATATTGCTGTTCGTTTTTTTAATTTAGACATAAATACAATGGAAAGGCTGATTTTAAAGAAAGACTCATATGTATAGGAATAGTAAGCATAGAAATTTAGGCAAACGGACAACTAAACATTCATAAATGGTACTGTGCTGACGACAGTTAACCGAAAGCCAGACCACACGAATTTGCAGTGGTACATAACAACCGATTAACGTGAGTGTCATAGCATTGAATGAAAGTTTAGACGACGATGTGAATGATGATAAATACAGGGAAACGTGCGAATGACAGAGTATAACTAATGGTGTAGGCCGTACGATTGCTGGCTGTTTAGTCATACTCCCCAGACAGATTAGTGTATATTAAAAGGCGTATACTTATAACTGTACTAAGAAAAAACACAGTAGATGACAATAGTACAAAACCTTATTGACGGCCAAATGAAGAACCTTTGACAATTATATACTATAAGATAATATCAACAGCAGACAGCTGCTGCTGTATAAATGTACATAAGAGCATGGAGAGCGTGTGTGCATGCTTTCATTACCACAATTAAATTTGTCAGGCGGATACAGTTGCCAATAATTGCCACACCATAAAAAAGACTAAATTTAACCAGAACCGTATAAATACCATGAAACTTAACTTTTAATGTATACGGAGTGCAACGAATGTGCCTGAATGTGTTTACTCACCAACGGCTGTCATGTAAAGGAGTAATAATCAAAGGAATTTAAAAGTAATAACCTGTATAACATATTAATAATCAAAGTAAAAGCACGCAATTAAGTTTTAACCATATGAAAGTAACGAACAGAGCAATGAAGGTACCTTTGCAAACAAACGCAAGTTTGCCATACATTTATATGAAAGTTACCAACAATATTGTAAAACCGCAAGGTGGCAATATTAGCCAAAACAATCTATCTGGTATACGAAAAGTGGAACCAAGCCTAAATGAGGGGAATATCATTGCTATGAAGGAATTTGCTGAATGCAGTACGAAATAGGGAGATGTCCACAAAATGGCCCGCGCGTAAGTAGCGGAGTTAATCTAAAGAATCGTATGATCGGCTAAGCGAGGCCAGTAGGTGGCATTTATCAAAGAGGAACCTTTACACGCTGCGTACCCTGTGAGTACGTGGGGGGCTAATATGCTTGTAACGCGTTGCTGGGGACCCCGGAGAGTCGTAAGGTTCCCCAGTTATTGGAACCCATGGCGTGTTTGAAGCACCCGACTATCAACTCACAGTTTACTCGGGGAGATAGCCTTGTAGAGCCGCTAGGCACCCAACACCAGCAGTACCTTGTGCAGTGAACTTCTCATTCTGTATTAACCCTGAAACGAAAACACAATGCACTGCCGGCGGATGGGAAAATGACGTCAGGAACACGTGACCGAAGTAAACCGCATTACTTGCGAGATCGAGCAGGCGGGAACAAAAGATAAGACAGAGTTGAACATAATATAAGCTATATAACGATTAATAGATTAAACTACAGAATTTTAATAGTGACGTGTCTAATACTGGCGTGCGAGTGAAAAGAGGAGCAGGTTAAAATGATAGTCAGTTTATAACCCATGTGATAATTAAATTCAGTTTTGACACAGTGTACAATTTGAAAAGGTACAATGAAAGTTATACAAACATTTAAATGAATGAAACCAATATATATTGACCAAAGCCACAAGGTGGCGATATTTAACCCCACATACTGAGTAAATGACATTCTGACAGTTAAAACCAGCCTATATGCAGGGAAAAGCTATGAAAGAGAATAGCCGACAGCAGCCCCGACTAGGAAGATGTTACCTCGAACAAGGAGCGCACGCAAGTATACAAGCTGGGACGCATTGAAGAAACTGGCCTTAGGGCAACAGAGAGGGTAAATTCGCCCCTGGTAGTACAAATATGTTATCGAAAATCTTTTGTGTCTGCAAAGCTAGGAGTGCTGCAGCGTCTGAATGGTAAAACGAAGCCGGTATGCGGGATGAAAGCAATTATGCACCCTTTATATGCCGTGCCCCCTGTGAGTACGTGGGGGGTCCCTTTGAGCCTAGCACGTTGCCGGGGAGCCTGAGGGACGAAGGGGTTCCCTAACTAATGCTGCTCGTGGCATTGGATGCGCCCGTGCAGTAACTCACTGTTTACCCGTGGGACAGCCTTGTACAGCGGTTAGGCTTCCGTTTACCGTCCCGAACTCGATATGCTGACCCTATCTCGCTTGCCGCCGCGTCTGGATTACGTGAACCGGAAGTAGAACGAAGTACTTCTGGGATCGTCGCTGACAGGTAGCTGGATTGTAGTGCGTTATATAGGGCAAGTTGTACCTCCCACAATTCCAGGCCAAGCCATATAATATATATATATATATATATATATATATATATATATATATATATATATATATATATATATATATAATAAAATTGACTATTTATTATTACAAATATAGCATAAATATATGTAGGTACAAATGTCCCAAAAATTTCCCACTTAACGCGTTTCGCCTCTCACTATATAGATTACAATGCTTGGAACACAACGCACGCCATTTTTGACGATGCGTGCGTTCCAAGCAAAAGACATATGACCGCCGAGATTCGGGCCATGCCGCGTCACTTCCGGGTATGACACGTGCGACCCTCGGTGGAACGCAGATCGCGGCCGGAACTTGCCGACCGTTATTTTTGCCGCATCATTTCCGGTATGCGCTACGGAACCGGAAGGATCACCCACCAGGTAGCGTTCTGCAATCAACTTTCTCATATTTATACAGGACACTGAGGAAACCACCCCACACTTTTGATAAAGCCTCTGGAGAGGCGAAACGCGTTAAGTCAGACATTTTTTGGACATTTGTACCTACATATATTTATATGCTATATTTGTAATAATAAATAGTCAATTTTATTCTACTTATATATTTTTTTTTTATTATTTTACCCTACACTCTACACCCTGTTTGCTACCTGTTGCCACCATATCCTTAGGTGGGGATAGTGCCACCCATGCTGTGATTACTAGAGCAGGTTTTGCTCTCCAATTGTAAGTACAATACTTTCTTTAATCATCCTAGTTTATAGTACTTACTACACTATCAGAGTGTTTTTCTCTCTCACTTTTATATTTACACTCACATCTGGAGGATCAGTACCATCTTTACCATCCTGTATCCTTAGACGGGGATTGTACCGTCCACGCGGAATAAAGCAGAGCTCTTACATAGCTGTACCCTATGTGAGTGGTTTTCCTACAGCTATTTAGCAAAGACTTTGCACTTTATAATACTGTATTGCACTATCATTGTTTTTTCTGTTTTCTTACTTTGAGTTATTTACCAACTCTCCCTTCCTGAGGTGTATGTACGTATTATTTTTGGGCGCAGTATACGCTATATTCTATTTTCTGTTTCACTAATACACAAGGTTTGAAAATCCTTGTATTGTATACAGCAGCCCCCACTGATTTATCACGTTATAGTGAGCGCCTATAAATTTCTGTTTTTACATGTATGTATGTATACAGATGACCATAAACTCTAATCTGACCTCCTGAATCAATGATACTGGGTCAACAAAAATCAGCCAAAGAATATTCTTAAACAATGGTGTTTGATCAAAACCTGCTGTAGTGTAAACATACCAGTCGATGAGACCTCACACTAAATAAAATCAAAGGAAGAAAGGAATGTAAGTCAATAATACATGAAAAATTACAATGGATAAAACCAGTCTAATCAGAGGCAAACACAGATAAGGTGAGTGGTGTCATCTACAGGAATTCACGCTCCTGGATCTACAAACATTACAATAACTGTATATTATGCCAGGATGTGACTGACTAGAATTTCTGTCAAAGTATAGGCTCAACAAGAATAGAAAATTAAAGGGACATTATTGGCATCCATATCACTTCATCTTAAGTAGTCTGGGTGCATAGTTTTAGAGAAACCACAAGGTTTGCATTACAGAGTCAAGATTGTCTATTGGTTGTCTACCAGACAGACACTAGAGGATCTTCCTGCGGTTTCTTGGACTTTGATTCCGTGAAACAAAGCCCGCTCTGTGCATCCAGCATCTTCAAATCCTCCATAGGAAAGCTTGCTGCGCCATTGCAATAAACATATGCATCTCTTTATTGGGTGTATTGGTATTCTACACAGCGCAGTGTTTGTGTCTGTATATGCAGCTGTGGGTTAAGAGAGGGAAAGGGACGGGGCGGAGCCTGACCGCAGACGAAGATGGCCGCACACTAGAGAGTCTCCGAGACGGCAGAAAATATAAAAGCTAATAACAGCGGCGGATCAGCTCACCACCACGCCACAGACCTCGTACCATACCCCCGAACCCCACTACAACTAACCGGGATGGGTGGAGGTAGAAAATCCAAATTGGGCGCGGCCGTGGCCCCGATCTTTAAAGTCAGGGCGGACAAAGATACCACGCAGGCTGCAGAGGAGCAACAGGCCTCGGACTCAGATTCAGACGCCAGCACAACCACCCACAGAAAAGACCCTGCACCCCTAACCAAAAAAGACCTTCAAGAACTCCTGCTAGAAATGAAATCACTGGTAGCATCTGAACTTACCAAACATCTAGCCCCACTTAAAGAGGGCCTGTCGGACCTCGGCAAGCGCACACGCGAGCTAGAAAACAAAATGGACGACATGGCTACCACTACCTCAACCCACGACATGGAGCTGAAAGAAATTAAAGAACAGCTAGCATCTCTTGAAGAAACGCAGGAGGACCTAAATAACAGGTCCAGACGGAACAATATCCGCATCAGGGGACTGCCGGAATCCTCCAACCCGGAGACACTCACCACCATCCTCCATGAAGCGCTCAGCAGCCTGCTTCCAGACGCCCCGCCAGCCGACCTCCTCCTGGACAGGGCCCACAGAGCCCTCCGCCCACCATCCACAAACCCCGCACAACCCCGAGACATCATTATACGCTGCCACTACTTCCACGTCAAGGAAGCAATCATGCGAGCGACAAGAGAGACGCCGTTGCAAATTGAAGGCCACGCGGTCCAATTATACCACGACCTCGCACGAACAACCCTTCGCAAACGGCGCGAACTGCGGCCCCTAACCCAAGCTCTACAAACCAGACGGATTAGATACTCATGGGGCCATCCTTTCAAATTAATGGTACGCCACGATAACCGCACCTATATACTGCGCAAACCATCCGAGGCCCAAGACCTGGCGGAGCAGCTGGGCATCCGAGACGTCAACATGGATGTCACCGCAGCAGATCAGCACCCGGCTCCATCATGGAGACCCGAGCACCAACCACCCCAAAGAAATCGCGACCTTCAACGAAGACAGCACCCGTCCCGGTCCCCATATGTTTAAATGGCCGAGACGTTCGGGCCTGGGAATCACCTAAACCCTGCCCGCACTGCACCCCCCCTAAAGACTTGGGGACCGGGCTGCCCGGGAACTGAACAGGCCTGCACACCTTGCCCGCCCCGTGCTTACAACATTGGACTCGCAACACAAACCCAAAGCAACAGAACAAACGACCAGCCCAACCTGCTGAACAGACACTCGAACTGAGAGCATCCCTACGACCCGACATCCCGGCGCCCAAGACAGCTCAGAGCAAACAACACATCTATCTGACGGCAAGCAAGGCCGTACCACCTGAACTGTTTAAGAGCAACGAAATGGTACTTCACTACAAGAACACTGACACTAGCACTTCTTACGATCGAAAATGCCCACAGCCAAGCAGAGAACGCCGACTCCCACACTGAGAATCTACAATCACCGTGGACTTGTCGTAAGACTTTTGAGAGTTACCCCACTATAGCAACAAAAGCCCTATGGGCAACGCTAGGGGCCCTTGGGATGGGGGGGCTGTCTGGGGCCCTTGCGGCCTTCCCTCTCCACTTATCGGCAGGGCCGGGGGGACGGGAGACCGTGACGGCCCTACTGGGTAAATGCCTGAAAGGGGGTGCGGGGGGGGAAATTTCGGGCAAATGTGTGCAATAGAAATGCTTGGGGCCCTGGCTTGGGGGGGCGGGGGTTGGGGGGGCGGGGGGCCGCGACGGCCACTCAGGAAAACACTGGGGCGGCACCTAGATTGGACTTGACGGGCTTGGGTCAACATAAATGTCGACTAAAGAGAAAGGTTAAAGCAAATATGAGATAAAGGGAGGACCATTGTTGGGCGGGGGAGGGACTGTTGCTGGACCCTCGTGCTCCCCCCCCCCCCCTCATTGAGGTCGGGGGGGGGCGGTGGGAAGCGACAGGCCAGGAAGCGGGAGGGAAGAACGGGAATGTCACGCTGACCTGTAATGCAATGTCATGTACCAACTGCAAACTCCACACAACCAATGAACCTAAACACAATGCCCTCCTGGGTCCCAAAGGCCACAATACCCACATGCAACAGTCCGCGAGGACCCCGCCGTGGAAAACATGCCACCCCCCAGCCTGTGAGGGGCAGGCGCGGGCCCCCCCGCCCCACTGGACGAGCCCATGACAAAGATATCCAGCACGAACTCACACCCGAAAAGCACCCACATTAAGTGGACATAACCCATTGAAATGGCCTGAAGCCCGGCGCGACCCGCCACACCTAACCATGTACATAAGTTACCAGTTCTCACTGTTCCGCTAAAGATACCCTCCCAGGGCCCGAACCGTGGCTGCCCTCTCCACCCACCCTATTACCAAACCAAAAACGAATAGTATGGTGACCAGTTCATCCCACACACTCCTCTTCATCCTAGGTCTGATTCTTAGCGACTCCCGCCAAAACACATCACATACCTGCCTCCCTCTCTCTGGCAAAAAGGCCACTTCTCCCCACACACCCTGATACCTGCCACCCTTGCCTGGTGACACAGGCTAGAGAGGCTACCGGTAACTCAGAACACCCTTGCTGGCACTAGATATAAGCCCAGCACCTACCTCCCCTACCCACTCCAAGACTACCCCCCTGCTGCCCTCTGGGACCCCCCCCCCCAGAGTCCAGATCACGACCCCAGAGTCTACACCACTAAACAAACAAAACTCCACCAAGCCCCCCACGCCCAGGGATGCCCCTCAAACTACACTGCGTATCCATTAATGCAAAAGGCTTAAACAACCCAAAAAAACGACACTCCCTATTAAGATGGGCTCATGCACAGCACGCAGATGTCCTCTTAATCCAAGAAACCCACTTCACCCCCCACAAACACTTTCCCCTCAAAAACAAACACTACAACCGAACCTTCCTGGCCAACTCGCCAGAAGCAAAAACCAAAGGCATAGCAATAGTACTCAAAACTTCCTGCCCCCTCTCAGACATACAAGCCTTCGATACCTGACGATCACGGGTAAAATCGGCCCTACTACTTACACTATCACCTCCGTATATGCCCCCACATCCCCAGATCCAGCGTTCTGGCCCTCATTCTCAGCGCACATAGCGACGCACAAATCCACATTCACCATCATTGGAGGAGACTGCAATGCAGCCCACACACCAGCCTTAGATCGGACCACCAAACACCAGAGTGAACCGAGAACCTCCCCCAACGACACACTCTTCTCACATTTTCTAAACACGAACAACCTCCTTGACATATGGAGAGCCCAACACCCCTCGGACCGTGATTACACATTCTACTCCCACCCCCACCACACCTACTCCCGCATAGATTATTTCTTAATCTCTCCAGGCCTCACCCCTCGAATCACACAAACCTCTATAGGTAATATCACATGGTCAGACCATGCGGACATATCACTAACACTCACAATCCCCCATATGACCAGACCTTGGACATGGAAACTAAACCCACAACTTCTCCACGACAAACAACCGCAACTCTCGCCAAAGAAATCGCAGAATACTTCACCCTCAACGACCAGTCAGTTTCATCCCCGATCACGCTATGGGCAGCACATAAACCCGTCATAAGAGGCAAACTAATAGCCATAGCAACAGCACGCAAAAAACAATATAACCAACAAATAATAGACACCCTGACCGACCTAGACCGCCTAGAAACACTACACAAACAAGACCCGAACCCCTCTTACCTCGAGCAACTCACAACAACTAGAGCCCTACTCAAGAGTCTCTCCCTAACAGCCACTACCAAAGCACTAGCTTGGACGAAACAAAAATATTACGAGAAAGGAAACAAGGCAGACTCCATGCTAGCCAAAAGACTCAGGACTCTCACAGAGACGAAACGAATCACTAAAATACGCACCCCCGACGGAACACTCACTGACATTCCACACGAGATTGGCGAAACCTTTCAAAAGTACTTCACAACCCTTTACAACCACTCCCCGGACCCTCCCTCTAACCTCACCCTCTCCCGGACAGACACCTTCCTCCAAAGGCTCTCCCTGCCATCCCTTACCGACGAAGCCAGAACCCACATAGCAGCAGACATCACACCAGAAGAACTACTAGCAGCAATCAAGACCCTAAAACCTAATAAAAGCACAGGCCCAGACGGCCTAACAGCCCTATACTACAAAACCTTTAGTGACCTCCTAATCCCCAAGCTCTGCAAGGTCTTTAACGCTATGCTCAAAGGAGACCCTTTACCCCAAGACATGACACAAGCAAACATAACCCTGATACCTAAACCAGGCAAACCACACGATGAACCGGGACACTTCCGCCCCATTTCCCTTCTAAACCAAGACCTCAAAATACTGACTAAAGTAATGACAAACAGAATAAATCCCCTCCTAAACAAACTAATCAACCCAGATCAGGTCAGCTTCATACCACTGAGACAAGCACAGGACAACACGAGACGAATCATAGACCTGATATGGTTAGCCAACCACAGGCAGACGACGTCCTTCTGACACTGACCAACCCCTGCTCATCCCTACCCGCACTACTATCGACACTACAAACATATTCCGAAATCTCGGGCTATCAACTCAATGCCACCAAATCCGAACTACTTCCACTCAACCTTACGGACGACACACTCCAGACCCTAAAAAGCAAATTCCCATTCCGTATCTGCCCAACAGCAATCTCCTACTTAGGGATACAACTCACCAACGACACCACCACTCTATACACCACTAACTACTCCCCTCTCTTCCGCAAAGCGCAGGCGGACCTTCAACGCTGGAAACCCATGAACATCTCATGGCTAGGTAGAATCACCTCTATAAAAATGAACCTCTTACCCAAATTCCTCTACGCGTTCCAAGCACTACCCATCCCATGTAAAAAAAAAAAAACTATCTCAAACACCTACAAACAGCAATAGACCACTTTATATGGAATGGAAGGAAACCTAGGGTCCGCCGAACTACCTAATATGTCCCCACACCATCGGGTGGGCTAGGCCTTCCCAACTTAACACACTACCTACATGCAGCACACCTGACACAAATACAGCACTGGCACCTCCCACCAACCCACAAACGATGGGTAGACCTCGAACACCTAATCTTTGGACACGACCACCCTTCCCAATACATGTGGCTCCCAAGACAACACAGACCGATACCCCCCCCCCCACTTCCCCAGCAATCACCTACTCGCTTGACCTCTGGGACCGCCTCAGAGAAAAATTTGACCTATCCGCTGGCATATCACCCCTCACTCCAATACTACGCAACAAGATGTTCCCACCAGGCCTAACACCACAACACTACGCCCACTTTGAAGAAAGAGACATCAGCAGAATAAGACATCTCTACCCCGACGGCAAACTCCTACAATTCACAGACATACCCAACTCCGACACCCTGACAACGTTCGATCACTTCCGATTTCTACAACTCCGCAGCTTTGCAACCACAGACGAAATCAGACTTGCCGCCACGTCAACCCTTACCGAATTCGAAAAAAAAAGCCTTCACTCACCATCCCGAAAAAGCCAAATATCAGACCTGTACCTCACGCTAACAACCCACCACTCACAGGTAACACTACCATACATCGCAGCATGGGAAAAAGATCTAGGCCCCCTAAAAGACCCCACAGAATGGGCAGACATATGGGCGGCCACTAAATCAATCACAATCTGCGTCACCCACAAAGAGCAGGCCTAGAAAATGCTCTTCAGGTGGTACCTCACACCCCAACGCTTGATGGCCATGAAACGGTCCACAACAAACCTCTGCTGGAAAATGTGCGGAGGCACCGGCACCTTCCTTCACTGCTGGTGGACATGTCCCAAGCTCGTCCCCCTATGGAAATCCATCGCAAACCTCTTAACAAAAATCCTCAGTAGACCAATGCCCCTTGACCCGTGGGCACTCCTACTATCCAAACCTATAGACCCCTTCACCCGCAGCGAAAACAAACTAATAGCCAGAATAACTCTAGCCACTCGAAGAGCAATAGCCGAAACGTGGCTCACCCCCCACATACCATCCCACAATCCCATCCTCCACAAAATAACAGACAGCATAGACATGGACAGAATAACGGCACTGATACATGACTCCCCAAAATCCTTTCACAAAATCTGGGACCCATGGCTGGAGAACCATATCCCCACACCATGGTAAACCCATCCTCAATACACCCACACCGACAAACCCCAACACGTGCAACAACAACACCAACATACAACCCACTACCCACTCAACACATCCAACGGGGTCCGGGGGGGACCCCGGGAGGGCAGCAATAAACCCCCATACCCCGCCACCCACACACCACCCCCCCCCTCCCTCCCCAACCCTCCAACGGCTGACAGCCAATGATAACAAACCACCACCTAACCCCCCCAGGCACAAGACCACCGCCACTACTATCACGACCAATGGCCACCAAACAAGCACAACCATCTGCTCACATGACCAAAAAAAAGTACCTTACCCAGGCAACAACCCAACCAATCGCACCCATAACAAAAGAACGACCCGAGAGGCTTCACTAGCGACCAGGTCATAACCCAAGAGCACAACCCAAATAACCACCTTCATACTCGAATGTGCCACGCCCACACCTAACTGAACTATTGTAATGCCATATTGTTGTAACCATACCCCTAACCTTACTTTTTTCTCTTCTGTGAAAATGTTTCTTTTTCTCACTTTGAAAAATGAAAAATAAAGAATCTTTAAGAAAAAAAAAAAAGAGAGGGAAAGGGACAGCAGCTCTCTATGCAGGCATGAAGTCCTTGGTTTCCTTACTGTTCTCGATCTATACTGCCTCCCCTGATAAACTCATCAGCTCCTTTGGCTTCCAAGTTCATACCGATGTGGATGTCACGCAAATCTGTCTACTGATTTCTCACCGCTCCTCTTGACTCGTGTCTCTGACTGCCTCTCAGCTATTGCTAACTGGATGGCTGCTCACTTCCTTAAACTCAACCTGTCCAAAACAGAACTTCTGGTTCCCTCAAGTTTTGCTACTCCCATTTCTGTTAACCGCGCTACCATCAGCTCCATCTCTCAGCCTAGGTGTTTTCTTTCACTCCGACCTCTCCTTCACGCCTCATGTCCTGTCAAATCGCCAAATCCTACAGCTTCCATCTCAAAAACAAAGCGTGCATCTTCCCCTATTTAACATCAGATGCAGCCAAGGTGCTGGTCCATGCCGCTATCCTCTCTAACCTTTCCTACTGCAATCTGCACCTCAGTGGTCTTACATGCTCCCAACGAGCCCAGTTACAGTTTATAATGAACGCAGCACAGAGGCCCATCTTCCGGTTCACCAACCACCCTCTTCTTTCAGTCCCCGCATTGGTTTCCAGTACGATATAGGGCCAAATTTAAAATTCTGGTTCTTGCTTACAAATTTCTACACAATACTGCTCCAACCTATCTGTCCTTCCCAATACACAAGTATGTCCCGTATATGCCCCTACACTCTGCTGCAGAACTAAGTCTATCCTCTGTTCGTACTCCCACCTATGATGCACGCCTTCAAGATGAGAGGGGGAAGATGAGAGACCTAGTGTAATGAATCACTAGGAAGTCAGTGTTGCCAAAACTTTTTTGATCTAATTTTCAGTGAATATTTTTGGCAAAATAAATGACAATGCTTTTTTTTTGCACCTGAACCATAACTTGTTTAAAAATGCACCACTTTTTCGCAGACGAGAGGATTGTTACTATGAAGAAAACTGATTATTATTTTTTTAATAGATCTCTTTGATAAATATGCTCAAACATGTTGTCCTAGGTGAAGTCTCAGCAGACCTAAAGCAAATGTCAGATCAACAGATACATGCAGAGGAAACTTACCACATCCCATGACTTTGTTTCTTCTAAAATGCATATGCTACAGCTGCATACAGTGAATATTGCTAAATTGGAATTTTAACCATAGAATTATCCAATTGTGTATAAAAGGGTGAAATGTATGAGAACACATCTATTACTTCTCTCTCTGGAGTCTTTTATACTGCTTTGTATAAAGCATTGAATAGCATTTTGTTTTTGTGAATAGAGCCTTTTTAATTCAGCAGGCACAGGAGCTATTAAACTCATATAAGAGAACTTTCCTTTTAAGTATGTACTCACCACCACTAAAAAAATTTCCATCCAAGAACTCCTTCAACCCAACATCTTCTGGTCCAACTCCAATAAGACGGATCTGGTGGGATGTGAATGATTCATTCAGCTTGGAAACCTCTTTGGCAATCCAGCGGCAAATCTGGCAACCAAACCGTCGCAGGAAAAACACCACACTGGTCTGATCCTTCCACAAAGATCTCAATTCCACCATCTAAAAAAAAAAAAAAAAAAAAAAAAAATAATAATTGCACACCACACACATTAATAGGAGTAATTCTTTAAAGAATGTATTTCCATATTCTGAGAAAAGTGGCTTTAGTGAGACAGGCTATAAGGGAAAACTTTATCACAATTGGAAAAGTTTCAAAAACATTTTGACAGCAGAATTTTGCAGTTTGGATCATATTTTGTTAAAAAAAAAAAAAAAAAAAAACATTTTGGAAAACAAAGTCAGACAAACTAAAAGGCAGTGAAAACACAGACATCAGTGTACTGAAAAATATACAAATGTATATTTTATGAGGAGCTGCTCCCTCTCTCACCCTAGCCATCAATCATCTTTTTTCATATGAATCATCTATTTTTTTTTTTATTTATTTTTTTTTTTATTTTTTTTGGTGCAGAGATGGCAAAATTATGCATCAATTCAACATGCTCATCCATTGCACAATTCAGTTGGGTCACGATTCGGTTACATTATTGCTCAGAATTCGTAGAATATCCCAATCCCAAAACAAATCTCCAGTTTATGAAACACAAAAGTGCATAGTAAAATAATGCAGGGTAATGAAAGTAACAATCTCTAGTAATCGGCCAAATTCCTTATTTGAAGCGGATTGAAATAAAAATAAAAATTTAAAAAATAAATAAGCTCCGAAACATTACTTCCCCATATGATATTTTTCGGAATTTCTCGGGAAATCCAAAACTCCAATTACTGCATTTCATGGGAATACAGACGACAAACAGAGGAGCATTGGGGGACCCAAATGCACGTGCACAGTGAGTGCATTATTTAAACTTGCCCTGAGAATATTATTAAAGCAATGCTTTCCTATAGAGCTTCCGCATCACGTGACAAAAAAAAAAAAAAAAAAAAAAAAAAGTTTGTCAGAAGTGGGATTCGAACCCACGCCTCCAGAGGAGACTGCGACCTGAACGCAGCGCCTTAGACCGCTCGGCCATCCTGACTTAGATGTCACATTATTGTAAGCAATTGCTAATCTGCCATGTTTCTTCTTGATGATACATTAAATAATGCACAATTTTACCAACAGAAAACATTTGTTAGCTGGGGACAGAATAAGTGGTCCATCTCTAAATTAGCCATTGTAAAGGCTGCAATACAGTGGTTAGTGAATAACTGTGTAGGCTACAGGCATCTTGCTGTTCCATGATGCAAAAAGTGCTGTGTGAAGTTGGCACCCCATGCTTCAGCACAAATGCAATAAAAACTAATCTTTTTTTATTCACTTTATAAAAACCACGGGGACCAAACTGTACAAAACTGTAACAAGGGATAATTTATATGGAATTACGTAAGCAGTTTTGGTATATAAATCATGCTCCTGCAGTCTTGCTGCTCAATTCTCTGATAATTAGGAGTTAAATCACTTTTGTTTCTGTTAATGCATTTCTAGCAACACCTCTCTTGGCGGTCACTCACACAGCCAACATTACAAAAATAGTTTCCTTTTCAAGCAGTTGTGACAGCACAATGTCTTTATTTTAGAAGTGCTCATCTCCTGATCTGCTAATTGAACTTTAATTACATATAGAATGCCCCTACAGGCTCTAGCAGGCTACAAACAGAGCATGAGCTAAGAATTTCTAAGTTAAACAGACTGTGCAATAAAATGAGAAAGGGACACTAGTGTCACCAAAACAACTTTAGCTTAATGAAGCAGTTTGTGTGTGCAGAGCATGCCCCTGAGGTTTCACTGTTCAGTTCATTGCCATTTAAGGGTTAAATCACATTTGTTATGTCCATCTGGCCCTAGCTACATCTCCCCTGGCTGTGACGGACACAAAACAGTTTCATTTTCAACCAGATGTACTTTAAGTATCTCCTGCTCTCTAAATTGAACTTTAATTACACACAGGAATATGGTGCAGAGTCTAGCAAGCTATTAAAGAGCAGAAGATAAGAAATTCTAAACTAAATAGAGTTTGCAATAAACGGAAGTGTAAACGTTAGATGACTTTTTACAGGTAGAGTTAGGAAGGCAGTGTAAGTCACATGCAAGGAGGTGTGGTTAGGGCTTCATAAACAAAGTGATATAACTCTTAAATGGCAGAGAATTGAGCAGTTAGATTGCAGGAGCATGATTAATACACCACAACCATTTAAAGGAATCCTATAGTGCCAGGAAAACAGACGTTAAAACCCAGCACCGATGTCCCTCGGCGCTGGGTCAGGCCCCGCCCATGCTCGCATTAGGGTTTCCCCATAGGAAGGCATTCAATGGTTTCCTGTGGAGAAAAAAAAAATCTGATGCTGGAGGTCCTCATGCAGAGCGTGAGGACGTCCAGCATCAGATAACAGATCTAAAGTCCGTTTGAATTCCGGAAGCCCTCTAGTGGCTGTCTGGTAGACACAGAGGGTAGACTTAGAGCTGCAATGTAAACATTGCAATGTTTTACATTGCAGCACTAAGTGCAAAAGGCATACAGCACCCAGACCACTTCAATGAGCTCAGTAGTCTGAGTACCTACAGTGTCCCTTTAAGCTAAAGTTGCTTATCAAGTCCCTTAGAGCATGGTGATTGTATAGTACAGTGACTAGCCAGTAGTACATTACGAGGAGGAGCAGTCCACCCCGGATGACAGAGGTCACTGCACACAGCACTCATCATCCAATTTAATGGCAAGACATGGAGGATCCTATTGCATATCCTTTCTTTACTGTGCACCAATAGCAGCAAAGAATACAAGACAATTTTTTTTTTTTTTTTTAAATGTAGTCATCGTAACATAGGCCACTCCCAGCAATAGCAGGTACCACCCTAAGACCTTCCTCTTTCTTTGCTGCTCCACAGTCAGATAGGTACCCAATTTTCTCTGGTCTGTGGGTTTGTCAATTTATTGTGGTTATTACCATTTTGCTATGATTCTGCATGTATTTTCAGTTATGTTTATGGTGATGCAGTGTCCCAGACCAGCTAAAGGCTCCCCCCCCCCCCCCCCCCAGTACTGTTGGGGAGGTCCTTTGTTACCCTCCTATCCTGACTTTCATTTTCTCTATGCCCTTAACCCCTGCTTAAAAAAAGGGACACTAAATAGTCACCCAGACCACTTCAGCTCAATGAAGTGGTCTGGGTGCCAGGTCCCTCAGGTTTTAACCCTTCAGTTAACATCTTCCGGACAGTGAATTTCGCATCCATCGCGCAGATGTCCATAGGAAAGCATTGAGAAATGCTTTCCTATAACCATTTGAATGCGCACGCGGCACTTGCCCCGCATGTGCATTCCGCTCCACTGGGAACTGACGTCGGCAGGGGAGGAGAGGCGCTGGATAAAGGTAAGGGGCTGAAGGGTTTTAACCCCTTCAGCACCAAGGGAGGAGGACCCTGAGGGTGAGGGTCCCCCAAGGATTACATAGGGTCAGGAAAACTGCTTTGTTTTCCTGACACTATAGTGATCCTTTAAGGCTTCTGGTTGATTTCTAATTTTACCCGTTTTCTCTGTGTTCTCCTTGTTTACCCTCTATTTTGGGGCTCCCTGGGGTCCCGGGCCGTTTTGACACCATTTCCCGCATCCCTGTGCGGCCCAGTTCGTCCAGTGTGGGGCTGGCGTTTGCCAGTTTCTTCTTATACAAACGTAAGGCCCTTGGTCTGTGGCCGCATTAGAGAGTTAGCATTCAACTGTTTTGACTTTACTGGACTTTTCGTCCCGCACATTGTTCGCAAGCCAAACACGCCTGTTCGGTAGTTTTTCTGCCGCCCGCGAGTCTCGCGAGCTTTGGGGACTGTTTTTCCTTCCGGCTCTTCTCTCCTCCCCCTCCTTTGTTTCGCCTCGCTGGTCTCGGCCCTGGTGAGATCTTTCCCATTTACCTTTCCCTGGTTTGCTTAGTTTGGGTGATTTACCCTTACTGTGCCAATTACTTTGCAGCTATTTAGTGCCTTTATTATTAAATATTTATTACTTTATTGTGTGGGTTATTGAATGATGCCCAAGCCTAGGGTGCCTACCAGTTCACCTATCCCTGGACAGATGGATACCCCACCCACCAGGGGAGAGACACCCGCTATCTTGGGCTCCACTATTGGTGGACCAGACGTGGGAGAGCAGGTTTCAGCGCTCAGTTACGGCAGCCATGTCATCAGCCCAATCTCAAACTCCCAGGCCGCACAATTTACTGGCCCCACGACCATGTACACCCAACGATGGAGCATACCTCCCCCTCTGCCGCCAGAACCCCTATATCTGGCGTAACTTCAGTCGCCCCAGAAAGTGTGTCTCTAACACGCAAGAGCCTTTCCGCGCTGAGTGGCTCCCAGCGGACTATGTGGCCCGATACCTTGAGAACAGGGTACATCTGTCTGGTTAGTTCGCGATCCGGAGCTTTGCGAGGGACTGGGTCTATGCGTGCATTCATCTCCCCATAGACAACAATCTCCGCTGTGAGATCGGTCAACCACATGGGCGGCACCCAGTTGGCATTCCTGGCCAGATCGGCGAAATTATTTTGGTTGTTCTGTCTGGCTCAGAACTTGGTGGTCCAAGCAGAATATTTACCAGGCCTACACAATGTCCAGGCTGATTGGAATTCACGCTATCTTTCGGACAAAAGCGACTGGAAACTTGATGCAGAGGTGTTCTCAACTGTATTATTTTTCTGGGGTCCTTTCGTTATGGACCTCTTCGTCTCCTTGCCCAACTACCACAGTTTTTCAGTTAGAGACCAGATCCAATGGCAGAGGCCGTGAACGCTTTCCTACAGGACTGGCATGGGGGATCTTCTGTTCGCGTTCTCCACCCCCCCGTTCTCCATGATTCCATGCCCACTCATTCAAGTTCACTGCCAACAAGCCGAACTGGTGCTGGTGACTCCTTTTTTGGGGGATGCAGTCATGGTTCCCTCAATTTATGGAGAGGTCGGTGGACTGCCCCAGGTTGTTGCCATTTTTCCCTGGCCTGTTTCATGACCTGGTGGGAGGTTGTCACCCTCTATTGGTGGAAGGATCCCTCCTTATTGCATGGGGGATTTCAGGGGACCCTGGGAAGTCCATGGAGTTTCGGAGACTACTTGACAATTGTTGGCAGATGCATGGGCTCCCGGAACTAGACAATCATATGGGTCAACTTGGCCAACTTGGGCTGGTTGGTGCCTGGCAAGGGACATGGATCCTGTTTCAGCTCCTGTGACAGCAGAATTCCGGACTTCTCTATTTGAAGCTGGCAGGGCTTACCAGACGATCAATTTATACAGGTCGGCTATATCTTCAACCCACTGTGGTTTGAGGGAAGTCCCGCAGGCCAACATCCTTTAGTATGTCGACTTCTACGCAGTTCCTGTCTTTCTCGTTTGCCTACACAACGTTAGTCATCTACTTGGGATGTGTCTGTTGCCCTTGTTTTTATCATGGCCTGGCATCCTAATCAAGATCTCTTGTTATGCCAAGTCTCGGCAAAATTGGTTTGTCTCTTGTGCCTCATTTCTTGTAAAAAAGAGTGTTGAATGTTCATGCTTTGGATTTCGATGCTAAATAATACACCCCGGAGGGTGTGACTTTCAATATTCCCAGGCATACTAAGAGTTCTATTAAAAACAGTGTCGTACCCAGCTTTCCCTTCAACATCGGCCTTATGTCCAGTAGCGTGTTTACGCTAATATGAGGATTGCACCTGGCCACAGCGCTCCGCATCTACACCCCGACTTTAGTCTTTTTAACCTCCTTTGCTCCAGTAGCAAGCGCTATATTATCTTGCTGGTTGAAATGGGTTTTAAATCAAGCTGGTATCTATATTTCTATTTGTTGACCGCATTCTGTTTGGGGTGCCTCTGCCTCCACGATTATGGCATTGGGCGCACATTTGGAAGATCTTATGAGGATGGCCAACTGGTCACGGGAATCGACGTTTCATGAATTTTATTTTTGACCTATTCCTCATGTGTTTTCTGCAGTGGGTGATCAGCTTTAAACTTGCAATAGGAGCCTCCGTGTCTTGCAATAAAATTACATGATTTTGCTATTGCATAACGAAAGGTCGTGATTTTATTAAAGACACGGAGGTGAGTATTGTCCCACCCGATAGGAAACAGGTTATCAGCCAATATAATTTTATGTTTTCCCACCCAGGTTGCTCGTTATTGGTGATTGGGTTTGTTTGTATGGTAAGTGGGGCATTGTATTGATGAAATGTTGGTTGGATTATACCCGTTTAGAGTTTTTGGGATGGGCTGTTGTGCATTTTGGGAAGGTAAATTAAGGGCTATATGTTTTCTGGCCTGATGTTTGTCTATAGTACCGATTTAGCCCTTAGGCTCCTGTTCTTTATGTTTTTACAGCCTGATACGTACCTGTTGGATGTTCTTTTCATCTACCTAGGAGGGACATTTCTTGGCTGGAGCTGTTCCTTGGATGTTCCGGATTGGTCTCCTGTTGTTGATTCCTATGTTTACAGTTATGGACTTCTATGTTTTCGATTGGTCTGCTGGTTTTCCTGATGCGGACATTGTTCTGTTTGGTGTGTCGAAACTTCAAGAAAGAGGAAGGTCTTAGGGTGGTACCTGCGGGACTTGGCTGGGAGTAGCCTATGTTACTGTGACTACATTTTTTTAATGATGTTTTGTATTCTTTGCTGCTATTGGTGGACAGTAATGAAATGGATATGCAATACTCACCTCCGTGTCTTTGATAAAATCATGACTTTTCATCATGCAATAGCAAAATCATGTAATTTCCCCATAAAGCGCATGCAAATAGGATCTAAAGCACTGGCAAACTTCTAAGAATGTGCTGTGAGAGTTCTCAGCGTTGTGCAGTGATTTGAGGGTCAGGAATATGATTGCTAACAGCATATCCTGTCTCTGGCCAATCACACTGCATGATACTCCGATATCACTGCCAGACTGCGCATGCAGATCTTCTGGCCATAGAACAATATTGCTGGTCGTTGACAATTGATATCATGAGGCCGGTTAAAAACGTGGTAGTGATACAATTTAGGAGAGGTTTTGAGACACACACACACACACACAAAGATCTGTGCGATGAGAGACACAAAAAGGGAGATGCACCAGGAGTCAAGACGGTCAATAGACACACACACACACATACATAAATTCAGAGGGTGCAAACTGTCAATTCCATGCCTAATAAGCAACCCCTCAGCACGAGATTGTTTATTCCCCCATAAGTAAAATACAATAATCCAAATAGCTAAATCACTGTTCAACATTTCTAGGGTTAGTCACTAAGCTGTGAATTGATCATAAATATCCACATTCTATACATAACCAAACTAAACACATTCCACAGATCAGGTATTATTCATATTGTGGAATATTGATCACTTTCCTGACTATTCGCAGTTTAGTAAATATTCATTTTCATGTTTCCAATCAGTCAGTGACAGTCTATCACTCACTGCATATTAATAAACTCTCAGCATGTCCAGTAACACTGTGAATAACAATATCAGTGAGTAATCTAAATCAATGCAAAAATACACAGCTTCCAGCCCTGCAGGTACTTCCTGGTTTGCAGGGAGCAGATACCATGTGTCCCTCTTACCTCTCCAGAGACAGCATTTTTCACCAGGATTGCCCCAACTTTAGCCAGATCTACGGAGCTCATCTTGTACCACAATAGGTTGACCTGCAAGCTGTCAGGAAGGATTGTATGTGATCACATAACGGGGACTCACAATATATGACTATGCATGACACTAGAACCAATAGCAATTCAGCTATCTGGAGGGCGGGGCTATGTATGTTAATGTAGGTGGGGCAGTGTTGTATAAGCTGATACAATGTATATTTCATAACAGAGAGAGGGCTGGGGCTGTTTCTCTTAGAAAATACATTGTCATTGGGCAATGCATGGTCTTTGTCACGCTGGTTGCCTGGTCTAGACTCTAGTCTAGGGCATAGGGAAACAAGAAGAAAAATGATTAGGGTGTGTTAGAACTTTTCTACATTTAATGTTCCCATTATACAAATTGTGGAAGTGCTGTAATCTACACAGGACTAATTCCATTTCTTATTCCAGTGTTATCTATAGGTAGTATTTTACACACTTTGCATTCTACTGTTAAATACTGGATTATCAGTGTCCCACTCATACATTATTGTTAACATTTATATAGCATTAACATATTCTGCTGCGCCTTTACAATTATAGTAAAATATTTAGAAATTAAGAAAGCCCTGCTCGAGTAGGGAGATATGCAATATGCATGCTGTATATTTAGGGGTACACACACACACACACACGTCAATTCCATGCAACCCCTCAACACGAATAATCCAAATAGCTAATCACTGTTCAACATTCCAATCAGTCAGTGACAATCTATCAATCACTGCATATTAATAAACTGTCAGCATGTCCAGTAACACTGTGAATAACAATATCAGTGAGTAATCTAAATCAATGCAAAATTACACAGCTTCCAGCCCTGCAGATACTTCCTGGTTTGCAGGGAGCAGATACCATGTGTCCCTCTTACCTCTCCAGAGACAGCATTTTTCACCAGGATTGCCCCAACTATAGCCAGATCTACGGAGCTCATCTTGTACTACAATAGGTACATATATCCAAATAAAAAAAAATATATACTGTCAGAAGTGGGATTCGAACCCACGCCTCCAGAGGAGACTGCGACCTGAACGCAGCGCCTTAGACCGCTCGGCCATCCTGACTTAAGTGTCCTAATGCTTATGGACAGTTAAATTGTGATGCAATCCGTGTCTTATTTGCTGAAATTTTTTAATTTCTTTGTGACCAGTGACAGAAATATTCCGTCATGTGTTTCCTATCCTAAAAGACCCAAGACAGAATAATGCACAGTTTTGCCAACAGAAAACATTTCTTAGCTGGGCACAGAATAAGTGGCATATAAAATTATAGTGAGCTCTCAAACCAAATATGGGTAATAGTATAATGGAGGAGTGTAAGGTGCTCTAAGGGAAAATCTGACCCCCCACCAGATCCATAGGCTCAGTAGAAAATAACCCCAAGCACACCAGAATAACTTTGCATATAAAAAAGGTTTTATAAACAGTGCATAAGTATAGATTGTATAAATAAAGTCCAGATAACAGTACAGGTATGTAAACATCAAAACAGCATACCAATAACCGCTATACATGCAATAGTTAGTGCTCAAAAGAGAACCCCAAAACAAAGCAGGCATTAGTGGCGGATCCAGAGACTGATCTCGGGAAGGGCACTTGTAGATTATTTAAAGAAATAATCCAGGCACAATAACCACTACAGCTCAGTGTAGTAGTTATGGTGCCAGTAGTGCCAGTATCCCATGGGTCTGCTGGGATATAGGGCTTAGGAGCAGTGGTATGTGTGAGGGGTGAAGTGTGTGTGAAAGGTGCAGTGTGTGTGTGTGTGTGTTTTTCACAAAAGAGGGGCTATACTGCTATACTACTAAACCCTTTAACTACTACACGTGCCGAAATAGCTCAGTTGGGAGAGCATTAGACTGAAGAATAAGGTACGTTTTTAACCTTCTTCGCAAAAGAGGGGCTATACTGCTATGTACTAAACCTATAACTCGTGCCGAAATAGCTCAGTTGGGAGAGCGTTAGACTGAAGATCTAAAGGTCCCTGGTTCGATCCCGGGTTTCGGCAGTTATTTTACAAGATTAAGAAGCAATGACAAATGCAGAGATTACACATTACAAAATTCTTTTTAAGAGAATGTATGAAATTAAGTGGTTTGTCAATTCCATGTATGAAATATTACACTGTAAATTATGGTGAAACTCAGATTTTTATAATGTTCTATAAAAGTAAAATACATATGCATATACTTTTCTCAGCACCACATATTTTTGCTGACTCGGGACGCCGAGCATTTGAATAAGGTCTGGACTTTTTTCATGGCTTTCACTTAACTATTCAAATAGACATATTTTATACATAAGTGATTGTTTTCTTTTATATTTTGTCTGCATTTTTATAATAAATTGTTTTTTACTGAGCCTTGAGTATACAAGTAAGGTCAGTTTTATTGATCTATTAGGAGAGAAGGGGAAATCTATTTATGTATCTGCATTATATTCTATAGGTTGTTAGGTTTCCTATTTGTTAACCCCTCTCACATTTATTTTATCAGCGCTCCACTACACATATTTTTCAATAATTTAATCTGTCAGATTTATAATGCTTTTTTTATTTGTGCACTACATAGTAATATAAATATGCCTGCAGGACCTATATGTGTAAATACAGACTGCCAGTAGGTGGCACCACAGTCCATTTAACTTTATAGGAGAACAGGCTCAAGGGTGATCAGACAAACACGCATGATAAACTTCTATTAGCCTACATGTTTTTGTAGTCTGATGGGAGCTATTTGACAATTTTATGAAACTCTAAGCAAAAATTAATTTGCTAATATGTTCAGGAGACGAACTAAGGTCTCCACATGTTTGTATGTCTAAAATTCACTGTGCATTACGATTGAGTTACGTGGAGGCCGAAATAGCTCAGTTGGGAGAGCGTTAGACTGAAGATCTAAAGGTCCCTGGTTCGATCCCGGGTTTCGGCAGTCTTTTTTTTCTGTTTTTTAAATGACCAGATTAATAAACGAGTTTTTGACTAATACAGAACTGCCCACATTACTATATTTTCATTAAAGTAACACTAGACTACTTATTTAGATTGAGGTTAAAAAAAAAAAAAGTGAGTTTTACTTAACATGAATATTTCTGCTTTAAGAAATGCTCTTTGTCATAGGAGTTTGTACGTGCTGCGTTTTACATACAGAGACATTTTGATAATTGAAGATTATGCTAGCGCTAGTGTACTTATAATCTTAATTTTAATAATGACAGGAGGCGAGTATTTTGCATTACTCTCTTTACTAAACTCCACAGCAGTAAAGAAAGTGAAACATTTAAACCAATCAAAATGCAAAACAGTGAGCATATAGTCCCAGTGAACAGGAACCTCCCCCTCTTTCGGAGCGACATCGGAACAGGGAAGAAGGTTGATGATAAAGTCTGTAATGAACATCAGTAGTGGTCTCTAACGGGAGTGATGAACTTCTTGGCTTGAGTAGAAACAGGCACCAACGGGTGAAGCGTCCAATAGGGTCTTTGGTCTTTATATTATGAACCGTAATCCTATGGATATGTCGTAGATGTTCCAAATCTTTGCGAAATTAACGGACCACTCTAGGCACCCAGACCACTTCAGCTTAATGAAGTGGTCTGGGTGCCAGGTCCAGCTAGGGTTAACTAATTGTTTTATAAACATAGCAGTTTCAGAGAAACTGCTATGTTTATCAATTAGTTAAGCCTTCCCCTTTTTCCTCTAGTGGCTGTCTCACTGACAGCCACTAGAGGCGCTTGCGTGATTCTCACTGTGAAAATCACAGTGAGAGCACGCAAGCGTCCATAGGAAAGCATTATGAATGCTTTCCTATGTGACCAGCTGAATGCGCGCGCAGCTCTTGCCGCGCGTGCGCATTCAGCCGACGGGGAGGAGAAGAGGCGGATCGGAGGAGGAGAGCAGGAGGAGAGCTCTCCGCCCAGCGCTGGAAAAAGGTAAGATTTAACCCCTTTCCCCTTTCCAGATCCAGGCGGGAGGGGGTCCCTGAGGGTGGGGGCACCCTCAGGGCACTCTAGTGCCAGGAAAACGAGTATGCTTTCCTGGCACTAGAGTGGTCCTTTAAACTGAAAAGAGAATATGAGAAGGTTAGGCACCAGTCTTGAAACTGTTTGTAGTCATGACAGTGATCCATCGGATAACATTGCATTAATATAATTTGCAAATTCAGTGTGTAATCTACTAGTAGTTAAATAGGCTGATGATAACAGTGGATATATTAAGCCTTAACGTATTGATTCAAGAAGACAGTTAGACAACAGGAAAGGAAAGATGTAGACAAAACTATGAATAGAGTAGTTCCCCTCCTCCGGGTGGGAAGGGTGGGAAAATACTCGCCTCCTGTCATTATTAAAATTAAGATTATAAGTACACTAGCGCTAGCATAATCTTCAATTTTATCACATGACAGGAGGCTTCCTATTTTGCATTTTTAACGCTGTAGAATAAGAGACATAGCCGCACCGGAGTTCGGTCGGAAATAGAAGGTGCGGAATGTAGATTCTCTAGACCAGTCTGCGGAGCGTAGGATATCCGTTAGGGAAGCACCCGCCATGAAGGCTGAGGATGCTGCTGCTCCGCGCACCGAGTGGGCTCCAAACGTAGTGTCAACGCCGGCTAGCGATAGTAGCCTGCGAACCAATCTTGCTAGGGTGGTGGTAGTGATGGGGACATGTGGTCTAACATCTGATACTAGGAGTTGACCTGATGGTGAGGATCGGAGTGGTAGGGTAGTTTCCACGTATTGTTGTAGAGTGGAGACAACGCAGAGTTGTGGATCTGTGGGGAAGAAAGGATAAAACACAGATGTGGAGTCCGTCTTAGTGCGACGAGATATCCGGAATGTAACTCCTTCAGGGGAGATTGAGAAAGCGTCTATGTCCAGAGCTCGAATGTCTGACACCCTGCAGAAGGAGACCAGGCAAAGCAAGACTGTGAGTTTTGCTGATAGCTGACGGAGGGAGAGTCTGTCGTTAGTTGGCCAATCCCTCAGGAATCGGAGGATTACGTCGACGTCCCAGAATTGAGAATATTTCGGCCCTGGGGGGCGTTGTAATCGAATGCCTCTCAGGAGTCGACATACGAGTGGGTCCTTACCAACCGAGATCCCTTGAATGGGGACATGGGCCGCTGAAATAGCTGAACGGATTACGTTTAGTGATCTGTAGGATCGGCCTAATGAGAATAGGTGAGATAGGAAGTTCAAGATGGTTGGAATAGGGGCCGTAAATGGATCGAAGTTTCGTTCCAGACACCAAGGGGACCAGGAATTCCAAGCGGATAGGTAGCATCTTCTGGTTCCGGGGGCCCATGAGTCCCATAGTAGTTCCTTAGCTCGGCCGTTCCACGCCTCCATGCTGTCCAGCCACCATCTGAGTTCGTCTCTGACTTCCTCTGTCATCGGGACCAGCTGGTCGTAAGAGGGGTTTTCCCTGAGGAAGGAAGCTTTGAGCCGTTGCATCGCCGGTAGTGAAGTGGACCGGGGAATATAGCTTGAATGGAAGCAGAGAGAAGTCCCACTATGCGTGCGAGGGCGCGGAGTGGAATGGTGTGGCAGCGGATGGCCCTGCCTAATTCCTTGCGAATGGCTGAGATTTTTGCTGTTGGCAGCCGTAGGGTGCTGGAGATGGATCTCGAATCCCAGAAATTGTACCGTTTGTGACGGGGAGATAGCCGATTTCTGAAAGTTCACTATGAAGCCCAGGGATGACAGGAGATCCGTGGTATACCGTGTGTGATGTATCAGTCTGAGTCTGTCTGAGCAGAACAGTAGGAGGTCGTCCAGGTATATGATGCAGCGAATTCCTTGCGCTCGAAGGTGTGCGACCACGGGCTTCATCAGTTTGGTGAAACACCATGGGGCCGAACTGAGGCCGAAGGGGAGGCACGTGAATTGCCTGGGAAGGCCTTGCCAATGGAAACGAAGGTATTGTCTGCAGGATTGGTGGACGGGAACTGATAGGTAAGCGTCCTTGAGGTCTAATCTCGTGAACCAATCCTTGTCTTGTAGCAGGTCTCGTAGAAGATGTATGCCTTCCATCTTGAAGTGGTTGTAAGAGACGTATTCGTTGAGTTGTCGTAGGTTTATGACGGGCCGTAGATCTCCCGTTTTCTTCTTTACCAAGAAGATGTTGCTGAAGAAACCTTGAGGGTCGGAGGCGGGTTCTATCGCGCCTTTCGAGTATAGGGTTTGAAGTTTGTCGTCGATGAGAGAGGTGTCTATCCTTGAGCCGTGGGTGGGACGTGGTAGTTCCGTCTGTCGTGGTTGGTCTACGAAGACTATGACGTAGCCTTGTACTGTCTGAAGGACCCATGCGTCCGTGGAGATGGAGGTCCATTCCTAAAAGAAAAGGGATATGCGACCTGCTGTATGCATGGGAAGAGAAGAATGAGTGAAATGGTTGCTTACCTGAGGAAAAACGAGCTCTGCCTCGGGTGCGTGGTCCTCGACCCCTGTCTGCGCCTCGAGTTTAGGAGTATGGGCGATATCCCACCTCTGGGTAAAAAGGTTGGGGTCTCGTAGAGCGGGGGCCTGATGGTTAGAAGCGGCTGGCAGCACGGCCCCTTTGGCGGCCAGCCCCATAATTAATATACACCCCCCCATAATTAATACACCCCCTTTTATTAATTAAATAACATTACATAAATTACAAAAACACATAAATTACTACTCACGTTTTGATGATGCCTTCCCTCCGAGACCGACCACTGTATCCTTGCGCTGAAGATCCGTGAAGGCGGATTGACGGCGGCGCTGCGTACGGCGTCATCACGCCGCGTCCCAAAGACTCCTCCCCCTTCTCAAAGGTGCGGCTGAGCGCAGCGTGATGATTGGGGCCGGGGGGGGCGACACATGACACGTGAAGTCATGGCACCCCCCTGGACAGTGGCACCCGGGGCGGGCAGCCCCCCCTGCCCCCCCCCCGTCCTCCTTAGTACGCCACTGACGAGAAAGGAGTGCTGCAGCCACCTGAGGCTCTCTATAGAGCGCTCAGGCGGCTGCAGCCTTATAGGAAGCACCGGCTCTGCTTGGGGCCCCAGGCCAGCTCGGGGCCCCAAGCAGTTGCTTGGTTTGCCTGTCGGGTAGCGACGGGCCTGTGCATGCATACAGACATACACAAACATACATAGACAGACATACATGCATGCATGCATGCAGTCAGACAGACATAGACATACACACAGACATACATACAGACATGCATCCAGACATACATACATAGACATACATGCATACAGACATACATGCATACAGACATACATGCATACAGACAGACATACATACATACATAGACATACGGACAGACAGACATGCATAGACATACAGACAGACATGCATGCAGACAGACAGACATGCATGCAGACAGACATACATAGACATACATGCATCCAGACAGACATACATAGACATACATGCATCCAGACAGACATACATAGACATACATGCAAACAGACAGACACATACAGACAGACATACATACACATACATGCATACAGACACAGACATGCATACAGACATACAGACAGACATACATACATAGACATACATGCATTCAGACATACATATACAGACAGACATACATACATAGACATACATGCAGACACACACATACATAGCTAAGAACCGTTCAGTAAGAAATCTAGCAAACATCTTAAAAGCACATGGCACAGTTTTTGCCCCTCAAAAAATCACAAAACAATATTGAATTCACTAGTTAGATTCAAAATTGAGCAGTAAAGAAAAGCAAGCAATGTTTCATTTACATCTTTACATTTTTCTTTTTTTTTTTTTAAAGGGCTCCGGTCGCGCTATACAACGGCCACAGCGCTGACCGGGCCCCTGAAGGAGGGGGCTCATCGGGTGGCCCTAAGTGTGTGGGCCACCCGATGGGCCCCACACGTGGGGCCCGGGCGGCCGGGCCCCCCAGGGCCGCCGGGCCCGTGACAACTGTTATGGTTGTCACCCCCTGATGGCGGCCCTGTGCGGGATTAAAGATGGCCGCTGCGGCTGGAGCCGAGCCGCGGGAACTGAGTGAGAATGAGCCGATAGAAGGTAAAGCAGTAGGCAAAGTAAAAAACTCTGGGGCCGCCGGAGGGCGGAATAAAATTGACAGGGAAAAGGAAAAAACGGAAGCGAGGTTGCTGGGAATAGCAACCAGTCCCCGCAAGGAGAATAGGAATTAAAATACAGATAGAAGTAGAAATAGGTAAATATAGATAATAGGAATAGGTAATAAGATAATAAGAAAAGTATATAAATAAGTATATAAGCAATAACAATGAGAAAACATATATATAAATTATGAAGTAATAAGGGAAGAGCCAAAAACTCTGACCTGTCTGCGATGGAGCAGTAAAGAAAGAGGGGGAGGAGCCTGTTCACTGGGACTATATGCTCACTGTTTTGCATTTTGATTGGTTTAAATGTTTCACTTTCTTTACTGCTGTGGAGTTTAGTAAAGAGAGTAATGCAAAATAGGAAGCCTCCTGTCATGTGATAAAATTACATCCCCATTACATGTGACATAGGCAGCTAGAACTCTGCCTAATGTCAATTCTTTTTTTTTTACCCTTTTTTTTTTTATTTATTTTGGTTTTATTGCATTTTTACAATGTAACATTGCATTATAAAATTTCCTCAAACGTGATTACAGACATGAGTATATCAGTGCTTACAGTACTGTATTACCAAATAAGTCTGGGTGCTCTACCTACAAAGTCTTGTAAGGAGGCGTAAAATGTGGTAGCATCAGTCATCAGTTGTATATCAGTTAGGATTACTGTGATTGATATATTGTCTATATTGAGCATTCACATGTAATTTGACATATCTGCATATTATACATGTATAACAGTAACAATGAGAACATTTATAACCACTGGTTGTCATAACATCAACGTGTGTAGGTAGGGTGAGTTAGAACGAGGTTTTACCCTCTTTGTCGGTTAGGTGTGTGTAAGTATCTTTTTGTGTATCTATGTTACAGCACCTATCACGGTGCCGGTCAGATTTTTCCATACGTCCCTTTGGTGGGGGCCCATCGGGTGTTGTGTCCATGAAAGGGTGCTCTGTGCCTAGCTTATTGCTGGTCCACCCTGTTTCGTACTTGATCTGTCATTGTCGGAGGTCAGGGTTGTGCCTAGGTCCCGACCAGGGCAGGTTGTGTTCTATAGTGATTAGATAGTTGGATCCATGGATCCCATGTGTTAGGGTATCTCGTAACATGACTGATAAGGGAGTATCTGATCTCTATAGTTCTGACACGTTCCATTCTAGAGAACCATTCCTCTATTGGGGTGGGATTTGTTGTTTCCAGTATTTGGTAATAAGGGCCTTGGCTGCTGTCCATAGGTAGAATTCTAGTGAGTTGCTGTAGACCTTTAGAGGCCTAGGGGATAAGTGTAGCAATATCTCAGAAAAGGAGTTGGGTTTCGGTATTATGGCCAGGGCGGATGTTACCTCTATTATGGTGATCCAGTATGGGCGCAGTACTGGACATTCCCACCAGATGTGTTGGTATGTGCCCCTGTTCCCTCCGCATCTCCAGTACACATCTGGAACCTGCGGGTACATGCGGTGTAGCTGCGTGGGTGTCCTGTACCATCTCCTAATTAGTTTGTAGTTGGCTTCAACTAATGGGATGTTTACTGTGTTTTTAAATATTTTGTACCCGTCAGATGTTGCAAGTGTGATTCCCAGTTCTTGGGACCAGTCCTCCATGAATTTGGGCATGATTTTGCGGGCTGTGTCCTGTAGTAGTGAGTGAAGTAAGGAGAATGTTCTTTTATGGTGCGGGGCTCTGAGCTCTGGGTCTCGAATGAGGTGGGGGTATTGATACAGGTTTGTTCCGAATTGTTGAGATGAATTGGGTAAGTCCATTAATGTTGGCTGCCCTCGGGGGCATAGTTCCGTGATTGGTCTGATTTTCCCCCTGTCAGTCACATCCATTATGGTTACATAGGGGAATTGTGTGGGATCGGCCCATAGAGCACCTTGCATGCTGGGTTGTGGGATATAGGTAGTAGCGAAGATGTAGTTATAGTAACAAGAAACAGTATAGATGTGGCGCTCAAGGGTCAAATAGGTGGATGGTGCAGCCAAAACCAAGTATATCACCACTATATATACTTAAAGAAACATGCACAAAAAAAAGGGAAGGTAAAAGCGCACACACACACCAAACAGGAGTGATTACCTTAAATCGGACAGATAGGTATCTCCTCCTTTATATACAACAATAAGTATCTCTATTGGAAAATCCCTATACAAAAAATATAAACACAGAGAAGAACATAGTGCAACCTGTATATTATATATAAAACAAAGGGAAATTCTGAGATGAAATCACTCACACTTTTTTGAGCCGTTTAGAAGTAGGCTCAGGACTTATGCAACTTTCATGTCACTTAAATGGGACATGTGCATTTCCTTGAATCCTCAGGCCAGTTCCCCTTAGGTCTCAATGATCATCTAGTTTGGAGTCAGGAGTCAGGAGCCAGGAGCCAGGAGCCAGGAGTATCAGGATAAGTAGTTTTTATTTTAACAAAATTGTTAAAAAGATAAATAATAAAAAGCAGTATTGCAACACAACGCGTTTCAACCAACTGTTTGTGGTCTTCCTCAGGTGCTCTTCCAAATCACAATGGATGTATCACAGTTTATATAGGGGGTAATATTACATGCTTAATTGTTAAATCAAAAACATATGTACAGGTAATTACCCATATATGGTCCGGACCGGATGTGGTCTGCCACCTCCAATATGGCTGCACATCCGGTTCGGAGGAACACACAAAATCAAATACAATAATGCATAAATAGCAATAAGGCACAGTATTCATAGTAAAAGCCATCTCCCATCGTAATCAACATTCATGATATAGTAAAAATCATGTGTGACTACGAAAAGGGAGGTATTGGGAGTCATATCAATATTTCGTTGCCCCACTTCCGGTCACGTGTCCAAAGATGGAGTCCGTCCGTCGCGTCACTTCCGGTGACGTGTATAACAGCTAAGACCGTCCGTGTCACTTCCGGTTTCGCAATTCAATAGCGAAAGGAGCTCTCTTTCTTCCTCTAAGTGCATGGTCATGTCCATTCTTAAATTGAGGATAAGGTAGCCATCTTAGGAGTGGGCAAACAGTCCTCATGCAAATATATGCATTGCAAATGGCAAGTATTGCATACAAAGAGAAAGCAAAATAAAAAACATATATTAGTTACATAATTAAACATAAATAGCTGTATCCCTAATGATACTCATTAATGTAGATAATAGGGAAACTCCAATATAAACTCAAAAATAGTACATAGACCCAATGCAAAATCACTATGCAAGGGCAGCTACAATCCTGTTTTTATATATATATATAGGATTGTAGCTGCCCTTGCATAGTGATTTTGCATTGGGTCTATGTACTATTTTTGAGTTTATATTGGAGTTTCCCTATTATCTACATTAATGAGTATCATTAGGGATACAGCTATTTATGTTTAATTATGTAACTAATATATGTTTTTTATTTTGCTTTCTCTTTGTATGCAATACTTGCCATTTGCAATGCATATATTTGCATGAGGACTGTTTGCCCACTCCTAAGATGGCTACCTTATCCTCAATTTAAGAATGGACATGACCATGCACTTAGAGGAAGAAAGAGAGCTCCTTTCGCTATTGAATTGCGAAACCGGAAGTGACACGGACGGTCTTAGCTGTTATACACGTCACCGGAAGTGACGCGACGGACGGACTCCATCTTTGGACACGTGACCGGAAGTGGGGCAACGAAATATTGATATGACTCCCAATACCTCCCTTTTCGTAGTCACACATGATTTTTACTATATCATGAATGTTGATTACGATGGGAGATGGCTTTTACTATGAATACTGTGCCTTATTGCTATTTATGCATTATTGTATTTGATTTTGTGTGTTCCTCCGAACCGGATGTGCAGCCATATTGGAGGTGGCAGACCACATCCGGTCCGGACCATATATGGGTAATTACCTGTACATATGTTTTTGATTTAACAATTAAGCATGTAATATTACCCCCTATATAAACTGTGATACATCCATTGTGATTTGGAAGAGCACCTGAGGAAGACCACAAACAGTTGGTTGAAACGCGTTGTGTTGCAATACTGCTTTTTATTATTTATCTTTTTAACAATTTTGTTAAAATAAAAACTACTTATCCTGATACTCCTGGCTCCTGGCTCCTGGCTCCTGACTCCTGACTCCAAACTAGATGATCATTGAGACCTAAGGGGAACTGGCCTGAGGATTCAAGGAAATGCACATGTCCCATTTAAGTGACATGAAAGTTGCATAAGTCCTGAGCCTACTTCTAAACGGCTCAAAAAAGTGTGAGTGATTTCATCTCAGAATTTCCCTTTGTTTTATATATAATATACAGGTTGCACTATGTTCTTCTCTGTGTTTATATTTTTTGTATAGGGATTTTCCAATAGAGATACTTATTGTTGTATATAAAGGAGGAGATACCTATCTGTCCGATTTAAGGTAATCACTCCTGTTTGGTGTGTGTGTGCGCTTTTACCTTCTCTTTTTTTTAGCGAAGATGTAGTGCCTATCAGGTTGTATTTGTGGGCAAATTTCTTCCAACATGAGCAGTGTTGGGTTTTTTTGGGCTGTTGATTTATGTATGATGTTGATTATTTTTATGCCTCTGCGTTATTATAAGGTGTGTTAAGTAGTACTATTCCTTTTAGGCACCAGATATAAGTTGCACTGGTGTGACACTGTGCCCTGGCAGACCCTAAAACGCACACTCGTGAAGGAAACTGACTGCTATTATATTACAGTCCAAAAAGTGTTGTTGTTTTTAAATGCAAGCTATTGGGACACCAGTGAGTGAGTGAGTGCACTGGGCAGGCCCTGAAACGCACACTCGTGAAGGAAACTGACTGCTATCATATTACAGTCAAAAAAGTGTTGTTGTTTTTAAATGCAAGCTATTGGGACACCAGTGAGTGAGTGGCGGCACTGGGCAGGCCCTGAAACGCACACTAGTGAAGGAAACTGACTGCTATTATATTACAGTCCAAAAAGTTTTTTTTGTTAAATGCAAGCTATTGTGACACCAGATATGAGTGGTGGCACTGGGCAAGTGGGCACAGTATACGCTGTGAGCCTGACACACACGCTGGCAGCAACTAACTGCTATTCAATCTATTACAGTCAAAACATTTTTTTTTAAATGTACACTTCTGTTACACCAGATATGAGTTGCACTGGTGTGACACTGTGCCCTGGCAGGCCCTGAAACGCACACGAGTAAAGGAAACTGACTGCTATTATATTAGAGTCAAAAAAGTTTTTTTTTGTTTTTTTTAAATGCAAGCTATTGTGACACCAGTGAGTGAGTGGCGGCACTGGGCAGGCCCTGAAACACACACTAGTGAAGGAAACTGACTGCTATTATATTACAGTCAAAAAAGTTTTTTGTTTTTTTTTTAAATGCAAGCTATTGTGACACCAGTGAGTGAGTGGTGGCACTGGGCAGGCCCTGAAACGCACACGCGTGAAGGAAACTGACTGCTATTATATTACAGTCAAAAAAGTTTGTTTTTTTTTAAATGAAAGCTATTGTGACACCAGTGAGTGAGTGGTGGCACTGGGCAAGTGGGCACAGTATATGCAGTGAGCCTGACACACAGGCTGGCAGGCAGGCAGGCAACTGCAATTACATTACACAGAAAAAAAAAAGCAGACTGATGTTCTAGCCCTAAAAAGGGCTTTTGGGGGTGCTGTCCTTACAGCAGAGATCAGATGAGTCCTTCAGGACTGTAGTGGACACTGAATACACTAGCCTAGCTATCAATTTCCCTATCAAATCAGCAGCAGCAACACTGTCCCTCCTCTCACTAAGAATGCAGCTTCACAATGAATGTAAAATGGATGCTGTCCAGGAGGTGGGAGGGCCTGGGAGGGAGGGTCTGCTGCTGATTGACTGGAATGTGTCTGCTGACTGTGAGGTACAGGGTCAAAGTTTACTCAATGATGACGAATAGGGGGCGGACCAAACAGCGCATATGTTCGCCATCTGTGGCGAACGCGAACAAGCGCGATGTTCGCCGGGAACTATTCGCCAGCGAACAGTTCGGGACATCACTAGTCCTGGTATGTGAAGTTGTTGTTATTAGTAAGCTCCAACAGGAATCATTAATATCATTGAGCAATTGGCAAACTATATTTCAAATAGATATAGCAAGTAGAATCTCAGAGGCAGACTTTGGATATCACTTATCTTTTCCTAGAAACTTGAGACTAGAACCAATTAGTAATTACAATCTTTTCTTAAAGGGACACTCCAGGCACCAAGACCACTTCTGCCCATTGGAGTGGTCTGGGTGCCAACTCCCACTACCCTTAACCTTGCAAGTGTAATTATTGCAGTTTTCATAAACTGCAATAATTACCTTGCAGGGTTAACTCCCCTCTAGTGGACAGCCACTAGAGGGCACTTCCGTGTTTATAGCACACATGTGCTACAACCTCGCTGGACATCCTCACGCTATGTGAGGACCTCCAGCGTCGCTAAAATCCCCATAGGAAAGCATTGGAAGCAATTTTTTTTGGAGAGTCCCTTTAATGAATGAAGGGAGTTGAAGTCCTTCCAGTGTAGATTGATTTATGATTCCTTGAAGTAACTGAAGAGATGCAGGAATCTAAAGTTAGGTCTGTTTCTTGCCTGGCAGAGTAGAATGAAGCATAGCTAGGAAGAAAGCCAGAGGTTCAGTACAAAAGAAGTCAAATGAGCAGAGTTCTGCAGCGAAACTGCAACAATGTAGTAAGAAGCAAGAGAACATCAAACACAGGAGATTGATTGAGCACCTGAGATCAGGTGCAGCTTCCTTTTAACTCAGGATGGGATGACATCAGAAGCATATGGGGCTTGATCGCTAAATGTCGATCTGGCTGGAAACAAATATGGAGGAATTCCCAAACTACGTGGTGGAATACTGACAATAAGGGAGAGAAAGACGGAGGTGTCAAGTCACCAGAAGCTGGGAATGTATTTTGCCCGCACCATAATGGCCAAACATAAATCCCAAAAATCCAATGCCAATTTAGCTAACACTTCTGAATGGGTCCCACCCAGGTGATTGATGTATCGTACAGCCGATACTTTGTCCATGCGGAGTTGGACACAGATAATGGCACAACCGTATGAAAATCTCCAAAAAGCGAAAGAGCCTGTCAGCAGTTCCAAGCAGTTGATGTGCAAACGGGACTCTCCGAGAGACCAGCAACCACCCGTGGAGACCGGGCTGCAACAGGTTCCCCAGCCATGAAGACGCGTCCGACCCTATGGACACCTCCGGTTGCAGGCCAAAGATGGCCCTGCCATTCCAGACATCCAGATTGAGCATCCACCAACTGAGATCGTCCCTTGTCTCCATGTTTAGGGAGATGTGATCTCCATAAGAGAGGCCCCTGCGCCAGTGAAAAATCTTGAGGCGCTGAAGAGCACTGTAGTGCAGGGATCTGGGGAATATCGCTAGGACTGAGCAGCCAGGAGGCCAATCACATGAGCCAACTGTCTCAGGGTAATCTGATGGTGAGACAGGGTGCCACAGATCTCCCTCCTGATGAAGCGAACTTTGGAGGCAGGCGGATTCAAGGTCTCGTCAATCGAGTCGATCAAGAATCTTAGAAATTCCATCTTCCTTGCGGGGGGTCATCTGTGATCTTCTATGCCCAACAGCAGATGGAGCCGAAGAGTGTCCAGATCCTGGGACTGTATGAGTATGTTGGCCAAGTACACTATCAGTCAGACACCACGGGCCCGCAGCATGGCCATAACAGGTCGTAACAGCTTGATGAGAGAGCCATCTCTCTCCCCGCCAAAGGAATTTCAGGAAGTCCCTGGAGTCTGCAGCAATGGGAACCATGAGGTATGCATCTGTGAACGATTCTCCTATATTCATTCGGCTGTTTTCCCTCCTTGCTATTTAAGTGCCTTGAAAGCATTCGTTTTGTTTGTTCATTCGGTAAATCATTCGTTTTAACGAACAGAGACCACCCTAGGTAGCAATTAGAGCATGGAACACGATGTAACCACACAAAACCGCAAAGTAATTGAATGCTTCCAGGTGGCCGCCATTTCGTGCATACAAACGCACATGGTGAGAACAATGGATGGTGGCCATCTTAAACTCCCGAGCGCGGCCAGCGGGACTTGGTCGTCGATTTCCTGGAACTGTTTTCGTCATAGCACTTCCCATGGAAGTCCCTTCTGACCTATTTCCACTTATACTATACGAACGGCGTTCAGGAGTTTCAAACAACCGAACGAAGGGAGCATTCTCCATGAACCATCTGCTTTCTAACTATAGTGGTTTTTAATGTAATTTTATCCGAACAGAGACCGGCTCTTACTACCAATTCCGTGGAACTCTGGATCGGATACAACCGCATGGCGAACCTGCCAAACTTTCAAACGATGCGACACAAAAAGTACCGAACGGATTTTCGTGCAAATTGAATATGTTGCTCACAGTATCCTCAGCTACCTAGGGCTGTTATGATGTGCATAAAGTATAGTTTTAAAAATTGTGAAAAATAGTAATTTTTCTGACCAGCAGATAATTGAGTTTAGTATGTTGCTGAAACTCAATTATCTAGCCTGGCCCAGAGGAGGAGCTTCTACTGTATAAATTGAAAGCCTGTTGCTTCGAATATATCAGTCTAGTTCCAGCAATAAGCTTTGGCTCATGTGTGGATTATTTGGCGATACCTATGTGTCGTCTGGTTACTGTCATATCCCAGTCTTAGCAGACCCCCCACCTAACAGGGATACTAACTCATGTTCTTCCCCTGATCATGAGGCCTTCTTCCACTGCTGAACGCAGGGATGAGACCCCTACTGCCCCAGGGGATGTTGCCATTGTATTTCAGCTTTCCCTGTCTGATGCCATCTTCCCCTCAAATGCAAATATAAGGTCACATCGTCGACAGGAGTCCACTCTGCCGACCTGGGGTGATGCAGTTTATCCGGGTCAAATAGCGGATCACCCAAGGGATCAAGAAAAGTGCCGGGGTGGGACCAGGGTTTAGAGTCGCCTTTGGGAGTCTGAAATAGGGCAGGCCTGGGTTAGGAGACTTGGCTATATACTCGGCAGTGGGGGAGCTGTCGTCAGACTCCAAGGCAGACTCCATGGAAGCCTCCTCTTGAAACCCGAATTCAGATTTGGAGTCGTTTTCAGATATTGCTCTGGCATTTTTACATTTATGCATCCGTTCTGCCTGTGCAGTAAGGTTTTTTTACGTGATAAATCAATGGGATGGCTTTATGATCATCAATCAAAAAAGTTCTGGAGGCAGGCACCGTCAAATGGCATGATTTAACATTCACCTTTTTGCCCATAGCTTTAGGGGACCTGAGGCAATTTGCTGAAGGGCCCGCCTTAGTTGGGGTGAGTAGGTCCCTAATGGAGGCAGGCTGAGTCTGTATTAGTGCCGGGGCAATTGACTGAGAAATAGAGGAAGACATATTCTCCATGGCAGATAAAATGGCATCAGACAGAGAGAGCTGAAATGCCATGGCAACATCCCATGGGGTAATAGGGCTCTTCTCCCTGGGTTCAGGGGTGGAAGAAGGCCTTGTGATCAGGGGAAAGACTATAGTTAGTACAGTACAGCCACCAAGGAGCGCACACAGGGGCAAAGAAGCCGGCCCGATGCCACGGAAAACGGGTGTCGGACCGTGAACAAAACAGCAGAAAAAGAGTATAGAGGTTGAGCCTTGGCCAAGGGTGACCAGAATAAGGATTCTGTGGCGTGCAGGAACTGCTATAACACGAGACCCAGCAAGGCCAAAATCCAAGATGGCCACCAGGTGGAAACTAGGCGCGGAACACATGTGGGAGGGGGGCAATGAGAGGGCTAGAAGGCCAAGAAACCAGACAGAGAAATCAGGCAAACAGTCTGAAAGCTGAATGCAACTGACTTCAGTCAATGGGGAGGACCTAATATGCATACCCTGCGAGCGTCGTGTGTATTAGGTCTTCCTATGGCTTTTTCATATGGGTTTTTCAACATGCTGGATGTCCTACGTGCAGGAAGTGCCTCTAGTGGCTGTCAGGTAGCCACTTGAGACAGTCTTAACACTGCAATGTAAACATTGCAGTTTCTCAAAAACTGCCATGTTTTACATTGCGAGGTTAAGGGGATGGGGACACTGCAGTGCAATGAGATGAAGTGATCTGTGTGCCTTTAGTGTCCCTTTAAAAGTAAAGATTTCTTTTTAACCCTAGAGCACCCTTTCATGGCCGCATCCATTTTTTTAAACCCCCCTCCCCCCGACATGTCTTCATTTGATTGTCCCCCTAGTCACCCCCAAAGGTCCCCCTACGTGACACGTCATCTTCCCAGACTAGCTCGCACTGTGAAATTTGCTTGCATGTCCAGTTCTGGCTATTCATCCCTTTATCAGAAAGACGAATTAACGAATAGAAATTAGAAAGAATGAATTTACTCTTCATTTGTTCGCTTATTACAAGGAGGGAACTACCGGCTCTTGACTCCCTCCTTGTAATATGTGAAAATTGAAGCGCCACTTCTAAAAAATAAATCCCATGCCCCTCACTCTATGGTGGTCAGTGAGCAGAAAGAGAAGAGGAAGCGATTGGGAAAAGGTAAGTTTGGTGTGACAGTGTTATTTTAAAATATTCCTTTCATCAGGAATACTTTCCACATCTATCTATTTGCTATATGTTATCACCTAGGTAATCAGAAAGCCCCAGTGGCCTAATGGATAAGGCACTGGCCTCCTAAGCCAGGGATTGTGGGTTCGAGTCCCATCTGGGGTGGTATATATTTATTGCATTTTATTTGAAAAATTTGCTTTATTTGACTGCAATAAATGTTTTAATTTGACTCTGACTTTAAAAATTTGATTAGGCAACATTTATGTAATTTATGTAACTTTATTTCTGAATCACTTACCATTAAGTAGTTCCAGGGCATTCGCGGCTGAGTCCCCCTGAAGTCTACTCGAGGTTTTGGTCCATGCGAATAAGATGGCCGCCACCTCGTGGTCGAATGACACTTCAAATGGCTTTGGGAGTTCGGGAGTTTGAAGTGCCGCTTCGAAAGTTCGAATTGTGGCCATACAAGTACAAAAAGGCACAGACAGTGGTTTTAACCAGGATTTAACACAGGGGTCATTGTCACAGGGCAAGAGGCTGGCAAGTATGCCCTTCCACAGCTACCATTCAAACTGGTTTTGCGCCCTTTCTCCCGATTGGCTGGTGAAACACCTCTGTAATGGAGCTCCCTGTACCCTGGCTGGGTACATCCGCCAAAGGACCGCTTCCTAGTTGGAAAAGAGGAAAAAAAATCAGCGCTTCTGCCCCCAGTTGCCATGGCTTGACTGAGGTCCTGGAACCTCTCCATCCTGGAGCCGAATAGGGGACGCGACAACACACAGACCTGGAAGCTGGACGACACAGAGTCCTGGGAGCTGTAGTCCTTACAAGGACTTTCCCTGTTGAATCCTCGACACTGGAACAAGCTGGAGTAGTGATTAGCCCTTTCCCCTCCCAGTTACCAGACGACACAAATGTCTGGGAGTCCCCTTTAATCTGGCCAGATGGCCTGCTTTTATATATTTCAGAGTAATAGCAAACACGCCCAGGACACTCCCACATAAAACACAGTAATCCCTCCCCTGTGCCTGAGAGATAATTGAGTCAGGAACTGAATACAGGCGAATACAGGCAATGATAGAAGTCCAGCGGTGTTCGTGAGTTTCTGTGTCTGATTTTAGTTCCATGAATTCGACGACCAAACACCACTACCTGCGTTCATGCGAACAAGATGGCCACCACCTCGTGGTCATTCATCCGAATTGCGGCCACCCAGACGACCAAACACTGAGGTGAGAACCATTCCAAAGTGTTAATAGGGGTTAACAATCTGCCGGATGGTCCCTGGTTCGTGCGGTTGTTCAATTCCTGAGTGGTATAGGGAAATTACACAAACTAAGCCAGTTAAACAGTCTTTTACAGGTTTCCCTGCAGGGCCCATAGTCTGTGGGCATACAGACCTCATACCTCATACCTAAAGTAATAGACTATACACATTACTTTAGGAATTATGTGGATGTTAAAAATTTACCTTTGTCTGGGATGAATTGTTTTATTTTCCTATAGAAAGCACTGCTGTCAGTTTTATAGCTTTATATAGCATACACTGCAATAAATGTATTATTTATCCTATAAAGTGTAACTGCAAAGGCAATGCAAAGAACTGCTATAGGGAACTAGTTGTATTGTGCTTCATGAATCTACAAACTCAACCTATTATTCGTATCCTTTAGCACGTTATGAATATATTCATTCATTAAATAAATGTGGCATTATACATGGCATTACTTCCATATGAATTCATTACATCCCTAGCTTTGAAACAAACTATAAGTAATTTTTATTTTATTTTACAATCTTTACATAACATTTTTTTTAATGAAAAATATGATGAGTAATTTTGATGCATTTGTATTCTGTTTGCATGCTGGGAAAATAGAAGATACCTAACAGATTAGAAGTGCCGGTATATTCATTTTTACTTCTCTGAATAAAAAGGTTGTCAGAAGTGGGATTCGAACCCACGCCTCCAGAGGAGACTGCGACCTGAACGCAGCGCCTTAGACCGCTCGGCCATCCTGACTTTTGTTGGTGCTACGAAGCTAGAGATTGTACAGGTTAATGAGACTCAGTCTCAGTATTTATATGCTCTAATTACATAGGTATATTAAAAGAGAGTGAAAAAGAATAATGCATCGTGTATATTACAGATCTACAACACTCACTGCCTTAAACATTTTCTAAACATTTACTACATCCACAATCACCCAGCTGTCCTAGAACATCCTGAACTGCATTTCACACAGCAACAGCTTTCAAATGAGATTTATATGGATTCACTGTAATGAAATCACTGCAGTCACATTTACAAAGAATATACTGTAATAAAAGAATTGCAATCACATTTACATAGAATGCACTGTAATAAAAGCTCTGCAGTCACATTTACATAGAATGCACTGTAATAAAAGCTCTGCAGTCACATTTACATAGAATGCACTGTAATAAAAGCTCTGCAGTCACATTTACATAGAATGCACTGTAATAAAAGCTCTGCAGTCACATTTACATGGAATACACTGTAATAAAAGCATTGCAGTCACATTTACATGGAATGCACTGTAATAAAAGCTCTGCAGTCACATTTACATGGAATACACTGTAATAAAAGCTCTGCAGTCACATTGACATGGAATACACTGTAATAAAAGCTCTGCAGTCACATTTACATATAATACACTGTAATAAAAGCTCTGCAGTCACATTTACATGGAATACACTGTAATAAAAGCATTGCAGTCACATTTACATGGAATACACTGTAATAAAAGCTCTGCAGTCACATTTACATGGAATGCACTGTAATAAAAGCTCTGCAGTCACATTTACATGGAATGCACTGTAATAAAAGCTCTGCAGTCACATTTACATAGAATGCACTGTAATAAAAGCTCTGCAGTCACATTTACATAGAATGCACTGTAATAAAAGCTCTGCAGTCACATTTACATGGAATACACTGTAATAAAAGCTCTGCAGTCACATTTACATATAATACACTGTAATAAAAGCTCTGCAGTCACATTTACATGGAATACACTGTAATAAAAGCATTGCAGTCACATTTACATGGAATACACTGTAATAAAAGCTCTGCAGTCACATTTACATGGAATGCACTGTAATAAAAGCTCTGCAGTCACATTTACATGGAATGCACTGTAATAAAAGCTCTGCAGTCACATTTACATAGAATGCACTGTAATAAAAGCTCTGCAGTCACATTTACATAGAATGCACTGTAATAAAAGCTCTGCAGTCACATTTACATGAAATACACTGTAATAAAAGCTCTGCAGTCACATTTACATGGAATACACTGTAATAAAAGCTCTGCAGTCACATTTACATGGAATACACTGTAATAAAAGCTCTGCAGTCACATTTACATATAATACACTGTAATAAAAGCATTGCAGTCACATTTACATGGAATACACTGTAATAAAAGCATTGCAGTCACATTTACATAGAATGCACTGTAATAAAAGCATTGCAGTCACATTTACATAGAATGCACTGTAATAAAAGCATTGCAGTCACATTTACATGGAATACACTGTAATAAAAGCTCTGCAGTCACATTTACATGGAATACACTGTAATAAAAGCTCTGCAGTCACATTGACATGGAATACACTGTAATAAAAGCTCTGCAGTCACATTTACATGGAATACACTGTAATAAAAGCTCTGCAGTCACATTTACATGGAATGCACTGTAATAAAAGCTCTGCAGTCACATTTACATAGAATGCACTGTAATAAAAGCATTGCAGTCACATTTACATAGAATGCACTGTAATAAAAGCATTGCAGTCACATTTACATAGAATGCACTGTAATAAAAGCATTGCAGTCACATTTACATGGAATACACTGTAATAAAAGCTCTGCAGTCACATTTACATGGAATGCACTGTAATAAAAGCTCTGCAGTTACATTTACATGGAATGCACTGTAATAAAAGCTCTGCAGTCACATTTACAGAGAATGCACTGTAATAAAAGCATTGCAGTCACATTTACATAGAATGCACTGTAATAAAAGCATTGCAGTCACATTTACATGGAATACACTGTAATAAAAACACTGCAGTCATATTTACATGTAATACACTGTAATCAAAGCTCTGCAGTTGGTTAAATCCATGAGTCACTGGAAACACTGCCGTTATCTTTATATGGAATGCATTGTAATAAAAACACAGTTTTAATATTTGGGAATTTGTGATTTCTAAAATTACTTTATACTTATTTATTGGGTTACTTGTATCATCAGTGCTATGACATAGTAAATATTTACGGTCAAAGTCATACTTTCTATGGTTATAATGTTATTTGTTTTAACCTCTTCAGGTCGGACAAATGGGTATCCACTAGTAGTAAACTGGGTGCTAACTGTTTTTTTTTAATTTTCCGCCTTTTTGTATATCACTATAGGTTTTTCGGGGATAACCTTTCCGAATACATCATCTTTCTTCAGTATATCAAATCGAAATAATCCGTCAATTGTTTTATTGCTTCCTTCTCTTTCTTAGAAAGATTTGGAGTATACTTGTTATGGGTGATTTTTTTCTAAATCGTCTTGGACAAGTTCATTGAACAATTCTAGATATTTATTTTTTTTCCATACAGGGATAGAAATTGGATTTATTTTTTTATTTGGAATGTACTATCGGGATCAAAGATAATTCACAATTTACAGGGATATCCTTCTCGTTAGGTGTTGATTCTACGATTTTTTCTTTCTGACGTTTTTCAAAAAATCTTTTTCTGGTTAATTTCTTTAGAAATATTTGGTTATCCAGAAAAAGAGAAAAGGGTTGTGGGTTAGTAGCTGGAGCGGTCTGGAACTATGGCGACGCTACATAGACGATGTCCTGATTTTATGGGAAGGTCAGACAGAGGGACTTGTATCCTTCATAAATAATATCAATTGTAACGATTATAATTTACATTTTACATCAGTTATACATTCTACACATATTGACTTTTTGGATCTCACCCTTTATGTTGAAGGAGGACAATTAAAAAGCAAAACCTTTTTTAAAAGCACAGACTATAACACAGCGATTAACAAATCTAGCTTACATCACGGTCCGTGGCTCACGAACGTCAAATGATGCGCCTAAGACGTAATTGTACAGACTTGTCAACATTTGAGGAACAAAATCAGATTATTAAAAAAAGATATTATGAAAAGGGTTATGATTTGAAAAAAATGAATCAGGATGAGAAACAAATAAAAAGTCTAGAAAGACAATCGTTACTAAAAAACCAAGGTGGCACTCAAAAAAATAAAACTAATAATAGATTTGAATATGCCTTTATCACCAGGTTTAATTCCCAGGCCAAAAAAATGGAAAAAATTTGAAAAAACACTGGCATATACTGAAGAAAGATGATGTATTAGGAAAGGTTATCCCAGAAAAACCTATAGTTATATACAAAAAGGCGGAAAATTTAAAAAACAGTTAGCACCCAGCTTACTACGTACCAAAAAAGTGGATACCCATTTGTTTGAACTAAAAGGTTTTTACAGTTGTGTCAAAAAAGAACCACAGATGATTTTACAGGCACCTATACCAAGAAAAAGTATGAAATAAAAAAGTAAATTCAATGTTCCACCATGTTTATCATTTACCTTTTACAATGTGGTTGTGGCGCCCAATATGTGGGGCGAACAACACGAAAATTACATACTAGGCTGGCAGAGCATTTTTATTATATCCATACTAACAAAACGGAACACAGTGTTCCCAAACACTGTAATACATGTCCGTCTTTCTCGTGGGATAATTTTATGGCGATCGGGATAGATAGAACGGATAGAAATTGGAGAGGAGGAAATAGATCTACACTACTGAATAAAAAAGAAGCACAGGGGATCTATAACTTAGGTACCCTTAAACACGGCCTAAATATGGACATAGATCTCACAGGACTAATTTGATTTTTTAGGCATGTAGATATAAATAGGCTCTTTTTCACCCCCTCCATTCTTTGGAGTTTTTTCCTCTCTGGTCTTTCCAAGTTCTTTTTCTTCATGAATCTTTATGATATTGCGTTTATTCTTGATTTTAATTTTTGTTTTTAAGTTTCAGAATTTTTTGGAGCAAGAATCATTACATTAATTTTTTACAATTTCTGCCGTATAATAAATATATTATATTATTATGTACATTATATACATTTCTTATTTTTATGCCTGTCTGTTAAACAATATTGTAAGAGCATTGACTAAGGCATTTAGAATATTGTTAGAGATTATATTCATATGTAATATCTGTGGAAGAGGTGTCCCATGATGATTGTGGTTTATATATTCTTATTTTATTTTTATATTTATTTTTATTTTTATTTTTATATTTGTAACGGATCGCCTGGCACCCCAACTGGGTACCTCCGTTAAAGGATGCACCTAGCGTTTCCTGAGGACTCCAAGCACTCTGGCAGACAACACTATCACCGTATCGGAGAAGCATATGAATCCTCTCAAGCCTCTGAATGCAGTAGACAGTTGAATAGGAACCATACGAATAGGTTTGCACTCCTAACAGTCAAACTGGAACAGCATGCAATAAATCCTCCCCCAATAATGAGACGACACTTCACTTTTTATACATTTTTATAACTTTCTGAGTTAACATCGTACATACATAAAACTTATATTATTTTAACCAGTATAACTTGGGGACAAACATGTCCAAAATTCACTTGAATAGGTTCAGGGGTTTAACAGTTAGGTCGAAGTCCTTTGTTTTCACTTGCAAGCATGGCTTTTCCTGCTCAGACCAGTTCCCACTGGTCTGGCAGTGTCCCTGGGACAACACCCTGCTGGAGAACAATGGATCCGGGGGAGGGGAAGAGGAAGTGTCCAAAAAGTTTCAGTAAGTCCATTCACTGTGCTTAAAGGGCCAGTAGCCGCACAATAAAATACAATATGCCCAAATACTGTATTTAAAGGGCCAAATCTCCCAGGGGCCATAGTCAGCAGGCAGGAGGCAGGCAAGCAGCCCCCTCCAAGGACACGTGGCAAGGTCGGTTTCGCCACACTTCTCCCCTTTACCCCCCAGACTAACAGGGTATCTGACCTTCTGTCGGTCAGTGCCCTGGTTAGTCCAGCAACCCACCCACGAAGCACAAACAGTAGTACAGCCCACCCGCAATAAATGGTTACTACACCTGAGTAAGAGATAAACTTGTCCCGGTCCAGGTGCCTCACCACGGCTGTGCGGGAAACTGGTAGGCTGCCTTGGTGGGTTGCTGAGTGGGCAGAGACCAGCTGTACTCTGCCCTGGTGCCAGCGCTACCACGGAAGTAGCCTGGTTTGAGCCTGGCTGTGGAAGGGGGAGACCGATTGTCTCCCCTCTGGATACACCGCTCTGTGGCTGGGGGACAGGACCGACCGTCCCCACCCCTTGCGCTGCAAGTGCAGAGACCACGGTCCCATCTGCACAGTTGTGGGGCCTAACATCTCCCCTTGGTGGGTTAGGCTGCCGCTGGGGAGAGGGGGTAACAAGCTCCTCTCCCTTACACACTTCCAGCCACTGGGGAGCAGGGCTGACCATCTGTACTCCCTGTAGTTTAGGTGCAGAGACCACGGTCCCATCTGTGCTGGTGTGGGGCTTACTGTCTCCCCTTGGTGGGCTAGGCTGCCGCTGGGGAGAGGGGGTAACAAGCTCCTCTCCCTTACACACTTCCAGCCGCTGGGGAGCAGGGCTGACCATCTGTACTCCCTGTAGTTTAGGCGCAGAGACCACGGTCCCATCTGTGCTGGTGTGGGGCTTACTGTCTCCCCTTGGTGGGCTACGCTGCCGCTGGGGAGAGGGAACGCGACTCTCCCCTCCCGGTAAAATATTCTGCCGCTGGGGAGCAGGGCTGACCCTCCGTACTCCCTGTAGCTTGGGCGCAGAGACCACGGTCCCATCTGCGCGGGTGAGGGGCTTAGTGTCTCCCCTTGGTGGGCTAGGCTGCCGCTGGGGAGGGGGAACGAGACTCTCCCCTCCCGGTAAAATATTCTGCCGCTGGGGAGCAGGGCTGACCCTCCGTACTCCCTGTAGCTTGGGCGCAGAGACCACGGTCCCATCTGCGCGGGTGAGGGGCTTAGTGTCTCCCCTTGGTGGGTTATGCTCCTGAACTGTAGACTGCCGCTGGGGAGAGGGGGTAACAAGCTCCTCTCCCTGACGCTTTCCCTCTTTCGCCCGCTGGAATTCTCGGCCAAGCCTTGTTTTTCGCTCGGCCATGACCTGGTTCCAGATCACCCGGCGTGTCTCCATGGGTAAATCATCCCCATACTGGGCCACTCGCTGCCTTACTTCGGCCAGCCAATTACCTCCTAAACCTTCCATACTTGTCTGCTGGTGAAGAGGGGGACCAACTGTCTCATCTTTCCATATATTGTCCTGCCGCTGGGGAGCAAGGATGGCACCTTCAGCTCCCTGTAACACACACTGCCGCTGGGGAGGAAGGACGGCACCTTCAGCTCCCTGTAACATACACTGCCGCTGGGACGGAAGGACGGCACCTTCAGCTCCCTGTAACACACACTGCCGCTGGGAGGAAAGACGGCACCTTCCGCTCCCTGGAGTACACACTGCCGCTGAGGAGGAAGGACGGCACCTTCAGCTCCCTGGGATACACACTGCCGCTGGGGAGGAAGGACGACCCCTTCAGCTCCCTGGGGTACACACTGGCGCTGGGGAGGAAGGACGGCACCTTCAGCTCCCTGGGGTACACACCGCCACTGGGGAGGAAGGACGACCCCTTCAACTCCCTGTAACACACACTGCCGCTGGGGAGCAAGGACGGCACCTTCAGCTCCCTGTAACACACACTGCCGCTGGGGAGGAAGGACGACCCCTTCAGCTCCCTGGGGTACACACTGCCGCTGGGGAGGAAGGATGGCACCTTCAGCTCCCTGGGGTACACACCGCCGCTGGGGAGGAAGGACGACCCCTTCAACTCCCTGTAACGCACACTGCCGCTGGGGAGCAAGAACGGCACCTTCAGCTCCCTGTAGCACACACCACCGCTGGGGAGGAAGGACGACCCCTTCAACTCCCTGTAACACACACTGCTGCTGGGGAGCAAGGACGGCACCTTCAGCTCCCTGTAACACACACTGCCGCTGGGAGGAAGGACGACCCCTTCAGCTCCCTGGGCTACACACTGCCGCTGGGGAGGAAGGACGACCCCTTCAACTCCCTGTAACACACACTGCCACTGGGGAGCAAGGACGGCACCTTCAGCTCCCTGTAACACACACTGCCGCTGGGCAGAGAGACCAATTGGCCACAGCCCCAATCTCCGCAATCGGCACTCGCATTCCCATGCCGCTCGATTCTCCACATCCAACTTGCGCACGGTTGCCATAAGCGCCTCTGTTGAAGGATTCGGGCCGGACGTTGGTATTGCGTTCCAGCTTGACACGCACGCGACGGAATTTCAACACAGGTGGATCATATTTCGTTCTTCTGGCGGCATATTCAAATGAAGACTCCTGGAACAGTGAAACCATAATCCCTGAAGAAGTCCTGCGGACGAAACGCGTTGGATTATACCACTGGAGGACTTGCTGTTGATGATTTTAATACCACCTTGTAGTGGATCATATGCTGTTTTACCTGGACCTTTTTGTAAGTGCATTATATAATAAATTCTTTGAAGTTTTATTTCAATCTGCACTAATATTTGGTTTCTTTACCTTACAAGTGTGAAAGAAGATTCTTCCTAATTTACCCTGAAGACCACTTCTGATTAAGGATGATGGGCCTGATATTCACTGATATTTTGTGAGTTTTATATAGTCATCCTGCGTGTCTTTACATTCATACTTTTATCACACGATGTGTGATTTAGATATTTTTCTGTAGATATCGTCCACCACGCTATTATAAGGTTGTATATATATAATTTTTATTTACACCTTAGAAGTGTTCATTTCACCTGCTTTGCATTCCTACTTATTTCTTTTTGTTGTACTATGGGGGGCAGAGCCTAACTGCTGAGCCAAGCGGACGCGTCTCGCTAGAACTCTGGCTGAACCGCGACAATATCAGTGCTTATAAGCTATAAGCTATCCTACAATCGTATCACACACCAGAGGTTGGGGAGCTATCCAGAGACCACCCCGATCTGTAACAAAAGTGCAGACTCAGGCACCTACGGTCACAGTACGAGCCGCGGTCTACCACACGCGGGCAGACGGGAGGCGGACGATCCCTCTGCTCAGGGGCTTAACATCCTGTGTAGACCCCACCAGAGAATATTCCCCCCTCCCCCGGTGAGGGTGATCCCGGCACCCCTAACAACCCACAGACGACATGGGGCACAAACACAAAAGTCAATACCAGACGGAGAGGCCTACACTACCGGACATAAGGCTGTCCTCTGAGAGAACACCTCCGCCATTACCCACAAAGGCAGCAACTGAACACCACAGTGAACAAGATGCCTCAGATGACTCCCCTGAAGAGAAGGAACCATGTATCTCACCTAACCCAGCTGGAGTATATCTTAGAGCTGACTCAGATGAGGACTCATCCCCATCCACAAAGGGAGATCTAAAAAGATTGTTGGTAGATCTGAGAAAAGTGTGGAAGTCAGACCTCCAGGAAACACAAGCTGACATAAAGGTCCTGCAACAAAAAGTGTCAGCGGTGGAGGGCAGAGAACAGTCACAGGACACTCAACTTCAGGCTACTAAGCAACATGTGGAGGGTCTCACCACACAAGTTCAACAATTACACAAGATGGTGCTCACACTGGAGTCCTGACACCGGTGACAGAATGTACGCCTGAGAGGCCTACCTGAACAGGTAGAGCGGGTGGACATATTGCCATACGTTCGGAGGCTGTTTGCCTCAATGGGTATTCAAAGTGCTACAGACACCCCATACATTCTGACCGCTTTTTGAGTATGTATATGTATATATTTATCAGTATGTATCTATCGATCTATGTATGTATGTGTATGTATGTCTGTCAGTATGTATGTATGTATGATTCTATGTATGTATGTATGTGTGTATGTATGTCAGTATGCATGTATGTATGTCTGTTTGTCAGAATGTATGTGTGTATGTGTGTGTGTCAGTATGCAAGTATGTATGTACTTCAGTGTGAGTGTGTGTGTGTGTATCTGTATCTCCTTATGCATGTGTGTGTCTGTATATGTGTGTGTCTGTTTCAGTATATGTGTGTCAGTATGCCTGTATGTGTGTATGTCTGTTTCAATATTTGTGTATCTTTCTCTGTGTGTGTCTGTGTCCTTTTGTGTCTGTGTGTGTGTATTCCTGTGGGCGAGATTTGGAGGCTGGGCTTGGAGGCGGGCACCCGGGGGCCCAGACCTTGAGCTGTGTTAGGGGCCCCAGAATTTCTGATGGCGGCCCTGGATATACCCCATTTGCAATATCTTGGGTTGTCTACTTTTGCAAATGGTATGCCATCATCAGGGCCGGATTAAGAGCACACTGGGCCTGGTGCTGACAATTATGATGGGCCTAATTACGGAATCTTATTGACCAAAAACACTAAAACAGTCATACCTCCCAAGCGTCATGTATCTGATAGAGATGGTGCTGGAGGGAAACTCATAGGATGCGGCTATAAGAAAACACATACTCTAATCTCTCTCTAATTTTTGATTTCATCTTTCAAGTAAATCCATAACCCCTAACAGCAGTGTCCAGTGAAGCAGGAAGTCAATGGGCGGGGTAAAAGGTGGGCCACTGGTGCGAATCACGTGACCAGACCTGCCAAAAGGGGAGAACATGCCCAAAAAGGGGGCATGTCTGTCCAAAGAATTTGAAGGACAGCCTGGCATGAATGCATGTCAGGCTGCCCGCCAATCCTGCAGGCTGTCCAACTAAGGGCATACTATGCAGGCAGCACCCTAAGCTTGACATAAATGCGTCTAATGTTGCGCTCACTCCATGCTTTCTAAGGACTGTCCCCTAGCACTCACATGTCCACTTTTCTCATTATTGTCTTATTAGCAGGCAGAAGTCCCTGGTATATAGTCTGAGACAGAGAAAAGGTGTATGTAGTGAGTGTAGAAGAAAGGGGACATGCCACAGTGTTAGAGACACCAACGTCTGCATTACCTAAATTAATTTTATTGTCAGCCAGTCCACAAAAGTTTTGTTCCCATACATCCCTCTTAAGCTTTCAAACTTAAAGGAACACTATAGTCACCATTACAACTACAGCTTATTGTATTTGTTCTGGTAAGTAGAATCATTCCATTCAGGCCTTTTGCAGTAAACACTGTCTTTTCAGAGAAAATAACTCCACTGGCCACTCCTTAGATGGTTGCTAGAGGTGCTTCCTGGGGCAGTACTGCCTAGTGTGCAGCACTGCTATTCAGTGTCTCCACCCTCTGCATGCAGACACTGAACTTTCCTCAAACAGATGCATTGATTCAATTTATCTTTTCGAGGAGATGCTGATTGGAATTGTGCTGGCTCTGCCCCTGATCTGCTTAGTTGACAGTCTCAGCCAATCCTATGGGGAAGTATGGTAATTTGCTCAGACCACCACTTCTGATGATGTCAGCAGACAGTCAGTTCAGAGGCAGAGCCAGCAGCTGCAAGTTATATTTTACTATACTTAGGGAGGCAAGAAGGGGCCAACGTGGTGGTTTTAACATAATAGGGTCAGAATTACATGATTGTGTTCCTGACCCTATAGTGCTCCTTTAAGCAAGAGTATGTGAAGAGTAGTTAGGGTTGCCACCTTTCTTGGAAAATACCAGTCTTAATAATTTGTTTAATCACAAGGAGTGACATCAGAGAAAATTCTGTAAAATCACCAATAAACTACTCACAGATTGATTCTGCTGTATAGATGGATTGCTCCCAGTGTCTCAGTCTCGCAAGTCACCCAGTGTCTCAGTGTCCCTATGTATAACAGTGTCAGTGTCCCCATGTCGCCCAGTCCCCTAGTCTCTCAGTGTCCCCATTTCTCCCAGTGTCCCAATGTCTCAGTGTGTCCCCATGTCACTAGGATACTGGGGACACTGAGAGACATGGGGACACTGAGAGACATGGGGACACTGAGAGACCCGGGGACACAGAGACATGGGGACACTGAAACATTTAAGGAAACTGGGAGAAATGGGGACACTGAGACACTAGGGACACAGACACTGGGAGACATGGGGACACTGAAACATTTGGGTCACTAAGACACTAGGGACACAGAGACATGGGAACACAGACACTGGGAGACTAGGGGACACTGGGGACACTGGGAGACATGGGGACACATAGGGACACTGGGAGACATGGGGACACTAGGCACACTGAGACACTAGGAACACAGACACTGGGAGACATGGGGACACTGAAACATTTAGGGACACTAAGACACTAGGGACACAGAGACATGGGAACACAGACACTGGGGACACTAGGAGACATGGGGACACTGGGACACATAGGGACACTGGGAGACATGGGGACACTAGGCACACTGAGACACTAGGAACACAGACACTGGGAGACATGGGGACACTGAAACATTTAGGGACACTAAGACACTAGGGACAAAGTGACATAGGGACACTGGGAGACTATAGGACACTGGGAGACTAGGGGGACACTGGCTGGGAGACAGACACTTGGGGACACTGGGAGACATGGGGACAGTTGTGGACATAGACATGGGGACACTGGGACATAAAGGGACACTGGGACACATGGGGACACTAGGCACACTGAGAGACATTGGACACTGGATGGGAGACATGGGGACACTGGGAGAAATGGGGACATAGTGTCTCCGTGTCCCAATGTCTCAGTGTCTCCCAATGTCCCTATGTTTCACAGCATCCCCATGTGTCCCCTAGTGTCTCAGTGTCCCCATGTTTTCCAGTGTCCCCAAGTGTCTCAGTGTTTCCAGGTCTCCCAGTGTCTGTGTCCCCATGTGTCCTAGTGTCAGTGTCCCCTAGTGTCTGTGTCCCCATTTGTCCCCTAGTGTCTCAGTGTCCATATATGTCCCCTAGTGTCTCAGTGTCCCATAGTGTCTCAGTGTCCCCATGTGTCCCTGCTGCCTTTCCCCCCATCCCTCACTTACCTGAGCTGTAGAGCTGCTGTCTGGACTCTGCTGTGTTGCTGCTCCCTCACGGATCAGTAAGTAGTAGAGAGAGGCAGGGATATGCTGTAACTTCCTATCCCTGCCTCTCTACACACACAGTGACCCCTACTGGTCGGTGCTGGTATTGCAGAGTGATCTCCATTTATTCTGAGAAAATTACCTGCATTTGTATTGCCGGTATTACTGCAATAGTGGCACAGCCAGGCAGCCTCAAATACCAGTAAAATACCAGTCAGGTGGCAAACCTAAGAGTAGTGTGTGTAAAAAACAAAAACATTTTTTTTTTTTTTAAATGGGCCTATTCTATGGGCCTGGGCCTGGAGCTGCAGCTCCATCAGCCCCTATGTTAATCCGGCCCTGGCCATCATGGGGGTAATTCTCCTTCCTGGGCTACCATACGGTCTCAAAGGCGACGTAACCAAACTGGCAAATTTCAATGTGAAAAAATTGAAATGCAAGCCTTATATTTGACTCTCTAACTTTCCAAAACACCATAAAATCTGTACATGGGGGGTACTGTTAAATTTGGGAGACTTTACTGAACACAAGCATAAGTGTTTCAAAACAGTAACACATATTATTATTATTATTTTATTATTTATATAGCGCCAGCAAATTCCGTAAAGCTGTATAAGGGTGGACTAACAGACACGTAATTGTAACCAGCCAAATGGAGGCACAGGAACAGAGGGGTTGAGGGCCCTGCTCAATGAGCTTACATGGTAGAGGTAAAAGCACTGCAGTCACATTTCCATAGAATGCACTGTAATAAAAGCACTGCAATCACATTTACATAGAATGCACTGTAATAAAAACACTGCAGTCACATTTACATGGAATACACTGTAATAAAAGCACTACAATCACATTTACATAGAATGCACTGTAATAAAAACACTGCAGTCACATTTACATGGAATACACTGTAATAAAAGCACTGCAGTCATATTTACATAGAATGCAATGTAATAAAAGCACTGCATTCATAGTTACATAGAATATACTTAAAGGACCACTATAGTGCAAGGCAGTGGCATACACATGACCCATGGGGCCCCGGTGCAAAAATTGATCCGTGGGCCCCCCCCCTCGCGCTTACTCTGAGCGGGCCGGAACAGCAACACATGGCGGCGGGCACCTGGTCGCAGGGGTTGCAGGGCTGCGACCGCGGTATGTACGCCACTGCATGCAGATGCACACACACTTAAAGGACCACTACAGACACCCAGATCACATCAGCTCAATGAAGTGGTCTGGGTGTCAGGTCCCTCTAGATTTAACCCTGCAGCTGAAAGCATAGCAGTTTCAGAGAATCTGCTATGTTTCACTGAGGGTTAATCCAGCCTCTAGTGGCTGTCTCACTGACAGCCGCTAGAGGCGCTTCCGCCATTTTATGACACTGAACGTCCATAGGAAAGCATTGAGTTCCTATGGGCGGTTTGAATGCGTGCGCGGCTCTTGCCGTGCATGCGCATTCGGAGCTGAGAGGCGGAGGGATCCCCAGCGCCATGGGAGTCCGGCGCTGGAGAAAGGTAAGTGCTGAAGACACACACACACTAGCTAACAGACACACACATTTACTGACAAAGACACACTCAGCGGCAGACATACATACACACTCACTTACAAAACATACACTCTCACTGACAAACACACACTCACTAACAGACATCAAACAGACTCACTAACACACACACACAAACACACTCAGTAACAGACACACACAGTAACCGGCGCCGGAAGATGACATCATCTTCCGGCTCCGGTATCAGTGCGGTGCGCGAGGGAGCTGAAGAGGAAGCACTCAGGGGAGAGTGCTCCCTCGCGCACCAGCCAGCCTGACCGGCCGCCAGGTGTAAGCAGGGCCAGCCTCGGGGGGCCCGGAGGTGGCCGGCTCCTGGGCCCCCCAGGAGAAGAGGCTGGCCCATTGCGTACATACCGGGTCGCAGGTATGCGACCCTGGTATGTACGCCACTGGTGCCAGGAAAACATACTCATTTTCCTGGCACTATAGTGCCCTGAGGATCCCCCACCTTTAGGGTCCCCCTCCCGCCGGGCTGGATGAAGAGGAAGGGGTTAAACTTACCTCATTCTCCATCACCGGGCGGGGAGCTCTCCTCCTCCTCTCTGCCTCTTCGGCTGAATGCGCATGGGCGGCAAGAGCCGCGCGCGCATTCAGCCAGTCCATAGGAAAGCATTATAAATGCTTTCCTATGGACGCTGGCGTCTTCTCATTGTGATTTTCACAGTAAGAATCGCAGAAGCCCTCTAGCATTCAGATACAGTGTGTGTCTTATGGGTAACTTGAAAGAGAGTCGTAACGCTTGATAGCATGATACATTACATGTGGTGGACTTTAACATAAAAAAATAAAAATTGTCAGAAGTGGGATTCGAACCCACGCCTCCAGAGGAGACTGCGACCTGAACGCAGCGCCTTAGACCGCTCGGCCATCCTGACTTTTGCAAGATATATTGAACAGACCATGGAACAATCTTTCCTCACAGGTACTATCTTTATTTGTGTGTTTATTAAATTGTATTTTAAAAATGTAAACAAGAAACATGTAAACAACAATAATGAAACAATATTTACAAAGCAATCAGTATGTCTAAAATGCCGAGATTAATGCAATAGGATTAAGGTTATCAAGTACTGCAGTTGCATTTCATTGTTCTATGTATCCATGGTTTGAATTTTGACTTAACTATTCACCTAAATATTAATGAGCTTGACCCGAAACGCTACAGAACAGATTCCCAGAGCATTACTACTAGGTTACATGGTGGCCGAAATAGCTCAGTTGGGAGAGCGTTAGACTGAAGATCTAAAGGTCCCTGGTTCGATCCCGGGTTTCGGCAAAATTTTGAAAAGCTCGTGCAGATTTAACCAAATTTTTTCTGTAACTGGCAAATTCCACTGGTGATGTTATTGCATGTTTTTGTAATAGCAAATTTCTGTTTTTAGGGAGCAATACTTTATATAAAATCTGTATTGTACTCTCTGTTATGTTTGAATTGTCACATTTGTTATTCATATATGTGTCCTGAAAAATACTCATTCTTGTAGTTTCTATTCCTTTATTTGAGAAAGCTAACTATGGGATACGTTCCATAACAGGAAGGTATTACAGATGATAAATATAAAAGAGAAAAATGGTGGCAAAAACAGAAGGGGCAGGTTTAGATGAATGTTAGTAGCTTCTTTCAATAGGATTAAGGTTATCAAGTACTGCAGTTGCATTTCATTGTTCTTTGTATCCATGATTTGAATTCAACGAATGAATATACATAACTATTCACCTAAATAATAATGGGCTTCAGAACAGAATTCACAGAGTATTGATATACAGTTACATGGTGGCCGAAATAGCTCAGTTGGGAGAGCGTTAGACTGAAGATCTAAAGGTCCCTGGTTCGATCCCGGGTTTCGGCAAATATTTTACATTCACTGAATCATACTCTTTGACAGCCTATTTTCAAAAAAATTAATTGAATCTCATTTAGTTACACATTTCTTTTTTCCAAAGCAGAATTGATATCATTATTATTATTAATATTATTAAATTCTAATTGGTATTGAATGTATTTCAAATCCTTGCCTTATCTTTCCAGATAAATAAATAAATAAAGCATGAATATGCCTCCTCTGCAGATAATGGTTTTTGCATTTTGAATTATTAAAAAATGATTATTTAAGATTTCTTACTGCCACCCATGGATGAAGGCGTGGAGATGTCCACAATCTATATTTCAGTCCCACCCACCTCCCATAGGTGGCATGTTCCAACGTAGATTATCATAGAGACCTTGCCCACTAACGACATTTCCACCCCTCCTTTATTAAATTTAGTCTCCACAGTCCACCCGATGTCCTTCCCACCAATAATCCTCTTTCACACCAACCCCCCAACTACCTACCATATTTCGCTCTCTCCTCTAATCCTCATGGCAATCCCTGTAATCGCCCAGGTACACCTTGATAGTCTACAGTACACCCTGATAATCTACAGTAACACCAACATAAAAACTGACAGCCAGCGGAACCGGGGGAGGGGGCAACGGTGCAATCCCCCCCAAGAAAATAGTACTGAGCTCCCTCTCCTTTGCCCCCCCTCCGGTTATCCAAGCGCCAGCCCTTCTATGTGCCTTCGCAAACTGAGATCTCCCCTCCAGCCCACAGGCACATTGTCAACAGCCGGCATGGGAGGGAGAGAAGATCCGAGGGAGCTCTCAGCCTGCAGCTCCACCAGGTCTCCTCTCGTGAGGTCGGAGTGTTGCTGCGGTTACCAGAGCAACGCTCCGAATGTCACGAGAGGAGACCCGGCGGAGCTGCAGGCTAGAGTTCACTCCCACCTGACTACCAGGGCTTCTCCACTGGACCACCAGGATTTGCAGGAAATGTCCCCCCTCCCTAAACAAAGGTAAGGAATAATAAAAAATAAAAAAAAATCATTTACTCCCACCAGCCCCCCAAAACACAATACCCACTCACACACACTGCACTCCTTATTGCACCCCCTCAAAACACACACACACACACACTGCATATCTCACTCACACTCACTGCACCCCCATATATTCACTGCACCCTCATACACATACAGCACCCCTCACTCACACACACTGCCCCTCACACACACTGCACCCCCGACATACACTGCACCCCTCACTCACTACACCTCTCACTCACACACACTGCCCCCCTTCACTCACTGCACTCTTCCCACAAACACACACTGCACCCTTAACACTGCACCCCTCACTCACACACACTGCCCACCATACACTCACTGGACCCCTCACACGCACTGCACCCCTCACACACACACTGCCCCAAACATACATACACTGCACATCGCACACACTACACCACTCACACACACTATATCCCTCTCACACACTACATCCTTATACACACACACACACACACTACACCCCTCACACGTTGCACCACACATACTACTACCCCTGACGCCTACTACAGACCCTAACACATACCCCAACAGACCCCATGTAAGTTGTCAAACTGTTCTTAAGCAGTTTGACTACTTACTCTGGGAAGGGTGCCACAACACTCTTGGCACCATAACCACTACAGTACCCCCTGTCCCCCCAACACTCACAGATAATTTTTTAATTTCAATTTAAATCCACCCAGCCTTCCTACCTTTGGGAGAGCATTTGAGGGCAGCGTTTTTTGCCACCCCATGGAAAGTGCAGCCCAAGGCAAATGCCTTGTTTTCCTCGCGGTAAATACAGCGCTAAGTATTCCCCCAGTGCACCTACTTTTCTCCACATTCCTACCCATACTGAAATGTCTCCCCACCCTTAAGACAACTCCCTCTCTCCTAATCGCCATCCTATTCCCTAGTGCTACTCACCCTGTCCTCTTGCCAAACCAATTAAACGTCCAGTCTCCTCTCTCCATCCTCTATGTTACCACCTCTTATCATCCCCAATGCAACTCCTCCTCTTCTCTCCTCTTCCAAATCCAATTTAACTTCCCCTCTCTTTTCCCCTGACCAAAACAACTCAGCCTCTCTTCTTTACATCAGTAACTATTCCACTCCTCATTGCAACGATCCCTCCTCTCCATATCAACAGTGCAACTCCCCCATCCTCTTCAAAGCCCGAGCTATATCTATCCCTATTGCAACTGACCCTCCTCTCTCCAAAGCCCGAGCTATATCTATCCCTATTGCAACTGACCCATCCTCAATGCAACCTCTTTATCTTTAGTTTTAGGGCTTCTCTGCTCCAAAACAGCTTTAGGTCAATTAAACGGCTTTAGTGTATAGATCACTCACTGATCTCACTGCTAAATTCTGTACCATTTAGGAGTTTTTGTGCAGCCTTAACCTCCAATCCCCTAGCTGTCACATGTGCAGCCTTCTTGAATATTTCTTGAAAAGACTTCATATTTTTTTAGCTTTCCTTTTTTCACAGGTGTTTAATTTAGAATTTCATAACTCTGTTAACTGCCCGCTAGAGCATGAAATGGCATCCTCCTGTATAATTAAGGTTTAATTAGCAGAGCAGGAAATAAGAACTTCTAAAGTAAACACAATGTGCAGTAAGTTCTGATTGAAAATAAAATCTTTTTTCATGGAGTCACAGCTAGGCAAGATGTGTCTAGAACTGCATAAACAAAGTGATTTTAACAGTAACACTGCAGTGGCATAATTTATACTATAAACCTGCTACATTAAGGGAAAGTGGCTTTGGTGGTTAGAAATCATTTTAAGTAAGGACCTGCCTAACAAAACGCGGACAGTTTGGTGCAGTGGCAGGATTATGCAATGTATGATCATAACCTGTAACAAAATCACAATTATTCTACCTAGGACAGGTGTTTTTATAAATTTGACAAGCTTTGACGTTAGTTCAGTTTGGAGTATATATATGTTGTATAATTAATGGACTGGTCTTGATGTATATGTGTTCAGGTGACTATTTCCTTTTGGCCTATATGATGATTGATAGGCAGGCAAACAGATGCATAGCTTAACGTTTCATCCTCAAAAAGTGTTTTTTTTTTTTTTTATCCAGACCCCAGTACAATTCTTAACTTTTATAGAATCTTCTCTTGACAAATGTTTTTTTCAATGCACCTTTCACTTCTTTATTTCTCAAAGTATAGATAAATGGGTTTAGCATTGGAGCAACAATTGTGTATACAACACTCACAATTCTGTCGTAGTTCACAGTGAAGCTAGAAGATGGCCTCATGTACATAAAAAATATGGTTCCGTAAAATAAAATGACCACAATGAGGTGAGAGGAACAAGTAGAAAAGGCTTTTGATCTGCCATCCCTAGAACGGATTTTGACAATGGTGGAGATAATTCGCACATATGAGGTCAGCACAATTATGAATGGTATTAAAACCGGTAACCCTCCTTCAGTGTAGATCAATAGCTTGTTGAGTGATGTATCGGAACATGTTAGATGCAAAAGAGGAGTCATGTCACAGAAGAAGTGATGGATTGTATTTATTCCGCAAAACTTCAAAGTAGATGCCATCAGGCTGTGCAATAATGAATGTAATGCAGAAGACAACCATGAAACTATGATAAGCATTGCACACAATCTGTTACTGATCATCATAGAGTAATGCAGTGGGCTACAGATGGCCACAAACCGATCGTAAGCCATAATAGCCAGAATGAAGCATTCAGTGCACGCAAAGACAAGGAAAAAATACAACTGTACAATACATTCAGCCAGATAAAGCGATGATGTTAAGATGATGTTGGCCAACATTTTTGGTACAATTGTTGATGTAGAACACATATCAACAAAGGATAAATTGCCTAGGAAAAAATACATGGGTGTGCGAAGATTAGAGTTTGATCTTACCAGGAATATAATTGTAGAATTCCCAAGTAGGTTCAGAAGATACATTATTAAAAAACACATAAACAAAAGAATCCGGTGGTCTGAAATGTCTGAAAGTCCAAGCAGTAGGAATTCAGGGTTTTTACTGTAATTCTTCATGGTGTTCTGTTGGGAACCCTGAATGGGACACAATTGTATATTATCAATATTCAACTTTACTCAGAAAAAAAACAAAACAAAAAAAACAGCCCAGAACGTACACAATCAAATAGCTACCTTGGGAACATGTGTTTCTCATAAATACACAACATAATTAACCCCTTAAGGACACAGCTTCAGAAGCTTGTCTTACGCTTAATGACACAAGCAATTTTAGCATTTTCTTGCTGTATGCGTTCAACTTCAATTTGCATCTCTCTCGTTTATTGCACCGACGCATATTACATACTGTTTTTTAGAGGACAGAAAGGGCTTTAATTTGATGTAACATATATATATATGTATATATATAAATGCTTATTTATTATTAAAAAATACAGAAAAATGCAAAAAAAAAATTAGTTTTTTGTACAGTTTTTGCAATAATAATGTGTGCCTAATTAGTGCAGGTTAAAGAAAGTAATTAAAAATAAATTAATTTAGTTGTTCTGATTTACAGAATATATAATGTGTCTGGGATTTTCAGTTTTTTTTGGTAGTTACAGGTCACAAAGCACAAGGAGTAAAATAAACTTTTAATATGGAGCAATTTTAGAATTTGGTATGTTTGTCTTGTAAGCTTAATAGCCATAAAAGAAAACAAAATTGCCACACAAAAGTATATATTTATATAAAGTAGACATCACAGGCTATTGTCCTAAGGTTGTTTTGACACTTTCTAAGTAGCCATTTCACCGCTAATCTCTGCTAAATATTGGAGTAAAATTTAGTATTTTGGGGTTTTTGGCACACAAACTTATAACAAAGAACTTCTCATGTGTAGGTTTTAGCTCTGAAAAATGTGAGTAAGACTACTTTTGTTCTATTTTATATACCATTTTATTCATCTATATACTGTGCCATTGGAGTTCCTCTTGTCTTTTTCTCCACATATTACTTCACTGGATTGCAAGTACACAATTGTGAAGACACACCTCATTTTACGCCTCAGGATCCCTGTTTTTATACATGGCATCTACCATTACGGACTTATGATAAGTGTTTTGGACTATTGCCAATTATCCATTTAGATTTCATTTAATATTTGATATTAAATTGTATTATTTTATATTACTTTTTAGATACACTCTTATATGTTTTACTGTATATTTTAGGCGCAACCTTATTTTGTTCTATTTTGTATCATTTCTTACCATTAGGGGATTATAGGGGACTCCCATTTAAGGATTGCAGCCTTACTATTATTTTCTTGTGTGGCAACCTAGCGCTGATTTTTCTCTTTCCATTTTTCTTATTCTTTTCCCTTTAAATTAGCTGCTACACCTTAAGACCACAGTTTTAAATAACCAATAATGTCTATCTTTGATTTTAGAAATAATTGTGTTATAGATATCAATCATGCTTTTAATACAGAAGAAAATCTTCCCTCATATACAATATCAGATAACTATAATCAAAAAGATCTTTTTGTGAAACTAGAAAAAGCACTCACTATGGAAATCAAACTCAAATGGGAATTAGCCACCTTAAAGAAATATTTAGAAGAAAGAATAACCCCTAGAGGGTTACGACTTTTTAAAGAACCTACATCAGATAGAGAAGATGAGGAATTTATGAGAGACTGGTATAACAAATTAGAAGTATGCACTTTTGGACTTATGGATACACTAATCATCAAAAAAACTAAAAATAAACTATTCTTGATATGGAAATAAACGATTTAAAAGATAAGATGTCGAGATTCACAGAAACACAAGTTTTTAAACAAAACTCCATTCTCATCCAAAACAAAATAGAAAAAGTGGAAATGGACACTAAACACATTAAAGTAAAGAAATATATTCATGACAAACAAGATTATTCCAATAACCAGGTCCATTCTTACCACAAGAGGAATATTTCAAATAACAGTACTCACTTACGTCCTAACACTTATCAAAATGATTATATACCCAAAACACACCACAATCACCTACCCAGAAGAGAACCACTACACCAACCTCATTTCTCTAGAAAGCAGTCCTTCACTTCTTCACGGAATCACCACCCCATTCGGTCACATATCACTCATAAACAACACTACCAAACTCGATCTAGGCACTTAACTCATCAACATCACAACTCCAATCTCACTAACCACACTAGTAACACTCACCCATCTCCTGGTATGTACCAAAATGAAAGAAACATAACACCCAAAATCCAAAGACAAAGATATGCACAAAGACACGTTGAAGGCCAACGATCCCCTCCGAATTATTCTCATAATAATAGATATCAATTGTTGTCTGTAGATTCAGAAACAGATAATGATGACTATTTTTTAGAGCTTTGTCCACAAAACAATGCACACGCACTAATGCCACACCCTATAAAAAACAGAAAGCGAAGTCTCAATTTAGATGAAGGAGAAGTGGAAGAAGAATCCAAAAGAGAAAGGCTAGAAAGATAATAAATCAGCCTAATGAAAAAGACCTTGGTATTTTTAATTTATCTCAAAAGATATTAACATCTACTCAAATATCAGTTTTAACTAAAGGCCTTAAATTCGCTCCCACAAATCCTTTTAAACCCTTCCAAGCTTTCATAGACATCAATAAATTTGTGAGAAAAGTCAAAAATACAAACATTTCTACCTCACAACCTATAGCTACCTCATCATCAGAATCACCTGAAATTATCTCTATCTCTTTAAAGAAAAACTCGACATTCTTTCCCTCTAGCTTTAAATCAGACCCCTTAGAAGTCTTTGAAAAACTAGTCACAAAAGATCTAGAAAAAATTCATAAAAACAAATATGACCGAGATAACCTTACACAATCAGAGCGTAAAGCTCTGCAACAATTACAAAAAGACAACGATATCATTATAAAACCTGCAGATAAGGGGGGAGGTATAGTTATTTTAACCAAAGAGATGTATATAAAAGAAGCTATGCGACAACTTAATGACACTATAGTCTACGAAAAATTAACACAAGACCCTACATCTACAATACAACAGACTTTAAATTCATTTTTAACTAGTGGTCTCAAACAGAATGTTTTAAGTAAACAGGAATTTGAATACCTAAAAGTATCTCACCCTATTATCCCTGTTATTTACTTCTTACCGAAAATTCATAATCCCCCAGGTAGGCCTATTGTTTCAGGGATCAACTCGATTTTATCCAATTTATCCGAATACCTTGATATTCTTTTACAGCCATCAGTAAAACGTATGAAGTCATACTTAAAAGATTCCATGACTTTACTTTGTTTTTTAAATAATTTTACATGGAAAGACACATATTGTGGCAAATCTAACCACTTCTGGACTACATTCAGTACAGGTTGTCCGTAGGCTGAAGATATACTGTGTAATGTTAAATATGTATGTATTGTCTTATGGCCGTTCGCATGCTGGCAGCCGTATGCTGCCAGCATACAAAGCATTCATACGACGAAACACGGCTATCCTGGCCGTTCGCCGTACGAATGTGGACTCCCCAGGTAGACCACACACTCACAGGTCGTGTGGCACCAATTAACCGGTTGCAACATTGTTGCAATCGGTAATTAAGGGCTCTCCTAGGTGGCCGTCGTTCGACTACCGACCATGCGGCGGTCAGCCATCTTGGATCCTTTGTCCCTGGAGCGGTGTTCGGTCGTCGAGAGCCTGGAACTGAAAACGGCTACTCAATGATCCGAACACCGCTGGACTTCTAGAGCGTTCGGGAGTTCCGCGTTCGGTACATTATATGTCCCGTACTTATTCGGTACTTTTAAACCCACTTTAATGTTTAACTGTATTATGTGCGGCGTTCAGTCAATTCAGCTGGGATCAGAGCGGTATTCTCACAAAGTGTGCGCTCCGACCCCAGCTATCTACCGAACGTTCAGTTATTCCGAAGTACCGAATATTGTGTGAATTATGGATTTTAATGTCAATTGTCAGTTCTGCTGCACGAGGGGATAATCCACTTAATCGTCCATTTTAGTGGGAGTATCCTTCTCGTGCAGCAGTGCCTGTTGGGAAAGTCACAATGCATGTTGGGAGAAATCCCCTGGAATTACTGTATGGAAACCCCTTGCATGGGGAACTGTATAAATATGCTGCCTGTGAATAAACCGAGTTAGTTGACTCCCAAACTGTGTTTCGTCCGGTTATTGGGAGGATTGGGAATATTGCCGTGCTTTCTATTCTGACTGTGGATTTCCTGAATGTATCAACGGATATCGTATGCTGTTACACTGCATTCTGTTACAATTGGTGGCAAGCGACGGGATCCGAACCTTACAGCCGAAAAAGCAGCGTTCGTGTAAACTGGAACTACCGAACAAGGAAAGCAAGGGCAATTCGTATGGAGATTGATTATACCATACTAAAACGACAGACTTTAAAAGAGCTACTGGAAGCCAGGGGTAAGATAGCCAGCAACAAATCTAAGGCTGTGCTGATCGCTGAACTGATGGAGGGAGACAGAGCCCGCAGCGCTACACCCCCACCAGCCATGGAAGAGACCCCATTCCAAAAAGAGCTACGAACCAGGTTGGCGTTCCTACCGCAACCAGTACCGCTGGAAATATTGACCGTGATGGTATCGGATGTACAGGATTATCTGATGGCAACCAGCACACCAGCGACACAGCCTAGGGCAGAGTCTGTTACTGCCTCCACCTACGGACAGGTAAAGCCCAAAGTCCCACATCACGCATTTAAAGCGTTTTGTGAAGAAAAGGACGAAATTGATGGGTATTTGCAGGACTTTGAGCGGCTGTGCGATTTGCACGATTTGGAACCCGCAACATGGGTGCCGCTGCTGGCAGGCAAATTATCGGGTAGGGCGGCTGAAGCCTACCGTGCTGTACCCCGAGAGGACAGCAAGGATTACCCTAAAGTAAAGAGGGCGATCTTGGAGAGGTATGCTATTACCCCAGAGGCATACCGGCGGAAATTCCGGGGCTTGCGCAAGCCTGAGAAAGATTCTCATGCAGAATGGGCGCACAAGCTGGACCAAGCATCACTAGGCTGGATACAGGCCAGCAACGCTACTAACATGGAGGAGTTGAGGCAGTTAATGCTGCTGGAACAGTTTTTTAATGGTGTGTCCCCAGAAGCACAAGAATGGGTGAGAGACCGTAAACCACTCACCCTACCCGAAGCCGCTAAATTGACGGATCAGCATTTTGATGCCAGGAGGCATCACGGTGCCCAAAATAAGACTCTCCCTCGGATTACAGGGCCCCCCAGTAATTTTATCCCTACCGGCCCCACCACACTCCTGCACAGGCCGGCACTGAATACACCACCACCACCCTCCCGATACAACGGCCAGGCTAACATTAAGTGTCACACCGGCAAGCAGTGGGGACACATTTCTCGAGAGTGCACCCAAAACCGGAGCCGACAAGCTTGGAATCAGGTGCGACAAAATTTGGCACCCAGGGCTGCTGCACACCATTACCAGGTAGCGCCCGCCACCCAAGAGTTGATGAGCGCTCAAATTGAGGAGCCTCTAGGGGTGCTGCACGAAGTAATGTCAGTCCGAGCCACCGACAACCGACAACATCATCGGCAGTTAGTAACCCTGGAGGGGAAGGAGGTACAAGGGCTCCGGGATTCGGGAGCCACTTTAACTTTGGTTGCTCCACATTTGGTACCGGGCGCAACCCACACTGGCGGCTCCGTGGCAGTACGGGTGGCCGGGGGAGCAGTATACCGGCTACCTACTGCCAAAGTTCATTTGGATTGGGGTGTGGGAGAGGGGACTGTAGAAGTGGGGCTGATGCAGAATTTACCTGCCGATGTTGTACTGGGGAATGACTTGGGCCAAATGACTTCCGCTTTTATCCCCCAGGCTCCGTACCAGGAGGCCCTCCCAGTAACCACCCGGCAACAGGCTCGCACCACGGCTGCACCGATACACTCTGAGGCTCAGGTAAGAGACCATGTTCCCCAACTGACCACCATGTCCTGGGATACCCCGACTACCTTCACGACCGAAGTCCAGACCGATCCCACTCTCCAAGTATATAGGGACCGGGCACAAACAGACCAAGCAGGGTTAGAGGGGGAGCGGTTCATCTGGGAGAAAGAGTTGCTATACCGTGTCACGGCAAAAGATGTGGGGGGGTCTGTCACCTTAACTAATAAACAGCTAGTGGTACCCCAAAAGTATAGACAAGAGCTGCTAAGAATTGCTCATGACATCCCCTTGTCAGGACACCTAGGGATGACCCGTACCCGATACCGTTTGACACATGCCTTCTTCTGGCCCGGGATCTCTCAGGATGTGCGCCAATATTGCACCTCCTGCGACGTCTGCCAGCGTGTAGGCAAACGAGGGGATCGCCACAAGGCCAGGCTATGTCCCCTACCCATCATAGCAGAACCCTTCAGCCGAGTAGCGGTGGATATCGTAGGGCCCCTGCCAAAACCCAGTCCCTCTGGCAAAAGGTATATCTTAACTATAGTGGACTACGCCACCAGGTATCCCGAAGCTGTGGCCCTCTCTAATATCCACGCTGAGACCGTAGCGGAAGCATTACTGAAGGTATTTTCCCGAGTAGGGTTTCCCCAAGAGATAATCTCAGACCGAGGGACCCAATTTACGGCCGAAGTTACCCAACATATGTGGAAGGTGTGTGGCATTAAGCCAATAGTTAATTCCGCCTACCACCCCCAGTCCAATGGGCTATGTGAGAGATTCAACGGGACGCTGAAGCAGATGCTTCGGACGTTCGGGGAAACCCACAAAGACTGGGAGAGGTTTCTGCCTCGCCTACTCTTTGCCTATAGAGAGGTCCCCCAGGAGTCGACAGGATTCTCCCCGTTTGAACTACTATTTGGGAGGAGGGTGCGGGGGCCCTTGAACTTAATTAGGGAACACTGGGAGGGGGAGAGTACCTCTAACGAAACCCCTATCATATCATACGTCCTGGAGTTCAGGGACCGTCTGGAGGCGCTAACTCAGGCCGTACACACCAACCTCCAGGCGGCCCAGCAACGCCAGCGACGCTGGTACGATAGAGGAGCCAGGGACCGCAGCTTTCAGGTGGGACAGAAGGTTTTGATCTTAAAACCCGTCCGCACAGATAAGCTGCAGGCCATCTGGCAAGGCCCATATCAGGTAGTGGAGCAGCGATGCGACACTACCTATGTGATCGGCCCCTGCTCAGGGGTAGGGAAGAGGCGCATGCTCCACGTGAACATGCTCAAGCCCTACCATGAGAGGATTGAGGATGTGACGGCAATCTGTGCCTCCTCCTTGGAGGACCAAGAAAACTTGCCCTTACCCGACCTACTAGAACCCGAGGAACAGATAGAGCCCTCCCGGGGAGTTCAGCTGGGGGAGCGGCTAAGCCCCCAGGAGCGTGCCCAGGTACAGGAGCTGATTGTAGCCAAGGGGACTACCTTCTCCAATTTACCTGGATACACTCCGCTAGCCACCCACCGAGTGGAGACCCCGGGACAGCTACCTATGCGCCAGGCTCCATATAGGGTTCCGGAATCCGTCCGTACCCATATGAAAGCCGAACTAGACGAAATGTTGCAGCTAGGGGTTATCGAACCCTCCGATAGCCCCTGGGCATCGCCGGTAGTCCTGGTACCTAAAAAGGATGGCACCACCCGATTCTGTGTTGACTACCGGAGGCTAAATGACAAAACGGTGTCTGATGCCTACCCGATGCCCCGAATAGACGAGCTGTTAGATAAGATGGCACGGGGCCAGTATCTCACTACCATTGATTTGTGTAAGGGGTACTGGCAGATCCCACTAGCCGATGATGCCATTCCCAAGTCGGCGTTTGTCACTCCGTTTGGCCTGTACCAGTTCAAGGTCATGCCTTTCGGGATGAAAAACGCTCCGGCTACTTTTCAGCGGATGGTAGATCGGCTACTGGACGGTTTTCAAGAGTATGCCTGTGCCTATCTGGATGATATAGCCATCTTTAGCCAGACCTGGGAAGACCACCTACACCACATAGGGGCGATCCTAGATCGCATTGGGGAAGCTGGGTTAACGCTAAAACCTAGCAAGTGCCACATAGGTATGGCCGAGGTGCAGTATCTAGGCCACCGTGTAGGGTGTGGGCAGCAAAGGCCCGAACCAGCCAAGATTGAGGCCGTAGCCAAGTGGCCTACCCCCAGGACTAAGACCCAGGTGCTGGCGTTCTTAGGGACGGCCGGCTATTACAGAAAGTTTGTTCCCGACTATAGCACCCTGGCCAAACCCCTAACCGACCTGACGAAAAAGAACCTTCCCCGACTGGTTGTCTGGGCCCCAGAGTGTGAGCAGGCATTCCAACGACTCAAGACAGCTCTCACTAATGCTCCTGTGTTAACTGCTCCTGATCCAACTAAAAGATTTCTTGTTCACACAGACGCTTCAATGTTTGGATTGGGGGCAGTACTGAGCCAAGTGGGAGCCGATGGCGGAGAACACCCCGTAGCCTATTTAAGCCGCAAGTTGCTGCCTCATGAAGTGAGCTACGCCGCCATCGAGAAAGAATGCCTGGCCGTGGTGTGGGCCCTTAAAAAATTACAGCCATATTTGTACGGACAACCTTTTTCCTTACTCACAGATCACAACCCGTTAGTGTGGCTAAACCGTGTGTCGGGAGACAATGCCAGGCTGCTGCGCTGGAGCTTGGCGCTGCAGCCCTTTGACTTTACTATCCATTACCGGCCAGGAAAACAAAACGGTAACGCTGACGGGTTATCCAGACAGACGGAACTCGAGAAGTGATCTGTGAGTACTCTCCCGGACATCCCCAAGCCGATCCGTTGGGATCAGACTGTGTATGCCGGCTTGGTTCTGGGGGAGCATTGTGGCAAATCTAACCACTTCTGGACTACATTCAGTACAGGTTGTCCGTAGGCTGAAGATATACTGTGTAATGTTAAATATGTATGTATTGTCTTATGGCCGTTCGCATGCTGGCAGCCGTATGCTGCCAGCATACAAAGCATTCATACGACGAAACACGGCTATCCTGGCCGTTCGCCGTACGAATGTGGACTCCCCAGGTAGACCACACACTCACAGGTCGTGTGGCACCAATTAACCGGTTGCAACATTGTTGCAATCGGTAATTAAGGGCTCTCCTAGGTGGCCGTCGTTCGACTACCGACCATGCGGCGGTCGGCCATCTTGGATCCTTTGTCCCTGGAGCGGTGTTCGGTCGTCGAGAGCCTGGAACTGAAAACGGCTACTCAATGATCCGAACACCGCTGGACTTCTAGAGCGTTCGGGAGTTCCGCGTTCGGTACATTATATGTCCCGTACTTATTCGGTACTTTTAAACCCACTTTAATGTTTAACTGTATTATGTGCGGCGTTCAGTCAATTCAGCTGGGATCAGAGCGGTATTCTCACAAAGTGTGCGCTCCGACCCCAGCTATCTACCGAACGTTCAGTTATTCCGAAGTACCGAATATTGTGTGAATTATGGATTTTAATGTCAATTGTCAGTTCTGCTGCACGAGGGGATAATCCACTTAATCGTCCATTTTAGTGGGAGTATCCTTCTCGTGCAGCAGTGCCTGTTGGGAAAGTCACAATGCATGTTGGGAGAAATCCCCTGGAATTACTGTATGGAAACCCCTTGCATGGGGAACTGTATAAATATGCTGCCTGTGAATAAACCGAGTTAGTTGACTCCCAAACTGTGTTTCGTCCGGTTATTGGGAGGATTGGGAATATTGCCGTGCTTTCTATTCTGACTGTGGATTTCCTGAATGTATCAACGGATATCGTATGCTGTTACACTGCATTCTGTTACACATATGTCTTAGTTACTTGTGATGTACAATCTTTATATACCATCATCTCTCACGATCAAGGCTGTTTAGCGGTTGAAAGAATTTTAAAAGACGAAAATAATTTTTTAGACCTACAAATAGATTTTATCATTCAGGGCATTAATATTTTTTTTAAAAATAATTACTTTTGGTTTTTAGATTCTTTTTATTTACAAAAACAAGGTACAGCTATGGGGACCAGGTTTGCACCCAGCTATGCCAATCTTGTTATGGCAGATTGGGAAACCACTGCCATTCTGGGGGGGCATGGCTGGCAGGCAAACCTGGTCACCTATTTTAGATACATAGATGATTTGGTTTTTATCTGGGATGGCCCACAAGAGTCTCTTAATCAGTTTTTACAATATTTAAATCAAAATGATAAAGGTATTATTTTAACTTGGGATTATAGCAAATCCTCTATTCATTTTTTAGATTTAGAAATTTTTATCCAAAATGAAAGAATTCAAACTAAAACCTTTTTTAAAAAGTGTGTACTAACAATGTTATAGATGTGTCCAGCTGCCACCATAAGCCTTGGCTTCAAGGGATACCAAAAAGGCAGTTTCTCCGTTTACGCAGAAACTGTTCCCTTACACAAGATTTTGAGGAACAGTCCCAATTATTGTCTAATAAATTTTCTCAAAAGAATTACCCCAAAAATAATCTAGACAAAACACTAAAAGACATTAGCACAGTAAATAGATCTGATCTATTAGAGTATAAGACTACAAAAGACACTAAAACTGCTCCAGTATTGCCAATTATTTTTAACTTCAATAACAGAAGCAATGTTATGAAGAAGATAATAAAAAAACATTGGCATATATTAAAACAAGATGACACTTTGGCTGGAATTATTCCCGATAATCCACACGTGATATTTAGAGGAGCACCCAGCTTTAAGTCTATTCTTACAAGTAATTACACTAAATATAAGCACTTTATCCCTAGTCCATCTATTTTTTTAAATAAACCAAACGTTTTTTTTAAATGTAACAGATGCATTGTATGCAAACGTACTAGTGATACCGTTAAATCTAAAACTACATCATTTACATCAGCAATCACACAGAAAACGTACCAAATAAAACATTTTATTCATTGTAATAAAAAAAAATGTAATTTATCTTTTGGAATGTCCTTGTGGGCTCCAATATGTGGGTATGACCACGAGGGATTTAAAAACGAGATTAGCCGAACATTGTAGAAATATTCTAAAAGGCTACGAGAACCCTTCAGTCTCAAAACATTTTCTACAACATGGAAAGAATCCAAAATATCTTAAATGTATCGGTATAGACACTTGCAATATTCCATGGAGAGGAGGAGACATTAAAAAAGTTTTAGGTAAAAAAGAAATGGAATGGGCATACAACCTAAAAACCCTTGCTCCCACAGGGTTAAACATTGACTTTGATCTTTTTAATTTCTTATAACAGATTATCATTATTTTTTCATTTTCCATATTTCTATATAATTTTTTTTATTATTCTATATATATATAAAAAAAATATATTTCATTCTTCCATCCTTTTTTAATTTTTAACTCAGCTTATATACACCTATTATGCTTATATACCTCTTATGTGCTCTCTTTATTTTTTATTACTATATCACTTTAAATAATTTCACTTTATATGCAGTCTTTTTTATTCTCTCCAAAATAACCTTGTTTTCACCTTTTAAGTAAAAATAACTTAATTTCATTCAAACATCTAAATTAAAAATAAATTAAAAAGTTCAAGCTTTCACAGGCACCCATGTTGGGGTTCAAACTTGTGCACTGTTCATCTGGCTATCTGCTTGCTTATGCAGGCAAACAACATATTGCCTAAACCATTCTTCCTGCTGTCTGCTTAGTTGTGCAGACAGCTAGTCTTATCTTTTCCGATCAGACTCAATAGCCCCTCCACCTTCACTGTGCGATCACATGACGCGGAAGTGCTTTTTAGCCGCGTGTCACGTGATCATTTTAAAATAGTTATTTTAAGTCTTTTTAACCCTCGTTTTAGTATTTAAATGAATGTATTTACATTATATGCTTTATATGTATAATATTATATGTTTTATTCTGCTATTCGATTTGTATTTTTATACTATGCTACTGATGATGTCATTTTGGCGGGATTTTCAAAATTCCAAATATTACTGTATCTTTTTTTTTTTTGTAGTCCTTTTTATTGAATTTTTTTTCAAAACATTATATTTCTACATTTATACTTAATCCATAAAACATGATTCTGTTGTGAATCCAACACACAAAACAATAGCATACATTTATATCCAAACCATAGAGTGTTATTATTCCTTTTAACAATAAAAAAGAAAATTATTATTAATTACATATATTATCCCTTCGACAGGGTCAGCTGGGATTTCCTAAAACAAACCATGCTAAAAATGAGTTTTGAAGGTTGGTTTACGGGGGCAGTACCGTCAGCCAGAATCATAGGCAGAGACTTAAGATCCGAATGGTTTAAAATCCTTAACGGCACGAGACAGGGCTGTCCACTCTCTCCTCTGTTATATGTCATTTCAGTGGAACCCTTGGCATGCAGTATTAGACAAAATATAGGTATAAAAGGAATTAATATTCCAAATGAACAACTTAAAATCTGTCTCTATGCAGATGACGTTATATTGACCATTACAGACCCAGAAAACTCGCTACCACAGTTATTACAAGAGATAGCACAATATGGTGAGGTCTCCAATTTTAAAATGAATATCAATAAAACTTCAGCCCTAACTACAAATATAGACAAACTACAGTTACATAGGTTAAGACAAAATTACTAATTTAACTGGTCAATTACACAGCTACCATACTTAGGCATTTTGTTAACATCCGATGTTGACCGTTTAATGGAAATTAATTTTTTGAACCAACTAAAAGAAATGAATAGACTACTTAAGGAATGGAGGCTCTATGAAATTTCATGGTGGGGCCGAATAAACACAATTAGGGCCTATATAGTCCCAAAATGGATCTATCTGTTCCGCATGATCCCTCTTAAGATCTCAATCCACTGGTTAAATCTAATACAGAAAAGTTTTACAGATTTCATATGGAGGGGCAAGAAACCCAGAATCAATTCATTAACATTAACGAATAAAACTCACCGGGGAGGCTTGGGATACGCATTAATAATAAATACCTATCAAGCAATTATGATGTCACATGCCCTAAATATACAAGCTATAGATTGCAAAGAACAAGCCTGGTATAAATTAGAACTATATAGAGAGGAGTTGACAAATTTAGAAATATTACTCTGGGCCAATATAAATAAAAGGGCTTGCTTACCAGAACCCAAAAGTAAGATTATTTCACAAACAATAAATGAATGGTATATTATAAAAAAAAAAAATGGGAATAGCGGATTTAATCCCAGACACTATATCTTTAAAATTGGTAGAAAATATTATGGAGGATATTAACATGGAAAACTGGTATAACAAATTCGATACCTGTATTAAAGATTTATATAGAAATGATCAGATAGAAGACTACCCGACCTTAAGAACAAAATTAGCCTTACCCTCTAGAGAAATTTTTAGTTATTTACGCATTAAAAGCTTCCTAAAGATGCATCTTATAAAATATAATGGGGATAAAGGAAAGTTACTTAGAAAGATCCTATCCAAAGAAACTATGAATAAAAAATACTCCACAATACTAGAACTACTTAACCTCACAAACCAACCAAACACTCCCGTGATTTTTAAAAAATGGGAAAGAGATTTGGATAGCAAAGTCGACTTTAATTCTTGGTGCCTTGCTTTTCAAAAAATTAAAAAACACCTCCATTCCCTAAATATATTGGAAAACTTTATTAACCCCTTAACACCGCAGCCAAATGTACAAGTTGTGAACGAAACAAAATGTAAACAAAACCTGGCATTTGCGCTATATGTCTGTCCAACCGTAATTCACCTCTTTCATATTAAATGCACCCCCCCTTATTATATATCATTTTATTCAGGGGAAACAGGGCTTTCATTTAATATCAAATATTTAGCTATGAAACATAATTTAATATGAAAAACATGGGAGAAAATAAGATTTTTTTAGTTCTACATGACATTTTAACTGTCAATGTCATAATACTGTTTGCTTTAACTGCAATAAAATACACATATTTGTATTCAGCAAAGTCTCACGTGTAAAACAGTACCCCCTATGTACAGGTTTTATGGTGTTTTGGGAAGTTACAGGGTCAAATATAGCGTGTTACATTTGAAATTGAAATTTGTCAGATTGGTTACGTTGCCTTTGAGACTGTATAGTAGCCCAGGAAATAAATTTACACCCATAATGGCATACCATTTGCAATAGTAGACGACCCAAGGTATTGCAAATGCGGTATGTCCAGTCTTTTTTAGTAGCCATTTGGTCACAAACACTGGCCAAAGTTAGCGTTAGTATTTGTTTGTGTGTGAAAAATGCAAAAAACGCAAATTTTGGCCAGTGTTTGTGACTAAGTGGCTACTAAAAAAGACTGGACATACCCCATTTGCAATACCTTGGGTTGTCTACTATTGCAAATAGTATGTCATCATAGGGGTAATCTTCATTCTTGGGTTACCATAGGGTCATAAAGGCAACGTAAGCAATCTGGCGAATTTTAATGTGAGAAAAATGAAACACAAGCCCTATATTTGACGCTGTAATTTTTGAAAACACCCTAAAACCTGTACATGAGGGGTACTGTTGTACTCGGGAGACTTCGCTGAACATAAATATTTGTGTTTCAAAACAGTAAAAAGTATTGCAGCAGTAAAATCGTCCGTGTAAGTGCTGTTTGTGCGTGAAAAATGCAAAAAACGTCACTTTTACTGGCGATATCATCGTTGTAATACATTTATATATATACATATACATTTATGTATATATATATATATACATTATTTCGTTCTACGTGTATTTTGATATAAATATATATATATTAATATCACAATACAGTTAGAACGAAATAAAACACATCTATATATTTTTTAATATTTTATTTTTAATTATTTTTTTTATTTAATTTTTTTACGTATTTACATATTTTTTTTATATTATTTATAAATATATATATAACAATAATTATATATATATTTAATCAGTATCAGTCTACGTGTAATTTGATATTAATATATATATATATATAATTATATATATATTAATATTAAAATACACCTAGACGGTGTATGTGTATGTGTGTATATGTGTATATATATACTTAGATCATATATATATAATATATATATATGATCTAAGTATATATATATATTTTTTTTTTACACTTTTAACTTTATTTTATTTTATTTTCAGCCAGCAGGGGGACCAACTGTCATTACAGTTGGTCCCCCTGCTGGCAATGCCTGAGCCAGCTATCCCGGCCATGTGATTGTGAGGTCCTCGCAAGGACCTCACTCTCACATGACCGGGAGGGACCGGAGGAGGCAGATCTGCCGCGGGGGGGCTCCCGGGGAGTCCCCCCAACCGCGATCGCCGGCGTGGGACCACCGGCGACCGGGTAAGTTAAAAAAAAACGGCGGCCATATATTTACGTCCTGCGGCGTTTAGAGCCGCTTTTAAAAGGACGTAAATATACGTCCGCCGGACTTAAGGGGTTAAAGTCAGTTACAGATGGTACATGGTTCCAAAGAGACTAAATAAAATTTGTCAAACTAACCCTCCAAACTGTTGGAGATGCTTTAACCTAGACGGCTCCATGTTACATATATGGTGGAGCTGCCCAAGAATTCAACCAATATGGGAACTTATATATAAAATAATAGCTGAGATAAGTAATATCCAGTTAAACTTTACACCAGAAACTGCTTTATTGCATATTTATAATAATAAATTAAACAAAAAAAATGAAATATTAGTTATTCATTGTTTTATGGCCTTAAAGATGTTGATAGCAACATTATGGAAAAAAACAGAAATTCCTAATATACAACAAATAAAAGAACAAATTCTGAATCAATTAGAGATGGAAAAAGGAATGACCTGGTATAACGATAATACAAATCAAAACTTACTAAGAGAGATATACAACTCTCTTATAATAGACATAAACCATACAGAATAGAACTTGTTTAACAAATACAAAGACTAAGAGATAACCCATTATATTTTGTCTGTTTTATCACATGTTGGAAAGTATGAATGTATATAAACTAACCATAGATAAGGGATAATATATGTAACATTACTGTATCTTATATAAACCATTGTATGTCAGGTGTGTCCCTCTTTTCCTTTACTATCTACTTGAAGAAGCCCTTGCGGCGAAACGCGTTTAGATATTTTATTACTTTACAATAAAGAAATTATTTTGGCATAAAACACTTTATAGCCATTTTCTTTCCTTTTTAACCCTGACTATACATATATTGTCCACCTGACGAGAAGCCTGAAGAATCCTTAGGTGGGGATGATACCACCCGAGCGCCTACATTGAGCAGTACAAGTCTGCTCTGTATATTGTGAGTAGTATATTTATTCTCTTTTTATACCTTTCAACTATTATACAGAGAGCACTATATACTTTATTTTTCTTCCCTGGGTCGAATAATACCAACTTGGACGTCGCATTTGAGCCAGATACTCGCCAACTAACATTACTCCGCATATACTTGAGTGAGGATTATTCCACTTCACGTGCGTTATATCAGAGCTAGGTTTTAGCTCTGAAAAATGTGAGTAAGACTACTTTTATTCTATTTTATATACCATTTTATTCATCTATATACTGTGCCATTGGAGTTCCTCTTGTCTTTTTCTAAACATATTACTTCACTGGATTGCAAGTACACAATTGTGAAGACACGCCTCAGGATCCCTGTTTTTTATACATGGCATCTACCATTACGGACTTATGATAAGTGTTTTGGACTATTGCCAATTATCCATTTATATTTCATTTAATATTTGATATTAAATTGTATTATTTTATATTACTTTTTATATACACTCTTATATGTTTTACTGTATATTTTAGGTGCAACCTTATTTTGTTCTATTTTGTATCATTTCTTACCATTAGGGGATTATAGGGGACTCCCCTTTAAGGATTGCAGCCTTACTATTATTTTCTTGTGTGGCAACCTAGCGCTGATTTTTCTCTTTCCATTTAATTTATTTTTATTATAGCAGTTTGACTGTTTAAAAAAAACCTCACAAAGGCCTACCATTTGTAAAAGTAGACACCTCAGGGTATCTCATATGGTGCATATTGTGCTTTAACATGCCCCCATTGTTTCACCAATATATGCCAAAGTATGTGGTAAAATATAATTTTGGGCATTTTTTACATATGGATTAAATTTTTGCTGGGCATTTTGTACATTTCATATGTGCCACTAAGTTCAAACCCCCCAAATTATGCTCAGCTAAGCCTTCTGAGTAAAACAATATGCCCAATGTATGACCTAGACACTATTTTGTGAAGTAACACTGCTGTAAAAGAGACATAACAAGTTAAGTTTTTTAAGTGTAAATTTTCATGGAGGATTTTCATGCGTCCGTGTCCCACTTTGGAGCACTTGAGCAGGCTACATATTACAACTACACTATAAAGGCATACCATTTCTTAAAGAAGACATCCCAGGGCAATTCAAAAGGCATTTTTTGAACCTTAGCATGGGATCATTTTTCCGCTAGCTTGTACCAAGTGTAGTGGTAATACGCATTTTTTCTGCCTTTTTGACACACAAAGTGAGTTTGCGCAGTATATTTTTCAAACCTTATGTGTACTACGACTGTATAATACTTCATATGTTGCTCAACTATGTCGGCTGAGTACAGCAATACCCCCGTATGTACCTTTGCCAGGTATATGTGGACATTGAAGGGGCACATTTGAGACACAGCCATTCCAGTTTTTTTCAAACTTTGAATTTTTACGCTGTGTCCATGTCCCATTTTAGAGTATTTTACAAGGCTATATAATCCAATTACCCCATAAAGGCTTACCATTTCTTAAAGAAGACATCCCTGGGCAATTCAAAAGGCATATTTTGAACCTTAGCTTGGGATCATTTTTCCGCTAGCTTGTACCAAGTGTAGTGGTAAAAAGCATTTTTTCTGCCTTTTTGACACACAAAGTGAGTTTGCGCAGTATATTTTGCAAACCTTATGTGTACTACGACTGTATAATACTTAATATGTTGCTCAGCTATGTCGGCTGAGTACAGCAATATCCCCGTATGTACCTTTGCCAGGTATATGTGGACATTGAAGGGGCACATTTGAGACACAGCCATTCCAGTTTTTTTCAAACTTTGAATTTTTACGCTGTGTCCATGTCCCATTTTACAGTATTTTACAAGGCCATATAATCCAATTACTCCATAAAGGCATATCATTTCTTAAAGAAGACATCCCAGGGTAATTCAAAAGGCCTATTTTGAACCTTAGCGTGGGATCATTTTTCCGCTAGCTTGTACCAAGTGTAGTGGTAATGAGCATTTTTTAATGTATTTTTTTACTTTGTAAATCTTTTTTTACTTTGTAAAACTTTTTTTACTTTGTAAAACCCGTTTTTAAACTTTTTTTTTTACTTATTAAATGTTTTACATTTTCTTAACTTTTTTTACACTTTTACATTTTTTTCTAAACTTTTCTTTTACCGTTAACCCCTAACTAGCAGTAAGCAGCACTAACAGTAAATTCCCCATTTTCCCATAACTCCCACCCACCCCAGCTAGCAAAATATATAATTATAAAATATTTAAATTATTAATGAATTAATTGAACCCCTGAGGGTTAAAAAAAATAAATAAAAGTTAATCCTCAGGGGTTAAAAAAAATTCGATCACAGTATAATACTGCGATCTGTATGTTGATCATTGTAGGCAGTGATCAACTGGCAGGGAAGGGGTTAATTTTTATTTAGACTGGGTAAAGGGGGGTGGTATTTTTTTTTTTTTACTTAAACGTTACTAAAACAGTTAAACATTTTTTTTTTTACCTTTTTAAAGCTTATTTTAAAAAATTTTTAACGTTAACCCCTAGTTAGCCTAACACCAAATTCCCCAATTCCCCACTAACTTCCACCCATCCCAGCTAGCTAAATATATAATTTTTAAATATTTAAATTAATTAATACAATAAATTTAACCCCTGAGGGTTAAAAAAAATAAAATAAGTAACCCTCAGGGGTTAAAAAAAAAAAAAATCAGATGACATTAAAATGTATACCCTGCCAATTGATCACTGTAGTCAGTGATCAATTGGCAGGGAAGGGGTTAATTTTATTAAAACAGGGGAAAGGGGGGGTGGGATTTAACTTAAATTTTTTTTTTTTACACCAGGGGGTGTAAAGATCAGTGAAGATCCGTCTCCCTGCACTTCACACAGAACCTGGAAGTGCAGGGAGGCGGAAGGTGAGTATTTGGAGCACATGTGTTCGCTCTGACATGCTGTCAGAGCGAGCACCGGTGCTGGGGCAGCCCGATCGGGTGCTCCCGTTCTGCCTCTAATACAGAGGCAGACCGGAGCACCGTTAACCCCGCGATCGCCGCGATTGCGGCGATCTGGGGTTAACTTTAGTAAATGACGGAAATTTTCCGTCAACGGCCCTTAACTGAAGAACAAGGTTGATGGAAAATTTCCGTCACCGGTCGGGAAGGGGTTAATATTAACATGTTATTTGTATTATTTGTATTTGGTTATTAAAATGTGCAATTCTTCACATGCATAATAGAATAGAACAGTTTATTAAAATACAGACTATCTCAATTTATTGGCTAAGCATGAAACAGCCTGATTTAGTAATACTAAATTTAAAATAATTCACTTACACCTTGTGGTATTGATACTTTGCCAGAGGTGTGAAAAGTGCCTTGTGTGGGCTGTGAATCTCCAATGAAACATGCATGTCCTGTGTTACGGCGAACGCAAACTTCCGCAAATGTTCGCGAACTGGCGAACCGGGCGAACTGCCATAGACTTCAATGGGCAGGCGAATTTTAAAACCCACAGGGACTCTTTCTGGCCACAATAGTGATGGAAAAGTTGTTTCAAGGGGACTAACACCTGGACTGTGGCATGCCGGAGGGGAATCCATGGCAAAACTCCCATGGAAAATTACACAGTTGATGCAGAGTCTGGTTTTAATCCATAAAGGGCATAAATCACCTAACATTCCTAAATCACAATGGATATGGATTAACACCTGACATATGACATATTGACACCTTGACATATGGATTGACACCTGTCCTCAGAGACCCTGATACACACTGACACAGTGCAGAATAGGGACTGTTCCCCCTACATAGGGTCACTTGGCAGATATGGATTGACACCTCTCCTCAGGGACCCTGATACACACTGACACAGAGCAGAATAGGGACTGTTCCCCCTACATAGGATCACTTGGCAGATATGGATTGACACCTATCCTAAGGATCCCTGATACACACTGACACAGAGCAGAATAGGGACTGTTCCCCCTACATAGGGTCACTTGGCAGATATGGATTGACACCTGTCCTCAGGGACCCTGATACACACTGACACAGAGCAGATTAGGGACTGTTCCCCCTACATAGTGTCACTTGGCAGATATGTATTGACACCTGTCCTCAGAGACCCTGATACACACTGACACAGAGCAGAATTGGGACTGTTCCCCCTACATAGGGCCACTAGGCAGATATGTATTGACACCTGTCCTCAGAGACCCTGATACACACTGACACAGAGCAGAATAGGGACTGTTCCCCCTACATAGGGTCACTTGGCAGATATGTATTGACACTTGTCCTCAGAGACCCTGATACACACTGACACAGAGCAGAATAGGGACTGTTCCCCCTACATAGGGCCACTAGGCAGATATGTATTGACACCTGTCCTCAGAGACCCTGATACACACTGACACAGAGCAGAATAGGGACTGTTCCCCCTACATAGGGTCACTTGGCAGATATGTATTGACACCTGTCCTCAGAGACCCTGATACACACTGATAGAGCAGAATAGGGACTGTTCCCCCTACATAGGGTCACTTGGCAGATATGGATTGACACCTGTCCTCAGGGACCCTGATACACACTGACACAGAGCAGAATAGGGACTGTTCCTCCTACATAGGGTCACTTGGCAGATATGGATTGACACCTGTCCTCAGAGACCCTGATACACACTGACACAGAGCAGAATAGGGAATATTCACTAAATGCAAAACATTGTAATACAGGGGAATATTCAGTAAATAAGGATAAGGGGGGGGAACCTACTGTCCTCCCCCCGGCCCCCACCCCTGCGTGGTGGGTGGGGGCCATAAATCACAATGGGGGGACCTACTGTCTTCCCGCCCGCCCCCACCCATGAGCGGTGGGGGGGCATAAAAATAATGAGGGGGGGACCTACTGTATGATGTTGTATCGATCAGGTAGTGTAAGGGTTACGCCCGCTTCACAGTGGCAGACCAAACTCCCCGTTTAACGCACCGCAAACAACCGCAAACAGTCCATTTGCACAACCGCAAACTCCCCATTTGCACAAGGTTGGATACCAAGCTAGCCATATCCGTTCCTTGTCCTCACTGATGTCATTGAAGGTCTCTTCCTCCACCCAGCCACGTACAACACCAAGGGTCCCCGAAAGGTGACAACAAGCCCCCTGGGACGCCTGCTGTGTTTGGTCTTCCACCTCCTCAAAGCCACCTTCCTCCTCTGACTCCTCTTCTTCAGACTCCTCTCTCTGCGTTGTCTCTCTCTGCGTTATTATAAGGTGTGTTAAGTAGTACTATTCTTATCAGTTTAATCCCTGTTACGAGTAGAGGACTGTTTCCTTGTTTCGCCAAACCTCTTCAAAGATGGAAAAAGCGGTATGAGTGTAAGAAATTAGGAAATGTGGTCAGGTGGTGGTGCCAGCCCCACCGAGGGGGCTTGTACCCAGGTATGCTAATAAACTGAAAAAAAGAAAAAAATCTCCCAAGAAGGAGATCTAAAACTGGCATAGGAAAAGGTTAGACAACTATAATAAAGTGATACCTACAAATCCTAGTGAGCATAGGTGTATAATAGAGGGAGAAAGGAAAAGCAGAGTAATGCTTCCTAATACCGTGGTTAGTACCCTTTGTTAAAGTAAATTGAGTAATGGACAAAAGTCTTTATTGTATCATTTATAAATAACAAGGGGATACTATACTCATTCCCCTACAGTGGCTAATTGTGTAATAATGGTAATACTATTACCTATTATATAATATTGCCAGGGGCAAGGAAATTCCCTCTAAATAGATAGGTATAGGCAGAGAGTATGGAGACCGGAGTGATGATGTCATAAAAAGTGCCAATAAGGTGATATAAAGTTAAATGTATCACAGACACACAGACACCCTTTCTCTTAGCTAGTTTCCAGAAATACTGGATAGGTAGAAGGGCTATAAAGACTCAGAGAGGTCTAAGAAGAATCCTCTAAACTATCCCTAATCTCTTTAAACACCTTCAAGGGTGTTCTAAGCTAAAGCTCAATCTAAACATTTAGATGACTGCCTGATTTCCCATCACAGTTGCTGGCTAGGAATAACACTGTGCAAGACAAAGAGTGGGTCTAAGTGCCCATAGTGCAGTAAAGTGTCCCTAGTCAAGTGAAAAAGAGAATAACGAGCTGGCGCCCAAGAGAATAACGAGCTGGCGCACTATCAGGGGACGTGTATATGGCATCGATTTTAGGAACAGGGAGATGGAAAAAGATGCTTGGTCGGTCCTCCTACTTTAAATTTGGGGCACTGCGCGTGCAATCTAATGTGCCACCAGTGTGTGGTGTGTTAAGTAGTACTATTCCTATCAGTTTAATCCCTGTTATGTGCCTTTTTTTTGGTTTGGTTTTTGAGGCCAGAAAAATTAGGCATGTACACATGCCTGAAAAATTAGGTATTGTTGCAGCCGCTGCTGTAGCAGCGGCCAGAAAAATTGATATTTGTTTCCCAGGCAGAAAGTGCCCTAAAACATTGCGGCTTGAACCCTAGTTGGTGGCGGATAAGTCACGCAAGTCAACTGGCATTCAGAGCTAAAATACAGCAGCGTGTGGACCATTTTTAGCCCAAGGCAGCTCATCTCATCAGGCCTTTTTTAGTCGAATGTATCGCCCACTGTCAGTCCCTTCGGGATCCATCCCTCATTCATCTTAATAAAGGTGAGGTAATCTAGACTTTTTTGACCTAGGCAACTTCTCTTCTCAGTCACAATACCTCCTGCTGCACTGAAGGTCCTTTCTGAAAGGACACTTAAAGCAGGGCAGGCCAGAAGTTCTATCGCAAATTGGGATAGCTCAGGCCACAGGTCAGGCCTGCACACCCAGTAGTGAAGGTGTTCATCGCTCCTCAGAGTGTCGATATCTGCAGTTAAGGCGAGGTAGTCTGCTAGCTGTCGGTCGAGTCGTTCTCTGAGGGTGGATCCCGAAGGGCTGTGGTGATGCGTAGGACTTAAAAAGCTCCGCATGTCCTCCATCAACAACACGTCTTTAAAGCGTCCTGTCCTTGCCAGCGTGGTCGTGGGAGGAGGAGGATTACTTTCACCTCTTCCCCTGTCAGATTCCCGCTGTGCTGTGACCCTTATACGCTGTGTAAAGCATACTTTTTAATTTATTTAGCAAATGCTGCATCCTTTCCGACTTGTTGTAATTTGGTAACATTTCAGCCACTTTCTGCTTATACCGGGGGTCTAGTAGCGTGGACACCCAGTACAGGTCGTTCTCCTTCAGCCTTTTTATACGAGGGTCCCTCAACAGGCACAACAGCATGAAAGACCCCATTTGCACAAGGTTGGATGCCGAGCTACTCATTTCCCGTTCCTCCTCCTCAGTGATCTCAATGAAGGTATGTTCTTCCCCCCAGCCACGTACAACACCACGGGTACCAGATAGGTGACAACGAGCACCCTGGGATGCCTGTTGCGGTTGGTCTTCCTCCTCCTCCTCAAAGCCACATTCCTCCTCTGACTCCTCTTCCTCACAATCCACTTCCAGCGTTGCCGCAGGTCCAGCAAGCGATGCTGATAAGGCTGTTTCTGGTGGTGATGGTGACCACAACTCTTCCTCTTCCTCTTCACGCTCATCTACGGCCTGATCCAGCACTCTTCGCAGGGCACGCTCCAGGAAGAAAACAAATGGTATGATGTCGCTGATGGTGCCTTCGGTGCGACTGACTAGGTTTGTCACCTCCACAAAAGGACGCATGAGCCTACAGGCATTGCGCATGAGCATCCAGTAACGTGGCAAAAAAATTCCCAGCTCCCCAGAGGCTGTCCTAGCACCCCGGTCATACAAATATTCATTAACGGCTTTTTCTTGTTGGAGCAGGCGGTCGAACATTAGGAGTGTTGAATGCCAACGTGTCGGGCTGTCGCAAATCAAGCGCCTCACTGGCATGTTGTTTCGCCGCTGGATATCTGCAAAGTGCGCTGTGACCATGTAGGAACGCCTGAAATGGCCACACACCTTCCTGGCCTGCTTCAAGACGTCCTGTAAGCCTGTGTACTTATGCACAAAGCGTTGTACGATCAGATTACACACATGTGCCATGCACGGCACATGTGTCAACTTGCCGCCAACAAATTTGTTCCGTTGTCACAAACCACTTTGCGATCTCCAGTTGCTGCGGAGTCAGCCACTTTTCCACCTGTGCGTTCAGGGCAGACAGGAGTGCTTGTCCGGTGTGACTCTCTGCTTTCAAGCAAGTCAAACCCAAGACGGCGTGACACTGCCGTATCCGGGATGTGGAATAGTACCTGGGAGCTGGGGGATGCCGTTGATGTGGAGCAAGACGCAGCAGCAGAAGAGGACTCAGCCGAGGAGGTTATGGAAGAGGATGGAGTAGGAGGAGTAGAGGAGGTGGCAGCAGGCCTGCCTGCAAGTCGTGGCGGTGTCACCAACTCCTCTGCAGAGCCACGCATTCCATGCTTGGCAGCCGTCAGCAGGTTTACCCAATGCGCAGTGTAGGTGATATACCTGCCCTGACCATGCTTTGCAGACCAGGTATCAGTGGTCAGATGGACCCTTGCCCCAACACTGTGTGCCAGACATGCCATTACTTCCTTTTGCACAGTCGAGTACAGGTTGGGGATTGCCTTTTGTGCAAATAAATTTTTCCACTGCGGTGTCTCAATAGCTACCAATTTTTTGAACGCCTCAGACTCCATCAGCTTGTATGGTAAAAGCTGGCGGGCTAATAGTTCAGACAAGCCAGGTGTCAGACGCCGGGCAAGGGGGTGACTTTCTGACGCTTGCAGACAACTAACTGCTATTCAATATATAACAGTGAAAAAAGTTTTTGGGTTTTTAAATGCAATCTATTGTGACACCAGATAAGCGTGGCACTGCAGTGGCAGAGGTTGGCAGAGTAGACGCTGTAGGCCTGACACACCCGCTTAACCCCTTAAGGACACATGACGTGTGTGACATGTCATGATTCCCTTTTATTCCAGAAGCTTGGTCCTTAAGGGGTTAAAGACAACTAACTGCTATTCAATCTATAACAGTGAAAATACTTTTTTTTCTTTTTAAAGGCACGCTATTGTCACACCTGATATGAGTGGCAAAGTGGACTGGCATATGTTGGCAGAGTACACGCTGAAGGCCTGACATATGTAAGAAATGATGACTTAAATGTAAGAAATAGTAAAATATAAATCAAATTAGAAGGTAAATCAAGTTTAGGAAATATTATGTAGATCTGTATGATTGACCTTTGGACCTTTAATATCAAAAGGAGATGTTAGAAGTGCCATGTAAATCAGAAAAAAGAAGGTGGTGTAATTTCCAGGACAAACAGTCTTTGATCTAATTGTTAATGTAGATGGGACAGTTGGGGTTATCAATTCCAAAATCAAAGGCCTTTTGTCTTACTGTTAACAAAGCATACCTTGGAACAGGATATTGGACCAGTTTGTTCATCCTGAGTTTTGTGTTATCAATAGGGTGTTAATGAGTTTTCCCAAATTATATTTAAAATAGCTGTTTACGTCTATGGTGAACCACCTACATCAAACAAGAAATAAGGAATTTATTGTGGAGCTTTTTGATCCTCCCATCACATGCCCCCAAGATAATTTAGGTAGATGGAGGGAAGATATGGGTAAATGGAAGGAACAACTTCAAAGAGAAAAAGCTGTATAAATGTAGGCACATATTAATGCATTTACTGATATATGATGCAAAATAGAACAAAAAAAGGTTGCGCCTAAAATATACAGTAAAACATATAAGAGTGTATAATAAATAATATAAAATAATACAATTTAATATTAAATATTAAATGAAATATAAATGGATAATTGGCAATAGTCCAAAGCACTTATCATAAGTCCATAATGGTAGATGCCGTGTATAAGAACAGGGATCCTGAGGCGTAAAATGGGGTGTGTCTTCACAAAGGTGTCCTTGAAATCCAGTGAAGTAATATGTGAAGAAAAAAGCAAGAGGAACTCCAATGGCACAGTATATAGATGAATAAAATGGTAAATAAAATAAAAATAAAAGTAGTCTTACTCACACTTTTCAGAGCTAGAACCTAGCTCTGATATAACGCACGTGAAGTGGAATAATCCCCACTCAAGGATATGCGGAGTAATATTGATTGGCGAGTATCTGGCTCAGATTCAACGTCCAAGTTGGTATTATTCGACCCAGGGAGATAAAATAAAGTATATAGTGCTCTCTGTATAGTAATTAAAATGTATAAAAAGAGAATAAATATACTACTCACAGTATATAGAGCAGGCTTGTACTGCTCAATGTAGGCGCTTGGGTGGTATCATCCCCACCTAAGGATTCTTTAGGCTTCTCGTCAGGTAGATAGTATATGTATAGTCCGGTGAAAAAGAAATCAAAATGGCTATAAAATGTTTTATGCCAAAGTATTTTCTTTATTGTAAAATAATAAAATGAATATCTAAACGCGTTTCGCCGCAAGGGCTTCTTCAAGTAGAAACGCGTTTAGATATTCATTTTATTATTTTACAATAAAGAAAATACTTTGGCATAAAACATTTTATAGCCATTTTAATTTCTTTTTCACCGGACTATACATATACTATCTACCTGACGAGAAGCCTAAAGAATCCTTAGGTGGGGATGATACCACCCAAGCGCCTACATTGAGCAGTACAAGCCTGCTCTATATACTGTGAGTAGTATATTTATTCTCTTTTTATACATTTTAATTACTATACAGAGAGCACTATATACTTTATTTTATCTCCCTGGGTCGAATAATACCAACTTGGACGTTGAATCTGAGCCAGATACTCGCCAATCAATATTACTCCGCATATCCTTGAGTGGGGATTATTCCACTTCACGTGCGTTATATCAGAGCTAGGTTCTAGCTCTGAAAAGTGTGAGCAAGACTACTTTTATTTTTATTTTATTTACCATTTTATTCATCTATATACTGTGCCATTGGAGTTCCTCTTGCTTTTTTCTTCACATATTACTTCACTGGATTTCAAGGACACCTTTGTGAAGACACACCCCATTTTACGCCTCAGGATCCCTGTTCCTATACACGGCATCTACCATTATGGACTTATGATAAGTGCTTTGGACTATTGCCAATTATCCATTTATATTTCATTTAATATTTAATATTAAATTGTATTATTTTATATTATTTATTATACACTCTTATATGTTTTACTGTATATTTTAGGCGCAACCTTTTTTTGTTCTATTTTGCATAATTTCTTATCATTAGGGGATTATAGGGGACTCCCCTTTAAGGATTGCAGCCTTACTATTATTATTTTCTTGTGTGGCAATCTAGCGCTGATTTTTTCTCTTTCCATTTACTGATATATATATATATATATATATATATATATATATATATATATATGAGTGGTCTTTGTTTTGTAGCTTGAACTGTTTATTATTCTGATGCACGTTATTAATCAATATATGCATTGTGGTTGCTTTTATTGATTATTTGAATATATTTTAGATATTGTATTTGTGGCAAGTGTTGTGATTATTCCATCCTTCTGTGATACACCGGGATTTGTATGTTATCAGTTGTTGATTTTCTATGTTTGATACCCTTTTATTAAACCTGATGTATTACTAGTGAATCTAATCTTTCCACCTAATACATTTCTTTTATTAGACTTGTCCATGTGTTTTATTTGTTGCACCTTCCTCAAAGAACAGGGACCCTGTGTGGAAGGGTAAACTGTAATTTCTTACATTAGCTTACAGTGAAAAACGTTTTTTCTTTTTAAAGGCACGCTATTGTCACACCAGATATGAGTGGCAAAGTGTACTGGCTGAGTTTGGCAGAGTACATGCTGAAGGCCTGTCACCCACTTTAAGGACACTGACTGCTATTAGCTTACACTTGTTTTTAAAGGCACGCTATAGTCACACCAGATATGAGTGGTGGCACTGGGCAAATGGGCACAGTATCCACTGAGCCTGACACAGAAGCTGGCAGACAACTAACTGCTCTTCAATCTATTACAGTGAAAAAAGATTTTTGGTTTTAAATGCACGCTATAGAGACACCAGATATGAGTGGCAAAGTACACTTGCTGAGGTTGGCAGAGCACATGCTGAAGGCCTGACACCCAGACGCTTGCAGACAACTAACTGCTATTAGCTTACAGTGAAACACTTTTTTTTGTTTTTAAAGGCACGCTATAGTCACACCAGATATGAGTGGTGGCACTGGGCAAATGGGCACAGTATCCACTGAGCCTGACACAGAAGCTGGCAGACAACTAACTGCTCTTCAATCTATTACAGTGAAAAAAATGTTTTTTCTTTTTAAATGTCAAGCTTAAGCTATTGTGACACCAGATATGAGTGGTGGCACTGGGCAAATGGGCACAGTATCCACTGAGCCTGACACAGAAGCTGGCAGACAACTAAATGCTCTTCAATCTATTACAGTGAAAAAAAAAATTTCTTTTTAAATGTCAAGCTTAAGCTATTGTGACACCAGATATAAGTGGTGGCACTGGGCAAATGGGCACAGTATGCACTGTGAGCCTGACACCGAAGCTGGCAGGCAGGCAACTGCAATTACATTACACCGAAAAAATAAAAGCAGACTGATGTTCTAGCCCTAAAAAGAGCTTTTTGGGATGCTGTCCTTACAGCAGAGATCAGATGAGTCTTTCAGGACTGTAGTGGACACTGAATACCCTAGCCTAGCTATCAATTTCCCTATCTAATGAACAGCAGCTACACTTTCCCTCCTCTCACTAAGCATGCAGCTTCAGAATGAATCTAAAATGGATACTGGGAGGGAGGTGGGAGGGTGTGGAAGGGAGGGTCTGCTGCTAATTTGCTGGAATGTGTCTGCTGACCGTGAGGCACAGGGTCAAAGTTTGCTCAATGATGACGAATAGGGGGTGGATCGAACTGCCCATGTGTTCGCCCACGGTGGCGAACGCGAACACGCTATGTTAGCCAGGAACTATTCGCCAGCGAACAGTTAGGTACATCACTACTAATGACAGTCTAGCTGAGCACGACCCCAGAATATATAGAAAAGGTAGGTATATAGAGGAAAAAACACTCATTGGGCTACACCCCTTAGCAAACACAAAACAAAGTGTGTCTCTATGTCTTCCCTTGTAATACCTTGGCACCGTCGACTAACCACTAGTGCCTACCTGAACCAGTCTCCCTATTAATGACTTAAAAATAAAGCTAGTGCATACTAAATTAAAATGCTAACAATTGTAGTAAAAAAACAACAACAAAAAAGCTTGATGCGTGTTTGTCTCAGTATATCTTTTGACTGGGCTGGAATTTCAGTGATTTTATCTTTAGAAAATACTGATTTTGTAGGGAGGTGACAGTGCCGCTTTAATTCAATCTCTCTTCTATTACTGAGGGGGAAAGATAGGCAGTAGCGTGAATCTCTCTCTCCCCAGCTCCTCTCCTGATATAAAAAGGAAGAGGAAGCAGAATTATAGACAGCAGATGAACTGTAACACCCAACAATCAATGGCAGATCTTAAGACCTATCTCCCAGTGCTGCCCTATGTTTAACGGACCCCTAATTCTATCCTTACCCCTAAATTGTGCATTGTAACAAAAAATACATGTATTGGAGAAAATAATGCCTTTGATTCTGGAGACAAGGCCACCACCAGAAATTTTGGGGCCCCCTAACTCAGCTCAGGGTCTGGGCCCCCTGGGGCCCGCCTCCAAATACCGCCCACTGGGTCCACACACAGACACAAACGCACACACTGATACAAAAGGACACAGATACATACTAACAGGCACACATACTGAAACAGACATACACGCATGCAGGCATACATACTGACACACACATACTGAGACATACACACAGGCATACATAGTGACAGACAGACACATACTAACATACATACACACACATGCAAGAGGACATAAAGACACATACATACATACAGACACCGACATACATACATACACACACACACTCATACATACAGACACTGACATCCATACACACATACATTCATAATGGCATACAGACATACACAGACATACATACATGCATATATACAGACATACTGACAGACATACATGCATACAGACATCCATACACACATACACACAAACATACGTTCATAATGATATGCAGACATACATTCATACTGACATACAGACATACATATATACATACATAGACATACAGACAGACATACATGCATACAGACATACATGTATGCATACAGACATACACAAACATACATAGACAGACATACAAACGTAGACATACATGCATGCAGTCAGACAGACATAGACATACACACAGACATGCATCCAGACATACATGCATACAGACAGACATACATACATACATAGACATACATGCATACAGACATACATACATACATACATAGACATACGGACAGACATACATAGACAGACAGACATACATACACATACATGCATCCAGACACACAGACATACATGCATACAGACAGACATACACACATACAGACAGACATAGACATACAGACAGACATGCATGCATCCAGACAGACATACATACATAGACATACATGCATACAGACATACAGACAGACATACATGCATGCAGACAGACATACATACACAGACAGACATACATACACATACATGCATCCAGACACACAGACATACATGCATACAGACAGACAGACATAGACATACATGCATGCATCCAGACAGACATATATACATAGACATACATGCATACAGACATACACATACATACAGACAGACAGACAGACACATACATGCATCCAGACACACAGACATACATACAGACAGACAGACATAGGCATACACACAGACATACAGACAGACATAGACATACACACAGACATACAGACAGACATGGATGCATCCAGACAGACATACATACATGCATACAGACATACACATACAGACAGACAGACATAAAGACAGACAGACAGACAGACATACATGCACACACACAGCTCATTTTCCAGTCACCCTCCTGTCTCTTACCTTTTCTTTGCAGGAGGGTGGCTGGGGATGATGGGAGTTGGCGCGGCTCCTTCTTCACTGCCTAACTCTCCCTCTTTACGGCTGGGCGCGCGCTCCTCCCGCGCGGAGTGAGCTGGGAGGAAGTGACCACTTCCTCCCAGCAGCACTTGCGGCTGCTTTATTTTAATTTTTTTAAAGGGGCCCGGTCGCGCTATACAACGGCCACAGCGCTGACGGGGCCCCTGAAGGAGGGGGCTCATCGGGTGGCCCTAAGTGTGTGGGCCACACGTGGGGCCCAGGCCGCCGGGCCCCCCAGGGCCGCCGGGCCCGTGACAACTGTTATGGTTGTCACCCCCTGATGGCGGCCCTGTCTGGAGATATTAAAGGATCACTATAGGGTCAGGAACACAAACATGTATTCCTGACCCTATAGTGTTAACACCACCATCTAGCCCCCCTGGGCCCCTCATGCCTCCATAAATATAATAAAACTCTTACTGTATTCAAGCCAGAAGCTGTAACTCTGCATGCTTTGCCTAAAGAAAAAAAAAAAAACAAGCAGTCTGCTGACATCATCAGAAGTGGTGGACTGATCCAATCATAATGCTTCCCCATAGGATTGTCTGAGACTGACAAAGAGGCAGATCAGGGGCAGAGCCAGCATGATTCAAACACAGCCCTGGCTAATCCGCATCTCCTCATCGAGTCTGCATGCAGAGGGAGGAGATACTGAATGTTTGGATGCATTTTAGGCAACCATGACCTAGGAAGGATCTCGAACAGCCATCTGAGGAGTGACCAGTGAAGTTATCACTAGGCTGTAATGTAAACACTGCATTTTCTCTGACAAGAAACAGCAAAAAGCTGTAGGTAATGATTCTCCACACCAGAACAAATTCAATAAGCTGTAGTTGTTCTGATGACTATAGTGTCCCTTTAACCCCTTAAGGACACATGACATGTGTGACATGTCATGATTCCCTTTTATTCCAGAAGTTTGGTCCTTAAGGGGTTAAAGTTGTGCACTCAATGCACAATACTATAAAGTGAGGTAATATATAATGAATGGGGGGCGGAGTCTGACCGCCAAGCTGCACGGACGTGGGGGAGAGGAGCTCCGGTCGGGCAGGCAACAAAATTGGCAAAAACGAAGCCCAAAGACCACACAGGGGGCACCACCCACGTCGGGGGTGCACTCCGGTGTCGGGCGATACATTTTTAGAGCCAAACAAAAGAAACGCCGACTGCGGCCTGCTGGAGTGAAACCCGGGGAGAGGCGGCCGCTCTCTCCGACACCGGACCCCCCAGGAAAATCTGCTGACAACTTACCCCTCCCCCCCCCCCTCTGGACCGGGGGGACATCCCGGTCCCCATTAGACAAGCGGACCAAGACAAGCGGACCAAGACAGCAAACGAGTAATCTCGACCACACAGCCTGCTAGTGCAAGAAACAACCGAGGCACATCCAAGATGGCCGCCCAGCGTGGTACAAGGAAGAAGAATACGGGCAGTTACCTACCCTTTCATTCCCTAGAAGCTTCTGTATGACACTATGTAGCAGGGGAGTACCCTACCAACGAGCGGCCCACACAGTGGCCTTGTGGATTCGACCTATTACCCGTAGGCGCCACTATGGACTGCCAACTCAGACCTTCCAAGCGGCTAACAGGCGCCGAAAGTCGACAAGGTGGGAGGCAGAGCCTCACCACATGGGCCCACGTACCCACTCCCACTCTCAACAGAGGGAGACCGCAGGGCAAACCCTATGCTCCAGCAACTCACCCGAGCACAACATCTCGAACCAGCGAGACGCCAGACAGCACCACAGGGACATAGTCGCACGCCATGCCAGCATGCAAACAAAATCCCTGCAGAACACAGCTGAAGCTGGACTGAGGCCCAGAGACTCATGTTACCCGGGCGCACCCACTGGCCCCCTAGCACACAAGAGTGGGAAAGTCAAACTGGAATCCCACGCATACAACTCCCCTGAGCGCACGCTTTTCGGGGAATGTACCCTGCCATCAGCAGGCATCAGGTGAACTGATCTCATGAACTGGGACTTAATAAAGGCAAATGACCACCTACCTGCTATCTCCACACGGTATCTGCGGACATAACACTCTAACAGTAACTCCCCCCTGTGCCAGTAACTTCAAATAGGCATGATTGATTTACGTTGCACATGTAATGTTTCTAAAGCTCACAGTGTTAGGAACTGAGAATGAATGGCCAGACCACTGAGTAACTCAACTGTATATTGTTTGAATTTATCCCTGTGATCGTGTCTAACTCAAATGCCAGCTAACTTAGCATGCTTCACTAGCACTTAATGTTGTAGTTGCTTATAATATGTACCTCTTGTTCTATTATTTTATCACTGTCTACCCTAGCTAGTCTAATCTGGGCGTATACAGCCCTTAAAATGCTTGTCTCAAAGTTTACCTTACTCAGCGCTTCAATTTAAACATTTTACTATTCTTTTATAGCTGTACAAAATGTATGCCCCCCACTTAAGCATAGTCAAGCATAACCTTGTCAATGTATAGATATTGAATCGACGACACTCGACATAAATATTAACTCTAAGCTACTGTTTCTAATTGACAATGCAATTGAACAAGATGTTTTCGTTAACCGACATAAAAATAAAAATTAGGCATTGCTACCCCCTCTCATAATATTGTAAAGCGCTACGGAATCTGTTGGCGCTATATAAATTGCAATAATAATAATACTTAATAATAATAATAATACTTATACCACACGTGCATTTCCCTCTCTTTATTCTGTACCCCATTGCACATGCCTTAATAAAAGAAAGATTGACAAAAAAAAATATATATATATATATATATATATATATATAATGAATGATAATTTTATGTGCTTTATGTCATTGTGTAAATAAAAATGTTGTGTCTTATGGTATTCTCCTCCTGGCTGCAGGAAGAATGACAATTTTCAACCCTTGCTTCATAATTTTATTCAAGGACAATGCAAGTAAAGACTGAATGTGCAGATAAGAATGATACATTGAATTGAGACATAAGAACTGGAAGCTAATTACTGTTCTGATGCTCTGATGCAGTCACTTATTACAATAGGGAAGATAAGTCCATACGATTAACTTTTATACAATGGTATATTTATATAGAAACAATAATATTAAACTCTGCTTTTTCCTTTTGCAGCATTATTTAAAAAAAAAAAGTAATTTTCAATATAAGTAGGAAAAAACTTGATATTTGCTATATCAATGATAGTTCAAGTTTGCATTATAAACACAAAAATATTTTGAGATCCCTGTAGGATCATAGGCATAAACGGACATGGTTTTAATAGGGTGCTGTTTGGCTTTGCAGCATTATTAATACAACACCGCAGTATCAGTGAACCTAATAATATCAGGGTCTAGTGGAGCTTAGTTCCTAATATAATAAAAAAACTATATTGTCTAAAACACTTTCATTAATGTGATTGCACACACTGACAGTTTGTTCTAGCATAATTTGAAAATGATTTCATTTTTCCAGTTAATGGAAAAAATAAATATTTTTTTCAGAATTGCAAATATTTATTCTTTTTTTTTAATGTGTTACGTTTTTAAGTCATTCTTATATAAAGGTAGGAGTAATTTGCCTTTTGGGGTTCTCTTCCTGATTACAGGAAGAATGTTATTTAATTTTCCTTGCTGATTTAGGAGATTAGCCAACATGCAATTCACTGGTAGGAATGACAACAACTGTTATGTTGCCACTGATTTCAATAAATCTGCCCAAACTGCTTAATCTACCCATTAGCACATTATGCTTGTTTTAGTGAACAATGTGCGTATTTTAAATGCAATTCGTAGTAATGCTTATTTCTATAGTTATATTGGAAAAATAAAATACCTATTTTTGCTAAGCAATATTATTTTGCTGACGTATCAATACGTTTAGCAATATTTTAGATTATTATAATTAATTTGCATTTTCAATAATAGCCAGACAGATTATTAATGGTTTACTAAATTCATTGGTCTAATAAAATCAGACAGGCTTATCTGGCAAACACTGAATTTTAGCTAAATAAATCCAAATGGCACAAGTGAGGCTAAATATAGAAACATAGAATGTGAGGGCAGATAAAAACCATTTGGCCCATCTAGTCTGCCCAAAATACATTGTAACTAAAGTGAGATGGAGAATTTTTCCAAATCAGCTCTTTTAGCCTCGATTTTGCCATTAGGATTAAATACCCTAAATTTGTTATTTAGTAAATAACCCTGTGTCATTTTTATTTTACTGAATAATAGTAAGTCCCATCAAGGTACATGATAATGCTAGGACAATAACTTTTTTTTTTTTACAGAACACAGATTTATTTTACAAAATTGTTAAGGAGTAATAGAGGTCTGACACTGAATGGACATAGAAAATAAAACCTTACCTGAAACTGGATAATAAAGCTCTCAAAAATGACGAACGGTCATGTTTAAGTGTGTAGTACACACAACATAGAAGGCCCTTATTGATGTATTTATTTAGTAGGTCTATTTCTCAGCAGGCAGAAGGGAGAGGAGCTGAGAGGCTGGCTCCCATAAGGAAATGATGCAAGAACAATTAAATGAGTTTTATTAGTCCCGAGTTTCATTTATGCCATAACTTTTTTCTATAGCATCAATTAAAAATGTTGTTAACTTTAACTATAAAAATTTCCATTTCTTTTTAAATGCAGTTTCCTATCTTTCATATTGTTCCTGATATTTGTCTACCAGTTTATTCATTTATTTGTAATTTTAAATGCAGAATTAACTCATGGTGTGCATTAGATAAAGTACCCCTAAAGCACTTTAGCTTGCTGAATTGGTGTAGATATGAAGATAATGTCCTCTTGTTTCATTTTACAAAAAGTGCAGAGTTTAATAGAAATGGACACTTTTATACATTTTCCTTGTCACACCCGCTTAGCTGTCAATCAGACAACTGGTCCTGTTATTTCCTGGTTAATTAGCTCAGTGGCAAAGACTTCTCATTGAGCTGGATTGGTAAATCTGTTATTGGATAGCCAGAGAATGTTTGGGCTAGGACCTAGCCGCTAGGTCAAAAGGGGAGGGCTTGCAAATGAAAAGAGATCTGAAACTTTTGAAAGCGGTTTATATATGCCACCACTGAAGATTGGTTAATCTACTAACCACTGATTTATATTTTATTTTATTTCTATTTGGGAAGTGGATTGTCCCTTAAAACATTGTTTCATTAGATACCATTAATATGTATTGCTAAAAAAGCATAATAACGGCCAATAAGTATATCAAAAAACCTATATAATTGTGACAGCTGGCCTGAAAGGGTCTGCTAAAAATGTTATATGAACATGTGCAGGTTTCAAAATCCAGTTTAAAAAATAAATAAATAGAGGGGCAAGCCAGACGCTCATCTTTGCAGCTCCCTGCACTGCCCGGAATAAACTGCTCCGACACGATACCCACGGACGTGCAGTACCTCTAAAGAGACCCACGGACCCCCAGCACCATGGGGAAGAAAAGTAAGAAGCAGAGGGCGGATCCCGTGTCCAGCTCCGGAGATATTGGAGCTTTCCTCCGCGCGGCTGCACGGCCTGAAAATTCCAAGATGGCGCCCAAGGCCTACACCACGCAATTCTCGGATGAGGACAGCATCTATGCTGAGTCAGCCATACGAAACCAGATTAGACAGGCACCCCATAGCACCTTCCACCAAGGCTGATATAAAAGCCCTGATGCAGGATATTAAGTCCATGTTTCAGGCAGACATGGCGCTGGTACGCAAGGAGGTTGCCACACTCACCAACAGGGTGGCAGGGGTTGAAGAACACGTGGGAGACGCCAAACTAGCACATGATGCCACCGATGCAGCATTGAGCTCACTGAGAAAACAATGTGCCGACCAGCAAGCGCAATTAGCCAGCATGGAAGATTCCAGCAAGGCAAGGAACATGAGAGTCAGGGGAGTACCAGAGACGGTCCTTGGCACAGAATTACCACATTACTGCCGGAGGCTCATAGCCAAATTATTAACACCACGGCAAGCCAAGCTGGTGATGATAGATACATGCTTCAGTCTCACCAGGGCTAACACAACGCCCCGAGACAGAACTAATGACGTGCTAATCAAATTTGTAAGAGACTCAGACCAGGGTATACTGATGAGGGCCGCAAGAGGCTCCACCACGGTGCCGTTTGAAGGAGCGCAATTGTCCTTCTACAGAGATCTCTCAAGACACACTGTACTGTGGAGGAAGTCTTTCAGGCAGGTCACCCAACTACTCCGCGAGCAAGCCGTTCCCTATAAGTGGGGCCCACACCAACTGCAAGTGGATAAGGCGGGCAAGACATACAAGCTAACACACACCTCTGAGATACGAACCTTCCTCCAGGCACTAGGACTATAACCACCAACGGCGAGGCACCCCGACAAGCCTGGAATGTTGCAGACATCACCCCCTTTGTGCCTAGTGGAACGACCCCGAAAACAGCCACATTACCTACTTGATAACGTTGTCGATAAACATGTTCCCCTTCTCTCTACTACTCTATCTGTTGCAGTTCATAAGAGTTCTTAATGTTTCCTCTGTTGTGGCAACAATCCTTTAATACTGTCTCCGTACGCAGCCAATTAGCTTTTACAATCAGCTTTTTACTGCCCCCCTCCTCACTTTTTACTTTGGAGAGTGATAAGTGACCCTCGTTTAGGCTTAACATAGGCCTTTCTCCGCTCACACTGCAAGTGACCCAGGCCTTCCTACTCTGCCATGGCACTAAGCCAACGCAGAAGCAAGCTATGGAAGGACCCCTGCCAGAAAACCAAATCCCCCGAGGTGCCCAATGTCTACTATAATCACAGAATCACTCTCTTATGCATATGGGCACTAAACCGCTGCGCAATTGCGCCCCTCAGGCCCAGCTTGTGACCTCCTTAGACTAAGCGAGAACGGGCTGAACAGCTCATATATAAAACTTAAAAACGGGTTACCCCCTTGTTTGTATTGAAACACGTTCTTATGCTTGTTAAACCTATGTAAAAATGCTAAATACATATAACGATGTTATGATGATGCATAACCCACAAAATAAAGAATTTAATAAAAAATAAATCAATTAAAAAATTAAAAAATATGTGCATCTACTCATAGCCAGCATGGTTATCGAGACAATTACACATTGTAAAATGCAAATTAAGGGAACAGTGCACACACACAAAAAATACAGTTGTAACTCATACAAGGCTACTTAAAAATCGCCTTCATAGGAGACTAATATGAGAATATTGATTTTAGCTTTTCTATTGCAGCTGGACCGGCTGAATTGCAGTCTAGATCAGAGGCAGTTTTTCAAAATAAAAGAAAATTCATTAACATACTTCCTGGCAAATTTCTATGGTACCATCATCAATGTGTTAAATATTGCCATTAAGCACACAGGACGTAATTGAAGATTTTAAATATAAGGCTCCTCCCTCCCAAGGTCCATAGTTTAATTATATCGCTCACAAGCCAGTAGAGACTTGGAAGACTAAGAAAAGAACATTTTGGTAAGTATAGTAATGAATGTTCTCTTTTCCTGGCCAACCATAGTATCATCTTGATTTGAATGGGAATCCCCTAGTAAAAATGGAAGGGATAAATACCGCAAAATTTTATTATGGGAATTTTCATGAAGAAGAAACTAATGTCAAATTGTACATCTGCCTCTGCCCTGATATCTAGATGGCAATGCCATATGAAGGTTGAAGCTGAGAACCATGAAGCTCTGCCTATAGCCTCTGAGGGAACTTTAGCCCAAGCTTCCAAAGAAGTAAATGTAGCTCTCATTGAAGAAGGATGGATAAATGTAGGAGCCTGCAAATCTTAGTATTTAGTATGCTTTAGAGTTGGAAATATATAGCTATCTTCTCAACATAGCCAAAGATGGACTTAACTCTCATAGCCTTAAGCCACTGCCGGATGGAGAGCGGCTCCCAAAAGGTGGCATGGGCAGCTGTCCCCTTGGAACAATGGCCCAGGGGTTGCAATGTGCAGGTGACAGGTGGGAAGTAGGTGCTTACACTCCCACCAATCGCTCAGATGATACCTTCTGAGTTTAGTGAATGTTCTTGGGGTTTTTTCGTTTCCTTATTCCATTTTTTTTAAAAATACATTACAAAAACATTATGTTTAGAGACAAAACCCCATGGTGTCAGAGTTATAGTTGGAAATAGACTGTGAAAAAGTAGCCGTGATTTTTTGGATAAGCTTTTCAAATGATTTATCTAAAGAAGTCACCATTAAAGCCTATTTGAATTTGTGTAGATAAATCATTTGAAAAGTTTTTCTAACACATTTGACTTGTTTAAAAAACATATCCAAAAATCTTACAGGGTTAATTACTAAACACATATGTACGATAAGAAGGGGAAACTAGTGGGTGGGAGGTGACCCTAATACTTATAAAATGGGGGGACCTATTGTTCCCAGCCATGTTAGTGGTTGTGGGCCCTAATATTAGGGAAGACCTATTGTCCCCCTCATAGTGTTTTGATTGATTGGCTTTAATTAATGAGTCTGGTTTTTCCATGCTTACCTATCTGTAGCTAGTCCTGGTGTGCGACAGAATTTGTGATCCTTCTCCTGACCTGCCGAACTATCCTCCACTACACAGCTACCTCTTGCAGATGGACTGCCTGGCAGAAGACCCCTTTGGCTTTATATGATGGTGCCTCATGCTCTCCACTCACCTCCCCTATCTCCTGCACTGTTGAAAGGACAACAGTGCAGGAGATAGGGGAGGTGAGTGGAGAGCATGACCTCTGCTCATATTTAAGAACAACCCTTTGTATTACTTTATATACCACAGTATACCACAGACACTAGAACTCAGCTAGGAAACAGACCACCCCTCAGGTCATTCCCTCATACTGATCTTCAGCATTGACTCTGGCTCTGTGGATGGACTTCCCAGTTCCTGCTAAGTTTAAGCTAAGTATACTGCCCTCTGCCTGTTGCTTAAGATTTTACTGTGACAAGGTAAGTAACATTGCCCTCTGTGTGTTATGGAACATATCACTGAGGCAGTACTGAAACTACTGCTAACCTAGCTTTACTCACCTATCCTTGTACTGAGACTCTGTTTTTTATAAGGAGAGCATTCTGCATGTTCACCTTGAGCATTACTCTACATGTCATAACTTGCTTTTTCCATATAGGCTTCTGCTACAGCAGACCTACATTATGACACATTACTAGTTTATCCTCAATAACTCTGTATTCTTTGTGTATGTGAGCATCCCTAGGACTTGAGGGCCAGTCAGTCATACACCTGGAACTCCTAGTCGGATCACAGGATAGCCATTCCCCGGAGAACCTTTAACATGCTGATGTTTTTGCATGGATACTCCGATCAAGGCACTATTTAAACAGTGGAGGCTTGGGGTGACGAGTTAACCAGGCATATGATGTGTGGGGGTGCTGTCCAGGGAAAGAGAATTCTGGGCACTGGTGTAGTGAGGGGGTGGCATTTGCCTTGGGCACAAATTCTTATGGGTGCAAAATTTCAAAAGAAAAAATAGAAAGTAGTAATTGCCATGGTTGCTGTTACCCACACAGGGAAAAAGATACCGACAAAGTGAGGGTCCAAAAGTTGAATTACCAGGCATCAGAGTGGCCGGATTTAATGTATCACAAGAAAGAATTAAAGTCAGGTATAGCCAAGGTCAGGATAATAGAAATACACAAGTCAATATACAAGCCCAGTCAGGATACCAGAAATTCACTGGTCAAAATACAAGTCAGGTCAGGATACCAGAGGATAACAGAGTGAAAACTAAGCCAAGGTCAAAAATAGAAAATCATAAGAAAGTCGCAGAAGCACTAAATGTGTTACTAAACAGAAAACACGATAGGGCAATGCTTAAGGCCCTGAATAGGCTTTAAATCAGTGTTTCCTGATCAATCATGGCAGCATTTACTCATGGGTTAGCTCCTCCCCTTACAGCAGAAAGGACAGGAAACAGAACTCTGAAACTGGTATAAATAGATCCAGGGGAGGGCTGGCAGCCTTAGGCCTGGGGGGCAAGACCAGTCAAGTGGCCCATTGCGCCACCAAATCAGTTCACCATCCATGCCCACCTTTTCCTGGTTTTATAACGGATATTGATGTTATGCTAATCAGTAGCTCTTTGCCATACCCGCTCCTTCACGGCTCTGACTTTCAATGTTGTCAGAGCACAGGCTGAGAATCTCTGAGCCTGTGCTCTGACTCACTAACTGAGCGCCGGAACCACGAGGGAGAGGATATGATCTGACTGCACCTACTGCTGGTGCGCACCAGTGGACCACCAGCGAATCGTTTAAATTAAATATGCTGGTGTACCCAACTTGTGAGCTGTGTTGGCCGCCGGGTGCCTCTGTTGTCATGGCACCCTGCGTGACCGCACAGCTTGCCCACCCCAACGGCTGGCCCTGCTGACACACACTGACGTTACTACTTAGACATCCCTCAATATTAATACAGACATCAGAGTAAACACCAATAAACTGTGGAAACAGAGCTGATCCCCCCCCAAATTTATAAAGGTTTGCTTAGAGGATTTATTCAAGATTAAATCATGCCTCCTCCTCTCTCTCCCCCATGCGCTGCTCTGTAGGCTGGGAGGAAGTGAAGAGTAATCACAGTCTCCCAGCACAACGCCACCTGTGGCTGCATGGGGAACAGCTGTTTAATGTAATGCTTGCAGGACGGCTAGCTGCCGCAGAACCTCTTTGTTTCCGTCTCTGCAGAGGGCTCCAGGCACTGCTTGTTGTGAGTGTGAGCCACTGTAAATTAGGGGCAGAGGGCACTTGCACTGCGGTCAAGACGGGTCTGGGCAGAAGGAGAGTGCAGTGCAATCAGTGCACTCCCCTCCTGTGGGTCACCAGTACACTGGTCACCTGCCCAGGATCAGAGCCGGTGCAAGGTTTTTGCCGCCCTAGACAAAATATAAATTTGACGCCCCCCCATGTGACATCACAATGCCCCACCCATATGATCTGCCATATGAACTAACGCCAGTGCTGCACACAGTGTGTGTTTACATTAAAAAGCCTGCAGGGACCAGCTATAGACACCAGAACCACATCATTAAGCTATAGTGTCCCTTTAATGTGAGGTAAATTATAGATTAGTGTCACTAATAATATACTAGATTGCCTACTTACAATTAGATGAGGATGATGATGGGCTGCAGTTTGGCTCCACTGGTCTGGTGTAGAACAGGATCTCTGGAGGCTGTTTGCAACTGTGGTCACAAAATTCAATGTTCTGGGAGAATTGGAAGCAGCTCCATTTTTTGGGGGCCTCTTACACAGCTCAAGGTCTGGGCCCCAGTGCCTGACGGTGAGTATGCCCATAAGGCCCACTCATAAGTCCACTTATATGTTCCACCCACCCATGAGTTTGCTCACAGGGAGTGGAGTGTGTAGGGGATGTGTTATAGTAGAGGATTTAATATGTGTGCTTATGGTATGTAGTGTATAGGGATACCAGTTTGTGCAGGTGATGCAGCGTGTATTTGTGTATAAGGGATGTATTATGTGTTTCTGGTTGTGTGTAAGGGATGCATTGTGTAAATCTGTGTTTGTATGCATAAGGGATGCAAGGTGTGTGTCTGTATGTGTGTGCATTGAGTGTAAGAGATGCATTGTGTTTCTGTGTGTATGTAAGAAAAACAGTGTGTGTGTTTGCATGTGTGTGTAAGGGTTTGCATTGTATGTTTCTGTGTATGTGTGCAAATGATGCATTGTCTTTGTGTGTAAGGGTTGCATTGTGTGTGTGTGTGTGTGTAATGGATGCATTGTGTGTTTCTCTGTGTGTAAGGGAAGCATGTTGTGTTTCTGTGTATGTATAGGGATGCATTGTGTGTTTCTGTGTATGTATAAGGATGCATTGTGTGTGTGTGTGTGTGTGCACGTAGTGTGAAAGAGCTCCCTGTCTTGCCCCCTGTCCTATAGAGCTGTCCCTTCTGTCCCTTAGAGCTCTCCCCTGCCCCTTAGTGGTCTCTCCTCTCCCCCACCCTCCCCTAGCGGTCTCTTCTCACACTCACCCACCCTCCCTGTGCTCTTCTCATCCCCCCCTCCACCCTCCCTGTGTTCTTCTCACTCCTCCCTCTGTGTGTTCTCCTCACCCCCCCTGTGTTCTTCTTACCCCCCCTCCTCCCTGTGTTCTTCTTACTTCCCCCCTTGTTCTTCTTACTCCCTCCTTGTTCTTCTTACCCCCTTCTTCTTATTACTCCCCTTTCTTCTTACTCCCCCCTTCTTCTTCTTCTTACTCCCCCCTTCTTCTTCTTACCCCCCTTCTTCTAATTACTTCCCACTCTTGTTCTTCTTACTCCCCACTCTTTTTCTTACTCCCCCCTTCTTCTTCTTACCCCCCTCTTTTTCTTATCTCCCCTCCTTCTTACTCCCCCCTCCCCCTCTTCTTACTCCCCTCCCCTCTTCTTCCCCCCTCTTTTTCTTGTCTCCCCTCCTTCTTACACTCCCCCCTCCCCTCTTCTTACTCCCCCCTCCTCTTACTCCGCCCCTCCCCTTACTCCCCCCCTCCCCTCTTACTCCCCCCCCTCTTCTTACTCCCCCCTTCTTCTTACTCTCCCTCCTCGCCTCTTCTTACTCCCCCCTTCACTTACTCCCCCCTCCTCTCTTACTCCCCCCTCCCCTCTTACTCCCCCCTCTTCTTACTCCCCTCTTCTTACTCTTCCCCCTCCCCTCTTCTTACCCCCCTCTTCTTACTCCCCACTCCCCTCTTACTCCGCCCCTCCCCTTACTCCCCCCCTCCCCTCTTACCCCCCCCCTCCCCTCTTACTCCCCCCCTCCCCTCTTCTTACTCCCCCCTTCTTCTTACTCTCCCCCCTCCCCTCTTCTTACTCTCCCCCCTCCCCTCTTCTTACCCCCCTCTTCTTACTCCCCCCTCCCCTCGTCTTACTCCCCCCCTCCCCTCTTCTTACTCCCCCCTCTTCTTACTCCCCTCTCCCCTCTTACTCCCCCCTCTTCTTACTCCCCTCTCCCCTCTTACTCCCCCCTTCTTACTCCCCTCCTCTTCTTACTCCCCTCTCCCCTCTTCTTACTCCCCTATCCCCTCTTACTCCCCTCTCTCCTCTTACTCCCCCTCGCCTCTTCTTACCACCCTCCCTTCTTCCTACTCCCCCCTCCCCTCTTCTTACTCTCCCCCCTCCCCTCCTCTTACTCCCCCCTCCTCTCCTCTTACTCTCCCGCCCCCTCTTACTCCCCCCTCCCCTTACTCTCTCCCCCTCCCCTCTTCTTACTCCCCCCCTCCCCTTCTATTACTCCCCCCCCTCTTACTCCCCCCTCCCCTTACTCTCCCCCCCTCTTCTTACTCTCTCCCCCTCCCCTCTTCTTACTCCCCCCTCCCCTCTTCTTACTTCCCCCCTCCCTCCCCTCTTCTTACTTCCCCCCTCCCTCCCCTCTTATTACTTCCCCCCTCCCTCCCCTCTTCTTCTTACCCCTGCCCCTGTAGTGTGGCCGAGCTGCTCTCCGGTCCCGGCCGGAGTGATGGGAAGGCACACGCTCAGTGTGCACTTCCTGTCAGTCCGGCCGGTTACAGGAAACAGAAACTCCGCGCGGAACAGGAGTTTCTGTTTCCTGTAACCGGCCGGACTGAAAGGAAGGTGCACACTGAGCGTGCACCTTCCCATCACTCCGGCCGGGACCGCGGACCGGTGACCGGCTCGGCCACGCTACATGGGAGGGGAGAATCTGTTATGCAGCCGCCTGAGCGCTCTTTACAGAGCGCTCAGGCGGCTGCAGCATTTAAAGGGCCGGCCCGCCGCGGCCGGTCTTAATGGGATTTCGGGCGGCCTGGGGGGCAATTGCCTCCCTGCCCCCCGGCCCAGCCCGCCCCTGAATAGATCCTCCCCCTTCCCATCAGGCAGTCTTTTTTTCCTGTCCTTCACAGCAGTTTGGAAGGAGTCTGCTTATGCAGGCCTAGTTTTTTCTTTTATGCTCACCAGGCAATATTTTTGAAGCCCTGCCGGGGTTCAGCCTCTAAGCCCTGAAGACCCAGCAACGCACTATTGTAAAAGTGGCTAGACTGGGTACCCCCTTTAGTGACCGGGGGTCGGACCCAACATCTCCCTCAGGGGATGAAAATGGTCCACTGCATGCCAGGGTTCAGCCTCTTATCCCTGAAGACCCAGCAACAGGCCAGCTTGGGTACCCCCTCAGGGGATGAATGTGATATACTGCCTACATGAAGCCAGGCCAGGGTTCAGCCTCTTATCCCTGAGGACCCAGCAAACAGCACATCTGTAAAGGTTGCCAGCCTGGGTACCTACTTCAGCAACCAGGGGTCTGTCCTATCTCTCTCTGAAGTGATGACAGTAGTCCACTGCATACATGAGGCCCAGCCGAGTCTAAGCCTTTATCCCTGAAGACCCAGCAAACAGCACATCGGTAAGAGTTGACAGCCTGGGTACCTCCTTGAGTGAACAAAAATTAGCAAAGAAAAGGAAAAAATCCCCTAAGGGATATTCCTATGCTGGCAATAAAGTAACAATGACACCTAAAGTAACAATAAAAATTGTCTACATGTCCTAGGGAGTATAGCTTGGATGTTACAGGGAAAAATGTCCTTGTTATACTAATAATAGTGATAAATCTTTATTGAATCTTAACAAATAACAGGGAGACAAAAGCTTTCCCTATATCCACATATAGCTGTAGGCAGAGGGTACAGAGGACCCAGTTATTGTTTGTTGGAGAGAAGAGAAGATTTACTCTCTATTTCAGTGTGACCAACAATCATATAGTTCCCAGAATGAGTTATTGCCAGGTGCTGGGCTGGTAGAGGAATGTAGGAGTAAAGATAAGAAAAAATAAAAATTGTTATTGTATAAATTTCTTACTTCAAATACCTCTATGCTAGTCCCTAGTCTCCTGAAAACACCTTCGAGGGTGTTCTAATCTCAGTCTGAATCTGGGTATCTGAAAGAGCCAACTGCCTAAACAGCTTGAGCTTACTCGCTAGGATGAGCACGCAAAATAATAAAGAAAGGGTCTAAAAACCCATGGTGCAAATAAATATGATTAAGTGCATTGAGTGCATAAGTGCAAAGTGAAAAGAGTAACGACGAGCTTATCGCCCGACGCGCGTTTCGGTGTGTAGGAACACCTTCGTCAGGGGCTGAGCAACTGTCCTGGCGAAAAGCCGGGACTTTTAAATGCCTGCTAACCAATCGGGTCCAGGGTTCCCCCCCTCGTCATCTGTGACGTGTCCGGAATCTACCCGCGTCACGTGTGACGTACCTATCACGTGGTACGGGGTAGCTGGGAAGGAGGAGTCTTTGAGAGAAAAAACGTCATATGATTGACGGATTTAAGTCTCCATAAATTAGCCAAATGAATTGTAACGAGTCCTTTGGGCAACTGTGTTGCCATTTTAGAGGATTGCTACATTCTGATATCAATAAGAGAGGCATAATAGTAGAGCTAGATCAGCCTCCTTATGTTAGATTTGGATATTCGATCAGGGAAAAGTTTGTACGGTATGGTACTGACAGTATGAGTGTTACACTATTTTTGAGGGTTATTCTATCATATTATACTTTACCCTTTTTTGGAAACACTTTCAAAGTTATACACTGTATGTGAGAGTATTCAGTCTAATGCCTTTTAGAGGGAATTTCTGCATAAAGTATGCTAGAGTGAATACTCTTAATATGTAGCAAGGTGTATAATTAGAGAGAAGTGATTTATCTATATGCAATAGAGATGTAGGCTAATATGTTTATTGTATATTCCTATACTGTATACAGTATCAATTATCACATGGTATGGGTGGGAGGATGGTTAGCTTTGTTTGAATAGGCGGACAGGTGCTCTATTAGTGATAGGAAAGTGCTTCATGTGAGAATAAAAAAGATGATTACTATTTACAAGTGTCAAAATTTATGTATAGAGATCATGTAATAAATGGTGAATAGGTAAAACCTTCGTTCAGACCATTAGGCGACAGGGTTTGTAGTCGGTAAATCCAGTAACATTCCCGTTTCCTAATACGTTGGTCCCAATTGCCTTTCCTTTGGTCTTGTTTGATGAGTTCAATGCCTTGAAACTTTAAGACCGTAGGATCCCCTCCATGTGTAGTTTTGACATGTCTAGAGACCGAAGTCTCTATATGTCTAGTAGTTTTTACTGCATTTACGTGTTCAAGAATCCTTCTCCTGAAGGGACGGAAGGTTTTTCCCACGTACTGCATTGGGCATTGGCAAGTAATCAGATACACCAAGCCCTTTGAACTACAGTTAAAGAAGGATGGGGTGTCAAAATTTTGATTTTTCGAGCTGTTCATAAATGTCTTAGAGTCCTTTCTAATAAAATTGCAGGCTTTACATCTACCACATTTGTAGGTGCCTTTTAGATTATTAGTCAGCCAGTGTTGTGGCGTCACAGTTCTCTGGAAATGGCTGTGGACAAGGGAGTCTTTAAGATTCATACCTCTCCTTGCTACTAGGGATACTTGTGGTGGTAACACGTCCCTCAATTGGTCGTCCTGTTTCAACAGGGGCCAGAACCTGTGCATGATGGATCTCACACAGTTCCATCCCGCATCAAATGTGGCTACACATCTAAGTTGTTTGTTGTCTGATTCCTTGGTTTTCCCATGTGAGAAAAGGGGGCGAGGGTTCTCGTCCCTTATTAGACTCTCTCTGTCTGTTAGGAGGGCTCTGTGGTAGGCTCTCTTCAGACATTTGTTTGGGTATCCCTTAGACCTAAACATGATGCGTAAATCTCTAGCCTTTAATTTGAAATCCTCCATATCTGTGCAGTTGCGCCTGAGACGCAGGTACTGTCCGATTGGGATCCCTTTCTTTTGAGGGACAGGATGATGACTCCTCCAGTTGAGTAAGCTATTTGTAGCTGTACTCTTCCTGAATAGGTTTGTTTTTATACTACCATTCGGGTTAGGGATAAGTGTGAGGTCCAAAAAGGTTAGGGTGGGAGTTCCCACCTCTGTAGTGAATCTGAGATTTAGATCGTTTTGGTTAAGTGTCTGCACATACTCTTGAAATTGTCCTGAGGTACCTGTCCATATGATTACTATGTCATCTATATACCGTTTCCAGTAATAGATGCATTGTGTCAGGTCACTGGTGGGGGTAGTGAAAACTATCTTCTCTTCCCACCAGCCCAGGTGCAGGTTGGCATAAGAGGGCGCACAAGACGTCCCCATAGCCGCCCCCTGCACCTGGTGGTAGTATACCCCATCAAACAGGAAAAAATTATGTGTCAGAACAAACTTGAGTAGTTGGATTGTGAATTCACTATGTTGGTCCAAGTGAGTACCTCTTTTCTGTAGGAAGTGTCTAATGTGTTTCAAACCTAAGGAGTGAGGGATGGAGCTGTAGAGGGATTCTACGTCTAAACTACAAAGTATAGAGTTTGGAGGCATCTGAATTTTGGCCAGTTCAGCTAAAGTTTGCTTTGTGTCTCTCAGGTAAGATGGGAGTTGGGTGACCAATGGTTTTAAGATTTGGTCCAAATACACACTTGCATTCTGGGTCAGATTATTGTTACCGGATACTATTGGTCTTCCAGTCAGGATGTTGTGTTTTTTATGTATCTTTGGTAAACTGTAAAACGTTGAGATACGTGGACTGTCACCCAGGATATAGTCATATTCATTTTTGGAAATGAGATGATCATTCAACCCTTCTATCAGGATTATTTTTAGTTCGTCTTGGAATTTTGTGGTTGGGTCATGCTGAATGACCTTGTAGGTACTTTCATCAGTTAATATTTTTTTAGTCATTTCTACATAGTTTGGAGTGTCCATAATGACAACGTTACCTCCCTTGTCAGAGGATTTGATTGTAATTTCCTTGTTGTCTCTTAGGGATTTTAAAGCTCTTACTTCTGATGTAGATAGATTAGAATTGGGTTTAGAGTCTAGGTCAGATGTAGTGATTTTGTCTATCTCATTGCTTACCAATTCGACAAAGGTCTCAATATATTTTGAGTCACCCAGTTTCGGGCAATATTGACTTTTTTTCTTCAGATTGGTAAGAGGATATATCGCTTGTTCACTTCTGTCATTTTCTTCTAGGAGTTCTGCTAATAGCATGGTCATTTTGTAATCTCTCAATTCAAGACCTAGTGCCTTAGCTTTTTTCTCCTCAGAGAGGAGGTAATTTTTATGTAGCAGGAGCTTCCTGGCAAATAGGTGGACGTCTTTCACCCAGGTAAACTTATCGAAATGTGGGGTAGGTATAAAGGATAAGCCTTTGCCCAGTAGGTCTAATTCTGGTTGTGTCAACTTGTACTTTGAAAGGTTAACCACCTGATTTTGGTTCAGAATTGCTTCCTCCGATTGTATTGTCTTTTGGATCTTGTTAGTGGATGGGGGCGGTTCTCCCCCTGTTTTTCTAAAAAAGTGACACCTTTCTTAAGAATTCCCCTACTCTGATCATCTGAGGTAGAGGCGGATGATTGAGAGTCCACTTCCGATTCACTAGAGTCGTATTCAGAGGTTGAGAATTGGTCTTTTTGGACCCTTCTCCTCTGGTATCTCCTATATACGTTGCCTGTTTTGAAGTCTTTAGTATCCCTCAGAAATTTATGGTGTTTGCGTTGTTTAATTAGGGATTGGAATTTTTCCAAATTGTTTTGTAATTTGTTTTCATTTAAATTAAAGGTTGGGTCTAGTTTGAATTGTTGTACCCGGTCAACCTCTTTTTCCACCTTTTTCTCTATCTCCTTCAATTTTTTATTTTCATATTTACAGATTATTTCCATGAATTTAGCAGAACATTGTCCCGCTGCCTCCTCCCATTCCTTTATGAAATCTTCCTCCTCTATATGTGTATTTGGTGTTGTTGGGACTCTTAGACCCCTAGGAATTAGCCCTTTTTTCAGATAATTTTCTAAGGATGCTATCTCCCAGCTTGTCCTAATTTGTTGTTTGTACAACTGGGTTAAGCTGTTAAAGCCTGCCGTAAGGGAGTAGTTGGACTCGTCTGGTGGTAAGGTAGCTTCAGAAAAGATTAAATCTGCATCTTGACACCACTTGGAAGCGTTTGGTAAGTTAGAAAGGAAACCTGCCATTTAAATTTTTCGAATAATGGATCTCTAATATCTGACCAATAAAGTAATGGGTCTTGAACCCTAAAATGGATTATAAATAAACAGTTTCTGCCCTGTCTTTTGCCAACTGCCCTCAAAGTTGGAATCACGAGGGCAGGGGAGACAAGGAAGTGTGGTCAGGAGGTGGTGCCAGTTCCCACCAAAGGGCTTGTACCCAAATAGATTAATGAACAAAAATTAGCAAAGAAAAGGAAAAAATCCCCTAAGGGATATTCCTATGCTGGCAATAAAGTAACAATGACACCTAAAGTAACAATAAAAATTGTCTACATGTCCTAGGGAGTATAGCTTGGATGTTACAGGGAAAAATGTCCTTGTTATACTAATAATAGTGATAAATCTTTATTGAATCTTAACAAATAACAGGGAGACAAAAGCTTTCCCTATATCCACATATAGCTGTAGGCAGAGGGTACAGAGGACCCAGTTATTGTTTGTTGGAGAGAAGAGAAGATTTACTCTCTATTTCAGTGTGACCAACAATCATATAGTTCCCAGAATGAGTTATTGCCAGGTGCTGGGCTGGTAGAGGAATGTAGGAGTAAAGATAAGAAAAAATAAAAATTGTTATTGTATAAATTTCTTACTTCAAATACCTCTATGCTAGTCCCTAGTCTCCTGAAAACACCTTCGAGGGTGTTCTAATCTCAGTCTGAATCTGGGTATCTGAAAGAGCCAACTGCCTAAACAGCTTGAGCTTACTCGCTAGGATGAGCACGCAAAATAATAAAGAAAGGGTCTAAAAACCCATGGTGCAAATAAATATGATTAAGTGCATTGAGTGCATAAGTGCAAAGTGAAAAGAGTAACGACGAGCTTATCGCCCGACGCGCGTTTCGGTGTGTAGGAACACCTTCGTCAGGGGCTGAGCAACTGTCCTGGCGAAAAGCCGGGACTTTTAAATGCCTGCTAACCAATCGGGTCCAGGGTTCCCCCCCTCGTCATCTGTGACGTGTCCGGAATCTACCCGCGTCACGTGTGACGTACCTATCACGTGGTACGGGGTAGCTGGGAAGGAGGAGTCTTTGAGAGAAAAAACGTCATATGATTGACGGATTTAAGTCTCCATAAATTAGCCAAATGAATTGTAACGAGTCCTTTGGGCAACTGTGTTGCCATTTTAGAGGATTGCTACATTCTGATATCAATAAGAGAGGCATAATAGTAGAGCTAGATCAGCCTCCTTATGTTAGATTTGGATATTCGATCAGGGAAAAGTTTGTACGGTATGGTACTGACAGTATGAGTGTTACACTATTTTTGAGGGTTATTCTATCATATTATACTTTACCCTTTTTTGGAAACACTTTCAAAGTTATACACTGTATGTGAGAGTATTCAGTCTAATGCCTTTTAGAGGGAATTTCTGCATAAAGTATGCTAGAGTGAATACTCTTAATATGTAGCAAGGTGTATAATTAGAGAGAAGTGATTTATCTATATGCAATAGAGATGTAGGCTAATATGTTTATTGTATATTCCTATACTGTATACAGTATCAATTATCACATGGTATGGGTGGGAGGATGGTTAGCTTTGTTTGAATAGGCGGACAGGTGCTCTATTAGTGATAGGAAAGTGCTTCATGTGAGAATAAAAAAGATGATTACTATTTACAAGTGTCAAAATTTATGTATAGAGATCATGTAATAAATGGTGAATAGGTAAAACCTTCGTTCAGACCATTAGGCGACAGGGTTTGTAGTCGGTAAATCCAGTAACATTCCCGTTTCCTAATACGTTGGTCCCAATTGCCTTTCCTTTGGTCTTGTTTGATGAGTTCAATGCCTTGAAACTTTAAGACCGTAGGATCCCCTCCATGTGTAGTTTTGACATGTCTAGAGACCGAAGTCTCTATATGTCTAGTAGTTTTTGTCGGTTTCGGTGATACTTCAATTTTGATAGTTATGGCTCGCTTCAGGTATGATGTGGACCTTTACCGACAAAAGGTCACTCCGGGTCATTCTAAGCTTAGCGTGTCTTTATGCAATCTATAGCTATATACGGAGTAGACCCTTCCGTTTCCAAATTACTTATAAATACTGTTTTCCTTAACTATTCTAGATGATTATTTGATTTATCACTAAAATAATTCAGTGTCTGAAGACCCGAAAAGGCACTGTAATAATATTGTAATAAATGAAACAATGACTCAAATAAATATAAGATAAAAGTGTATTGGATGAATGTAACAGAATGCAAAAATAGTCAGTAAATAATTAATCTTACCAAAGTTTAGTGGCTTACAGCATGTATGATGTCCGTGTGCAAGTGAGAATTTGAATGTATGCCTGAGTGAATGAATGTTAAAGAATGACAACGTCCTATCCTTTCTCCTTCAGTTAAATAGCCATTTTGTTCTCTATAAAGCAGCCCCCACCTGTGTGATTTTCCCAAAAAGGTTTTCTAACTTGTTACATGATGTAATGTATTGCATATCTAAGTTTGGGATATTCCCTAAATGGCTCTTGCCTGTAATTAGCTTACGAAGTGTTTTTGTATACATTTAACTGACAGCACATGTGTTTGTTCTAATTTAACTTTAACCTTGTGGAAATGTCATTGAAAGTGTAACGTTTTTCAAATCTAAGCAAAAGGGCCTGCAATATTTCATACACCTATTGTACATTAGTATTAAATATATATACATATATATTGCAAACTGCACATTAAATAATGATCCATACTCCACACTCCCCCACTTGTTTTTCTTCTATGACAAAACCAAAAAGAAAAAACAAGAAAAAAAAAACTGTGAAAAAGGAAAACAAAACAACACTTGTGCCAAAGAGAAGAGAAAGAGAGAAAGAGAAAAAAATAAATTGCATACAAGTGGTACCAGCAGAAACACAGGAATAAGAAATATAACACAGAGTGACGTAGTAAACTGTGTTAAAGCTACATTAAAGTTCTTTAGAGATCTTGATTGAAGAAGTCAAATACCAGTATCAAATTTGGAAGTCCAATAGAAGGAATATCAGCGACATAGCAAGAAATATAGTTCATGGAGAGTTCAGAATTAGCGTCCAGGCCGCAGAATGAAATAGCAATTTGCAGCATGAGTTTCACCCATAAAATAGCAACAATAGACATTCACAGCAACCAAACAGGAAGTTTGAGAAGTAGGATAACCATGATAGCTCCTCAACTCCTTAGGTATATGCAAAGTTTAGGAAATCTTCGTCCGACGTTGTATGCAAAGTCTGCATCCTAGTACCGATCGTACCCATAGACAGTAGAGCAGTCAGTAGGAATTCTTCTTAGAAATAGAAGTTCTTCACAAATAAGTGTAATAAAAGCAGCTGGATGTACGTTGACAGAGAAAGTTACTGATAATAGAGTGTAGCTGGTAAACCTGTCATCAGAATGTACCACTTAGTATTTAACTTAAAGAGACAGAAACGCCCAAGTGCTGTTTAAAAATAAAAGTAAGGAACCAGTCATGACATAGAAGAAAAGCAAAATGGAGATCTAAAAGGAAACAAAAATAATGTAAGATCATGGACACAGAATATAATCCAAAATTAACGAGGAGTGGGAAGCTGAGAGGGATCCAAAGATACAGAATAACCATTTAGTGTATATAATGGGAGAAGACGTTTATGCTTAGACTCTAAGTCCTCCAACACAGCCACCTTTTTACACAGATTACGATGTAAACGTTTGAAATAGCAACCACTGATACAGATGAATAAAAATAAAATCAGTTGTAAGAGAGAAATAACCACAACTGGATGCAACATTATATTAAAAAAATGTGTAGCAGTATTACTGTATCCCAAAACAGATTCCCACCATGAGGTCTGACCATCTTGTTTAACAGCAGCAGAGACCTGTTTAAGAATCCCTTGTTTATGTGTGACAGTAATTTGAGCTTGGTGCGAAACACTCTTTAATGAATTAAGCAATGTCGTAATTGATGTTGAGTCAGTTAACCATTTTTTCATCTCAGAACCCATACCTAAGGGCAAATCTGACATGGAAAAATCAACAATACGTTCCCATGATAAATCCAAACTTATGTTAGTAAGTTGAGGCATAGTGAAGTTCCATACTGAAGAAGCAATATAAGACACAGTAATGGAATTACACCACGTGCCAGGCAATAAGTGAGTGCTGAGAAGGGATTCATCCATTGTTTTAAAAATAATTTGATCAGGCTGAAATAAGTGAAAACAAACACGATCTAACCCCAAGTAGTAGACAGGATTTGTAACATTAAATTGACCATGAAAACTACATTCATCCTGATTAACCCAACATGTTTCAGTAGTAGTTTTATATTGGGATGGAGAACATATATAAGAATTAGCATTCGAGTGACACAAAGAAATGTCTACAAGGGTCCAGTTGGAACTATCCGTACCCTGGGCTACCCATTGATGTGAAAGTTCAGGCAACAATAATGAACCATTAGATGGTAGGCCAATTGTAGCTAAACGATAAATAATAGCATCTTTGCCTGCCCATGGTAGTAATGTTTGAATGGCACATCTTTCAAGTGAGCAGTCAGATAGAAGAACTTCCCACCACAAAAGATGAGTCATCGCAAAGTCAGTCACAGATTTTGAAGCAGCAAGACTCAACGAAGCAGGCCATCTACCAGACCATAAACTTTGCAACTGAAGTTTAAGATCGGCAGACAGATCAGCCTGAACCTGTGAACATAGCATTGCCCATGCAGTATCATGCGTAACATTGTAAACTGAGTCGACCAGAGTGTGAAACTTATCAGAAATAATCTCAGTTGTATCTACCATAACATGAGTTTGATGCTGTTGAAGCTTAACAATATTAGTATTAATACCATATTGGGTATCCAGACCTGTAGAAGTATGAGAGGCTAAAGAAGCAAGTTTATATCTTAGAATTTCTGAATTAATTTGTGCAGCTGATCCCATGACACTACCATATGTACCTAACCCAGTAGCTAAAATATCTCGTCTAGGGCGATGGTGTGATCGAAGTGATACATTATATAACATGCTTTCATGAAACCACCACTGAAAAGCTCTTTCCTGTACTGATACGAATGGCGTACAATTGGAATATTGTGTGGAAACCAACCATTTATTTAATTGTAAGTGCCAGGTAACCAAACGATATGAAACATCATATGCTACTTGTGTAGCAGAGTCTAAACGAACTTGAATAGGGTCACCTTCCTTAAATGGAGGTGTGGTAGATTCTGGTATAGGAGTAGAGGGAGATACAGAAGCTATAGGAGTAGAAGGTTGAGCTATTTCATCAATTCTAACTATAAACTGTGGAATACCATTGTCTGTACATTGCCATTCACCTACAGAATCAGAGGGGTTGGAAGTATCAACCAAAATAGTCGCAGGCATTGCAACCGAAGTAGAGTCCTGGACTTCTGGACTTCCACAGGTATTAAGATTATCCATGTTAGCCATAGGGCGGCGGTTAGAATTATGAAAAATGCCAGAAGTAGTAGATTGCAAATCAATACTGCATATCAGACAAATATTTTTATCAAGATGCGGAAGTGCACCATATTCTGGAATCAGAAGATGGGTTTTATTAATAAACCATAGCTGAGCATAGTCAAATTTTGGAACACTAGCAATAAAAAGTGCAACAAATTGTGGGGATGCAGAACTATGAGAAATATGATATATGGGACGGTTAGATTTAACACTATTACGCTGAAAGACAATAAGGAAAAGATAAGGTCAATGCTGGTAGTAGGGTGTGAGACTAAATATATAGGTTTAAAAGGAGCAAGTACTTCAGAAGAAGTGACAAGACGCTTCTGCAGATTATGATTATCTGGATGCCAAATGTTAGTAAAGGTATAGAGCAAACATATCACTGTAACGCATCCCATCAAGCAACATGTCCAAGATGCCATAGTCTAATTTGTAGGTTATGAAAACCAATAAAATAATTAGTTATGATCAAACTGTAAGTTACGGACACCAAACTTCAAATATAACATGAAAAATGTGGATAAGGAGATTATTACACAACGTTACTATTTATTATTAGTAAATACATAAAAGTATCACACTAGGCTAGGAAAACATGCAACACGTGCAGAAAGTAGTCTAACCAAAGCTAGTTTTGTACATCCGGTAGGACTGTTTTTATTTTTCTTTGTCCATATGAAGATTAGATGTAAAGGCGCCGATCATTCATAATGAACAGTAGAGTCTGGAACAGCCGTTCTAGAGTCTCAGTCCCTTTGTACACTTTCTGAAAAACAAAGTAAATATAGAATAACAAACACAGGGCTTTAAGAGCCCTTAAACAATTTAAGCTGCATTGCATGCTTGTAGACATTTAAACCATCTGATTTTTGAATAAGATAAACTGAGGGTCCCACTTTGTCCACAATAAGATATGGACCTTCCCAGCAATCTTTAGGAAATTTCCTAGGGTTTTTCTGTCCTTGTTTAAGCATGCACACAGAATCTCCCACTTGGTATTCAGTGAGGTCAGATTTTTTATCAAAATCACTTTTACTTTTTAAGGCGGACACCGCATCTGTGTGCAGCGCCTGTCATGTTATTTCAGAAATCGGAGAGGGTGTAGAATATCTAACCACTACAACTTGCAAACGGTCAAGCCATGAATTAAAGTCCACATTCCTCATGTCACCGTAACAGATGGTCATAACATGAGAAATGTTACTTGGTACAAGAGTGAAAATTAACTCCCGCACTGCTGGATCCAATTTAAGGTCAGCTTGTATTTCAGAACGTTTTTCTGAAGAAGTAGCCCCATTAGCAAGAGCAGCTAGGAAAACAATTACTCTGTTAGCAGTTTCTGTGATTGACTCATTAGGAAGTGAGATAAAAGCTTTGTTAATCTGGAACGGACTAGACAAATGAAATAGCTTATGGCAACACCGTTCTAACAGCTGAGGAAAGGTTTGTGCAAAACCTTCTATAACAGCTGAACAGGATCCCAGACCTTTTAGAAAAATCTCTATTAATTGTGAATCCGAAGAACCCCAGCGAAGGAGTTTTCCGATCCAATGTGTAAATCTATTGAAATCCTCAACAGTACCCTTATTCACTGGAGCTTGTCCGATCTCAGATAAAACAGCTCTGGCTTCCGTAGCTTTAATAGATGTAGTAGGGGACATGTGTACGTTAACGGGATCAGAAATCACAACATGTCGTTTAGATTTAGCCTCGTTAAGGTCACTTTGCAGCTGTTTGTTAGTAGACTTAAGGTCTTGCGTAGTATCATGCAATATGCTAGCAGTTTTTTCCTGTTTTCTAGTAGTAGCCTTAAGTTTGTCATTTACACGTTGTAACTCGTCATTGTCAAGCCTAAAACGTTCAAGGTTAGTTTTAGTCTCAGTTAATAGTCGTGCAGCCTCAGACAACTCTGCTTCTAAGTTTCGTCTCTGCTGGTTTTCTTGCGAAAACGATTGTTTTACATTATGTAAAGTCATTTCCATATCATTATATTCTTTTTCTATTCTAGCATGATGTGCAGAAATTTCCTTCAATTTGTCATCTGATAACACTTCGTTAGCCTCTAATTGAGGACCACGTGTTATAGGATTACAAGGAACAAGATCAGTTTTAGAATGTTCAATTGGCAATTCTGGATACAAATGTGTATACGTGGGAGGAGCAGTGGGGACAGAAGTTACTTGTGAAGGAAACTCAATATTTTCATTTTTATGCTCCATCCATATTGCATTGTCGTCTTCATTAATTAAAGCAGAAGGAAGATCGACTGACAAGGTGGCAATCTGATACCATTTGTTTTCATGAGCAACAGGGGATTTTTTAAATATAGCACTTCCCCGTGCTTTACCTCCTAGTTTAAAAGAAGGAGAGTGCTTAGTACGCAGGCATTGTAAGGTGTCTACAGCTTGATCAAGAATTATATTTTTGGATTCTAACTTATGAACTTTATCTTGTAAGAATCCAGCAGTGTGAGCTGCATTTTGTGCCTGGGTGCGGTAATCTTCTATTTGTACATGCAGCGTATTAATAAGAGAAGCTTGCAGATTAAAACTCACTTGCAACTGTTCAATCATTTGAAGGGACATTAATAGCATATCTAGTAAAGCTTGCAAACTTCTACCCTTTTTTACTTTGTCATCTTTAAGCTGCATTAATGAGGGTAATACTTGAAAAATGTCCTCTAGAAACAGTGCATCACTTATATTTTCGCCCAACTTAAATGGACCTCCATATGTTTTAATCCAACATTTTATAAATTCTTGAAACACAGAAGGGAAAGAAAACAAAACAGGGGAATCAACGGATCTGTGTTCAGCATTTAAATCAATAGGGTTACCTATCCTATTTGGAAACTTAAAGAAAGACATACTTACAAAACGAGAATCCTCCCGGCAACTGAGTACACCGCGTTCTCCACTGCAAAAGACACGACTAAACCTCCCAAGGACGAGGCCCCCAGAATGTCGGTTTCGGTGATACTTCAATTTTGATAGTTATGGCTCGCTTCAGGTATGATGTGGACCTTTACCGACAAAAGGTCACTCCGGGTCATTCTAAGCTTAGCGTGTCTTTATGCAATCTATAGCTATATACGGAGTAGACCCTTCCGTTTCCAAATTACTTATAAATACTGTTTTCCTTAACTATTCTAGATGATTATTTGATTTATCACTAAAATAATTCAGTGTCTGAAGACCCGAAAAGGCACTGTAATAATATTGTAATAAATGAAACAATGACTCAAATAAATATAAGATAAAAGTGTATTGGATGAATGTAACAGAATGCAAAAATAGTCAGTAAATAATTAATCTTACCAAAGTTTAGTGGCTTACAGCATGTATGATGTCCGTGTGCAAGTGAGAATTTGAATGTATGCCTGAGTGAATGAATGTTAAAGAATGACAACGTCCTATCCTTTCTCCTTCAGTTAAATAGCCATTTTGTTCTCTATAAAGCAGCCCCCACCTGTGTGATTTTCCCAAAAAGGTTTTCTAACTTGTTACATGATGTAATGTATTGCATATCTAAGTTTGGGATATTCCCTAAATGGCTCTTGCCTGTAATTAGCTTACGAAGTGTTTTTGTATACATTTAACTGACAGCACATGTGTTTGTTCTAATTTAACTTTAACCTTGTGGAAATGTCATTTAAAGTGTAACGTTTTTCAAATCTAAGCAAAAGGGCCTGCAATATTTCATACACCTATTGTACATTAGTATTAAATATATATACATATATATTGCAAACTGCACATTAAATAATGATCCATACTCCACAGTTTTTACTGCATTTACGTGTTCAAGAATCCTTCTCCTGAAGGGACGGAAGGTTTTTCCCACGTACTGCATTGGGCATTGGCAAGTAATCAGATACACCAAGCCCTTTGAACTACAGTTAAAGAAGGATGGGGTGTCAAAATTTTGATTTTTCGAGCTGTTCATAAATGTCTTAGAGTCCTTTCTAATAAAATTGCAGGCTTTACATCTACCACATTTGTAGGTGCCTTTTAGATTATTAGTCAGCCAGTGTTGTGGCGTCACAGTTCTCTGGAAATGGCTGTGGACAAGGGAGTCTTTAAGATTCATACCTCTCCTTGCTACTAGGGATACTTGTGGTGGTAACACGTCCCTCAATTGGTCGTCCTGTTTCAACAGGGGCCAGAACCTGTGCATGATGGATCTCACACAGTTCCATCCCGCATCAAATGTGGCTACACATCTAAGTTGTTTGTTGTCTGATTCCTTGGTTTTCCCATGTGAGAAAAGGGGGCGAGGGTTCTCGTCCCTTATTAGACTCTCTCTGTCTGTTAGGAGGGCTCTGTGGTAGGCTCTCTTCAGACATTTGTTTGGGTATCCCTTAGACCTAAACATGATGCGTAAATCTCTAGCCTTTAATTTGAAATCCTCCATATCTGTGCAGTTGTGCCTGAGACGCAGGTACTGTCCGATTGGGATCCCTTTCTTTTGAGGGACAGGATGATGACTCCTCCAGTTGAGTAAGCTATTTGTAGCTGTACTCTTCCTGAATAGGTTTGTTTTTATACTACCATTCGGGTTAGGGATAAGTGTGAGGTCCAAAAAGGTTAGGGTGGGAGTTCCCACCTCTGTAGTGAATCTGAGATTTAGATCGTTTTGGTTAAGTGTCTGCACATACTCTTGAAATTGTCCTGAGGTACCTGTCCATATGATTACTATGTCATCTATATACCGTTTCCAGTAATAGATGCATTGTGTCAGGTCACTGGTGGGGGTAGTGAAAACTATCTTCTCTTCCCACCAGCCCAGGTGCAGGTTGGCATAAGAGGGCGCACAAGACGTCCCCATAGCCGTCCCCTGCACCTGGTGGTAGTATACCCCATCAAACAGGAAAAAATTATGTGTCAGAACAAACTTGAGTAGTTGGATTGTGAATTCACTATGTTGGTCCAAGTGAGTACCTCTTTTCTGTAGGAAGTGTCTAATGTGTTTCAAACCTAAGGAGTGAGGGATGGAGCTGTAGAGGGATTCTACGTCTAAACTACAAAGTATAGAGTTTGGAGGCATCTGAATTTTGGCCAGTTCAGCTAAAGTTTGCTTTGTGTCTCTCAGGTAAGATGGGAGTTGGGTGACCAATGGTTTTAAGATTTGGTCCAAATACACACTTGCATTCTGGGTCAGATTATTGTTACCGGATACTATTGGTCTTCCAGTCAGGATGTTGTGTTTTTTATGTATCTTTGGTAAACTGTAAAACGTTGAGATACGTGGACTGTCACCCAGGATATAGTCATATTCATTTTTGGAAATGAGATGATCATTCAACCCTTCTATCAGGATTATTTTTAGTTCGTCTTGGAATTTTGTGGTTGGGTCATGCTGAATGACCTTGTAGGTACTTTCATCAGTTAATATTTTTTTAGTCATTTCTACATAGTTTGGAGTGTCCATAATGACAACGTTACCTCCCTTGTCAGAGGATTTGATTGTAATTTCCTTGTTGTCTCTTAGGGATTTTAAAGCTCTTACTTCTGATGTAGATAGATTAGAATTGGGTTTAGAGTCTAGGTCAGATGTAGTGATTTTGTCTATCTCATTGCTTACCAATTCGACAAAGGTCTCAATATATTTTGAGTCACCCAGTTTCGGGCAATATTGACTTTTTTTCTTCAGATTGGTAAGAGGATATATCGCTTGTTCACTTCTGTCATTTTCTTCTAGGAGTTCTGCTAATAGCATGGTCATTTTGTAATCTCTCAATTCAAGACCTAGTGCCTTAGCTTTTTTCTCCTCAGAGAGGAGGTAATTTTTATGTAGCAGGAGCTTCCTGGCAAATAGGTGGACGTCTTTCACCCAGGTAAACTTATCGAAATGTGGGGTAGGTATAAAGGATAAGCCTTTGCCCAGTAGGTCTAATTCTGGTTGTGTCAACTTGTACTTTGAAAGGTTAACCACCTGATTTTGGTTCAGAATTGCTTCCTCCGATTGTATTGTCTTTTGGATCTTGTTAGTGGATGGGGGCGGTTCTCCCCCTGTTTTTCTAAAAAAGTGACACCTTTCTTAAGAATTCCCCTACTCTGATCATCTGAGGTAGAGGCGGATGATTGAGAGTCCACTTCCGATTCACTAGAGTCGTATTCAGAGGTTGAGAATTGGTCTTTTTGGACCCTTCTCCTCTGGTATCTCCTATATACGTTGCCTGTTTTGAAGTCTTTAGTATCCCTCAGAAATTTATGGTGTTTGCGTTGTTTAATTAGGGATTGGAATTTTTCCAAATTGTTTTGTAATTTGTTTTCATTTAAATTAAAGGTTGGGTCTAGTTTGAATTGTTGTACCCGGTCAACCTCTTTTTCCACCTTTTTCTCTATCTCCTTCAATTTTTTATTTTCATATTTACAGATTATTTCCATGAATTTAGCAGAACATTGTCCCGCTGCCTCCTCCCATTCCTTTATGAAATCTTCCTCCTCTATATGTGTATTTGGTGTTGTTGGGACTCTTAGACCCCTAGGAATTAGCCTTTTTTTCAGATAATTTTCTAAGGATGCTATCTCCCAGCTTGTCCTAATTTGTTGTTTGTACAACTGGGTTAAGCTGTTAAAGCCTGCCGTAAGGGAGTAGTTGGACTCGTCTGGTGGTAAGGTAGCTTCAGAAAAGATTAAATCTGCATCTTGACACCACTTGGAAGCGTTTGGTAAGTTAGAAAGGAAACCTGCCATTTAAATTTTTCGAATAATGGATCTCTAATATCTGACCAATAAAGTAATGGGTCTTGAACCCTAAAATGGATTATAAATAAACAGTTTCTGCCCTGTCTTTTGCCAACTGCCCTCAAAGTTGGAATCACGAGGGCAGGGGAGACAAGGAAGTGTGGTCAGGAGGTGGTGCCAGTTCCCACCAAAGGGCTTGTACCCAAATAGATTAATGAACAAAAATTAGCAAAGAAAAGGAAAAAATCCCCTAAGGGATATTCCTATGCTGGCAATAAAGTAACAATGACACCTAAAGTAACAATAAAAATTGTCTACATGTCCTAGGGAGTATAGCTTGGATGTTACAGGGAAAAATGTCCTTGTTATACTAATAATAGTGATAAATCTTTATTGAATCTTAACAAATAACAGGGAGACAAAAGCTTTCCCTATATCCACATATAGCTGTAGGCAGAGGGTACAGAGGACCCAGTTATTGTTTGTTGGAGAGAAGAGAAGATTTACTCTCTATTTCAGTGTGACCAACAATCATATAGTTCCCAGAATGAGTTATTGCCAGGTGCTGGGCTGGTAGAGGAATGTAGGAGTAAAGATAAGAAAAAATAAAAATTGTTATTGTATAAATTTCTTACTTCAAATACCTCTATGCTAGTCCCTAGTCTCCTGAAAACACCTTCGAGGGTGTTCTAATCTCAGTCTGAATCTGGGTATCTGAAAGAGCCAACTGCCTAAACAGCTTGAGCTTACTCGCTAGGATGAGCACGCAAAATAATAAAGAAAGGGTCTAAAAACCCATGGTGCAAATAAATATGATTAAGTGCATTGAGTGCATAAGTGCAAAGTGAAAAGAGTAACGACGAGCTTATCGCCCGACGCGCGTTTCGGTGTGTAGGAACACCTTCGTCAGGGGCTGAGCAACTGTCCTGGCGAAAAGCCGGGACTTTTAAATGCCTGCTAACCAATCGGGTCCAGGGTTCCCCCCCTCGTCATCTGTGACGTGTCCGGAATCTACCCGCGTCACGTGTGACGTACCTATCACGTGGTACGGGGTAGCTGGGAAGGAGGAGTCTTTGAGAGAAAAAACGTCATATGATTGACGGATTTAAGTCTCCATAAATTAGCCAAATGAATTGTAACGAGTCCTTTGGGCAACTGTGTTGCCATTTTAGAGGATTGCTACATTCTGATATCAATAAGAGAGGCATAATAGTAGAGCTAGATCAGCCTCCTTATGTTAGATTTGGATATTCGATCAGGGAAAAGTTTGTACGGTATGGTACTGACAGTATGAGTGTTACACTATTTTTGAGGGTTATTCTATCATATTATACTTTACCCTTTTTTGGAAACACTTTCAAAGTTATACACTGTATGTGAGAGTATTCAGTCTAATGCCTTTTAGAGGGAATTTCTGCATAAAGTATGCTAGAGTGAATACTCTTAATATGTAGCAAGGTGTATAATTAGAGAGAAGTGATTTATCTATATGCAATAGAGATGTAGGCTAATATGTTTATTGTATATTCCTATACTGTATACAGTATCAATTATCACATGGTATGGGTGGGAGGATGGTTAGCTTTGTTTGAATAGGCGGACAGGTGCTCTATTAGTGATAGGAAAGTGCTTCATGTGAGAATAAAAAAGATGATTACTATTTACAAGTGTCAAAATTTATGTATAGAGATCATGTAATAAATGGTGAATAGGTAAAACCTTCGTTCAGACCATTAGGCGACAGGGTTTGTAGTCGGTAAATCCAGTAACATTCCCGTTTCCTAATACGTTGGTCCCAATTGCCTTTCCTTTGGTCTTGTTTGATGAGTTCAATGCCTTGAAACTTTAAGACCGTAGGATCCCCTCCATGTGTAGTTTTGACATGTCTAGAGACCGAAGTCTCTATATGTCTAGTAGTTTTTACTGCATTTACGTGTTCAAGAATCCTTCTCCTGAAGGAACGGAAGGTTTTTCCCACGTACTGCATTGGGCATTGGCAAGTAATCAGATACACCAAGCCCTTTGAACTACAGTTAAAGAAGGATGGGGTGTCAAAATTTTGATTTTTCGAGCTGTTCATAAATGTCTTAGAGTCCTTTCTAATAAAATTGCAGGCTTTACATCTACCACATTTGTAGGTGCCTTTTAGATTATTAGTCAGCCAGTGTTGTGGCGTCACAGTTCTCTGGAAATGGCTGTGGACAAGGGAGTCTTTAAGATTCATACCTCTCCTTGCTACTAGGGATACTTGTGGTGGTAACACGTCCCTCAATTGGTCGTCCTGTTTCAACAGGGGCCAGAACCTGTGCATGATGGATCTCACACAGTTCCATCCCGCATCAAATGTGGCTACACATCTAAGTTGTTTGTTGTCTGATTCCTTGGTTTTCCCATGTGAGAAAAGGGGGCGAGGGTTCTCGTCCCTTATTAGACTCTCTCTGTCTGTTAGGAGGGCTCTGTGGTAGGCTCTCTTCAGACATTTGTTTGGGTATCCCTTAGACCTAAACATGATGCGTAAATCTCTAGCCTTTAATTTGAAATCCTCCATATCTGTGCAGTTGCGCCTGAGACGCAGGTACTGTCCGATTGGGATCCCTTTCTTTTGAGGGACAGGATGATGACTCCTCCAGTTGAGTAAGCTATTTGTAGCTGTACTCTTCCTGAATAGGTTTGTTTTTATACTACCATTCGGGTTAGGGATAAGTGTGAGGTCCAAAAAGGTTAGGGTGGGAGTTCCCACCTCTGTAGTGAATCTGAGATTTAGATCGTTTTGGTTAAGTGTCTGCACATACTCTTGAAATTGTCCTGAGGTACCTGTCCATATGATTACTATGTCATCTATATACCGTTTCCAGTAATAGATGCATTGTGTCAGGTCACTGGTGGGGGTAGTGAAAACTATCTTCTCTTCCCACCAGCCCAGGTGCAGGTTGGCATAAGAGGGCGCACAAGACGTCCCCATAGCCGTCCCCTGCACCTGGTGGTAGTATACCCCATCAAACAGGAAAAAATTATGTGTCAGAACAAACTTGAGTAGTTGGATTGTGAATTCACTATGTTGGTCCAAGTGAGTACCTCTTTTCTGTAGGAAGTGTCTAATGTGTTTCAAACCTAAGGAGTGAGGGATGGAGCTGTAGAGGGATTCTACGTCTAAACTACAAAGTATAGAGTTTGGAGGCATCTGAATTTTGGCCAGTTCAGCTAAAGTTTGCTTTGTGTCTCTCAGGTAAGATGGGAGTTGGGTGACCAATGGTTTTAAGATTTGGTCCAAATACACACTTGCATTCTGGGTCAGATTATTGTTACCGGATACTATTGGTCTTCCAGTCAGGATGTTGTGTTTTTTATGTATCTTTGGTAAACTGTAAAACGTTGAGATACGTGGACTGTCACCCAGGATATAGTCATATTCATTTTTGGAAATGAGATGATCATTCAACCCTTCTATCAGGATTATTTTTAGTTCGTCTTGGAATTTTGTGGTTGGGTCATGCTGAATGACCTTGTAGGTACTTTCATCAGTTAATATTTTTTTAGTCATTTCTACATAGTTTGGAGTGTCCATAATGACAACGTTACCTCCCTTGTCAGAGGATTTGATTGTAATTTCCTTGTTGTCTCTTAGGGATTTTAAAGCTCTTACTTCTGATGTAGATAGATTAGAATTGGGTTTAGAGTCTAGGTCAGATGTAGTGATTTTGTCTATCTCATTGCTTACCAATTCGACAAAGGTCTCAATATATTTTGAGTCACCCAGTTTCGGGCAATATTGACTTTTTTTCTTCAGATTGGTAAGAGGATATATCGCTTGTTCACTTCTGTCATTTTCTTCTAGGAGTTCTGCTAATAGCATGGTCATTTTGTAATCTCTCAATTCAAGACCTAGTGCCTTAGCTTTTTTCTCCTCAGAGAGGAGGTAATTTTTATGTAGCAGGAGCTTCCTGGCAAATAGGTGGACGTCTTTCACCCAGGTAAACTTATCGAAATGTGGGGTAGGTATAAAGGATAAGCCTTTGCCCAGTAGGTCTAATTCTGGTTGTGTCAACTTGTACTTTGAAAGGTTAACCACCTGATTTTGGTTCAGAATTGCTTCCTCCGATTGTATTGTCTTTTGGATCTTGTTAGTGGATGGGGGCGGTTCTCCCCCTGTTTTTCTAAAAAAGTGACACCTTTCTTAAGAATTCCCCTACTCTGATCATCTGAGGTAGAGGCGGATGATTGAGAGTCCACTTCCGATTCACTAGAGTCGTATTCAGAGGTTGAGAATTGGTCTTTTTGGACCCTTCTCCTCTGGTATCTCCTATATACGTTGCCTGTTTTGAAGTCTTTAGTATCCCTCAGAAATTTATGGTGTTTGCGTTGTTTAATTAGGGATTGGAATTTTTCCAAATTGTTTTGTAATTTGTTTTCATTTAAATTAAAGGTTGGGTCTAGTTTGAATTGTTGTACCCGGTCAACCTCTTTTTCCACCTTTTTCTCTATCTCCTTCAATTTTTTATTTTCATATTTACAGATTATTTCCATGAATTTAGCAGAACATTGTCCCGCTGCCTCCTCCCATTCCTTTATGAAATCTTCCTCCTCTATATGTGTATTTGGTGTTGTTGGGACTCTTAGACCCCTAGGAATTAGCCCTTTTTTCAGATAATTTTCTAAGGATGCTATCTCCCAGCTTGTCCTAATTTGTTGTTTGTACAACTGGGTTAAGCTGTTAAAGCCTGCCGTAAGGGAGTAGTTGGACTCGTCTGGTGGTAAGGTAGCTTCAGAAAAGATTAAATCTGCATCTTGACACCACTTGGAAGCGTTTGGTAAGTTAGAAAGGAAACCTGCCATTTAAATTTTTCGAATAATGGATCTCTAATATCTGACCAATAAAGTAATGGGTCTTGAACCCTAAAATGGATTATAAATAAACAGTTTCTGCCCTGTCTTTTGCCAACTGCCCTCAAAGTTGGAATCACGAGGGCAGGGGAGACAAGGAAGTGTGGTCAGGAGGTGGTGCCAGTTCCCACCAAAGGGCTTGTACCCAAATAGATTAATGAACAAAAATTAGCAAAGAAAAGGAAAAAATCCCCTAAGGGATATTCCTATGCTGGCAATAAAGTAACAATGACACCTAAAGTAACAATAAAAATTGTCTACATGTCCTAGGGAGTATAGCTTGGATGTTACAGGGAAAAATGTCCTTGTTATACTAATAATAGTGATAAATCTTTATTGAATCTTAACAAATAACAGGGAGACAAAAGCTTTCCCTATATCCACATATAGCTGTAGGCAGAGGGTACAGAGGACCCAGTTATTGTTTGTTGGAGAGAAGAGAAGATTTACTCTCTATTTCAGTGTGACCAACAATCATATAGTTCCCAGAATGAGTTATTGCCAGGTGCTGGGCTGGTAGAGGAATGTAGGAGTAAAGATAAGAAAAAATAAAAATTGTTATTGTATAAATTTCTTACTTCAAATACCTCTATGCTAGTCCCTAGTCTCCTGAAAACACCTTCGAGGGTGTTCTAATCTCAGTCTGAATCTGGGTATCTGAAAGAGCCAACTGCCTAAACAGCTTGAGCTTACTCGCTAGGATGAGCACGCAAAATAATAAAGAAAGGGTCTAAAAACCCATGGTGCAAATAAATATGATTAAGTGCATTGAGTGCATAAGTGCAAAGTGAAAAGAGTAACGACGAGCTTATCGCCCGACGCGCGTTTCGGTGTGTAGGAACACCTTCGTCAGGGGCTGAGCAACTGTCCTGGCGAAAAGCCGGGACTTTTAAATGCCTGCTAACCAATCGGGTCCAGGGTTCCCCCCCTCGTCATCTGTGACGTGTCCGGAATCTACCCGCGTCACGTGTGACGTACCTATCACGTGGTACGGGGTAGCTGGGAAGGAGGAGTCTTTGAGAGAAAAAACGTCATATGATTGACGGATTTAAGTCTCCATAAATTAGCCAAATGAATTGTAACGAGTCCTTTGGGCAACTGTGTTGCCATTTTAGAGGATTGCTACATTCTGATATCAATAAGAGAGGCATAATAGTAGAGCTAGATCAGCCTCCTTATGTTAGATTTGGATATTCGATCAGGGAAAAGTTTGTACGGTATGGTACTGACAGTATGAGTGTTACACTATTTTTGAGGGTTATTCTATCATATTATACTTTACCCTTTTTTGGAAACACTTTCAAAGTTATACACTGTATGTGAGAGTATTCAGTCTAATGCCTTTTAGAGGGAATTTCTGCATAAAGTATGCTAGAGTGAATACTCTTAATATGTAGCAAGGTGTATAATTAGAGAGAAGTGATTTATCTATATGCAATAGAGATGTAGGCTAATATGTTTATTGTATATTCCTATACTGTATACAGTATCAATTATCACATGGTATGGGTGGGAGGATGGTTAGCTTTGTTTGAATAGGCGGACAGGTGCTCTATTAGTGATAGGAAAGTGCTTCATGTGAGAATAAAAAAGATGATTACTATTTACAAGTGTCAAAATTTATGTATAGAGATCATGTAATAAATGGTGAATAGGTAAAACCTTCGTTCAGACCATTAGGCGACAGGGTTTGTAGTCGGTAAATCCAGTAACATTCCCGTTTCCTAATACGTTGGTCCCAATTGCCTTTCCTTTGGTCTTGTTTGATGAGTTCAATGCCTTGAAACTTTAAGACCGTAGGATCCCCTCCATGTGTAGTTTTGACATGTCTAGAGACCGAAGTCTCTATATGTCTAGTAGTTTTTACTGCATTTACGTGTTCAAGAATCCTTCTCCTGAAGGAACGGAAGGTTTTTCCCACGTACTGCATTGGGCATTGGCAAGTAATCAGATACACCAAGCCCTTTGAACTACAGTTAAAGAAGGATGGGGTGTCAAAATTTTGATTTTTCGAGCTGTTCATAAATGTCTTAGAGTCCTTTCTAATAAAATTGCAGGCTTTACATCTACCACATTTGTAGGTGCCTTTTAGATTATTAGTCAGCCAGTGTTGTGGCGTCACAGTTCTCTGGAAATGGCTGTGGACAAGGGAGTCTTTAAGATTCATACCTCTCCTTGCTACTAGGGATACTTGTGGTGGTAACACGTCCCTCAATTGGTCGTCCTGTTTCAACAGGGGCCAGAACCTGTGCATGATGGATCTCACACAGTTCCATCCCGCATCAAATGTGGCTACACATCTAAGTTGTTTGTTGTCTGATTCCTTGGTTTTCCCATGTGAGAAAAGGGGGCGAGGGTTCTCGTCCCTTATTAGACTCTCTCTGTCTGTTAGGAGGGCTCTGTGGTAGGCTCTCTTCAGACATTTGTTTGGGTATCCCTTAGACCTAAACATGATGCGTAAATCTCTAGCCTTTAATTTGAAATCCTCCATATCTGTGCAGTTGCGCCTGAGACGCAGGTACTGTCCGATTGGGATCCCTTTCTTTTGAGGGACAGGATGATGACTCCTCCAGTTGAGTAAGCTATTTGTAGCTGTACTCTTCCTGAATAGGTTTGTTTTTATACTACCATTCGGGTTAGGGATAAGTGTGAGGTCCAAAAAGGTTAGGGTGGGAGTTCCCACCTCTGTAGTGAATCTGAGATTTAGATCGTTTTGGTTAAGTGTCTGCACATACTCTTGAAATTGTCCTGAGGTACCTGTCCATATGATTACTATGTCATCTATATACCGTTTCCAGTAATAGATGCATTGTGTCAGGTCACTGGTGGGGGTAGTGAAAACTATCTTCTCTTCCCACCAGCCCAGGTGCAGGTTGGCATAAGAGGGCGCACAAGACGTCCCCATAGCCGTCCCCTGCACCTGGTGGTAGTATACCCCATCAAACAGGAAAAAATTATGTGTCAGAACAAACTTGAGTAGTTGGATTGTGAATTCACTATGTTGGTCCAAGTGAGTACCTCTTTTCTGTAGGAAGTGTCTAATGTGTTTCAAACCTAAGGAGTGAGGGATGGAGCTGTAGAGGGATTCTACGTCTAAACTACAAAGTATAGAGTTTGGAGGCATCTGAATTTTGGCCAGTTCAGCTAAAGTTTGCTTTGTGTCTCTCAGGTAAGATGGGAGTTGGGTGACCAATGGTTTTAAGATTTGGTCCAAATACACACTTGCATTCTGGGTCAGATTATTGTTACCGGATACTATTGGTCTTCCAGTCAGGATGTTGTGTTTTTTATGTATCTTTGGTAAACTGTAAAACGTTGAGATACGTGGACTGTCACCCAGGATATAGTCATATTCATTTTTGGAAATGAGATGATCATTCAACCCTTCTATCAGGATTATTTTTAGTTCGTCTTGGAATTTTGTGGTTGGGTCATGCTAAATGACCTTGTAGGTACTTTCATCAGTTAATATTTTTTTAGTCATTTCTACATAGTTTGGAGTGTCCATAATGACAACGTTACCTCCCTTGTCAGAGGATTTGATTGTAATTTCCTTGTTGTCTCTTAGGGATTTTAAAGCTCTTACTTCTGATGTAGATAGATTAGAATTGGGTTTAGAGTCTAGGTCAGATGTAGTGATTTTGTCTATCTCATTGCTTACCAATTCGACAAAGGTCTCAATATATTTTGAGTCACCCAGTTTCGGGCAATATTGACTTTTTTTCTTCAGATTGGTAAGAGGATATATCGCTTGTTCACTTCTGTCATTTTCTTCTAGGAGTTCTGCTAATAGCATGGTCATTTTGTAATCTCTCAATTCAAGACCTAGTGCCTTAGCTTTTTTCTCCTCAGAGAGGAGGTAATTTTTATGTAGCAGGAGCTTCCTGGCAAATAGGTGGACGTCTTTCACCCAGGTAAACTTATCGAAATGTGGGGTAGGTATAAAGGATAAGCCTTTGCCCAGTAGGTCTAATTCTGGTTGTGTCAACTTGTACTTTGAAAGGTTAACCACCTGATTTTGGTTCAGAATTGCTTCCTCCGATTGTATTGTCTTTTGGATCTTGTTAGTGGATGGGGGCGGTTCTCCCCCTGTTTTTCTAAAAAAGTGACACCTTTCTTAAGAATTCCCCTACTCTGATCATCTGAGGTAGAGGCGGATGATTGAGAGTCCACTTCCGATTCACTAGAGTCGTATTCAGAGGTTGAGAATTGGTCTTTTTGGACCCTTCTCCTCTGGTATCTCCTATATACGTTGCCTGTTTTGAAGTCTTTAGTATCCCTCAGAAATTTATGGTGTTTGCGTTGTTTAATTAGGGATTGGAATTTTTCCAAATTGTTTTGTAATTTGTTTTCATTTAAATTAAAGGTTGGGTCTAGTTTGAATTGTTGTACCCGGTCAACCTCTTTTTCCACCTTTTTCTCTATCTCCTTCAATTTTTTATTTTCATATTTACAGATTATTTCCATGAATTTAGCAGAACATTGTCCCGCTGCCTCCTCCCATTCCTTTATGAAATCTTCCTCCTCTATATGTGTATTTGGTGTTGTTGGGACTCTTAGACCCCTAGGAATTAGCCCTTTTTTCAGATAATTTTCTAAGGATGCTATCTCCCAGCTTGTCCTAATTTGTTGTTTGTACAACTGGGTTAAGCTGTTAAAGCCTGCCGTAAGGGAGTAGTTGGACTCGTCTGGTGGTAAGGTAGCTTCAGAAAAGATTAAATCTGCATCTTGACACCACTTGGAAGCGTTTGGTAAGTTAGAAAGGAAACCTGCCATTTAAATTTTTCGAATAATGGATCTCTAATATCTGACCAATAAAGTAATGGGTCTTGAACCCTAAAATGGATTATAAATAAACAGTTTCTGCCCTGTCTTTTGCCAACTGCCCTCAAAGTTGGAATCACGAGGGCAGGGGAGACAAGGAAGTGTGGTCAGGAGGTGGTGCCAGTTCCCACCAAAGGGCTTGTACCCAAATAGATTAATGAACAAAAATTAGCAAAGAAAAGGAAAAAATCCCCTAAGGGATATTCCTATGCTGGCAATAAAGTAACAATGACACCTAAAGTAACAATAAAAATTGTCTACATGTCCTAGGGAGTATAGCTTGGATGTTACAGGGAAAAATGTCCTTGTTATACTAATAATAGTGATAAATCTTTATTGAATCTTAACAAATAACAGGGAGACAAAAGCTTTCCCTATATCCACATATAGCTGTAGGCAGAGGGTACAGAGGACCCAGTTATTGTTTGTTGGAGAGAAGAGAAGATTTACTCTCTATTTCAGTGTGACCAACAATCATATAGTTCCCAGAATGAGTTATTGCCAGGTGCTGGGCTGGTAGAGGAATGTAGGAGTAAAGATAAGAAAAAATAAAAATTGTTATTGTATAAATTTCTTACTTCAAATACCTCTATGCTAGTCCCTAGTCTCCTGAAAACACCTTCGAGGGTGTTCTAATCTCAGTCTGAATCTGGGTATCTGAAAGAGCCAACTGCCTAAACAGCTTGAGCTTACTCGCTAGGATGAGCACGCAAAATAATAAAGAAAGGGTCTAAAAACCCATGGTGCAAATAAATATGATTAAGTGCATTGAGTGCATAAGTGCAAAGTGAAAAGAGTAACGACGAGCTTATCGCCCGACGCGCGTTTCGGTGTGTAGGAACACCTTCGTCAGGGGCTGAGCAACTGTCCTGGCGAAAAGCCGGGACTTTTAAATGCCTGCTAACCAATCGGGTCCAGGGTTCCCCCCCTCGTCATCTGTGACGTGTCCGGAATCTACCCGCGTCACGTGTGACGTACCTATCACGTGGTACGGGGTAGCTGGGAAGGAGGAGTCTTTGAGAGAAAAAACGTCATATGATTGACGGATTTAAGTCTCCATAAATTAGCCAAATGAATTGTAACGAGTCCTTTGGGCAACTGTGTTGCCATTTTAGAGGATTGCTACATTCTGATATCAATAAGAGAGGCATAATAGTAGAGCTAGATCAGCCTCCTTATGTTAGATTTGGATATTCGATCAGGAGTCTAACCTATCTCTCTCCCTGAGGGGATGACAGCGGTCCACTGCATACATGAGGCCCAGCCGAGTCTAAGCCTTTATCCCTGAAGACCCAATATACAGCACTTCCATAAGGTGACTACCTGGGTATACATATTCTATGTATTCCACCTTGTCTGGGGTTTGGTTAAACCTTCTTCCACTGGTGATGATGAAAGGCTTATGGGGTACAGATGGAAGCCTATAGTTTAAGCTGTCAGTTGTTCAAATCCCCATTTTGCCACTGAAACACAGGCCTGCAACTGTTCAGGTAAGTGCATTAGCAATTTAGATTAAAACTAGTATAGGCACCTGGGTCTCTGTTCTTTCAGTCCCTCTCAGCTGCTTACATTAGGCTTCCTTCTAACAAATAGGTCACATTTAGGAGGTTTGTGTGGTGAGCATTTAGGTAAGTTTATACATGAAAGAATGCTTGGTGCAAAAGAGTGCTGATAATGCAAGGAGGCATTGTGCAAAAGAGTGCTGATAATGCAATGAGGCATTGTGAAAAAAGAGTGCTGATAATGGATATCCTGGCTGTATAAAGTCTGCTGGAATTCCACAGTCCTGAAGACAGAGAAATATCCAAGGTAAGAACTTTCCTGGATAACTGATTGAAGTACACACATATATATGACCGGTTTTAAAAATCTAAGTCCATACACACACTTGTTTCTATCAAGGCATGTGGCATTGATTGCGGTTATCTGTGCATTATTGCAAATAAGCAGGCTTTTGCAGACAGTGGAAGAATATACTGCACAGGAGACCACTGGGTCTCAGTATCTGTACACGAACTGGTTTCTGTTACAGCATCATTATGTTTCCAATATATGCTTTATGTATGAATTGGTCTGAAGACTCTGCCTCAGTGTGTGTCCAGTATATGCTCGATGTATGAGTTACGATGAGGACAAGGCCTCAGTATATATTTATCCACTACATGCTCTATGTATGAATTGGTCTGAAGACTCTGCCTCAGTGTGTGTCCAGTATATGCTCTATGTATGAGTTACTATGAGGACACGGCCTCAGTATATGTGTCCGCTATATGCTCTATGTAAGAGTTACTGTGTGAACACTGCCTCAGCATAAGTTTCCACTATATGCTGTATGTATGAGTTATGAGGACATCACCTCAGTATAGGTATCCACTATAGGCTCTATGTATGAGTTGCAATGAGGTCGCTACCTCAGTATATGTATGCAATATATGCTTTATGTATGAATTCTATGAGGACACAGCCTCAGTATATGTATCCACTATGTTGTGTATGTATGAGTTGATCTGAAGACTGCCTCAGTTTGTGTTCTCTATATGCTCTGTGTTGCTGTGAATACACAGCCTCAGTATATGTACTCTACATGCTTTATGTGTAAGTTAGAGACATTGCTTCAGTGTATCTGTTCACTATATGCTTGATGTATTAGTGGAAACACAATATAGGTGAATGATATAAGACACATCCTCTATATGGATCCAATCTAATACAAGTTCTATGTGTGGTTGTTAGTCACAATCATAACCTCAGTATATGTGTGTGGAATAATATGTGCATGAAGCTCTGTTAAAACACAGCCGCAATTTAGCTCACTCATATCATCTTAATATGTGTGCAGACATAGTGTCACTGTATATAGCAGAGGTAGGCTATGTATGATTACTGTTTAAACAGACTCAGTATATGTGAGTGGTATATTATGTGCATGAAGCTCTGTTATACACAGCCTCAATTTAGCTCACTCATATAATCTTACTATGTGTGCAGGCATAGTGTCACTGTATATAGCAGATGTAGGCTATGTATGATTACTGTTTATTCAGACTCAGTATATGTGACGAAATCTCTGTGCATAAGGTGCTGTTAGAAACATCCACAATGTATGTGATTCCTATATTCTGTATGCAGGTTGGTATTAATATATAACAAATTTATACACAGCCTTGGTAGATTTAACAATACAAATGATCTAAGGTCTGTTTTGAGCGGAGATATAATACAGCCCAATTCTAGCAAAAACAATTGTACTGGGTAAGTAACTAGTGCCTACTGTGGATTTTCTATTTCAGTTTTTAAATGAAGTAAATAAGGGAACATACTGCTTTTGGCTTTGTATTAGATTCCCTCTCCCACAGGTGTTTCAGGATATGCAATTAACACAGTTTACCACTTCAGATAGATTGCAGGTGTTACTGAACCTGTCTGAGGGCCTCTCCTAGGAGAGAAGGAGATCTGATTTCCAAAATGGAGCATGGTAATGTTTAACATTATTAATGTGTTTTTTTTTTTTTTTTTTTTTTTGTGTACACACCTATGTATACAGGAGACCATTCTACAAAAGTGTTTCTATTGCCAGGTATCATCTCCTCTCTGATCAAGATAGGAATGTTTTTTTTGTTAAGTTTGGTGGCAGGGTTAACCTTTAGATATATGCTGATTACTGTTGCACAGCTTAGTAGATCATGCTGGTTGCAGGAGCAAAAATTGGGCTATTAATTGATCTCATAAGTAGGTAACTCTGAAACAATTACCTGACTGTTTTCTCTGGTATATTTCTTTTCTTTCTAAAATCTAATTTAAAAGCTGTTAATATTGGCTTTTTCTTTCACCTACTCTGAAAAATTCTCCTGGTCTGGTTTATACATTTTATTCAGTATTCTCTTTTATTCCTTGGGGACCTGAAAGTTTGGCAATCCCTTAAGTATATGTCAGGGGTGGCATGCTTTTGATTCTTAAGGAGTTAATGTTCAGAATTTTATGGCAAGACAGGAGGCTTCATATTTGCTTTATCCTTCTTTACTGAACCTCCCAGCAGCAAAGAAATAGTTAACAATATTTTAAAATAGTTCAACCAATCAGAGTTCATATCAGTATTATATAGCCTTGTGAAGCTCCTCCCAATTCCTCTTTCTTTGCTGCTTGCCTCCCAGGTGAGTCTATTCCAATTATTGTGCCTTACTTCATACAATTAATACCTTTATTTTTCTCATTAGTGTCTTTGATACTATTTGATATTTTTATTAAGAAGTTTTTTACATCTCATTATTTACATTTATACACATTTAGCAGTTTACATTTCATTATTTACATTTATTCACGTTATTTTACTTTTCATGCTTAGTATAAGTCTGATTAAACAATTAATTTTTTCTACGTATGTCTCTTTAAGTCGCGGAATTTCCGTGACTGGGGTTTTCTACCCTTTCGTTCTTTTATTCTCCAGAGGTCTTTAGCCGCGGTATTTCCCTTTATTGAGGGACCGCGGCTTGAAAGTTAAACACTACCGCGGACTCCATTTCCCAGGAGTCCGCGGGTCACTATTCGCGCCCTTTTTCGGCTTCCCGCCCCTCGCATCCCACTTACCAGACGCGCTTCCTCCCGCCTTTCACTTGCGGCGGCCATCTTCTGCGCGGTCCTCTGGCTCTCACGGCGCACTTGCACCATCTACCGCCAGATCGGGTAAGTACACTTTTTATTCTCTAGCAATTTTAAAGTGCCAGCTCACTTTTTTTTTGTTCAGTTTTTTATTTCACTTTTTTCTTGTTCCTTACAGATTTACCCTGTTATAATACACTTAATAAAGGCCTTGTGGGTGAACCCCACCTTTCTTATACTGCTCTGTGTATGAGTATTTATTGTGGGTGACCCCCACCATTACTGACACTCTTTTTTATATTCCATAATTAAAGTGATCCCACACTGGGTATATATTAAGGACATAACCATCTGTCCAAATATTTTAGTGGTGAATCCCACTTATTATTATTATTATTATTATTATTATAGTGGTACAAACCACTTGTATATATTTAGTGGTAACCCCACTATTTATTATTGTGCCGCCCTTACTCATTTACTACGCAAGAATTTGGGTGACCCCCAATTACAATAACTCATTTTATACTGTTGGGTGAACCCCAATTTATCATATAAGACAAATGTCTGATAATACCGAGCCAGCAATTTCTCAAGAGCTTAGAGCTTGGCTGGTCTCAACCATCGCCGAGTCTATTCCTAAGGCGCTAGCAGCCTTCCAAGAAAGGACTTCTACCGAAGTCAACCCCACCACAGGCATGCTCTCTGACTCCGAGGACTCTCAGCCCTCAGACCAGGAGACCACACGCAAACGCCCCTGGAAAGGGGATAGTAGGTCTGCTGGCAAAGGCAAGGCTCCCGCCAAGTCCTTAAAATTATCTGCCCCTCAACCCGCCCATGTACCCACCGACCCCTTAGAGGGCTCTGCTTTTCACACGGGCGATAGGGTTGAGGATTATTTCCTTGACTACTCTGATGTAGATCCCTCGGCGAATGCGCTAGGGGATACTTCATCGGAGTTTGTCAAGGAGACTTTCCTTGTACCTAAAAATTCGGATACTAAAGTACCTATCCAAAAGGGAACCGACTCAGACATCCTTCTGGATGCTTCGGGTGCCCCATTTTTTGATCCCAGAATCATCAGGCACCCACGATCAGCCGAATGGTCTCCACCAGATCATATCGCTAATTTTTGTAAGATGTGGTTACGTAAACCACTTGATAAGGAAATCAGGGTGAAACTCAGAGCCGAGTGCCCTCGCCCAACCATCCCAAATAAGGTGTCTCTCACACCAGAGTTCGATCCATTATTTGTCACCTTCCTAAATAAGTCAGGGAAGGATCCCCGCAAGGGAATAGAACAGGGCCTCAAAACAGCCCAAGACAAACTCCTAGACATATCTGGTCCTATCGTCCAAATTTTTATTCTGGCAGACGAAGCCATAACCAGTGGGGAATTTAACCCCAATACGGTTAGAGAATGGGCCCAGAGAGCCTTATGCCTCCTTGGAAACGCTAATGTGGCCATATCCACGGAAAGGCGCAGGGCGGCACTATATAAATTAGACGCTAAACTAGCCGATCTGAGCTCCCGAGAACTGGGACCAGAGGCCAATGGGTTGTTATTTGGAGACTCATTTATGAGGGACCTCTCCAAGCACGTGGCTGTATTTACGACACTTAATAAGGCCCAATCCTCCTTGCGCAGGGTCTTTCGTTCCCAGACTACTCGTTTTTCTGGGAGAGCTGGACGTTTTAGAGGCCGACCGTTCAGCAGAACTGCCTTCACAGGCTACAGGCCTCGTCCAACAGACAATTACTGGCAATCGGGACAACCCTGACCCTACCACAGGCAGCTGTTTACAAACAGAGGAGCTATCCGGGGACGTGGCTCTGCATCCCTACGCGGACGCACTGCTCAAGGTAATCAACCTTCCTTTTTTACACACACCTATTGCAGGTCGATTAAGCTATTTTTTCCCACAGTGGGAATTACTGTCACAAGACCTATGGGTTCTGCACACAGTACAAGGGTTCACAATAGACTTTCTTTCCACTCCAGTCCAGAACATGCCCCCTACACCACTACAGATGTCCACATCAGACAACCTCACATTGCAAACCGAATTGCACAAACTTCTACAAAAAGGGGCGATAGAAAAATCCCCCTTTCCCCAAACGTTTCTCAGCAACATATTTCTGGTACACAAAAAAACGGGAGATTTACGTCCAATCATCCATTTAAAAGACCTGAATCGCTTCATCAGGTACCGTCACTTCAAGATGGAAGGCATCCATCTACTCAGGGACCTCCTTTGCGTGGGAGATTGGTTCTCCAGATTCGACCTCAAGGACGCATATCTCACTGTCCCAATTGCTCGCAACCATCGAGCCTTTCTCCAATTTGCCTGGCTAGACCAAATCTGGCAATTCACATGTCTCCCGTTCGGCCTTTGTTCCGCACCATGGTGTTTCACGAAACTGATGAAACCAGTGATGGCGTTACTCCGATCTCAAGGGATTCGGCCCATCATTTATTTGGACGACATCCTAATTATGGCTCAGGATTCAGACCTTCTACGCAAACATACAGACATGACAGCAACCTTACTACAAAACCTAGGGTTTGTGATCAATATTCAGAAATCAGCCCTGGAACCGTCTCAGAAGGTTCAGTTTCTCGGTTTTCTGATAGACTCCGTACAAGCGATCTTACAGCTTCCCTCCAAAAAAGTCAAATCCATAAAGAAAGAGATCCGCAAACTACTGTCAGCCTACCAGATTCGCCTACGCGACCTGGCACATACCATAGGCCTGCTGTCCGCCTCTATCCAGGCCATTTATCCGGGACCTTTACATTACCGGGCCATGCAACGGCTCAAAACACACTATCTACACCGATCCACTTCTTACGATCAGTACATCTCCCTGACAGACGAGGTTCGGATAGAACTTCACTGGTGGCTTCACAACATGGAAGCATGGAATGGCAAAGCCATTTTCGGATCGCAACCGGATTTCATCCTGGAATCCGATGCCAGTCTCTTGGGATGGGGCGCCACGTGCGCAGACAGGTCCACCGGAGGGCTATGGTCCCCCTCGGAACGAGCATTGCACATCAATTGTCTAGAATTGATTGCAGGGTCCTTTGCGATTCGCAGTTTCGCAAAGGATTGTTTCAATTGCTCACTAGTACTCCGCATGGACAACGTCTCTGCAGTGCGTTATGTGAACCGGTTAGGGGGTTCCCGGTCCAAACTATTGTCAGACCTTACCATGGATCTCTACCAGTTCTGCCTAGAGCGGAACTTATCCATCAGAGCGGAATATCTCCCGGGCACGGACAATCTAGTCGCAGACTGGTTCTCTCGCCATTGGAGAGATGTGAGCGACTGGCAATTGGACCCCCGATTGTTTCATCACATCCTTTGTCTTCGCGGGCCTCTCACTCTGGACTTATTCGCATCGCGACTGAATCGCCAGACCGAAGCCTTCATCAGCTGGCTTCCAGATCCCCAATCCTGGGCAGTCGATGCATTCTTACATCCGTGGCCGGAGACAGGAGCCTACGCGTTCCCGCCTTTCTCCATGATCCAGCGCACCCTCTACCGGGTCAGAGCCCTAGTAGTGACAATAGTCATTGTCACTCCGTTATGGAGAGCCCAAACCTGGTTCCCAACCCTGTTGGAAATGTCAGCGAACTATCCGATCCTACTACCCCGATCTCCCAACATTCTAACGAATCCAACGGGGCATTGTCACCCTCTCGCCCTCCAAGGACGGCTCCAACTTGTAGCCTGGACCGTTTCAGGGGATCCTGGAATGTCGCGATCTTTCGGAAACAGCTCAGACGCTCCTATGGGATTCCTGGGCCCCAGGAACTAGACGAGCTTACCTCAATGCATGGCGAACATGGGTCAGCTGGTGTTTGGAAAGGGACACCGATCCCTTTTCAGCTCCTTTGACGATAATATTAAACTTCCTGTCTAACCTATTTGATCAAGGCAAATCCTATAGATCAATTAATGTCTTTAGATCAGCCATATCCGCAGCACACGACCCTATTGACAACACACCAATAGGGAAACACCCTTCGGTTTGTAGATTGCTACGCGGAATCAGGCTAGCCAGACCCCCTCTACCTAAATATTCCAACTTTTGGGACGTTGCTCAAGTTTTTTCGCTTTTGGACTCATGGCCCTCTAACGAGAACCTAACGCTACGTCAACTCTCGGCTAAACTAGCTCTACTCCTGTGTCTAGTATCCTTCCGTAGGGTCTCAGACATTCGAGCATTCGATCTCCACGCTATAACCTTCTCCCCAGAAGGCGTTACTTTTCGCATCTCCAGACGCACCAAGACTAATTCTCTCTCTGTGTTCTACCCCTACTTTCCGAACAGACAGTCACTCTGCGTGGCGCTTTGCTTAAGGCACTACATAGCTGCCACGACCATGCTGCGCCCCCCTACAGGACCCCTCCTAGTGTCCTACGTCAAACCACACAAACCAGTGTCCGCCCCCACAGTTGCACGGTGGATCAAATGGATACTAGCCCTAGCTGACATAGACTCCTCCTTTGGGGCGCACTCAGTCAGGGGAGCAGCCGCATCCTCAGCCTTTCGTGCAGGTAGCTAGCTTTCAGACATCTTGTCGTCGGCAGATTGGTCCAGGGAATCTACCTTTCGCACATTCTATTTCAAACCTAGATCACACGCGGCATCCTCCATTGTACAAGAGCGTTAAAACAGCAAATATGAAGCCTCCTGTCTTGCCATAAAATTAGGGATTATTCTAGCCCTAGTGACTGAATAATCTAAATTTTATTAACGACAGGAGGCGAATATTTTCCCACCCTTGTCTTCAGTACCAGGTCGACCCACCCTGAGGTAAGTTACTATCTTCTCCTACTCGATAGGTCTTACACAATTCACGCATCACCTGTTATCAATCAGGCTTACACCACACCACTAACAGTTAATATGTTACATCTCAGATCAAATCCATAAATTTCACTGGAATAATCTCTGTCTTCCTAATATACGTGCCATAAACTTGCATGCACATAGTAGGAGAACCTATACTCTCATGGTTTTCTTTTTTCTCTTCTCTAGTGTGAAGAACCGTGACGTCCATAGCAGATGGATTAAGCAATCCACACAAAGTTTACACGGTTGACCCACAGTTCAAGTTCCAGTTCCAGTTCGGTTTACATGGTTGACACTCAAATACTGTCGGCAACAACAAGAAAGAGGAATTGGGAGGAGCTTCACAAGGCTATATAATACTGATATGTACTCTGATTGGTTGAATTGTTTTACACTATTGTTAACTATTTCTTTGCTGCTGGGAGGTTCAGTAAAGAAGGATAAAGCAAATATTCGCCTCCTGTCGTTAATAAAATTTAGATTATTCAGTCACTAGGGCTAGAATAATCCCTAATTTTCTCACAGATTCCCCTGTTGTGAAGGGGAACATTATAATTTCCTTTCTGCAATAAAATGTATTCTTTTAGGCTCATATGCTCCAGGGGACTTTGATACTGAGTATTGCAAGTATTTTAATTGACATTGGAAGGTCTTTCCAGTTCCTAGACCATTCTACCAGGCTTACTATTTCAGATAAAATTCACCTGCTACCAGAACAATAGAGGAAATCCCTGAACACGTAGTTCCATTATGGACCTCTCTTCTGATATCCATGGGGATTCTTCTAGGTGTCCTTTATATCTGGAATTTGCAACCAATGTGTGACTTTAAGTGGTTGATTCATCCTGCATATTATAAGGTAATGCAGCTTGCTGATGACAAACATTTGACTGATTTTTACATGGTCTCTGTACCTAGATCGGTATAAGTTATGGTCACTTCTAACATTGCATTGAATACTTGTGGATTATATGCTTGGTTTGGTGTTGATATCTTGCAGATAAAACCAACTGCTTATTATCACCATAGGCTCTGCCATAAGTACTTCATCACTATCTGAAGATAAGGTAAGAGTAAGTGTGCGATTGTTGGTTCTCATAAGGATAACTGAATATCTTCTACTATCCTGCTTATTATGTCTGTTACCACAATGTATCAGGTGCCTATTGCATATCTCCTACTCAGGTTGCACAACAGTCTCTAATAAATTTGATTATGCTCTTTGGCATAATCTCTACTATTTACAACAATATGTTTATCTTTGACTGTAGGTACTGATGTGGTTGGCCTACATTGCCTACTTATAATTTAGTAGTTACCACAAATTCTACGGTTCATACCGATATTTCTTTTTTCCTCAACTAATCTGTATATGATTCTTTTTGCCTTTGCCTAGTAATGTTATGTGTTTATACCTCTCCTGTAACTGATCATTACTGTATCAATTCATCCACGGTGTGTAGTATTGTTGTGAGTCTGATTTTGCAATTTATATTCATTGTTGCAGTGTTTTTCATAACCGGCTCTTATTTCTCTACTAGGCTCTGCCTCTTTCTGACAGGCAGATATTGATTTGTTTCCTGTATCTATAGGTAAGTAGTTCACTAGGCAAGAGGACGCAATGTGAATTATCTTTGATAAAAACATCCAGAAAGTAGTGTAATTCTCCCACGTTAAATAGCATGGTGTGACTGTTCTCATCCAACAGTGTCTGATTGTTCCAGTATGATTTCTGGAAGTTAACCGTTTGTCAAGGTTCTGATTTGATGATGCCATCCATTTGGTTTTAAATTTATATCAGAGAAGGACATTATCCTTTCTTGTTGACATAATAGATCTATAATTTCTAGAGCGTGTCTGGGTTTCATAGAGGTTCTCTAGACTAGGCTATCATGGCCTTAAAACCTATTTGGCTCTATGTTTATTCAGGATATTTCAGACATTTGAATGCCAGGAAGTTGCTGACCTCGCAGCCTCTAGGGTAAATTGATTTTTCTGAGCAGATTTTTTGGCAATATCCTATTGATTGCTTGTTTGGCTTTTTTAAAGTCTTCTAAGGTTTATGCAGCTCAATAATGGTTTTTATAGCTATTAGCTGTTTTTGAACTCTGTCCCTCCCTCAATATATATACTGCTTGGGTAATCCCCATGAGTAAATGCTGCCATGATTGATCAGGAATAAGGAAAATTGTTTCATACTTACCGTAATTTTCTTTTCCTGATCATTATTCATGGCAGCATTACGTTCCCACCCATATACTATAGGAGTTGTGAAGCTAGTTACTAAGACTGCCTGATGGGAAGGGGGAGGATCTATTTATACCAGTTTCAGAGTTCTGTTTCCTGTCCTTTCTGCTGTAAGGGGAGGAGCTAACCCATGAGTAAATGCTGCCATGAATAATGATCAGGAAAAGAAAATTACGGTAAGTATGAAACAATTTTCCTTAATATTTGTTCTCATTGGTCCACGTCATCTCTGCGATTCCAAAAAGCATGGGTCACTCAACTGACGCAGTCCCTTTAAGGGCATGACGTCAAGTTTTACAATTTTATTTAAAGGGACACTGTAGGCACCTAGACCACTTCATCTCATTGAAGTGGTCTGGGTGCAATGTCTCTTAACCCTGCAGTGGTAATTATTGCAGTTTCTGAGATTACTTCTCAGGGTTAACTCCACCTGTACTGGCTGTCTACCAGCCACTAGAGGGCTTCCTGGTTTGAAACCGACCTTTTGTCACATCCTGTTCCTAGCTGCGGATCATTATGGCTATGGCTTCTGATATCCAGTACTCTTTTTACAATCCATGTTTAGTTTTTCTTGATTTTTCTGGTTTTCTGTTCTGTGTCTGATTTTCTTTATGCTGGGTTTTCTGGGTTCATTCCTTTATTCCGTTCCTGGAATTCCCAGTCTCTTTGATTCCTTTAAATGTTTGTTTTTATATTGCCACACCCGTTCCTTTTCCATGATTCCTTTTGTTTCAGTTGGTCCATGCAGGCAGTTGCTCAAGTTCTCAGCCTTTTCTTGCAGGTAAGTGCTGTATGTGCTTTATTATGGTTTATTTAGCAGACATTAGGCAGAGTAGTGGATATTTGACGTTGCGGCAGGCTTATGCAATGTATGATCATATAATGTAACTAAATCCCCATAGTTTTTTACATATAGTATTTAGTTATGTCTCCTCTTGTTTTGCCTATTATAGCTTGTCTTGTTTTATTTTGTATTCCCAGTCCATGTACAGTTCTGTCCCGTCCTGCCCTGTTCTGTTAATGTTTCCCTTATGTATTGTGTACATGTTCTGGGTTTAGCTTCCTATCCTTCTCTGGTTCTGGGTTCTACTAGTTCTGTCTTGTTTTCATGTTTGGTGTCTGTTCTAGTCTTGCCTTGTTTCTGCACTGGATACATTCCTGCTGCAGAGCCTCCCTATTCTGCTCCTGGAAGGTCTGCTTATTTCCAAGCTCCTAGTTCCTGGGATCCGCTGAAGCTGCATCAGGGTCCTGGTATGTGGCTGCACAAATGCTGGTGCTCAACACCAGGGGGCGTGCGGTTACCCTGCACCAGACCCTGCTAATCCACCTCCACACTGTGACTCCTACTTCAACATCAGGCATACTGGGTCCTGGCCGTCCGACCGCCGCCCAGACAGTGTCTGGGTCGCGGTCACCGGACCGCCACCCTGACACCTTTTGGTCCGGTATCTGACGTTGGACGTTCTCACGCTCTGCATGAGGACCCCCAGTGTCAGATTTTTCCCAATAGGAAAGCATTAGGTCTTCCCTGCCGGCTTACGTCAGTGGGGGAGGAGTGTGAGCAGAGCCTGACCGAGTGCCAAGGGACATAGGCGCTGGATTCAGGTGAGTGACTGAACATCTTAACCTCTTCAGCACCGCAGGAGGGGGCACGAGGGATGGTGGTACTGTAGGAATTTATAGGGCCATGAAAATGGCTTTATTTTCCTGGCACTATAGAGATCGACCCGCTAACCAGCAGAGGGAGTACTTCGCAGGACCAAAGGTAAGTATTAGCTATTCAGGCCGCGTGGCCCAAGGAGAGCAGCGTGGGAGCCAGGTGCAGGTAAGTCTGTGACCAGTGGCGTACCTACCACGGTCGCAGGGGTCGCAGCTACAACCGGACCCCTCACTCCAGGGGACCCGGCCCCAGCCACGTCCCCTGCGACCAGAGGCCGCCTGGATATCTCACGGGTGTCTGACAGGAGGGGAGAACTGTGCTGAGAAACTGAAATAATTACCTCTGATTACTGCCGTTTGCTGATGCCGGGAGAAAGAATATTCCAGCTCCCGGCTTCAGTAGACAGCCCGCGCAGTGCGAGGGAGCAGAGTAGGGAGATCACAGCTCCCTTGCCACCTCTGCCATGAACACAGCCACCCGACTCACTGAACCCCAGTGACAGATCCACGCCAGCTCTCCAGGTAGGGAGGCTGGGTGGACAATTTTAAAAATATTAATAATTTGTGTGTGTCTGAGAGTGTATGAGTGTGTGTGTCTGTGTCTGTAAGTGCATGTGAGGGTGTGTGTGTCTGAATGTGTGTGTGTCTGTGATTGTGTGTGTCTGTGATAAATTAAAAATAGCACCGCCTCCCACCACACATAGGACATTTTCAGCATTCTACATAGTTTTTCAACATAACGGGCAAATCAACGTTGCCATGCAACATTTTATATTTTATTAACTGGTAAAATACCAGTACGTCAGTAATGGGCACCCAGATAGCCTTGCTCCTCCTTCTCTACCCTCCTCTTATCTATATTTTTTAAAATCCACCTAACACCTAAAGTCATATGCATAGACTATACACATTACTTTAGGCATGAGGTGGATTTTAAAAATTACGCAATGCATCTGTGAGGAGGCTGACCTGACAGAGGTACTCATTTTGAGTTTGGGAGCTCCTTTACATGTGCAAAGTGATTGCACTAGACATTTTAGGGTTTATTTGTGGGTATTCTCTGTAAAATAAAACCTCACCGTTATTGGCTTAGGAGGCAAGTGCCTTATCCATTAAGCAACTGAGACGGAAATTATCAGGACCTAAAAATAAGTTTAACAGTTGTACAGAAGACAGTAACCTAAGGAAATAAACTATAATAGAAACACGTAAATAATTAGAAAGAAACTGAATTGTAACGCATCAAATGTTGCAACATTTAGTGTTTCAGTTTAAAAGACTTCGGGAAATGGATTGAAGAAAGCGGGTTTAATGTAGTGGTGGTATATGGTATGGATGGGGATGAATTGGTAAATAAATTTTAAGACCATGTCACTTGATAGCGATACATTAATGGAATATGCAATGGAAGAGGCCTGTGCAGGGATTGTGTTGTGAAAAGACAGAAGCTATTTACTGCATATTAATAGAGATGTCCCAAACGGTTCGCTGGCGAATAGTTCCTGGCGAACATAGCTTGTTCGCGTTCGCCACGGATGGCGAACATATGCGATGTTCGGTCCGCCCCCTATTCGTCATCATTGAGTAAACTTTGACCCTGTACCTCACAGTCAGCAGACACATTCCAGCCAATCAGCAGCAGACCCTCCCTCCCAGACCTTCCCACCTCCTGGACAGCATCCATTTTAGATTCATTCGGAAGCTGCATTCTTTTTTTTTTCTTTTTTCTTTTTAGACAGAAGTGTGTTATATTTGAGCATGCTAGGCTGAACGTGCGTATATCATGGCTAGTTGCACTGAGGGTATGAGTATATAGCAGTACCTTGTTGTGAAAGATGGCTGTCATGTTTAGGGTGTAGCTTGCACATTATCAACTGTGTATTTATATCAGCAGCTCCACCACAAGGTAAAGGCATGTAAGGAACTACGACAATAAACTCTTTAGGAGGTAAAATAATGACATGTTTAAACGCTTGCTACTTTACGATTAGTTAATGTGCAGAGAGCAGTTCATGTGATCAAAGGCATGGTGTGGAGGATCGGCTATAGTGGGACATGCTTGGCAGGCTGCTGTTTACTGCTTGTGCTCATCCGATCCCTTCTGGGCGCCAGGTGCAGACCCTGGGAGTCCCTGATACCTGGAACAACAAAGGCAAGTCTCTGGCTGAGTGCCGGGTTCGCGGCTTGAGGTGGTGGAAGCTTGTTTTGTCGGGTGGTCGGATCTGTCCCGGTGGTGCTTCACGTCCGGTGCGGGATTGTGGTGGCTTAAGGTGGAGGCGAGTGCTTGACGTGGGGCAGGCTCTGCATTTCTGTTTGTGCCTCCGGTCCTGTCTTCGACGCCTTTTGCGTTGGTGGATTTTAATGGGGACTGCTTCGCTTAGCTGTGGTGAAGCTTGTTGGGGCTGTGGTGGAGCTTGTTGGCAGGGGAGGGCTGGCAGCCTTAGGCCTGGGGGGCAAAACCAGTCAAGTGGCCCATTGCACCACCAAATCAGTTCACCATCCATGCCCACCTTTTCCTGGTTTTATAACGGATATTGATGTTATACTAATCAGTAGCTCTTTGCCATACCCGCTCCTTCACGGCTCTGACGTTCAATGTTGTCAGAGCGCAGGCTGAGAATCTCTGAGCCTGTGCTCTGACTCACTAACTGAGCACCGGAACCACGAGGGAGAGGATATGATCTGACTGCACCTACTGCTGGTGCGCACCAGTGGACCACCAGCGAATCGTTTAAATTAAATATGCTGGTGTACCCAACTTGTGAGCTGTGTTGGCCGCCGGGCGCCTCTATTGTCATGGCACCCTGCGTGACCACACAGCTTGCACACCCCAACGGCTGGCCCTGCCGACACACACTGACGTTACTACTTAGACATCCCTCAATATTAATACAGACATCAGAGTAAACACCAATAAACTGTGGAAACAGAGCTGATCCCCCCCCCCCAAATTTATAAAGATTTGCTTAGTGGATTTATTGTAAGATTAAATCATGCCTCCTCCTCTCTCTCTCCCATGCGCTGCTCTGTAGGCTGGGAGGAAGTGAAGAGTAATCATTCTCCCAGCACAGCGCCACCTGTGGCCTGCATGGGGAACAGCTGTTTAATGTAATGCTTGCAGGACAGCCAGCTGCCGCAGAACCTCTTTGTTCCCGTCTCTGCAAAGGGCTCCAGGCACTGCTTGTTGTGAGTGTGAGCCACTGTAAATTAGGGGAAGAGGGCACTTGCACTGCGGTAAAGACGGGTCTGGGCAGGAGGAGAGTGCAGTGCAATCAGTGCACTCCCCTCCTGTGGGTTTCCAGTAGACTGGTGCACCTGCCCAGGATCAGAGCCGGTGCAAGGATTTTTGCCGCCCTAGACAAAATAAAAATTTGCCGCCCCCACCCATATGATCTGCCATATGAACTAACGCCAGTGCTGCACACAGTGTGTGTTTACATTAAAAAGCCTGCAGGGACCAACTATAGACACCAGAACCACTTCATTAAGCTATAGTGTCCATTTAATGTGAGGTAAATAATAGATTAGTGTCACTAATAATATACTAGATTGCCTACTTACAACCAGATGAGGATGATGATGGGCTGCAGTTTGGCTCCACTGGTCTGGTGTAGAACAGGATCTCTGGAGGCTGTTTGCAACTGTGGTCACAAAATTCAAAGCTCTGGGAGAATTGGAAGCAGCTCCATTTTTTGGGGCCCCTTACACAGCTCAAGGTCTGGGCCCCAGGGCCTGACGGTGAGTATGCCCATAAGGCCCACTCATAAGTCCACTTATATGTTCCACCCACCCATGAGTTCGCTCACAGGGAGTGGAGTGTGTAGGGGATGTGTTATGTGTTATTGTAGAGGATCTAATATGTGTGCTTATGGTATGTAGTGTATAGGGATACCAGTTTGTGCAGGTGATGCAGTGTGTTTGTGTGTAGTGGAAGCAGTGTGTATTTGTGTATAAGGGATGTATTATGTGTTTCTGGTTGTGTGTAAGGGATGCATTGTGTGAATCTGTGTTTGTATGCATAAGGGATGCAAGGTGTGTGTCTGTATGTGTGTGCATTGAGTGTAAGAGATGCATTGTGTTTCTGTGTGTATGTAAGAAAAGCAGTGTGTATGTGTGCAAAGGATGCATTGTCTTTGTGTGTAAGGGTTGCATTGTGTGTGTGTGCAGGGCCGGATTAACATAGGGGCTGATGGAGCTGCAGCTCCAGGCCCAGGCCCATGGAATAGGCCCATTGGTTTTTAAAAAAAAACAAAAAAAAAAATTTTTTTTTTTTTTTTTACACACTACTCTTAGGGTTGCCAGGTATTTCACATGTATTTCTTAGGGTTGCCAGGAATTTCTCAGAAGTATTTCTCAGGTATTTGAGGCTGCCTAGCCGGTGCCGGTATTGCAGTAATACCGGCAATACAAATGTCTGTCTCAGTATAAACATAGATTATTCTGCAATACCAGCGCCGGCCAGTAGGGGTCGCTGTTTGTGTGGAGAGAGGCAGTGATAAGAAGTTACAGCATCTCCCTCCCTGCCTCTCTCTACTCACTGATCCGCGGGGGAGCAGCTCTGCACAGAGAGTCCAGACAGCAGCTCCGAGACATGGGGACGCTGAGACATTGGGACACTGAGGAACATGGGGACCCTGAGCATGGACGTCCACAGGAATTTTCCGCGGGGGGTAGAGGGGGGCATAATTGTAATGACATCCATGCTTGGCCCCTTTTTGACAGTGTCATGAAAGGGAAGGAGCATAGTCATTTTCACATAAAGCAAGGATGAATAGCATTTTCACAACTATGGTGTCAGGAATATATGTTTGTATTCCTGACACTATAGTGTTCATTTCATCAAATTACAGGAAGATTCTGGTCACCATAACAACTTTATCTAAATGAAAATGCTGTGATGCAAGGTGGCCCCTGGGTGCTCTTTCTTTGAAGGGGTGAAATCACTCTCAAATGGTTTACCCCCAAAGGCTTCCTTTAGCTCCAGATCTCCAGGTCGCTCAGTGGTATTCGACTTCTGAAACAGAGTGTCAGGAAGTGCAGATTGACGTTGGGCATGGGTGCCGCTGATTGGCTAAAGTGGTCAGCTGACACTCTAAGCCAATCGCTAGTTCCCGATTCATAAAAATGTTTGACGTTTTTATGAATGGGGAGCTACTGATTGGCTTAGAGTGCTAGCTGACCCATCTAGCCAATCAGCGGCACCCCTACCCAGCGGCCCTCTGTGTTTCCTGACACTCAGTAAATAAAAGTGAACACATTAACACTGATATTGTTTGTTTTTACCTGGGGAGATGAGAAGGTCCAAAGTTTCCCTGCCAGGTCCAGGTACCAACGCCTTATGATGTGGTGTCCAGAATGAAGTGCTCCAATCTCATTTTCTTCTCCTTCATTTGACACAGTCTTCTTTGTCTTCTGAAGCTCCTTCACCTTTCTGCTACTTTCTGCTTATTTTGCGCCCTTCTGCTCCTTTCTCTTTCTGATCCCTTTCTGCTCCTTGATGGCTCTTCCTGCTCCTTGATGGCCCTTCCTGCTTCATGCAGACCCTTCCTGCTTCTTACTGCCCTTCCTGCTTCTTTCTGCCCCTTCCAGCTTCTTGCAGCCCCTTGCTGATCCTTTCTGTTCCTTCTGATTCTTCCTGCCCCTTCCTGCTCCTTGCTGCCCCTTCCTGCTCCTTGCAGACCCTTCCTGCTCCTTGCAGACCCTTCCTGCTTTTTGCAGACCCTTCCTACTCCTTTCTGCCCCTTCTTTCTCCTTGCTGCCCCTTCCTACTCCTAGCAGACCCTTACTACTCCTTGCTGACCCCTCCTGCCCCTTGCAGACCCTTTCTACTCCTTGCTGACCCCTCCTGCTCCTTGCTCCCTCTTCCTACTCCTTGCTGCCTCTTCCTACTCCTTGCTGCCTCTTCCTACTCCTTGCTGCCCCTTCCTACTCCTTGCTGCCCCTTCCTACTCCTTGCTGCCCCTTCCTACTCCTTGCTGCCCCTTCCTACTCCTTGCTGCCCCTTCCTACTCCTTGCTGCCCCTTCCTACTCCTTGCTGCCCCTTCCTACTCCTTGCTGCCCCTTCCTACTCCTTGCTGCCTCTTCCTACTCCTTGCTGCCTCTTCCTACTCCTTGCTGCCTCTTCCTACTCCTTGCTGCCTCTTCCTACTCCTTGCTGACCCCTCTTGCTCCTTGCAGACCCTTCCTACTCCTTGGTGACCCCTCCTGCTCCTTGCAGACCGTCCCTACCCCTTCCTGCTGCCCCTTCCTATTCCTTGCTGACCCCTCCTGCCTCTTGCAGACCCTTTCTACTCCTTGCTGACCCCTCCTGCTCCTTGCTGACCCCTCCTGCTCCTTCTACTTTACCCTCCTGCTCCTTGAAAACCTTTCGACCCCTTCCTGCTTCTTGCTGCCCCTTTCTATTCCTTGCTGACCCCTCCTGCCCCTTGCAGAACCTTTCTGCTCCTTCTACTTTACTTTCCTCTATGCGGTCTCCCCCACCCCCCATCCCTCACTTACCTGCTCTGTAGGCTGCCTCTGTGCTTCTCCCCTGCGGTTTCAGTCATGAGAGAGAGGCAGGGATAAGCTGTAGCTTCCTGTCTTTCTCCATTCACAGCACCTACTGGCCAGCGCTGGTATTGCACTGTATTCTCACACTAAAACTAGAAAAATAGCCGCACAAGCTGAAAAATCCAGGGGGGGGGGGGGGGGGCAAGTACCCCCCTTTACCCCCCCCCCCATTTGGACGCCCATGACCCTGAGACACTAGGGACACAGTGGCCCCATGTCTCCCAGTGGCCCCTAGTCTGTGTCCCCATGTCTCCCAGCCACTGTCCCTAGTGTCTCAGTGGCCCCATGTCTCCCAGTGTCCCCATGTCTCTAAGTGTCCCCTAGTGTCCTAGTGACATCAGGACACTGGGAGACATGAGGACACAAACTCTAAGGGACACTGGGAGACATGGGGATACAGTGTCCCTAGTATCTCAGTATCCCCATGTGTCCCTGGTGTCTCTCAGTGTCTGTAGTGTGCCAGTGTCCCTAGTGTCTCAGTGTTCCCTAGACTCCCAAAGTCCCCTTGTCTCCCAATGTCTCTGTGTCCCCATGTCTCCTAGTGTCTCAGTGTCCCCTAGTATAAAAGAAAAAATCTCAGACACTCACTGTGATAGATTTAGACAGGTTTATTGGACACCGCAACGTTTCGACCTGTACCCAGGTCTTTATCAAGTCTCCAATGTCCCCTATGTATCAGTGTCCCCTATGTATCAGTGTCTCAGTGCCCCATGTCTCTCAGTGCCCATAGTGTCTCTGTGCCCGTAGTGTCTCTGTGCCCGTAGTGTCTCTGTGTCCCCTAGTATAAAAGAAAAAAATCTCAGGCACTCACTGTGATAGCTTTAAGCAGGTTTATTGGACACTGCAACATTTTGTCCTGTACCCAGGTTTTTATCAAGTCTCCAGTGTCCCCTATATATCACAGTGTCTCAGTGCTCCATGTCTCCCCGTGTCCCCTCGTGTCTGTCATCCAGTGTCCCCAAGAGTCTCAGATTTCCCAGGTCTCCCAGTGTTCCCTAGTATCTGTGTCCCCATGTCTCCCAGTGTCCCAATGTCTCTCAATGTCCCCTAGTGACATGGGGACACTGGGAGACATGAGGACACAAACACTAAGGGACTGGGAGACATAGAGACACAGACATTCCCCCTTTTTGTGTATGTTCGCCCGTTCAGCCGTTCTGGTTATGTGATTTGTGTCAGTAGCCCACCCTTTTACCGCATCCATATACTTCCTGCTTTACTGGACACTGCTGTTAGGGGGTATGGGTTTACTTGAAAGATGAAAGCATGAGATTAGCAAAGGGTATGTGTTTCTCATAGTTGCATCCTATGAGTTTCCCTACAGCATCATCTCCATCAGATACACGACGCTTAGGAGGTAGGACTGTTTTAGTGTTTTTGGTCAATAAGATTTTGTAATTAGGCCCATCATAATTATCAGCACCAGGCCCACTGGGCTCTTAATCCGGCCCTGTGTGTGTGTAATGGATGCATTGTGTGTTTCTCTGTGTGTAAGGGAAGCATGTTGTGTTTCTCTGTGTGTAAGGGAAGCATGTTGTGTTTCTGTGTATGTATAGGGATGCATTGTGTGTTTCTGTGTATGTATAGGGATGCATTGTGTTTGTGTGTGTGTGTGCGCGCATAGTGTGAAAGAGCTCCCTGTCTTGCCCCCTGTCCTATAGAGTTGTCCCTTCTGTCCCTTAGAGCTCTCCCCCACCCTCCCTTAGCGGTCTCTTCTCACACTCACCCACCCTCCCTGTGTTCTTCTCACTCCTCCCTCTATGTGTTCTCCTCACCCCCTGTGTTGTTGTTCTCCTCCTCCCTCCCTCCCTCCCTCCCTCCCTCCCTTCCTCCCTTCCTCCCTTCCTCCCTTCCTCCCTTCCTCCCTTCCTCCCTCCCTCCCTCCCTCCCTCCCTCCCTTCCTCCCTTCCTCCCTTCCTCCCTTCCTCCCTTCCTCCCTTCCTCCCTTCCTCCCTTCCTCCCTTCCTCCCTTCCTCCCTTCCTCCCTTCCTCCCTTCCTCCCTTCCTCCCTTCCTCCCTTCCTCCCTTCCTCCCTTCCTCCCTTCCTCCCTTCCTCCCTTCCTCCCTTCCTCCCTTCCTCCCTTCCTTCCTTCCTTCCTCCTTGAGAGCAGCTCGGCCACGCTACAGGGGAGGGAGGGAAAAGCAGCTGCAGCCGTCTGAGCACTCTTTACAGAGCGCTCAGGCGGCTGCAGCATTTAAAGGGCCGGCCCGCCGCGGCCGGTCCTAAAAGAATTTCGGGCGGCCTGGGGGGCAATTGCCTCCCTGGCCCAGCCCGCCCCTGCTTGTTAGGGCTTCCTGCTTGTTATTTGCTTCCAAAATTTATTAAAGAGTCTGTCCAACTTAGACTCAATATCCTGCCATGCTTTGCTGGTACCAGGAGGACACGCGGCTGCCGCCATATTGGGAGAGTCGTAGACGAGTATGTGAGCCTGGGCGGCTGTGCTCTGTGCGTCCATTAGCTCCAGGGGTGGACCAGCATATCCCCCACCGGTCCGAGGGGGGGGGGGGTAACGGAGCTCCTGCTTGGAAGTAGCTGCTCCTGGGCATCCCAGGATCGGGAGATCGGCCGCCTCTCCCGCCCTGTGAGCACCAGGCCACACTTGCCACGGTAAGTAAGACTCTGTCGAGTTGCTGACTGCTAATAAGCATGTCGGGTCGGTCAGGTAGGAGCAACATTGCTGGGTCATCCCCTTCTGGGGTGAAATTCTCTTGTTGATAGCTGCTTAAAGTGAGATATTGAGGGAGCTCACACAAAGTGCGTCTTTCCTCCATGACAGCTAGGCCCCGCCCCCCGGAAGCTGCATTCTTAGTGAGAGGAGGGACAGTGTAGCTGCTGCTGATTTAATAGGGAAATCGATAGCTAGGCTAGTGTATTCAGTGTCCACTACAGTCCTGAAGGACTCATCTGATCTCTGCTGTAAGGACAGCACCCCAAAAAGCCCTTTTTAGGGTTAGAACATCAGTCTGCTTTTTTTTTTTCTGTGTAATCTAATTGCAGTTGCCTGCCTGCCTGCCTGCCAGCGTGTTTGTCAGGCTCACAGCGTATACTGTGCCCACTTGCCCAGTGCCACCACTCATATCTGGTGTCACAATAGCTTGCATTTAAAAAAAAAAAAAAGAACTTTTTGGACTGTAATATAATAGCAGTCAGTTTCCTTCACACGTGTGCGTTTCAGGGCCTGCCAGGGCACAGTGTCACACCAGTGCAACTCCTATCTGGTGTAACAGTAGTGTACATTTAAAAAAAAAAAAAAAAAATTTGGACTGTAATAGATTGAATAGCAGTTGTCTGCAAGCATGTGTGTCAGGCCTACAGCGTCTACTCTGCCAACTTCTGCCAGTGCACAGTGCCACTCATATCTGTCACAGTAGCTTGCACGCATAGTACCACTAATCGAAAAAAAAAATTACAGGCAGAGGCAGGCCACCCCGCAGGGGCCGTCGTGGTCGTGGTGCTGTGATTCCCTTTGGCCCTAGAATAATGCCCAGTGTTCAGAGGCCACGTACCCTGAACTTGAAAAGTTCTGAGGACATAGTTGACTGGCTAACACAGGACACCCAATCTTCTACAGCTTCCGCTCGGAACCTTGACGCACCATCCTCCTCCAGCTTAGCTTCGGGCACCTCTCAAGTTACCACTCGCCCGCCTGCTGCCACCACCAACACTAGCACCACAGCCGCTTCACTTGATCTGTCAGAAGAGTTATTTACACATCAGTTGGAAGAAATGAGTGATGCGCAACCATTATTGCCAGAGGATGTAGATAACAGGGATATGTCTCAGTCAGGCAGCATTACACACATGGACGTACGGTGTGATGATGATGATGTTGTCATCAGTGAGGACAAGGAACGGGACATGGCTAGCTTGATATCCAACCTTGTGCAAATGGGGAGTTTGCGGTTGTGCAAATGGACTGTTTGCGGTGCGTTAAACGGGGAGTTTGGTCTGTCACTGTGAAGCGGGCGTAACCCTTACACTACCTGATCGATACAACATCATACCTGATGTTTTAAAGCACGTTATTCCAAACAATTTAGGAATGTTAGGTGATTTATGCCCTTTATGGATTAAAACCAGACTCTGCATCAACTATGTAATTTTCCATGGGAGTTTTGCCATGGATCCCCCTCCGGCATGCCACAGTCCAGGTGTTAGTCCCCTTGAAACAACTTTTCCATCACTATTGTAGCCAGAAAGAGTCCCTGTGGGTTTTAAAATTCGCCTGCCTACTGAAGTCTATGGCGGTTCGCCCGTTCGCCATTCGCGAACGGAAAATGTTATGTTCGCGACATCACTACATATTAACTTTGGTATCATGGAAGTGATTATATGACATGGAGAAGGTAGATGAAGGCATGCGTTAATAGAGGCAGTGGAGTGGATAATAAACAAATGATTGTGGAATGGGGTGAAATAACTGAACGGAGCATCGAACGAAGTGGAATATTAAAGTGGTCAAGAGGAGAGTTTGTATTTCTGTTTTTGTGATATTTGATGACCCTAGCTTGTTTATTGCATATAGAACATATACTAGCTTAGATGTACACAAGAATAAAACATTATACTCTAAACATTGTCAACACGCAACCTGCAGAGGTTTCTGTTGATATATTGTCAAGAGGTCAATATCTGGAAACAACAAATCAAGATTTAATTATTCCCATAGAAATTGGGCTAGTGTAAATACATTATTCTTGTAGCCACTTTAGGTTTTCCACCAGGAAAATTATCTGTTTGAGTTTAATACCAATTAAATGTTTTAAAGAATAAACACTGGAGATTATTTCCACTCGGATGATAACATTAATTTAAAATGCTTTTTATTATTTTATCTAATTAACTTTCTCCCATATAAAATATACATATATATTTTAAACATTAGTTTGATATGATATCCATTATGTAATGTAATTAGGTCAAAGCAGTTTTCAAAAGATATGATATAGAGTTGTGTGGACTCATAGATGGACACGATATCTTAGTTCTGTTACTAAACCTGGCCTTTGTAAGTAAAAGGGAATTGTATATTAGTAACATAGAAATATAAAGTTACCAGCACACGCAAATGTTAATACAAGGTTGTTCTAACTGTTACCTTCTGTCAATGCACAATGGGAGAGCAGAGAGTCTGGGTTGAGTTGTTCCCCAATATTTTCAGGTCTTTGGGTAAGGTTATATAGGTGTGCTCTTGTTAACGGGATACTTTGACATAATTCATTAATTAGGTTTGACCAGACCAATAGCACCCTATTTTCTGGTAAACATATAATATAACGCAGGTTTTTTTAAATTCAAATATTTGTAAATAGCAATTTAAAGATGATCAAAAGTAAATTAAATTCAAACACTTATAATCAATAAGAACAAAACATACATTTGTACCACATATCACTTTTGTGTACATGAGACTGGGCAGTTTTTTGTTACTTATATGTTTGCCGAAATAGCTCAGTTGGGAGAGCGTTAGACTGAAGATCTAAAGGTCCCTGGTTCGATCCCGGGTTTCGGCAGAAATTTTAAAAGCACGTGCAGATTTAACCAAATTATTTCTGTAAGTGGCAAATTCGACTGGTAATGTTATTGCATATTTTTGTAATAGCAATTTTCTGTTTCTTGGGGAGCAATACTTTATATAAAATCTGTATTGTACTCTCTGTTATGTTTGAATTGTCACATTTGTTATTCATATAATGTTATTCATGTGTCCTGAAAAATACTCATTCTTGTAGTTTCTATTCCTTTATTTGAGAAAGCTAACTATGGGATACGTTCCATAACAGGAAGGTATTACAGATGATAAATATAAAAGAGAAAAATGGTGGCAAAAACAGAAGGGGCAGGTTTAGATGAATGCTAGTAGCTTCTTGCGATAGGATTAAGGTTATCAAGTACTGCAGTTGCTATTCATTGTTGCTATGTATCCATGGTTTGAATTTAACGAATGAATATACTCAACTGTACTTAATGAACTTGATCTGAAATGCTACAGAACAGGTTGACAGAACATTACAATAAAGTTACATGGCAGCTGAAATAGCTCAGTTGGGAGATCGTTAGACTGAAGATCTAAAGGTTCCTGGTTCGATTGTGGATTTTGGCAAATGTTTCTAAATTTACTGGAATATTTTTAAAAAAATCATATTTTGTGATAAGATTTAAATAACAAAATATCTTAATTTGTCAGATTTATGTTTCTTATTTATTTTTGTTGTGTATGTTAAAACCAAAGATTGCACAGTGTAGCACCTCCTCCTTCCTCTCTTGCCGTGTCAGGGCCCTGTTTGGGAGCTTCGGGTCACTGTTCAGTGTCTCGTGTGGCTTTTGCCTGTGGAGCCCCCTCCTTGGTGCCCCTGTGATGAGAGAGCTTGACCCTAAAGTCTGCGAACAGGGGGTCTAGCCTTTCAGCGAGAGAGGGCCACGAAGAGCTGGGTGTGGAGTTACACGTGGCGTCCGCCATGATGATCGTGCTGGTCCGGTGGTGTAGGTGAGACAGCGTCGGTTCTCCTCATCTGCCCTGCAGACTGTGGTTGCCGGGATAATCCTCACCGGCAGGGTGGGGGCAGGGGAGAGTATGCGTGGGAGACCGCTGGGTGAGTATGCTGCAGTCAGCTAAGGGGTCGTCCACCTTCCTCTTGCTGTCTGTGTATGCCTCTTGCAGGGCCGCCATCAGAAATTTTGGGGCCCCTGACAAGGCATAAGGTCTGGGCCCCCCTCCCCTTTACTCCCCCCCGGGCCCGCCCACTCCCTATCTAGTCCACTGACAATGATGCAGGACTGAATGTGGTGTGTATAGTGGAAGTGAATTAGAATGTGTGTAATGGATGTAGTGTTTGTGTGTATTAGATACTGTTTGTGCAGTGAATGCAGAGTGTGTGTTTGTGTAGCGGATGCAGTGTGTATAGTGACAGCAGAGTGTGTTTGAGTAGTGGTTGTAGTGTGTGTAGTGGATGTAATGTTTGTGTGTACTAGATGAAATGTGTTTAGTGGATGCAGTGTCTGTAGTGGATGTAATGTGTGTATTAGACGCAGTGTCTGTGTATAGTGAATGCAGTGTTTCAATTTGTGGTGGATGTAGTGTGTGTACTGTGAATACAGGATGTTTGTGTAGTGGATGCTGTGTGTACAGTTAATGCAGAGTGTGTGTTATTGTAGTGAATGCAGAGAGTGTGTTAATGTGTAGTGAATGCAGTGTGTGTTGTACTAGTGTATGCAGAGTGTGTGTGTTGTACTAGTGTATGCAGAGTGTGTGTCAGGGTAGTGTATGCAGTGTGTGTGTTGTATTGGTGTATGCAGTGTGTGTGTGTTGTATTGGTGTATGCAGTGTGTGTGTTGTATTGGTGTATGCAGTGTGTGTGTTGTATTAGTATATGCAGAGTCAGAACACATTTGTAATGCCATAAACATAAGAACATAATAACAAGGCAAAAATGCTTACATGGCATATATAAAAATTGCACTTTTACGAGGTCTGTCAAGTACTATGCGCTTAAAATCTGATATGAGCTAGGCATGGTGTGGCAGTACATGTGGTAGCATACACAGGTTATACTGAAGTTAACGCTGTCGAGGGAGATTTCACTTGGTATAGGACGGTCTATTTCAAGATGTATAGTAGTACATACTCTTAGGCATCAGTTAGTGTATTAGGTTGCGTCTATGGATAGATTAGTTGGTTCTGGGTATGGTCGTGTGTTAGGATAGTGTGGTGGTGGTCTATCCTATATCTCTCCTAGAGATATAGGAGAGCAAGGTCAGGTAGAGCCTATTGGGAACTAGCTTACAGGGATTACACCTAACTTACTGCCTGCTCGCTCCAGTGCTGGCCTTCCCGCAATTCGGCATGTTTCAAATTCGTAAGGCGTTTTTCCCGGATGGCAGCCATGAGAACCATTTTATCTGTTAGCGTTTGGCATCTTAAAATGAGGTTGCAGGATGCAGCATTTGGAGCTTGTGGTGATTTGGCTATCCTATATACACCATCAAAAGAGAAGTGGCTTGTTTTGTAGGTAGAGTGAGGCTACTAGGCGCCTTATAAAATGAGGAAGTTCATCCAGAGGTACCGATTCTGAGACCCCCGATTTTAACATTTTTCCTCCTACCTCTGTCATCCTCTGTGAGGATTGCATCGGTTTTATGGTTTTTTAGAGGGCATTCAAGCCTTGTCGCAAGTCCTACACCTCCTCCTCTGTGGCTTGGGTACGGCCTGTTACTCTTTGCACTTCAGCTGCGTGACCCTTCAGGTCTGCCAGCCACATTTGTTGGTGATTGCCTTTGGAGTTCAGCCAGCATGTCTTGAATGCTTAGCTGCAGGGGCAGATTCTTCTGCGGGATCTCCCTTTCTGTCATGGCTGTAGCAATGCTGTGCAATGAGTCCTCAACATCAGACCATGTGGGTGAGGCCTCCAGAGTGGTCTGGTTCTGTTCTGGTAGTGAGGTTTGCAGCATGATGATGTCTCATTGCGGCTTGGGAGTGCATGGGGACGGTTTTTGATACCTCCGTCCCATCTTCTCCGGAGTGTAAAAGTTTGGTGTTGCGAGCTGTGTGCCATGTGGTTAACTCTCGGGCTAGGTCTTGTGGTCGGGCGCGGACCCGGTAGGCCGCTATGACTCTGTTGCAGTGTTTCATGCCCGGGGCGTGAAAAAAAAGCATCTGCAGGTTCGGAATGGTGTCTGCTCTGTGTATCAGCTGATGGATCTTAGTTCAACTGATATCGATCAGATTCTGCTCTAGGCCATTATAGATGTTGGAGATAGCGACTGCTCCGGTGCACTGCAGGCTCTGCACTGTCATGATTTATTTAACAAAAATAAAGCCAAAATGGAGAACCATGTGTGAAAAATGAATTACACCTTAAATAGCTTGTAGAACCAGCTTTAGCAACAATAACTTGAAGTAATCGTTTTCTGTATGACTTTATCAGTCTCTCACATAGTTGTGGAGGAATTTTGACCCACTTTTCTTTACAACGTTGCTTCAGTTCATTGAGGTTTGATGGCATTTGTTTATGCACAGCTCTCTTAAGGTTCGCCACTGCATTTCAATCAGGTTGAGGTCTGGACTTTGAGAGGGCCATTGAAACACCTTGTTTTTTTCTTTTTCAGCCATTCTGTTCTAGATTTGCTGGTGTGCTTGGGATCATTGTCCTACTGCATGACCAAATTTCAGCCAAGCTTTAACTGTCAGACAGATGGCCTTTAGAATACTCTGGTATACAGAGGAGGTCTTAGTTGACTCAATGACTGCAAGGTTCCCAGGTCCTGCGGCTACAAAAAAAGTTGTGTGTTTGTGTCAGTATGTCTGTATATGTGCCTGTGTGTGTCTGTCAGTAGGTCTGTCAGTACGTCTACCAGTGTATGTGTGTGTGTGTGTGTGTCAGTATGTCTGTCAGTGTATGTGCCTTTGTATCTCTATGTTGTCAGTGTGTATCTGTGTGTTTTACTGTATGTAGTCAGTATGTGTATTAGGGATTGACCCTAGAGCCAATTTTTTTAGAGCCAATACCGATGAACTTTCAGGCCGATAGCCGATAAATTACCGATACCGATATTCTGTAAATTTCTCATGGTCTGTGTCCCGTGCGGAGAGTTGCCATGGTAACCTGTGGCAATGCTCTGACGGTCACGGGACTCGTGAGATTTAGACAGGGGAGCTGAAGGGAGCTGCTGGGAAGGTAAGTAAGAGTGTGCTGCGGGCCCTCCAGGAATGCCGGGCCCATGACGACCGTCTCGGCTGTCATGCCCTGATGGCGGCCCTGGTCTGCATTATCGGCAATATCGGTATCTTTATAGGCCGATACCGATATTGCTGAAAATTCAGAATGTCGTCCGATAATATCGGTCAGACCGATAATCGGTCGATCCCTAATGTGTATCTGTGTATCTGCTTGTGTGTTAGCGTGTGTACCTCTGTGTCTGAGCACCAACTTTAAATACAAATATACCCCTCCATTCAAACTTCAATACTAAATGCAAACACACTCCTGCATTGAAACGTCAACACTACATACAAACACACCTCTGTGTTAGACACCAGAATAATATATAAACACACCCCTACATTCAAAAACAAACACTACACATAAATGCACACTTGCATTTAAACTCCAATACCACATACAAACACATTCATGCAAACATACTCCATACAAACACATGCTTACAATCAAACACACAAACACGGCTCCATACTAAATACAACCCTGCAAACATGGGAAATGTCAGGGTATTTATAATCGGCAGGCATTTTGTGCTATGATAGAAATTAAAATGTATATTGTCAGTCACTCTGAACAGAGCAGACTCCATTTTGTTATTCTCAAGCTAACAAGACACAAGATTTATATCCCTTCTGTAAAACTAACCACTTTGCCAGAAGCTAAGGAATGCTTAGTATATACAAACCAAATTGATAAGAAATGAGAACGGGGGATGGACAGACTGTCTAAATGCTAATGGAATATAATTAATTCTAAACCCAGACATTTGTGACAGAGAAGATTAAATAATTTAATTTTACTTTCGATATTGTATAACGTCCCATTGTAAGTTTAGGGGTCATACTTGGTTACGAACTGTCATATTAGAAATTATAGCAGAATTGCCAGACACATAGTCTGAAGAAAGCCCAAAGAAACTCTTTGAACTGACAGAAAACTTAAATTATAAATAACCATAAAGATAAGCTAAATGGCGTCAAAATAGCCACCAGGAAAAGTTAACTCTTTCCTAGATAGGAATGTTCAGTGGGACGAGACTGCCCTCTATAGACCAAATACTTAAATTTCCATCTGGAAGGTAACCACACCTCCAGTTTTCTATTGGTCTATCACCTAGTGAATTTTCCCTTTAAAAAGTTAAGACAAAGGGAAGAGAGGGGGGATGCAAAGGTATGCAAAGGAAGCAAAGAAGCAAAGAGGTGAGCAGTCGGGGGCAATGCAGAGAAATCCATGACAGATATACACTCCAGGGCACTCAGAATTTCTTACACACCAATCACACATCCATTCAGTTCCCGAGACTACCTACTAATCTGATGAAAATATCTACTCAACTGGTAATTATACTGGTTTCATTTAATTAATCTAAATTAATAAAAAATTTCTAATAGCATGATATATTACTGGATAAATCACGATCAGATATTCGATATTTAGAAATCTTAGTTACTAAAGAATATATAGTTATAATATTCTATTCTGCAGATAGAAAGGAATAATTATATATATGAATGTGACATATCACATGTTAGCATATCGTGATATTTATCCAGGTGTATTGATTTGTCCTAAAATAAGATAAAATATCTGTTTAGGCAAGTTAAGATTCTGCTTATAGAACATGGTAGATTACTCTTATTGGATGGTTCCAGGAAATGACTAATGAGCTGGTTTGAATGTTATTTTATTTAAAATTACATGAGAATAGATCTTAAATACCTAGGTCTAGCCAGCATTGAAAGGGTTATTCTAACTAAATATCCCCACAGAAATTGGTAGAGCCCTGTCAGGATCGGGACAGGGATCCAACACGCAGAGTACAAACAGTAGCCAGATACGTATACCGGACCTTAGAATGGCTGGACTAACGTAAGTAGTACAGTATAGAATGGTCAAAGACAAGCCGAGGTCGAGGGTAACAGAAGACAGGTAAGCGAGAGACAAGCCGAATCAAAACCAAAAGGGATAATAGAATACACAAGCACTGAGTGACTAGAACAAGCTAGAACCACGACAGGGCAATGAGCTAATGAAAGAAGCTCTCTTAAATACCCTGTTCAGAGCAGTAACCACGCCTCCGAGGCGTCCTGATTGGTCCTGCAGCAATTGACTGACAGGTTGTTCCGGGGGAGTGTCCTGATGACTACTTCCTGCCTAGATGCTGTAAAAGGCAGTCACTCCCTCGCGGCCGGCCTAGCATGACCGGATAGACCGCGGGGAAGGGAGCCATCAGACCGTCTGGATGGAGGAACAGCTAAGTCTCTACCCCTTTCGGAGGTAGAGACCACAGGTACCCTGACAGTACCCCCCCCTCTCAGATACGCCCACCGGGCGGAATGAACCGGGACGAGATGGGAAGCGAGAGTGATACGCCCTGCGGAGACGGGGAGCATGAACATCCTCCTGAGGTACCCAACTCCTCTCCTCAGGACCATATCCCTTCCAATCAACCAGATATTGTACTCTCCCCCGGGAGATTCGAGAATCAATAGAGTTAACCTCATACTCCTCCTGACCCTCCACCTGAACGGAGCGAGGAGGGGCTATTGTGGAGGAAAATCTGTTACATATGAGTGGTTTCAGCAATGAAACGTGAAACGAGTTCGGGATGCGTAAGGTATTAGGAAGAGCTAAACAATACGCAACTGGATTGATACGGGTCAGCACCCTGTAGGGTCCAATATAACGAGGAGCGAACTTCATGGAGGGCACTTTTAAACGGATGTTCCTCGTGCTCAACCATACCCTATCACCTGGAACAAAGACCGGAGCCGCCCTTCTACGTTTATCAGCGTGTTTCTTGACCAACATAGAGTTGTGCACAAGGATTTGTCGAGTTTGATCCCACAACTTCCTCAAATTGGCAACATGAACATCAACCGACGGCACCCCCTGGGAAGGAGAATCCGAAGGAAGAATAGACGGATGAAAACCATAATTCATGAAGAAGGGGCTTGAATGAGTAGAATCGCAAACGAGATTGTTGTGTGCAAACTCCGCCCAAGGAATCAAACCGACCCAATCATCCTGGTGTTCAGAAACAAAGCATCGTAAATATTGTTCAATTTTCTGGTTGGTACGTTCAGCAGCTCCGTTAGACTGAGGATGATAGGCAGAAGAAAAGTTTAATTTAATACCAAGTTGAGAGCAGAAGGACCTCCAAAAGCGGGAAACAAATTGGGAGCCTCTGTCCGATACAATTTGAGAGGGTATCCCATGTAGGCGAAAAATCTCCTTAGCGAATATCTCTGCCAATTCGGGAGAAGACGGGAGTTTAGGCAAGGGAATGAAGTGTGCCATCTTAGTAAACCTGTCAACCACGGTGAGGATAACAGTCTGTCTTTTAGAGATAGGTAGAACGACAATAAAGTCCATGGCCAAACAGGACCATGGTTTTTCTGGAACCTCCAAGGGGTTCAGGAATCCACATGGAAGTGTATGGGGTTGTTTGGTTTTAGTACAAACTTCACATGCAGCGATGAACTCCTCAATATCCCTCCGTAAAGCAGGCCACCAGAAGTCCTTAGAGATCAACGCGTAAGTTTTGCGAATACCAGGATGTCCCGCCATCTTGCTATTATGTAAACACTGTAAAAGTTCCAGTTGAAGAGCAGGAGGAACGAAATGACGGCCCGCAGGAGTCTGTTTAGGTGCTAGATGTTGCAACTTAATGATCTCGGCCAGTAATGGAGAATGAATCCTGAGATTCGTATTAGCAATGATATTGCATTTCGGAACTATAGAAGAAAGAACTGGTTCAGGTACAGTAGAAGGTTCATATTGGTGAGATAATGCATTGGCTTTAGAGTTTTTAGAACCAGGTCTGTAAGTCAGTACATAATTGAAGTGAGTCAGGAATAAGGACCAACGAGCTTGTCTAGAGGATAAGCGCTTAGCCTCCCCAATATAGGACAAGTTTTTGTGGTCCGTCAAAATCGTAATAGGGTGTAGGGTCCCCTCCAACAAATGTCTCCACTCCTTTAAGGCTTTAATGACTGCTAACAGTTCCCTTTCCCCGATGTCATATCTGCTCTCAGGCCCAGAAAATTTCTTAGAGAAGAACCCACAAGGGTGTAACGGTTTATCCACCCCTAACCTTTGAGACAGAACAGCCCCAACTGCTGTCTCAGAGGCATCGACCTCGAGCAAGAAAGGCAGAGTCGTATCAGGATGGACTAGAATGGGAGCCGAGGCAAAAAGTTCCTTGAGAGTCTTGAAAGCACCAAGAGCTTCCTTAGACCAGAACTTAGTATCAGCCCCTTGTTTGGTCATATTGGTAATAGGCACAATGATAGAGGAGTATCCTTTAATGAAGCGCCTATAGTAGTTGGAAAAACCAATAAACCTTTGGATAGCCTTGAGTCCTTTGGGCAAGGGCCAGTCTAAAATAGATTGGAGTTTTACAGGATCCATTTTAAAACCTTCCCCAGAAATCACGTATCCAAGAAAGTCTACCTGAGACTGATCAAAACTGCACTTTTCCAATTTGCAATATAGACCATGTTGCAGCAGCTTGTGTAATACCTTTCTGACCTGTCTATGGTGAGTCTCAATCTCCTTAGAGTGTATTAGTATGTCGTCCAGGTAAACAATAACACAATCATGCTGAAACTCCCTAAGTACCTCATTAATCAAATCTTGAAATACTGCAGGAGCATTGCATAGTCCAAATGGCATAACAGTGTATTAGTAATGGCCATACCGGGTATTGAATGCCGTCATCCACTCGTGACCTTGCTGGATTCTCACCAAATTGTAAGCCCCTCTGAGATCTAACTTGGTGAAGATTTTGGAGCCCTTAAGACGATCAAATAACTCGGTAATCAGTGGGATAGGATAGGCATTTCTGACAGTTATTTTATTCAAGCCTCGGTAATCGATACAAGGTCTCAGCGTGCCATCCTTCTTCTTAATGAAAAAGAACCCAGCCCCGGCCGGAGAAGAAGACCTCCTGATGAATCCCTTTTCTAAATTCTCCCGAATATACTCCTCTAGAACCGAGTTTTCCTGAACAGACAAAGGATATACATGACCCCTCGGAGGCATAGTGCCGGGTAGAAGCTTAATCTTACAGTCAAATGACCTGTGTGAAGGCAAAGAATCGGCATTCTTCTTGTCAAACACTGCCCTTAAGTCTAGGTAAAGGTCTGGTATTTGTCTTTCTGTGGACTGAGTAGGATTCTCCGGTATGTTAATATTAGCTAATGGAGAAACCTTGCACAAACACCGATCCTGGCAGCCCTGGCCCCACGAGAGTATCTCTCCTAACTCCCAATCGATAATAGGGTTATGTTTTTTCAACCATGGGTACCCCAGAACTATGGGAACGGAAGGAGACGAAATGAGCATAAGAGATAAATTCTCCACGTGTAGGATACCAACATTTAAATCAATGGGTATGGTCTCACGAAAAATAACAGGGTCTAGTAGTGGTCTACCATCTATGGCCTCAACGGCCAAAGGTATCTCCCTTAGCTGGGATGGGAAATTGTTCTTACTAGCAAAGGCTTGGTCGATAAAATTCTCAGCAGCACCGGAATCAATGCCATAGCCCTTACTACTTCCTTCCCCCAAGTTAAGGAAACTGGTAGCAGAAGCCTGTGATCTTTATAATTAGGAGTAGAGGACAAAATAGAAACACCCAAGGCCTGTCCTCTAGAGAGACTTAGGTGCGAGCGTTTCCCGGGCGGTTAGAACAGTTCGAGAGTAAATGACCCTTGGCTCCACAATACATACACAAACCCTCTCTTCTCCTGTGTTGTCTTTCCTCCTCAGAGAGGCCGGTATACCCTATCTGCATAGGTTCAGTGAGCAAATATATCGTGGAGTCAGGACTTGGAAAAGCGGGAGCTAACCTAAAAGAAGGTCTCTGGTTCCTCTCTCGAGTGTTCTGTCTCTCTCTTAGACGTTCATCTATACGAGAGATTAAATCCTCTAAATTCTCAGGGAGTTCTCTGGTAGCAACCTCATCAAGGATTACATCAGATAGGCCATTCAAAAATACATCCATATACGCCTGCTCATTCCACTTGATTTCTGCCGCCAGAGACCTGAACTCTAGTGCATAATCCACCAGTGTTCGGTTCTCCTGTCTCAGGCTCAACAGTAATCTGGCTGCATTAACCTTTCTACCTGGAGGGTCAAATGTTCTTCTAAAAGCAGCTACAAATGCGTTATAGTTATAAACTAATGGCCCATCTCAGAGCTTTCTTAATGAGTAGGGTGATAATAAATCCTACTTTTGCCCTATCTGTAGGATAAGAGCGAGGTTGCAATTCAAAGTGGATACTAATTTGGTTTAAAAAACCACGACACTTCTCAGGAGCCCCACCATAGCGTACTGGGGGGGTAATGCGAGAAGAAGCACCCACTGTGGCTACCTCTAGACCTGAACAGACAGGAGAAACAGGGGTATTACGTATCTCCTCTGGTGGGTTATTGGCACAAGCTAATAGAGCCTGTAGCGCAAGCGCCATCTGATCCATTCTGTGATCCATGGCTTCAAACCTAGGATCAGGAGCAGCCAGCTGACTGTTTGTACTTGCAGGATCCATTGGCCCTGTCGTAATGTCAGGATCGGGACAGGGATCCAACACGCAGAGTACAAACAGTAGCCAGATACGTATACCGGACCTTAGAATGGCCGGACTAACGTAAGTAGTACAGTATAGAATGGTCAAAGACAAGCCGAGGTCGAGGGTAACAGAAGACAGGTAAGCGAGAGACAAGCTGAATCAAGGGTAACAGAGATAAGCAGAGTAAGGTAAACAAGCCGGGTCAAAACCAAAAGGGATAATAGAATACACAAGCACTGAGTGACTAGAACAAGCTAGAACCACGACAGGGCAATGAGCTAATGAAAGAAGCTCTGTTAAATACCCTGTTCAGAGCAGTAACCACGCCTCCGAGGCGTCCTGATTGGTCCTGCAGCAATTGACTGACAGGTTGTTCCGGGGGAGTGTCCTGATGACTACTTCCTGCCTAGATGCTGTAAAAGGCAGTCACTCCCTCGCGGCCGGCCTAGCATGACCGGATAGACCGCGGGGAAGGGAGCCATCAGACCGTCTGGATGGAGGAACAGCTAAGTCTCTACCTCTTTCGGAGGTAGAGACCACAGGTACCCTGACAAGCCCCAACTATCAAAGCATTGTTGGTGTTGCAGATGGGGTTGTACCTTTAGTCCAACCTAGCAACTGGGGGTACCAATAAAATTCTTTCTACTCAGTACTGCCACTGCGTTGGGGTGGATGCCGTGATTGCATGCCAAGGAGTGGGAGGGGGGCAGGGTCCAGGGGGGCCAAGCAAACGCTTGCCCAGGGTCCAACCATTTTTAAAGACGGCCCTGGATTCAGGTAAGTGACTGAAGGGGCACTGTAGGAACCTATAGTGCCAAGAAAACTGATTTGTTTTCCTGTCACTGTAGAATCCCTTCAAACTGGACTGCAAATGAAAACTTAGCTTACATCTCTTCACCTTTGGTATCTTCAGATATATTGGACAGGAGTAGTTCCTCAGTGTTTTCTATTATCGTTTGCAGATGCTGCAGGGACAACGCTATGATCTACCTGTGGGTTGGTGGGCATTCTGGATTATCCTGTATGATATGGCCAAAATCCACATATTACTGTTGGGATCGAAGTACAACTATGGTGAGATCAATGCCTGTGAATTCTCAGATGGACACTATGTATCTGAGCAATGAGACTCAGGATATCTTTAAAAAGGTATATATCCTCTGCCACGTGGTGTAGAATCCTGTTATATAAAATTGTTACATGTGAATGTGTTTTATTTTTTATATTTTAGAAAGGAATGTTATTTTGAAGAATTACATAGAGACCATACAACTATTATTTGTCAGTTAGTGCATTGCACACTAATCCTTGTTTTACTGTAAATGTGAATGAAGTTTTATAAAGTTCTAGAGATTGCTGTTTGTTATATGGTTGCGTGTTCTTTAAATAAAAGTCATATACTTTAGACACTTTCTCATTTTGCTTTATAGCTCCTGCATAAATCGCTGTTCATTTGGTTGTGAACAAGCAGTCTCATTTGTCAACACTGCTTCCTTTGGTTTCACGACTGAGTGGATCCTCCTTCATATTAAATACAGTAATTACATCAACAGAAACTGTAGATATTGTGCAGTCAGACTACTTGATATTTCAAATCGGCCCTTTGTTCTCAACGCCATCTCCCTGCTGGATCCCTTGCACTTTAAAGCAACTATAGTAATTATGGTGCAAGGAGTGACCTGGCACGCTCCCGGTGTAAGTAGTCAAGCCGTGTAAAACAGCACTGTCACTGTCACTGTCATAGTTTGCAAAGACCCCCGATGATGACATGACCACTGAATGTCTGGTGGCCGGAGGTGAGAGCAGGCAAAGTTCTACTTACCTGAACTTGTCCCTCGTGGACGCCTCCAACCTCTTCTGACCGTTCCTCTTCACTGCCAGGAGCCAACATCACTGCTGTACTCTCATGCATGTGAAAGAGTACAGCAGAGAGGTCTAGATAGAGCCGATTTTCCTACAGCTGTCACTGATGACCGCTTGGGAATTGACACTTCTTAAAGGGATACTATAGGCACTCAGACCACTGGGTGCAATGTCCATGTCCCCCTTAGTCCTGAAATGTAAATCATTGCAGGTTTATAGAAACTGCAATGATTACATTGCAGGATTAAGACTGCCTCTACTGGCTGTTAATCAGTCGGCCACTAGAGGCACTTCCTGTTTGCTAGGTGACTTTTGGTCTCCTAACTGACGCTGGGCACCTTCACTCTCTGCATGAGGACATCCAGCATCGGTAAAATCGCCATAGGAAAGCACTGCAGAGTTCATCTTCACAAAAGCTTTCTCAAGTAATATTATATGAATTACTTTAATCCTCATCTACAAATATTGACAGTTAACTGTGGCTGCTTGGATTTTGCTGGCAATCAGTGTGGCTACAAGACATTATAGATCATGCTCCATCTACTCAGCATAGGCAATGTGGCTGATAGACTAGTAGCAACATGAAATAGTTGGTACCAGTCACTGTAATCTTATGATTTTACAAGTGAACAGGAACAAGCATCAGTTTGTGCCATTGGTTTATGACCATGAGGGGTATATTTCTATCTCCATAAATAATACATGTTGTTAATATCTCATGCCAACCTCTCACTTTTTATTGGATGTTTATCCCAGCACTGTGGACCACCTGGGAGCCGGTACGCAGTACTGTGGACCACCTGGGAGCTGGCACCCTGCACCGTGGACCACCTGGAAGCCAGCACCCAGCACCGTGGACCACCTAGGAGCTGGCACCCAGCACTGGACCACTTGGCAGCCGCCACTCAGCTGTGGGCCCCATTGGAGCCGGCACCCAGCTGTGGGCCACCTGGGAGCTGGCACCCAGCTGTGGACAACCAGACTACCAGTTGTGGACCATCAGGGACCCAGCATGCAGCACTGGACAACCAGAACCTTCGCTAAACCCCATAAAATTTATCTTTAAGGTTAACTGTGCAAAACATTTTTGGACACTTATGTATGTATAACCATTCATATCTACATATTGGGCGCGGTTTACTCAGTCTCTTTTTTGTATTGCATGTACCAACAGGGTCCGGTAATCCCTGTATTGTTCACTGCTGCCCGCCCTATACCCTCTGTTTAATATATTAGTGAGCGCCTATTACACTCCTTTTTCCGTTTACACATTGCATACAGACTGCACACACCACAAAATACACATTGACTACAGCCAGCATGTTCACATACATATTGCATACAGCCAGCGCAAGAACATTACATACAGAAAGCTGACAACAGACACATTATACATAGCTACTACACACTATAGTGGAGAACAGAAGGCGAAACCATAAATTACAAATTTGGGTTAATTAAATCTAAATGGCAAACCCACGGTGAATAATTTTTCCAGGTCAGCTACTTTTGTCTCAGTTTTTCCATGCGGATTTAATTTGGAATTAAATTCGGAGTTTAGTGTATAACCCTGCCAAAGTCCTGGTCTAAGCAGGGTCTCCGAACTTTCTAATATGAAATTATTTTATGTCAGGACAAGTTGTCATGAGAGATAAGTAGATTGGGCTACCACGTTAGTCCCTAGGACAAGTAAATCTTTCAATTTTCGCATGCCTTGCTTCTGTAGTCACCTGTGTTGGGAGCCAGCACCCAGCACTGGACTTTCCTATGTGAAAGCATTGTGATTGGCTCAGATCAAAACTTCTGATGATGTCAGCCAAGCAAGCAGATCAGGGGCAGAGCCAGCAGCAGCAGACAGCAATAAAGGGAAGATTTGACAATATTTGGGGGATAGATGGAAGAGAAGGCAGGGGGCTATATGGTGTTTTAACCATTATAGTGTCACTATACATGTTTGTGTTCCTGACCCTATACAGGGAGTGCAGAATTATTAGGCAAGTATTTTTGAGGATTAATTTTATTATTGAACAACAACCATGTTCTCAATGAACCCAAAAAACTCATTAATATCAAAGCTGAATATTTTTGGAAGTAGTTTTTAGTTTGTTTTTAGTTTTAGATATTTTAGGGGGATATCTGTGTGTGCAGGTGACTATTACTGTGCATAATTATTAGGCAACTTAACAAAAAACAAATATATACCCATTTCAATTATTTATTTTTACCAATGAAACCAATATAACATCTCAACATTCACAAATAAACATTTCTGACATTCAAAAACATAACAAAAACAAATCAGTGACCAATATAGCCACCTTTCTTTGCAAGGACACTCAAAAGCCTGCCATCCATGGATTCTGTCAGTGTTTTGATCTGTTCACCATCCACATTGCGTGCAGAAGCAACCACAGCCTCCCAGACACTGTTCAGAGAGGTGTACTGGTTTCCCTCCTTGTAAATCTGACATTTGATGATGGACCACAGGTTCTCAATGGGGTTCAGATCAGGTGAACAAGGAGGCCATGTCATTAGATTTTCTTCTTTTATACCCTTTCTTGCCAGCCACGCTGTGGAGTACTTGGACGCGTGTGATGGAACATTGTCCTGCATGAAAATCATGTTTTTCTTGAAGGATGCAGACTTCTTCCTGTACCACTGCTTGAAGAAGGTGTCTTCCAGAAACTGGGAGTTGAGCTTGACTCCATCCTCAACCCGAAAAGGCCCCACAAGCTCATCTTTGATGATACCAGCCCAAACCAGTACTCCACCTCCACCTTGCTGGCGTCTGAGTCGGACTGGAGCTCTCTGCCCTTTACCAATCCAGCCACGGGCCCATCCATCTGGCCCATCAAGACTCACTCTCATTTCATCAGTCCATAAAACCTTAGAAAAATCAGTCTTGAGATATTTCTTGGCCCAGTCTTGACGTTTCAGCTTGTGTGTCTTGTTCAGTGGTGGTCGTCTTTCAGCCTTTCTTACCTTGGCCATGTCTCTGAGTATTGCACACCTTGTGCTTTTGGGCACTCCAGTGATGTTGCAGCTCTGAAATATGGGCAAACTGGTGGCAAGTGGCATCTTGGCAGCTGCACGCTTGACTTTTCTCAGTTCATGGGCAGTTATTTTGCGCCTTGGTTTCTCCACACGCTTCTTGCGACCCTGTTGACTATTTTGAATGAAACGCTTGATTGTTCGATGATCACGCTTCAGAAGCTTTGCAATTTTAAGAGTGCTGCATCCCTCTGCAAGATATCTCACTATTTTTGACTTTTCTGAGCCTGTCAAGTCCTTCTTTTGACCCATTTTGCCAAAGGAAAGGAAGTTGCCTAATAATTATGCACACCTGATATAGGGTGTTGATGTCATTAGAACACACCCCTTCTCATTACAGAGATGCACATCACCTAATATGCTTAATTGGTAGTAGGCTTTCGAGCCTATACAGCTTGGAGTAAGACAACATGCATAAAGAGAATGATGTGGTCAAAATACTAATTTGCCTAATAATTCTGCACTCCCTGTAGTGTTCTTTTTAAAAGTTGCTGTAGGAAATTGGCATTCCGTGAGATCTTTGTTTTTCACACCAGTTTCTGAAGAAATCGAATCAGAGTATCTTGCAGTTAAAACCGTATATTTATTCCAATATACATTTCATCCGGAAAATAACAACAGTCTGTTTTTAAAATCATATGGACCAATAAACAATGTATATTCACTTCTAGATCTTATCCAAGCTTGATGGTAAAAGTATTGGTAAAAATTCTATCTGCAAAAGGTTTTTTATATGTTTAAATTCAGTTACATAGGGCGTATACACAAAGACATAAGGTTTGCCTTCTTTAAAATAATTGGTTATCTGAGAAAGAAAGGTGGTAACCCAAATCTCTGATTAAAGCCATACGTTATATTATTTTGGTAAATTACACACACAAAGACTTCTATATACATGATGTAATGAATAATTGCCTGTAGAAATGTGAGTCTTCAAAGGAATTCAGGCTTTCAAGGCTAGGTCAAAGGTTATTATCAACAGGGTCCACAAGTCTCCATCCATCATTCTTGACTAGAGCCATATGTGTATAAATTACAGTATGTTTGTAATATATATGCCTATGTATGACCCCTTAATGTCTGGATATGCTTAGAATAATAACTTATAATATTTCTACATTCCTAAAACACATTGAGTACATTTAAAGTTCATAAAAATATTTATCAAGATCCCCTTTGATGCTTTATGTACATATAATGCATCATAATTTACTCCAATTCCTTGTAAGACTTTAATTTTGTGGTCAGAAATTTACATCTGTATTCAACATCCATCAGTTGAGATCGCATATGATTAATTCTTTTAGACATATAACAACTAAATAAGAATAAAACCATAATGATAATTATCAATATTACCAAAGGATGAGTTATGAAGTGTGTCATACCCATAACTAATCCTGTCTTTTGTCCCCCAAACCACCGTTGCCACCAGGATGTGGTTTCTTCAATATAGTCTTGTTTAATGCTTTTAATCATACCTTGCACTGTATGTATTTGTACTAAAGTGTTATGTACTCCAGTCGCAGCTTTATCAATAACTTGTATTAACTCTTCATTGTTCTTTAACTGCTTATAGAAATCAGCTCCGTAACCTATGCTTACATTATACAAAGTTCGTTGATCATACCTCATAATAGAATCAGTCCTTTTTAGTATGGGCGGTATTATATCATAATATTTACCCCTTATATCCTTGGTAGTTACTGACAAAGCAGGTCTCTTTGTACAGTAACTTCCCGGTGCTAAGCTTACTGTCTCAGAACAATTTTTCTCATGTATTTCTGTTTTTCCTTCTATTTGATGCCAACATACCATGCCTTTATTGTATGTCCATGCAGGCTGAATTGGTATTTTATTTAATTTCATTTGACATGTGTCATTATTTTCCCAGCACCATGATACCTCTTCTAGAACATTAACACCATAAGGGCAGACATAATCACCATCATTTAGCAAACAATTTTCTATATTAAGCATGTACTCTACAGTTTTTACTCCCACTAGGATTTTATCATTTTGCTTATTATCCATTTTTATCCATTTGGAATTCACTATTTTACCCAAATCAATATATTTAAATCTGTTGTAATTAAATCCTCTAGTAGGGAGAAAAATAGCAAAAGCACAATTTTCTATTGTGTCTTCCAGACATCCTAACCATTGTGTATGCCAAAAAGCTCTGTAGTAAAAACTTAATTTAGGCACTTCAAGTGGGACTTCATAAGGCCATTGATGGTTAAAAAGAGCTTGCAAGAATATTTTTGCATTTGTATTGATGTCCATTTGTAAAGCTATACAGCCTAAAGCTAAAGAGGTATCCGTTGCAATCTTTTCCATTCCTACACTGATATTATACTTCTTATTAATGAGATTCTTAATAATGGAAATATCTGTTCTGTAGTTGTTGACAACTGTTTGCATCTGTATCTTAGATAATAACAATGAAGCATCCTGCGATTTGCTACCTGCAGCTGCTAGTGTACTCATTCTAGCTGCTAACGATTCTATATTTACTCCATTTAACATACTTGCTCCTACACCTAAACCACCTAATACTGTGTTATACCACTCACGTTTTCTTCGTGTATTCACTGGTCTCGAGAAAGTGGTGTCTTGTTTTAACCAATAATAGAAATCTTGCTGTATTCCTACTGTATATTCCTGACATTGTGGGAATGTACGTGTAATGTCCCATTCTGACATGTTCAATGAATATGTGTATATACTAAATGAAGCTCCAAATAATACTTTGTGGTCATCATCTTTGTATATTCTAATGGGATCTTTCCCTTCCTGTTCTACAATATTACAATCATCTGTTATTTTTTGTTCTGGAGCCCAATTATCATGAAATGTCATGATCGTGAATGCATATGACAGCGAAACAGTGTGTCCATTCCTATTTATTGTATGTCTCATAACAAAAATAGGTGTCCATAACCATGTAGGTTTTCTAGATTTTGGATGCCAAGGCCACATTGTGATTTGGCCTGCACATTTAGCTGGGTTTTGATAAGTAAATGAGCTGTCTTGTGTTTGTTCGAGTACTTTTACTTTAGCGTTTGTGTAAGGATTAACAAGTGTATCTATTAAGTACATGTAGCAATTTAACCCATCATCATTAATACTTCTCACATTAAACATAGTAAGGGTAAGGGTGTTGTCTATACCAGTAGGTACCACACACCTACTCTCAGTATTAATTTGCCTTATATATGTCCGATCCTTGGTAATATTAATGATTAAATCAATTCGTCCGTCAACTGATAGATATGTCATACATGGTTCCTGGTTATCATGAAACATGAGCATACCAGATATTGCATCCTCAGATGTGTCTGCATTAATGCATCCACAATAATCAACATCAGGAGTCTTACAATATCTCACTTTACAATCATATGGAAATGCTGTACATTTAGTAAAGGTATCTCTGCTTTCACAATCTGGAGTACCTGTATCTTGGGCATTGATTGTACCTAACATTATCATGATTAATAACAGTATTACATTTACAAGAAACCCCAATCGGTTTGATTTAGTCCATGAAGTAATGTCTTCTCCAATCGCATCAATGAGAGCAGTCTTTTTGTCCATAGTGTCTTTTAAAAGTCCACACAGTTTGTCCTTTTTAAAATTAAACAGTCTTTGTCCATGAACAAACATTATTGGTTCTGTAATGAAAAACAGATGGCAGTTTACTATTCTTATACATTTGTGAGTTTACATTGATCAATATGCACAAGAATTGCTTTATTACATTTCCTACCAACTTTTGCTCTTTGAACCTGTAACACAGTTTGTCCTAATTTCTTTAGAATAACATAAGGACCTTCCCAACCTGCTTTCCAGGGACCTGGTGTTCTAAATGATTTTACCATCACCTTGTATCCTGGTTTAAATTTATCTGCATAATTCCCCTGAGTTACATCTTTAACCCATTGTTTGCCAGAAGGGGCCATATTCAAAGCAGCAAACTTCAAAACTGACTGCAGCTGTTCTTGTAATATTTTCAACCATTCAGCATGTTCTGCAGCAACTTTGAAAGTACTTGGAACAAAAGGTTCATTGGGGAAAGTAATTGGCATGGTTCTGCCTGTCATTAACTCATGAGGTGACACTTGCGTTTTAGAGTTTGGAGTTGCACGAATAGACATTAAAACTCCTGGTAAGTGTGTTACCCAACTACTCCCTTTATCCTCAAGCATTTTTTTTCAATCTAGATTTCAATGTCCTATTCATTCTTTCCACTATGCCAGCCGACTGTGGATGATATGGGACATGAAATCTTTGTTGGATCCCCAACAATCTACACGTTTCTTTAAGTACTTCTCCAATGAAGTGTGGACCATTGTCAGATTCAATGATTCTGGGAAAACCCCATACAGAAAATACATATTTCCACAGCGCTTTACTTGTTGATAACGCCGTACAATTGGTAAGTGCTATACAATCTACCCATTTGGAGAATATATCAACAATTACCAATCCGTACTTTAGACCTCCTGGAGCTATAGGTAATGGTCCAATAAAATCAATTTGTATAGAGTCCCATGGTCCTTTTGCCAAAGGCACTCTCTGCAATTTTGGTTTCTGACCTTTAGGTCTGGGATTAAATTGAGCACATATGAGACATTCCTGCACTATATTTATACACCATTGTTTCAAATTAGGATGATAAAATTTATTTTGCAGGACCTTAAACAAGTTTTCTGTACCCAAATGCCCCAGTGTACGATGATTGAATACAATCAACTCCTGCAATAAATCACTCGGTACAAATGGTACAAAAGTTTGTGTTTCCTCATGTTTAACCCCGTACAAGCCAGTTTCAGTATCTAAATCCATTGTTTCTCTACTGAAAGCTACATCTTTACTCTGATTTTCTTTCAGATCTTGTAAGGGATCTGCTATTGGTCTTTTACTCACAGTTGCAATCATTATATTTTCTGAATATTGCAACGTTCCTATTAAAGCAGCTTCCTTTGCTCCCTGATCTACAAGTCTGTTTCCTTCTGCCATTTCATCCCCATTTTTCCTGTTTTGATGTGCTTGAACTTTCAAAATAGCACAAGTTAAACCTTTTTTTTCTGCATAGTCAAACAGTTCTGTCAAAATACCTGCATGTTTTAAAGCTTTGTCTTGAGAATCTACCATCCCCCGTTTTCTCCATATTGGGAGATGAAGTGTTAAAGCTTTAACTACATAGCTGCTGTCACTGATTATATTCACTGGGTCATATACTGTTATTTCAAGAGCTTTCCTTACAGCCTCTAACTCAGCTCTCTGAGCAGACATATGGCCTGGCAATTTAAATCTTTGCATTTCTTTTGTTTGATCGTCATATATGGCATAACCTGTGTGATGTGATCCATCAGCATAAAATCTCGTACCATCCACATACAAACAAGGAGCCCCTTGTATTGCTTGTTTCTCAAAAGGAGATTTGGATTCAATTTCCAATTCCTTCTGACAATCATGTGGCGTTCCATGTATTTCTATCAATTCAGGAATAACATATCTTTTACTGCTTTCTACTCTGAGTGGTTTATCTTGTAACTTCAATATCCAATGAGCTACTCTCTGGCTATGTACTCCTAAATCTGGACAATTTTGTAACAGTTTTAAAGGCGTATGGGGGGTTTGTAAAATTATCTGTCCAAATCCTACAATGTGTTGTGTGGCTTCTAAAGCCCAAAATACAGCCATGAGCTGCTTTACACAGGAAAACATTCCCCTTTCCACTGGAGACATGATTTTAGAAAAATATCCCAGTATTCGTAAGGAGCCATGTTGCCTTTGCATCAAAACTGCTATTAATGAAGAGACACCTGCGTAACATTGAACAATATATGGTACTGTTTCAATGGGAGCAGCTAGCACAGGCGCTTGTGTAAGAGCATCTTTTAACAGATTCCAACTCTTTTCAGCTTCCTCTGTCCAGAGTAGCTTATCTGTATTGGCACTATCTTTTAGCATATTGTACAAGGGTTTTGCTATCCCTGCCATATCATAGATGAATTCTCTGCTAAAATTTACCAAACCTAAAAATTTCCTTAGGTCAGACACTGTCATTGGCCTTGGCAATTGCTGTAACGCTTTAACCCTTGCTGTTCGTGGGGTTTTACCTTCTGGATCTATATTTACTCCTAGGAAAGCCACACTTTCTTTCAAGATCTGCACTTTAAATGTGTTCAGTTTTAACCCATTATCTGCCAGTGCTTGACAGATATCACACAGTATCTTCTCATGCTCTTTCCTTGTAACTGTTTGAACCAATAAATCATCAACATATTGCAAAATCTTGCTCCCATACCCCAGGGGTTCCAATACTTGAGCCAATGCTTTATGAAAATAAGCTGGCGAGGAGTGGAAGCCCTGTGGCAGCACCTGGAACAGATATTGATGATTTTTAAAGGTAAAAGCAAAACGATACTGACTATCTGGGTGTACTGGTATTGAGAAAAACCCATTGGCTATATCCAGGACAGAAAAATACTTAGCATTGCCGTCTACTTGTGCCATGATATCTGGTGAGGAGGCCACTATATGGGCTGCTGGTGGGGTATACTTATTCACCACTCGCATGTCCACAATTAAACGATAAGAGTCATCTGGCTTGATTATTGGCCAAATGGGGGAATTACATTTGGAATTACCCACTCTCAGCACTCCTTGAGATACCAATGCCTCTATCACCTGACTCACACCTTCTTCTGATTCTTTTGGAATTTTATATTGTTTTACTGCAGGGGGGTCTGGACCTTCAATGACAACTTGTAAATTCATTCTCCCACAATCTTGTTTAGACTTAGACCACACTGTGGGGTATTTTTCTTTAAGATAGGTTACAAACTCATCATCTTGTTGTATAGAAGGTGGCACTTCACTCTGTTTTACAGCCATGACATGACTATACCATCCTAAATCATTAGGTTTAACAACTCCACCTGATTTGCTCTCACCTGGAGCTTGCCACAAAACCAAATTCAATAAATCCACATACAACTTTTTTTCATTGATAACATCCATTCCCATAATAGTACAGTGGGAGGAGAGGTCGACCCATAAGTCACAATTTATTTTACCTCCTTCAAATTCAATGTCATTATCAATGGATAGAATTGCGTGTGCTTGAGCTCCATTAAAGCTTAGAAGGGAAATTGTTGGTGCTTCAATTTTTAAAGGCAAGCTTTTGTTGGTTAGAGACACTGCAGCTCCTGTGTCTACTAAAAACTCTGTTATATTCCCCTCTAGTGTTCCATAAATATATGGCCGTCCATCTTCACCCAGAGTAATATCAGTAAGATAGACCAGAGAACAACTAGGGGTTACACATCCCTATTTATAGGTGTGGTAAGCAGAATTCACTTCTGGACTTGTAACTGCTTCCACCTTCTTTTCAATGGCATTTAACATCCGTCTACACTCTTCATATGGATTTGCTATATGAGGGGGTTTTGAAGATGTATTTTCGGGTTCTACAGCTGCCACTCTCAGTTGATTCTTATAGCCTGGCACAATGCCATTTTCTCTACCTTTCACTGGGTAAGATTTTTCTTCATTTTTAGGACAATATCTTTTAACATGACCTTCTTGGTTACATTTATAGCATACCATAGGATTACTCTGATTAACCCTATAGTATCTATCATGGGATGGGGCCGAATAATTTCTAGTACCTTGGTAATTTTGTGGTTTACTCATAGACCTCCCTCTAAAATTACCATTCCTATTATCATTTTCATATCTTCCTCTACCTTCTTCACGAGACACATAGTTAATAGGGGCCAGACCTGCTGAAGTATCCCTAGAGAAGAGTGTGTCTGTGAAAGCAAAAATCTTAGCTGTTTCTGTGTTTTTCTTTTGCAACAATTGCAAAGATTTCATTATTTCAGTAGCAGCAAAATCAACTGTGGGTGAATCAAAAGCTCTTAATTTTATCTCATTTGGCAACCCTGCTATTCTAGAGACAAATTCAGTAACACTCTGCTTATGTTGTTCTTTAGACATAGCAGACGGTTCTGTATCAGTAATTAAATTCCATGCCTTATTCCACAAATTAGCACAAACACGTATATCATCATTTTTCTCCATTTTAAATGAATCAAGAGTAGAAAATTGAAAATTCTCCACACCAGTTGCACACTGTACCACCATTAGCAATCTTTGTGTATTATTTGGAAACAATTCTTCCAATTCAACTCTGGGCTTTTCACTTGACTTCCCTTCCAACATATCAATGAGTTTAACTTTAACCCATTCACTTAATGAGGTTGGCAGCCAGATCAAAAGACCTCTTGTGGCTACCACATCATCAAATTGTCTTTTATTCATTTCACCTTCAAAAACACTCATATTGTAAAAAGGTCCTCTCTTCTCATCATATTTAGGCAAATCCTTAATCAATTTAGCTAATTTGAGAATATCCAACTGACCCTTTCCTTGTACATTTCCCAATTTATTTTCTATTTCACTTCTCGCCTGCCCGTTTTCACAACTTAACCTTTGAGCTATTTCATTTTCACTTTCCTCTTTCAAAGTAAAATCCAAATCTTTCTGATTTGTAGCTTTCCACAAAATATCTGTAGCATTCCCCAGATTAGTAATTTGTCTCTGCAATTTGTCAAAATTAGTAACATTTATGTCTAACTCTTTAGACATGTGAGACAGGGTTTGGTGAGTTCTATCTAACAGATCAGTCTGATTCCTAAGCATCTCTTTCATTATAGTAATATCTTCACTTACTTCATCCTCACTAAATCTTTTCAACAATCGCCGAGAATCTTCTATTTGAGTTTTTGCTTCAGTTAACGTGGAGTCTAAGTCACTATCAAAAGAAAGCCTTGGGGGCAATCTCCCTTCTGTTAACAGCTTTTGAGGAGATTTCACAGTTTTGCTGGGGGGGCTAGGGAAATAACTAGTCCTTGTGACAACACATACATTTTTCAGTTGTTTTAACAAAACATCTCTTTTTTGTTTTGTTGTACTACACACATAACAATTACTGGTCTTTTTAAGTTGACACCATTCATTCATTGCATCATTAGTTTCCAAAAAGCTCTTTGCCAGTAATGCAACTTTTTGACTTTCCTTCTTAAATACATTGCTGTGCTCAATCTCACTTAATCCGTCTAACAATTTCAATAAACAATCATCCCAAATATTTTCAGGATTAACCCCTTTTACAGAAAGATCACTATTAGACTTGGCAGCAATCTTTTGCAACCACTCCATAATTAACTTAAACAGTTAAAACTATTTGTTTAACAAAACAATATATATGTGAGAGCACTTTTTACATATGATTTAAAACAGACACATACCCATTAAGTATTTCGGCTCCACAGATATGGCCACTTTCTGATAGAAAAATACTTTCTGGAGTATGTAGTTATTTCTTGAGAATCCTCCGAAATGCAATCTTCGATCTGCAAGTCGTCACAAATTACTTAATAAAGTGTGGATAAAAAGGATCCAAATTGTCCATCTCAATTATTTATCTTCATATATATATATATATATATATATATTTATTTTCCTCCAGCGCTGGAAATACACATTAGCCGCGTTCGAACGTCTTCTCCCCTGCTTCACCTCTGTCTTCGCATCAGATCTGGGATGTTTAAAAAAGTCTTTGGGATGCCCTCCTGCTGTTTCAATCACTTGTATTTCTTCCTGTTTCAAGCCGGGTAGTACAGCTTTTTCTTCAAGTTACAATTTCAGCTTTTCTTCAGTGATTTTCTTATCTTCTTGTCTTCTTGTAGCTTGTAGCAGAACACCTAAATATTAAGTCAGTAATAATTCAGACTTAAATCAAAGTTGTTGTTGTTGTTGGTGTTGTTGCCCGCATTCTCCACCATTAAATGTAGGAAATTGGCATTCCGTGAGATCTTTGTTTTTCACACCAGTTTCTGAAGAAATCGAATCAGAGTATCTTGCAGTTAAAACCGTATATTTATTCCAATATACATTTCATCCGGAAAATAACAACAGTCTGTTTTTAAAATCATATGGACCAATAAACAATGTATATTCACTTCTAGATCTTATCCAAGCTTGATGGTAAAAGTATTGGTAAAAATTCTATCTGCAAAAGGTTTTTTATATGTTTAAATTCAGTTACATAGGGCGTATACACAAAGACATAAGGTTTGCCTTCTTTAAAATAATTGGTTATCTGAGAAAGAAAGGTGGTAACCCAAATCTCTGATTAAAGCCATACGTTATATTATTTTGGTAAATTACACACACAAAGACTTCTATATACATGATGTAATGAATAATTGCCTGTAGAAATGTGAGTCTTCAAAGGAATTCAGGCTTTCAAGGCTAGGTCAAAGGTTATTATCAACAGGGTCCACAAGTCTCCATCCATCATTCTTGACTAGAGCCATATGTGTATAAATTACAGTATGTTTGTAATATATATGCCTATGTATGACCCCTTAATGTCTGGATATGCTTAGAATAATAACTTATAATATTTCTACATTCCTAAAACACATTGAGTACATTTAAAGTTCATAAAAATATTTATCAGTTGCAATTGCGGTGGTAGATTACACACTTACTGATCAGGTCTGCATGTATGCCATTACAATTATGGTCAAATCTGTCTGATTTTGCTTATGATTAAAAGGTTATTAGGAATTTAATGTGATTACAGTGATTTTGTGAATAGTTTTTTATTCCTTGTAAGTAGCTATTAATAAGCTTTTGGCCAGAAAACATTGATCATATGGTTTTAGTCCTGCCTTACACGTGTCACCAAAAATCATGGTCATTCACTAGTAGAATTTGTCAGGAAATCTCATGCAGACATATTGCAATGTAAGAAAATTCCAGCAGCATTTGATACGCAGCTGTAAATCATAGTTCGACAAGCAGGGATTTTCTGTAGACAAAACCTCATACATATACACAGGGTGGGATAAAATTGGACTTGACAAGTCAATAACATATTTGTTAATTTTATTTTATTGCAGGTAGATATTATAACTGTGTCTTAGGAGATTTATCATGGGAAATAAATAAAGAAACATAAAAATAGTGACATTTTATTGGTGTGAGATATCAGGATATGACTGAAAATGTTTTACATCCTGTAGTGGAAAATCACAACACAAAAATAAAAGGAACTGCACTCGTTTAATAGAGAAACAATGGGTGATACCAGGCCAGGGGCTAGCACAAACCCCAAACAGTAGATTGCAAGTAGGGTGAAGAAGGTCCAGGCACTCCAATTCTCAAAAGGCCATGTTGTTCCAAATAAATCTGCATGTCCTTATGAGACAACTGTTAGGTGAACGGATAATTTCAAGAAATGCCCAGATTAATTGGCTACCACGATTGCATGATGACCTTTTAGCTCCCTTCCTGTGGGGATTTATGAAGGAGCAGGTGTACATGAACAAACTGAGTGCAATTGAACAGCTCAAGGAGAATATCTATGCAGAAAATTGAATGCTAGGGCCTCAAACATTAACTAATGTTATGAACAATGCAATTGAAAGAGCCTGACTTTGCAAGGCGGCAAATGGAGATCATTTAAAAGATGTCATCTTCCGTACATAGTCTGCAAGAGAAGTCCCGAGGTGCCGAAGTTCCGAAATTCCGAAGTGCCAAAGTTGCCGAATTTCCTAAGTGTCGAAGTGCTGAAGTTCCGGAGTTGCCAAATTTCCGAAGTGCCCGAAGTCCCGAATTGCGAAAATACTGAATTTCGGCTTGCCGAACCGAACCGAAAATTTTCCCCATGCACATGCCTAGTTGCTAGTTGCATGCCCAGTTTGTCTCGCTCTCCCTTCTGATTCTTCTGCCTTTTCTTAATTGGTGCATGCCATCAGTGTCACCATCCCTGTCTCTTGACAATTCCGCTTTTTCATTTAGTTTTGCAGGTCTCTTTACTAACTTTTTTTTCTTTTTCGTTTTGGTCCTGGGATGATTCAGCTGGCTGTTCACCCTCTTCCACATTATCACTACTTTCAGGCTCAATCTTATTCTTCATGCCTAATTCCTGTTCTCTCTCTTCTGCGTCTTTTTCAACATCATGCTTTGCTGCCCCCATGCTTTTCAACTTGCTAAATACTTCTTCTACTGCCTCTGTCATTTTATGCAGGATGTCAGTAGCTTGGTTAAAGGGTCCCTTGTCCCCACGCTTCCTGCAGGGGGCAATCTGCAAAACCTCAGTAAGGGCAGCTCTATGCTCCTGCTGAACATCCCTCAGGTTCTTAACCTGTGCAGACAGGAAATGGTTGGTGTTTTGTTGTATAGCGGTTGCCTCTTGTTGTACAGTGGTTGCCTGTACCAGAGCCTTCAGCAGGTCCTCCATTATAGCACCAAGCAGTTAACAGTCTTAAAGGTAAAGTGCTACTTATTTGATTAGCAGGTCTGCCAAAATAAAAGTCCTCAAGCAGACTACCAGATGACTGGCACCCACAGACCCTCAATGTGCTACTGTTCCCGCATTCTCCACCATATTGTGATCCTTGTTTGCAGATAGCACGGTCCTCTAGGGTAAACAACAGGCCTTTGGTTTTCATATAATCCAGGCAATTTTATTGGCAAGTCCACACAGCAACACAGATAAAACATAAATATAACAGGTTTCCCCTTTAAACAAAAAACAAGTTCGTCTGAGCACTGACTCACTTTTGATATCCCTCTCTATCAGGGTTAAACTAACAAAAACATGTCGTTACTTAATCCACCAATCAGAGAGTTATGAGTCAAATTACACAGCGTGGGAAAATTCCAAAGAACTTTCCAACGCTGTGTAAAATGACACAGAGCACTCTGATTGCTGGATTTCAAACCAACCAATCAGAGTGCTGTGACAGGCAAATGTAGAGACTTACCTATCAGAGTGCTCTGAGCCTAATTGCAGGGCGGGGCAAGGCTTTATAAGCCTTCCCCCGCCCTACAGAGCTCAGTCTGTGCGGAGCCCTCGTCGGGTGAAGAAGGATTATTTTTTTTTGCGCTCAGTTTTTTTTTTTATATATAATTGCGTCGGTTATTATGTTTTTTTAATTGGCCTTTTTTGGGGCTGAAAAAATAAGATCGAATGGTACGTTTATTTTTTTTTACAGGTACTTAGTTAAAGGTCCCCCCCTCATTATTTTTAGGGTGAGGGGGGTAGGTAGGGGGATAATTTTTATTGGGGGAGGGGGTGACTAGGGGTTTGGGGACCCCAGGTCACCTGGGGGGGGACTTTTTTTTGGGCCCCCACCTGCCGCTGAGGGGTGGGGGCCAGGACATTAGGTCCCCCCCCTTAATAGTATATAGCAGTGATGGCGAACCTGTGGCACGCCAGGCCCTTTCTGTGAGCACGCGACCATAGGTTCACCATCAATGCAGAGTAGGCACCTGCCTTCCCGAAACGGCAGGCGCCTACTCTTCTTCGGGGTCGGGAGGCAGGGGGAGGGATCTGTGTAGCAGCTCCCCTGTCCTCCCGCGCGATGCTGTGTGGAGCATTGCCATGGTAACGCTCGGCAACGCTCCACACAGCATCGCGCGGAAGGACAGGGGAGCTGCTACACAGATCCCTCCCCCTGCCTCCCGACACAGAAGCACTGCTTGCCACCACCGGACCACCAGGGATGGCTGTGCTCCCCCCACACGCAGTACCCCTACCCCCCACACGCAGTACCCCTACCCCCCCTATACGCAGTAGCCCTACCCCCCACAGTACCCCTACCCCCCACACGCAGTAGCCCTACCCCCCACAGTACCCCTACCCCCCACACGCAGTACCCCTACCCCCCACACGCAGTACCCCTACCCCCCACACGCAGTACCCCTACCCCCCACACGCAGTACCCCTACCCCACACAGTACCCCTACCACCCACACGCAGTACCCCTACCCCCCACACGCAGTACCCCTACCCCCCATACGCAGTAGCCCTACCCCCCACACGCAGTAGCCCTACCCCACACAGTAGCCCTACCCCCCCCACAGTAGCCCTACCCCCCACAGTACCCCTACCCCCCACACGCAGTAGCCCTACCCCCCACAGTACCCCTACCCCCCACACGCAGTAGCCCTACCCCACACAGTAGCCCTACCCCCCACACGCAGTACCCCTACACGCAGTAGCCCTACCCCCCACACGCAGTACCCCTACCCCCATACGCAGTTGCCCTACCCCTACCCCACACAGTACCCCTACCCCCCACACGCAGTACCCCTACCCCCACACGCAGTACCCCTACCCCCTTGCGCAGTAGCCCTACCCCCCATAGTACCCCTACCCCCACACGCAGTACCCCTACCCCCCACACGCAGTACCCCTACCCCACACAGTAGCCCTACCCCCCACACGCAGTACCCCTACCCCCCACACGCAGTACCCCTATACGCAGTACCCCTACCCCCCCATACGCAGTAGCCCTACCCCCCACAGTAGCCCTACCCCCCACAGCACCCCTCCCCAGGACCCCTATCCCCCAGCATCCCTCCCCACCCCCACACCCAGCATCCCTCCCCTCCCCCACACCCAGCTTCCCACCCCTCCCCCACACCCAGCTTCCCTCCCCTACACTCAGCATCGCTCCCCACCCCAACCCCCCATACACAGCACCCCTACCCCCCACATAGCACCCCCACAACACACACAGCACCCCTACTCCCCACAGCACAGCACCCCTACCCCTGCCCAGCACCCCTACCCCTGCCCAGCACCCCTACCCCCTCACAGCACAGCACCCCTGTCTCACACACACACACACACACACCACCACTCACACACACACACACACACACACACACCACCACTCATACACACACACAGCGCAACCATCACACACACACACAGCGCAACCATCACACACACAGCGCAACCATCACACACACAGCGCAACCATCACACACACAGCGCAACCATCACACACACACACAGGAACCCTCACACACACACACAGCACCCATCACACAAACACATACACTACAACCCTTAATGCAGTATGTGTGTGTATTCAGCAGTCTGTGTGTGCGTGTATTCAGCAGTCTGTGTGTGTGTGTGCGTATTCAGCAGTCTGTGTGTGTGTGTGAGTGCGTGTATTCAGCAGTCTGTGTGTGTGTATTCAGCAGTCTGTGTGTGTGTGTATTCAGCAGTCTGTGTGTGTGTGTATTCAGCAGTCTGTGTGTGTGTGTATTCAGCAGTCTGTGTGTGTGTGTATTCACCAGTCTGTGTGTGTGTGTGTATTCAGCAGTCTGTGTGTGTGTGTGTGTGTGTGTATTCAGCAGTCTGTGTGTGTGGGTATTCAGCAGTCTGTGTGTGTGTGTGTGTGCTTAGCGGACTGTATGTGTGTGTGTGTACTCAGCGGACTGTACGTGTGTATGTATTCAGCGGACTGTGTGTATGTATTCAGCGGACTGTGTGTATGTATTCAGCAGTCTGTGTGTGTGTATTCAGCAGTCTGTGTGTGTGTATTCAGCAGTCTGTGTGTATTCAGCAATCTGTGTGTGTGTGTATTCAGCAGTCTGTGTGTGTGTGTGTGTATTCAGCAGTCTGTGTGTGTGTGTGTGTATTCAGCAGTCTGTGTGTGTGTATTCAGCAGTCTGTGTGTGTGTACTCAGCAGTCTGTGTGTGTGTACTCAGCAGTCTGTGTGTGTGTACTCAGCAGTCTGTGTGTGTGTACTCAGCAGTCTGTGTATGGTAAAAGCTGGTGGGCTAGGGGGGCGTATCCTAACTACTGAAGCGAGAAGTCGCCATGCGTACGCCAGGGATACCGTACGCAACATGCAGGAGGCAGAGAGAATCCTGGGGCAACTGGGTCTCCCCCCGGACTCGCTACTCACATCGAAGCCTCCAACAAACTCCACGCTCCCTCCATATTGGGGCAACGCCGAGGCTCCAACATTTGTCCCTAGAAACCTAGCCGGGACATCATGTGCAACTTGAATGGAAAACGGGACTAACAGGTCAACCCTGCTTACGGAGACTCTCAGGTCATTGATCGTGTCAAGGGGAGGGGAAGAACTTCAAAAATAGATTCCTGGCAAATTCTTGAAAAAAACGTGCAAACATGAATCCTGAAAGTACAGAAAGACAAAACCACAAGAAGAATTTTTTGAAGACGAAAAATAGCTGTGTGATATAATGTAGAAACATTTTATTCACCAGATAAAAAGAAAACAACCGACTTAATACAGTTTTTTACAACTTTGCTAGTTTTGCATTGAATTTTTTAGCCAGTACTTCCTTTAGATATTGCACTGAATATAGTAAACGCTGTAGTATGTTACTTTTAGTTGCCAGAAAAGCTAAATAATAGTTTTCACATTTGGTAGATAGCTTGTGTGTGCTAATATTCATACTTGCATTTTGAATTTTAAGGCAGTATTTCTTTTTTATAAGCAGATTTTGATATTCTTGTATCTTTTTAAACATATATTTTCTCAAGCCGCTTTGTTAGATTAACATTTCTTTATTTTATTAATCAACGTGCTTAATCGTATTGGTGTACTAATTTCCAGTATATCTAAAAATGTTTTACATATTTTCTGATTTTAATTGCCACGTGTACCTTTCGTATGCCCATGTGAAACGTTTTACCATTCAGGGCCCAGAGTGGGGTTATTTAAACAGATCATACCTCGAGTGCAGAGTGCGTTTAATCCGACTCGTTAATGTTAGTTATTCACTAAGCTTAGTGAAAACATAGTTGGCTTAAATATGTTTTCTATTCAAGTTCTTGTGCCCCACAGTTCAAATTAACATTCAAATTACAATTCATGACAGATCACACAAGTGAATAGCCCTGCCAATGTCGTCACAGAATTTCTTTGTTATCTAAGAAGAAATAAAAATGCATATCAACGAAAAATGCTTTTCCTAGCTGTTATGGTATTGAAAGCCAGCTGTGATTTCCCCATGCACAATTAGCAATGCTAACTGCTGTATGACGCCCACTAGCTGTGTACACATAGTTTAACTTTTATAAGTATTATTCCAACTAGGTACTACTATACTAATCATCAGTCAGCTGTTAACTACTTTTCAATGCTTTTCCTGTGCCTAGTCAGGGTAACAAGATCTTTGAATATTTTATACTATAGTTAGCGATGTTACATTTGTATTCAAGTGTCATAGATCAGTTAGATAAGCCAGTGCCTAGATTGAATGCTCCATAAAGTTTATAACGCATTGTGCCGCCAAGGTTTCGTTAGACCTGCTCAGCTAAACTAGGACCACATTTTAATTGTATACTCAGTGTAATGTGTAAACGTGGACAATCTCGACATAAATAACTAAAAAATGTACACGGATTTATGAAAACCCCATTGTTAAAAATGTTGATGATCAGCGTGAGGAATGCTATTGGGGCACCACACGCCTGCTGTTATGATTTTTTGCACTGCAAAAATAAAGAATAAAATAAAAAAAAAGCTAGCGGGCTAATAGTTCGGACAAACCAGCTATCAGACGCTGGGAAAGGGGGTGACTTTCTGACATTGGCTTCTTACGCTCAAACATGTCCTTGACAGACACCTGACTGTGGGCAGATGAGCGGGAACTGCTCAAGGCGAGAGACGGAGTGGCGGATGGTTGAGAGGGGGCAAGGAGGACAGCAGTGGTTGACGTGGCTGAAGATGCTGGACCAGGAGGAGGATGGCGGCTTTGAGTTTGTGTGCTGCTTGTACTCATGTGTTGATCCCACAGGCGTTTGTGATGTGCGATCATGTGCCTACGCAAAGCAGTTGTACCTAGGTGGGTGTTGGACTTCCCACGACTCAGTTTCTTTTGGCACAGGTTGCAAATGGCAACGCTGTTGTCAGAGGCAGACACACAAAAAAAATGCCACACTGCTGAGATCTTCAATGACGGCATTCTGGTGGTGGACACATCATGCGTTGATTGGCGTGCTGTCGGGCTGACCCCGGGTGCCGATGCATGCTGTCTGACTGTGCCACTAGCTCCCTGCGACGACCTCCCGCTGCTTCCAACTGGTCTCCTCCTCCTCCTCCTCTCTGTCTCCCCATCTGAACTTTCATCCTGTTCTTCTTCTTGCCGAGCGGGCACCCACGTGACATCCATCGTCATTGTAATAAACGTTTAACTCGCAAGTTGGAATAAACTTGGAACTAATAATAAGATTAATAACTAAAAATAATAACTTAAAATAATAACTTAAAAACTGAGTGTGAAGTCAGAGTCCACACTCCTTGCTTTCGGCAATTCAATAATATTTATTAAGAAAGGCTAATTAAACACATAAACAATACATATACATTTGAAATAGGCTAGCATATGTTGCTACTAAAACTAGTCATTGACTGAATGGAAAGAAGGCTAAATTAACATAGCAAAACAGGCATAGACACATGATACAGTTACCACTCCATCGATCAGCAGCTGAGAGTAAGAGAGAGAGAGGGTGTGTATAGTGGGGAGAGGGGAGAGAGAGAGAAGGTGAGGAGGGTGAATTCAAAGAGAGGTAATTCAAAAGAGACGTAATTCAAAAGAGACAGAAAATGTGCTATTCACAGGGCTTTAAACAGGTTAGCCCCTCCTTCTGCTGGACACACCTCCCTTAGTCAATCCCTTAGGATGTAACAGAACCAGAGTGCCTCCTGGGGGAAGGGGGATTGCATTGGAAGGGAATGGAGGAGGAGTTTATCAACAACCCAACTGATTTTGCCTGGTGAAAGGCCATGTGCTTCACAGAGGACTCCATTATTGCCTAAGGGTAGAATGGGGGCTTGAATCCCTGTATTAGAACACAATAACACTTCATTGGCATACAGTTTGGCTGTTAATCAGATCCCCCCACTTATTACAGTCATCATCAACCGCTTCACTTGTATCTGACAACTCCGCAAAGGAAGCAGCAGCGGGTACAACATCATCATCATCACACCGTACGTCAATGTGTGTAATGCTGCCTGCCTGAGACATAGACCAGATATGAGTGGCACTGTGCAGTAGCAGAGGTTGGCAGAGTACACGCTGTAGGCCTGACACACCCGCTTGAAGACAACTAGCTGCTATTCAATCTATAACAGTGAAAAAAGTTTTTTGTTTTTAAATGCACGCTATTGTGACACCAGATATGAGTGGCAAAGTGCACTTGCAGAGGTTGGCAGAGTACATGCTGAAGGCCTGACACCCGCTTGAAGACAACTAACTGCTATTCAATCTATAACAGTGAAAAAAGTTTTTTGTTTTTAAATGCACGCTATTGTGACACCAGATATGAGTGGCAAAGTGGACTGGCAGAGGTTGGCAGAGTACAGGCTGAAGGCCTGACACACCCGCTTGAAGGACACTGACTGCTATTAGCTTACAGTGAAAAACGTTTTTTGTTTTTAAAGGCACGCTATAGTCACACCAGATATGAGTGGCAAAGTGCACTTGCAGAGGTTGGCAGAGTACACACTGAAGGCCTGACACTCAGACGCTTGCAGACAACTAACTGCTATTCGATCTATTACAGTGAAAAAAGTTTTTTGTTTTTAAATGTCAAGCTTAAGCTATTGTGACACCAGATATGAGTGGTGGCACTGGGCAAGTGGGCACAGTATCCACTGTGAGCCTGACACAGAAGCTGGCAGACAACTAACTGCTATTCAATCTATTACAGTGGAAAAACTTTTTTCTTTTTAAAAGCACGCTATTGTCACACCTGATATGAGTGGCAAAGTGGACTGGCAGAGGTTGGCAGAGTACACGCTGAAGGTCTGACACCCGCTTTAAGGACACTGACTGCTATTAGCTTACAGTGGAAAAACTTTTTTTCTTTGTAAAGGCACGCTATAGAGACACCAGATATGAGTGGCTAAGTACACTTGCAGAGGTTCGCAGAGTACACGCTGAAGGCCTGACACCCACTTGAAGACAACTAACTGCAATTCAATCTATAACAGTGAAAAAAGTTTTTTGTTTTTAAATGTCAAGCTTAAGCTATTGTGACACCAGATATGAGTGGTGGCACTGGGCAAGTGGGCACAGTATCCACTGGGAGCCTGACATAGAAGCTGGCAGACAACTAACTGCTATTCAATCTATAACAGTGAAAAAAGTTTTTTTTTTAAAGGCACGCTATAGTCACACCAGATATGAGTGGCAAAGTGCACTTGCTGAGGTTGGCAGAGTACACGCTGAAGGCCTGACACCTGCTTGAAGACAACTAACTGCTATTCAATCTATAACAGTGAAAAAAAATTTTTTTTTAAATGTCAAGCTTAAGCTATTGTGACACCAGATATGAGTGGTGGCACTGGGCAAGTGGGCACAGTATCCACTGTGAGCCTGACACATAAGCTGGCAGACAACTAACTGCTATTCAATCTATTACAGTGAAAAAAATTGTTTTGTTTTTAAATGTCAAGCTTAAGCTATTTTGACACCAGATATGAGTGGTGGCACTGGGCAAGTGGGCACAGTATCCACTGTGAGCCTGACACAGAAGCTGGAAGACAACTAACTGCTATTCAATCTATTACAGTGAAAAAAAATATATTTTAAATGTCAAGCTTAAGCTATTGTGACACCAGATATGAATGGTGGCACTGGGCAAGTGGGCACAGTATCCACTGTGAGCCTGACACAGAAGCTGGCAGGCAGGCAACTGCAATTAGAAAAAAAGCAGACTGATGTTCTAGCCCTAAAAAGGGCTTTTTGGGGTGCTGTTCTTACAGCAGAGGTCAGATGAGTCCTTCAGGACTGTAGTGGACACTGAATACCCTAGCCTAGCTATCAATTTCCCTATCTAATGAGCAGCAGCTACACTTTCCCTCCTCTATCTAAGAATGCAGCTTCAGAACGAATCTAAAATGGATGCTGTACAGGAGGTGGGAGGGTCTGGAAGTGAGGGTCTGCTGCTAATTTGCTGGAATGTGTCTGCTGACCGTGAGGCACAGGGTCAAAGTTTGCTCAATCATGATGAATAGGGGGCAGATCGAACCGCGCATGTGTTCGCCCGCCGCGGCGAACGCGAATACGCTATGTTCGCCAGGAACTATTCGCCAGCGAACAGTTCTGGACATCACTAGTACCAAGACATTAAAGATGTATTCAGCAAAACGCGCTATGCCACCTAAGGGAGCAGTCTATGCTCTGTCACCTCAGGAGAGTAGAGTGGAAGACTGCATTTAATACCAGAAGTGGACACTATGAATATCTAGTGATGCCATTCGGGTTGTGCAATGCTCCAGCGGTTTTCCAAGATTTCATAAATGATGTACGCAGGGATTACATTTACTCGTTTGTCTTGGTCTATCTGGATGATATCCTTATTTATTCTCCTGACATTCAGACTCACCACGATCACGTTAGACAAGTTCTGCAGACTTTGTTAAAGAATCAAATTTATTGTAAATTAGAAAAATGCATCTTTGACCAATCTGAAGTACAGTTTTTGGGATATAATATCTCTGCCTCTGGGTTTCAGATGGATCCTAAAAAGCTGGAATCGGTTCTACAATGGCCTTTACCCACTGGGTTGAAAGCCATTCAAAGGTTCATTGGTTTTGCCAACTATTACAGAAGGTTTATAAAGGGATTTTCTTCAGTAATAGCCCCATCACCAATATGACACACAAGGGGGTTAGCAGTACGATATGGTCTAAGGAGGCTATAGAAGCCTTTGAAGCTCTCAAACAGCGGTTTGCCTCCGCCGACATATTAATACATCCTGACACCAGTAAACCTTTCATACTGGAAGTTGATGCATCAGAGACAGGGGTAGAACAGTTCTCTCCCAAAGGGAGAGCCAGGATACTCCATTGCATCCTTGTGGTTACTTCTCTAGAAAGTTGTCTCCTGCCGAGCGCAATTATGATATTGGCAATAGGGAATTGTTGGCCATTATTCTAGCTCTCAAGGAGTGGCGACATCTTTTAGAGGGTTCCAAGGACCCCCTTTTGATCATTACTGATCACAAAACCCTGGTTTACATAGGAGATCCTAAACGATTGTCTTCTAGACAAGCTAGGTGGTCTCTGTTCCTTGCTCGCTTTAATTTTCTTATTACTTATAGACCTGGTTCTAAAAATGTCAAGGCTGATGCCTTATCCAGACAGTTTGATACGGAGTCTATACAAGAGCAAGAAAAGTCTCATATCATTCCCCCGGAATGTATCATTGCTTCCACTATCCTTTCATTGTCCTCTCTGCTGCTTGGCTCCATCACGGAGGCTCAGTCTCAGGCGCCCTGCGGTAAACCTCAGGACAAATTGTTTGTTCCATTGAGGGAAAGGGTTAATATCATGAAGGTGTTTCACGACAATGTGTCTGCTGGTCACCCAGGTATTAATCAATCCACTTCTGCTATCATGAGGTCATTCTGGTGGGATTCCCTCAGGAAGGATGTTAAAGAGTATGTGCAGGCTTGTTCTGTTTGTGCGGTTTTCAAAGTACCTCATAAACTCCCTTGTGGCTTGTTACAACCTCTTCCCATTCCTGAGGTCCCATGGTCCCACTTGTCTATGGATTTAATTGTAAAACTTCCTAGTTCTAATGGTTATACCACTATTCTCATGGTTATGGCCCATTTTTCTAAAATGGCTCACTTCATCCCTCTCAAGAAATTACCGTCATCTCAAGACCTGGTACTGATCTTTATACGTGAGATTGTCCGTCTGCATGGCATTCCTCACAATATTGTATCTGATAGAGGTTCTCAGTTTGTATCCCGGTTTTGGAGGGCTTTCAATAAGCAATTGGGGATTGAATTGTCTTTTTCATCCTCTTACCACCCCCAGACTAATGGTACAGCTGAGAGGGCTAACCAGTCTTTGGAGTTATACTTGCGTTGTTTCGTTAATAGCACTCAAGACAATTGGTCCGAATTATTACCATGGGCCGAGTTTGCTAGGAACAATGCTGACCATGACTCCTCTGGGCATAGTTCATTTCTTGTTAATAATGGCCGGCATCCTACTGTCCTACCGGCTGTTTTTTCTGATACGGCTATTCCTGCTTTGGATAACCGTCTGGCTTCCATCCGTGATACCCGAGTTAAAGTTCAATCTGCTCTGGTTACTGCTGCTGACCGTTTCAAGCATTTTGCTGATACACGTCGAGGTGCCAACCCTGTTTACCAAGTGGGTGAGAGGGTTTGGTTATCTTCTCGTAACATCAGGCTCAAAGTCCCTAGCATGAAATTTGCTCCTAGGTTCCTTGGACCGTTTTGTGTCCTTCGTAGGATCAATCCTGTTGCGTACTCTCTGGCCCTTCCGGCCTCCTTGAAAATTCCCAATACCTTTCATGTGTCCTTACTCAAACCTCTTGTGTGCAATAAATATACTGTCTCAAGTGTCCCTCCTCCTCCCTTAGTTGTTTCTGGACAGGAAGAGTATGAGGTCTCCTCCATAATTGATTCCAGGTTTTCTCGGGGCACTTTACAGTACTTGGTGGATTGTAAAGGTTATGGACCAGCCAATTGTTCTTGGGTTCCAGCATCTGACATACATTAGGAAAAAGAAAGAGGAGTTAAGGGCTGCACTATTAATAGAGGAATAGTACCATAAAACTTCAACTAATTAGTGTATATAAACAGCAAGTGGTAAAACCTAGGTATAATAATCTCTATGCAATAATATACAAAATATTAAAAATATAAAAAACAGAGTCCATCCAGATGTTCAGTAAAGATCAGAGTGGTAAAATTTTTTGAATAAAATCAAATAAAAACAGTCTCACTGATATATGGATATGGGTCTGTGTACAATCCTCAGGAGTTGATCCGTCCGGGTTGTAGATGATCCGTATATGTGAAGATAAAAGAAAGCACAGAAAGCTGCCAATAGTGAAATATTGTTGCTCCAAGATAAAAATAGGTAAAAAGGAGGGTTTTTCACTCTCTGGATGAAAGGCACTTAGTGGTATAATCCCCACTATGGGATATACTGGAGGGGTAGGTCCGTCCGTCCGGCTTGGGTTCCGTCGTTATTCATAAGGTATAAGAAACAGCAAATAGTGCTCTCAGTAAGAACAATAAAATAAAATAAAATATACTCACAAGAGAAGAGCAGAAATTACTGCTCTATTTCACAGCACTGGTGGAATTATCCCCACCTATGGATTTCTTGAAGCGGGATACAGTATAAAATTAGAATAAAAAATGCCAGGAATAATAATAGTGTATATGACAAAAATAAGTAAAAGATTGGTCCTATAAAAAAGGTAACCAAAAATAACTTATTATTATAAAATATACAATTTAAAACCATTAACGCGTTTCACCTTTAAGGCTTCATCAAAATGGTAATAGAATAATACACCTGGCATAAAACCGTATTTATAGGAGTACACTGTATTTGAAAATGGCGCCAAAATCTGTTGCACCAATTACAAGCAAGTTTAAAAGTTTTTTTTAAAACAGCATCAAAATAGATATAAAACAAGATAGTAGCTTACATGTAAGTTATACTGACCATAAAATATATGTTATTGTGCAAAACGAAGCTTGTGGGGCGATATTAAACAATATTTATGGAGTCACGTGATCGGGGCTGAGGGTACGCTATGCTCCTTGGGAAATGTAGTCATGCCGGTCACTAGGTGTATGGGGGAGGTGGTGAGCGGACTGACTGCTCAAATCAACAGTCAGCCACTCCCACTATGCGAAGTGGAACAATGGGGGGACCACATAACTACATAGCAATCTATTGAATAAAAACTTTATTAAATAAAAACCTATTGAATAAAAACAGATGAAAACAAAATAGGAAATGAACATAAATACTGAGCATAGGACAATATTGACAAACATAATATAATAATTGGAACATATTAAAAACATAGGTAAATATTTAAATAAAATAAAATAAAAATAAAATAGTAATAGTAAGATGAAAATAAGTAGTTTATATAATAAAAAATTATGCAGATCAAAGTCAGCATTTAAGCCCAGAGGTGCAAGGGTCTGTAACCTATAGACCCATTCCATTTCTGTTTTTCCTAAAATGTTTTTTATGTCACCTCCTCTCCAGGGTAGGGTACATTTTTTTTATCCCCATACATTTAAGCATTTTTGGATCTTTATTGTGAATTAAAAAGTGTTTTGATACAGAATGGTTTAGGTATCCATTTTTCATATTTCTACAATGTTCGCTTAGCCTCGTTTTTAAACATCTTGTAGTCATTCCGACATATTGGAAGCCACATGGGCATTCCAATAAAGAAATCACATTTTTAGTATTACAGCTTATAAATTCTTTTACTTTGTAAGTATTTTTAGTCCTATTTGAAATAAATTCTGTCATTTTAGGTGGCAATGTAGAGTCAGTGGTCTTACATACAATACATGTTTTGCATTTTAAAAAAAAACCTTTTGATTGGGGAAAGAAAGATAAGTTTTTAGGTGGAATTATTTTAGTAAAATTCGTGGTTAAAATTGATTTGAAATTGGGAGCTCCTCTAAAAATTATATTTGGCTTTTTTGGGATAATTTTGCTAAGTTTGTTGTCTTGTTCTAAAATATGCCAATGTTTTTTAATGATCTTTTTTATTTCTCTACTTTTATTGTTGTAAATAAAAATGATGGGGAGGAGTATAGAGTCATTTTTAGTTTTTGGTTTGTATGTTAGGAGCTCATCCCTATCTTTGGCTTTTATCTCATTAATGTTATCTTTTAAATCAGTTTCTAAGTAGTTCTTTTCCATAAATTTATTTTTTTAAATATCAGCTTGTTCGTTAACATTTTCTACATCAGTACAGTTTCTGTGTAATCTTAAAAATTGGCTTTTAGGGGCACTATCAAGCCAAGGTTTATAATAGCAGCTGTTTTTATCAATTGCTGTGTTAACACAGACTTTTTAAAAAAAGGTTTTCGTGTGAATTTTTCCATTTTTTATAAATATATTAAGATCTAAAAAGTGTATTTGTTCTCTACTAAATTCATGGGTTAAAATTATACCTCTGTTATTAGTATTAAGAACTATATCTGATATACATGCTGGCCGCAAGATTCGCTATTTTCACGCCAAATTTCCTCTGTAGCCTGGTCCTGCCCGCCCGGTGGGCGTTCTTCAGGTGGGGGGTAATGTCACGTATTCATCCGCTTCTAAAAATGTGGTTAATGACATTTACTGTCCACACAGGAAAAGTTGTGCCGAGCAGCAACCTAATCCACAGAAGGGTTAATGCTGAGCAGCATTTATGCAAATGAGAACCTGGTAACTGCCTTTGGGGTCAAAGGCCGGTTACATCCTATCAGATCTAGAGGAGGGGTATTTAGGCCCAGTTCTCATCCTGCTCAGTGCCCTTTCGTTTCCCTTGTGGTTTTCCGAGAGCGCGTTATTGATTCTGGTAATTCTGGTTATTTGACTTTGGCATTGTTTTTGACTTCCCTATTTTCTGGCAGCCCTGACTCCTGGCTTTTCTTTATCGTTGTGTCTCCTTCTGTATCCCTTGACCTCGGCTATTCCTGACTATTCTTTGGTACGTTAGTCCGGCCATTCTAAGGTCCGGTATACGTTACCTCTCAGTCCTCTGTGTTACACAATTCTACGTGCTGGATCATTCTGTAATCCTGACACACCTGAATTCAGAAATTGCCCATGCACTCTTCCCTACAATACTCACATTGCCCATGATATGACACACAATACTCACATTGCCCATAACATGATCCACAATACTAACATTGCCCAAGATATGACACACAATACCCACATTGCCCATGATATGACACACCATACTCACATTGCCCATAACATTAACCACAATACTCACATTGCCCAAGATATGACACACAATACCCACCTTGCCCATGATATGACACACCATTCCCATATTACCCATGATATGACCCACAATACTCATTTTGCCTATGAAATCTCCTTGCTCATCTGGCCTTACAGGAAGCAGATACAGCTGCCAACTTACTGTCTCTCTAACAGGAGATAGATCTTGGCTGCAATTAAGAAGTATGTGAATGAAAACAGCAGAAGGACTGAAGGAGGAGTTGTGGGAAAATATCACTAAAAGAAAGTGAAGTGGCTTTATTAAAATTAAATTGTCACTTCTCTGGAAATCACACTATTGAATAAAACATTTTCAGTGGCAAAAAAGAGCAACATTTATAATGATTCCAGCCAGAATGGAGATAAATGTGCAGATTTCTACATTTAAATTTTATTTTTCAAACCTTACAAAACTGTTAACTAAATATAACACATAAGTAACAGAATATAAAAAATTCTAGGAAAGGGCAGTTACTTTCTAAAAAGGATGGATCTTTTGCAGGAGAGGAGTTTATTACAGAGGGAGACTAATGAGGAATAGAGGTTATTAAGAAGGATATGGATGGAGCAAATAGAGTTAAATGGATATGGAGTTGGACCTGGACGGAGCAAATAGAGAATTAAGAAGGAAGGATACTCATTGAGGAGATGGGTTATTAAAAAGGTGGACTGATGAAGGAGAGGGAACTCCATCAGTTAAGAATGTAGAAAATTGAAGGCAGAGAGGGTCTATTAAAGAGGAGGATGTTTGAGGCAGGAGAGGTGTTATTAGGGAGGAGGGAGATATGTTGATTTTGTAGAAGAAGTCTGATAGGAGGACAAAGTAGATAAAACGAAAACTGTTGATGAACTTTTGAAGAAAGAGCGGGACTAATGGGACGTTTAGAGTGTCCCTGTGAAACAGCAATGCTACTTTTGAGTTTTTACATAATCAGAAGATATGTTTGAGATAAAGCATTGAGCCCCTTTCTTACAAAACATAACAATATTCAGAAAATATTAGTAAAGCAAACATACATAACCTGAAATGTGTTTTAGAAAAAGAGATTTAATTTTTTTGTCATTTTGCTATTCCTATTATATCATATGTGTCATTGTATGTGTAAGGGAACTCAAACATACAGAACCTAATCTACAACAGAATATACATATTACCATATTACCCGACCTTAGAGTGGCTGAGCTTAATTTATGAATACTGAAAGCGATAGTCCAAGTCAGGGGTAGGGGAAAAAAAGAAGTAAAAGGGTAGACAAGCCAATTGCATGAACACAGAAATTAGAATAAACTATATAGTCGGTTACAGTAGATCAACATTGTCTAAAACGCACTATTGTAACAAACTAGAACCGCAACAGAGCAATTGAGAATGAGAAAGGCTGGGTTTTAAATAGCTGTGGCTTAATTTTGATTCAACCACGTCGTTAAAAAGCGCCAGAAGATGCGAGGCTGGCAAATTGCAGATTTTGCAGCATTTGCAATTTAATTTGCACCCGCCGAATCGGCTTTCTGGGGTGCGCCAATCGAACATATGCACAAGCTTATATAAACAGACACACACGAGCAGCATGCAATGTCCAAATCGATTTTGGAGAGGTGAAAGGAAGCCCTGGAACAGGTTAGCATGACAATATGTAACCCTTACCATAGCCATTGATTCCAAACATCTCCAGTATAAATTTAATTATGGTTAAAGGAGCACGATAGTGTCAGGAAAACAAACTTGTTTTCCTGGCACAATAGGGTCATTAGGTCCCCCACCCTCAGGGCCCCCCTCCTGCTGGCTGAAGGACTTAAAACTCCTTCAGTCAGTTGCCTTTCACCAGCGCCGGGCTCCCTCTGTGCTGGGGAACTCACCACCCCCTGCCGATGTCAGGTCCAAATGCGCATGCGCGCCAAGAGCGTCTTCTCATTGTGATTTCACAGTGAGAATCGCGGAAGCGCCTTTAGCGGCTGTCAGTGAGACAGCCACTAGAGGCTGGATTAACCCTCAGTGAAACCTAGAGTTCAGCTCCAGGATTAAAACTAGAGGGACCTGGCAACCAGACCACATCATTGAGCTAGGTGCCTTTCCACTTTCTGTTAGACAGAAGATGCCTGACATACCTCCCAACATTTCAAATGGTCAAAGAGGGGCCCTTTCATTTTAGGAGTGTGAGTGGGGTTGTGACAAAACGCCTTTTGTCACTGGATGGTTAGGTGACAATCATGGAACTGAAATCGGCTACACATTTCACCGAACACCGCTGACCCCTACCTTTTCCTGCACTGAGTTTTCAGCTGCAGAGACTAACTCCCGTTCGAATATTCGAACGGCCCCGTTCTGTGTTATTTTCTGTGTAAAATAGACCGACCGCACAGCCGAAATCTCTGGAACAGTTTTGGGCAGGAAAATGTACTGGAGGGATTTGTATGATTTTTGGTTATGTTTATATTTAAAGTATGCTGATTCTGAATATGTATGTTTTATGTGAATATGATGCATATTTTTAAAGTTACAGTGTATGTAGGGGGGGGGAGGGTTGTATGTTTGTGCTGGGTGTGTTTTACGGTTTTCCTGTAAATGATTGGTTGTTCTGTGTCCCACCCTGTGGGATGTACCCTTGCATGGGGACTTGCATAAAAGCCAGTGTGTGGTCATTAAAAGTTCAAATCATCTTGGACCTTCATGAAGTTTCGGCTCATGTTTGGGGGATTGCTATAATCACTATACTCCCTAGGGTATAATCACTAAGCTCTGCTAAAAGCTGGTTCTTGTTCCTGCTCTCTGGAATTCTGAGAAGTTGACCTACTGGAAGCTGAACCCTGGTCTTGGGTCCAGAGTGGGTGGAGACGACGAGACTCCAACCAAGCTGCGGTGGTTCGTGGGGTCTGCAGTGGTTATAGTGTCTGGAGGAGTGCTTGGAGTCCTCGGGAAGCACTAGGAGCATCCATCAACGGAAGGTATCCGGTCGGGGTGCCAGAGGTTCCATACAGGGGGTTATATCTAAACACATTAATGAAGCTCTATTAAACACTTGACATACCAACATTATGTAGCTCCTAGAATAGAGGGACAGTGAGATTTGGGCATGAAATAGAGACTGTCTCTCCTAAATAAGTTGGGACACTTGGGAGGTATGCTGAGATAATATTGACCCAGGATTGGTTCCATCCTATTCATCGTACAGCGCTGTGGACTTAATTGGACCTTTATATTATAATAATAATAATAATGAGGATGGGTTTCAAGGTTCTAGCTTTTTCAGTGGTAACCAATTAAAAGCCTGTTAGGTAGGCCCTAGTTCATTAAAGGTTTGCGCAAATTGATGGCAAAATCATCTTTGAATGAGGTATCACTGTAAATTCCTGTTACATTGGTGTCATGAATTTATTTGACACACTTACCTATACATCTCTACTCTTTCCTTCTAAATACTTGACTAAACTAAGATTGTCAAAAAAACAACAACTTTGTTTTTGTTCTAAAGTAAAGTAAAGCCATTTTGGCCCAACAGTTTTTAATTTCTCTATCGATTTACCTCAATTCTAAGGATTGATTAAATAACCCTGGGTTTCTTCACTAAATCATGAAATGACAGGAATTACCTAAGGAATTTCAAAATTAAGGTCAAATCAGCTGATCTGGAAATGCCATTGCAGTTTTGGTATTGGATACTTTAGTATTGGATACGCAAACACAACCAATGCACTTTCAATTACAACAAGTGCTATATGCACCACAGAAGACACTACACACCCCATCACTCTATCTCCCATCACAATATTTTTTTTTTTTTTTTTTACTATAACCACTGCTATTCAATTGATCTGTAAAATTCCCATTATAATAAGTGTAATGTCAATCATAGCCACTCTTAGAGTAAATCTCATTAAAACAAAAACAATTTCCATTTAATAACCATTGCAATACTAAAGACAACTTTGAGATAAAGCTGCTACCCTAACCATCAATAATACCAATTCAATTGACATTTTAAGGGCTATAACATTCTTTCTACATTATTTTTTTTATCATGTATGTTTTTGAAATAGTTGTAAGCATTCTTAGAAGTTTCTATCCACAAAATGATGGAGGAGAGAAAAAAAGAAAACTATGCAATTCATGTACCACGAACTATATACTGAGAAGCACCAGGATACAAGGACGCTGATGACGTGCTGCGACCTTCACCCTCAAGCTTGCGTGAGCCGCATCACGCTGTCCCCCGTTCTTCCCAGCGGGCGGAAGGATATTTTCTTTTTGTATCAGGATCCGGGCTAGGAGAAGGATGCAGATGGGATCGCTGTGTGGCTGCCAGCTCCAGGCGCTGTGATCTCACGTTTTCCCTGCAGTGAGTAACATTGCAACCCGTAACCGCCCTGACTCCATCCCGCAGGCCTGCTCTGTGCTCCCTCCTCCTGTCTGGGCTCTGGCCGAGCGATAACGCGGAGTCTGCCAGTGTCCCTCAACCAAGGCCCCGCCCCCAGGCCCTCCCCCTGCCCGCTGCAGAGAGAAGGTGTGTGCGGTGCCTGTGGGCAATAAATGGGGGTCTCAGAGACCCCCACACTGTGTCAGTCAGCACTGAGCTCCTGGGATCTGGGCTCTGGGCTAGGCTTCCCTTAATACACAGACTGCCACAGGTTAACCATCATCATAATAACTAGACTGCCACAGGTTAACCATCATCATAATATTATATACCATAATAACTAGACTGCCACAGGTTAACCATCATCATAATATTATATACCATAATAACTAGACTGCCACAGGTTAACCATCATCATAATATTATATACCATAATAACTAGACTGCCACAGGTTAACCATCATCATAATATTATATACCATAACAACTAGACTGCCACAGGTTAACCATCATCATAATATTATATACCATAACAACTAGACTGCCACAGGTTAACCGACATCATAATATATACCATAACAACTAGACTGCAACAGGTTAACCATCATCATAATATATGCCATAACAACTAGACTGCCACAGGTTAACCGTCATCATAATATATACCATAACAACTAAACTGCCACAGGTTAACCGACATCATAATATATGCCATAACAACTAGATTGCCACAGGTTAACCATCATCATCTGGCAGGTTAACCATCATCATAATATATACCATAACAACTAGACTGCCACAGGTTAACCGACATCATAATATATACCATAACAACTAGACTGCCACAGGTTAACCGTCATCATAATATATACCATAACAACTAGACTGCCACAGGTTAACCATCATCATAATGTACTCCATAACAACTAGACTGCCACAGGATAGACATCATCATAATGTACTCCAAAATAACTAGAATGCCAAAGGCTAGCCATTATTAGAAATGTATCTCATAATAACTAGACTGCCACAGGTTAGCCATCATCATCTGGCAGCTTTAAGCATCATCAGAAATGTACTCAATAATAACTAGACTGCAACAGGTTAGTAATCATTACAAATGTACTACATGAGAACTAGACTGCCACAGGTTAGCAATCATTAGAAATGTATCCCATAATAACTAGACTGCCCCAGGTTAGCCATCATCATCTGGCAGGTTTAAGCATCGTCAGAAATGTACTCAATAATAACTAGACTGCCACCGGTGAATTATCATAATAAATGTACTCTGTAAGAACTAGGTTGACAAAGGTTAGGTATCATCACATATGTATTCCAGAACAACTAGCATGCCACAGATTAGTCGGCATCATTTGGCAGGTTTGAGCATCATCAGAAGTGTTATCCATAACAACTAGGCTGCCCCTGGTTAGTTATCATCAGATATGTTCTCCACAACAACTAAAGTTTCCACAGGTTAGCCATCATAATAAATGTAAACAATATCAGCTAAACATCTACTGGCTAGCCATTGTTAGCCATATAATTTGGTTAGCTAAGAGACCCGGTTAGCTATCTGCAGCTGATTGGGCTGGTTGTGCACTTTGGGAAATGTATCTAAAAACTACCAACATTTGTTTTGCTTTTTATTCTTCATCCTTTGGCTGGTTATGCATAGTGGAAATTATACTTAGCACATAGACAGGCAGCTATGAGGAAAAATAATAATTAGTCTTCAAGTGGATATGGACATTTACCAGTAACCAGTCGAAGATTAGGCAGCTTTGCACACAGAGAGATTCCCTAAATGCTTAAATCCTAACTCCCCATGTATGTGAATACTATGCAAGTAGAAGTAGCAGCAAGCACGTCTCGCTATGCCTCATTTCAGGGCTAAAAGTACAGACTCAGGCATAAAAGTTCCTGCCACTATAAATGTGTGCAAAAAGGGAATATGTTTCAGAATGCAATATTTTACTTGTGTTTGTAGGAAAAATGTGCACATGTATGAATGCAGGGGTATGCAGTGGATCAGCGGGCATGTGCATGCAGGGGAAGGCCACTGTGTGTGAACAACCGAGCATGTATTGTAACACTTTTCCCATCCTATGTTATTTTCCCACTTCTGCCCCATGTCATTGATCCCTGTCCTCTACATCCAAAGGGACATAAAGTGGACTATTTTTACATGTGGAGGAAAGTGGCAGACCATTGCTGCATTTATTTCCTCACTATATCTCTTCCCCATCAACCTACACCACTAGCTCCTCTCATTTTCACTACCCTCTTTCTTTAAATTTTCCTCCCTTATTTGGTCTCTTATGGTCTCCTATGTTTCTGTGCTATGCTTTTACCTTTCCAAGCAGGTGGAATCATCCCTGGTATCTAATGTGAGCAGTGCTGTATGGAGTTGTCTTTTATCCACTGCAGAAAACCTTAAACTGTGTTCATTACATTGCTTTAGTACATTAAAGGGGCACTATAGTCACCAGAACAACTGCAGCTTAATGTAGTTGTTCTGGTGTGTATAGTATGTCCCTGCAGGCTTTTTGCTGTAAACAAAACATTTCTTCCTAGGGACACCTTCAGTCAGATGGCCACTAGAAAATAGAAAATAAAAGGTTAAGGTCCAAAAGAATGGACCTTAAATGTAGAGGATAAAACACACTGAAAAGTACACCTCTCAACTGAAAGAAAGGACTCCACTAGAAAATCCTTATAAATGCAATAGGAAATATATTAGATGACTAATCTAATGTGGTTTCAGGAGTGGTGTATACCTTTAAATGTTAAAAATGACATGCAGCAATGTTAGAATAGCATAGTCTGTCTTAAATAGCCAAAATAAATACAGTATCAATGTGCTAAATAACAATGAGTCCAATAGTATAAGAAGTGTCTCTATATAGATACAATTGACATGCAGCATCTATCTATATAGAGACACTTCTTATACTATTGGACTCATTGTTATTTAGCACATTGATACTGTATTTATTTTGGCTATTTAAGACAGACTATGCTATTCTAACATTGCTGCATGTCATTTTTAAAATTTAAAGGTATACACCACTCCTGAAACCACATTAGATTAGTCATCTAATATATTTCCAGATGGCCACTAGAGGTGCTTCCTGGGTCCAAGCTCTGGATGTAGATGCTGAATTTTCCCCTTAGAGATGCATTGAGTCAATGTGTCTTTGTGAGGAGATGTGATTGGCCAAGACAGACGATGTTTGGCTCCGCCACACCTCCTTGACTGAGATCATCAGAATTGATCCCATGGGAAAGCATAGGATTGGCTGAGATCATCCATTCTGAGGATGGCAGCCAAGGGGTTGGGGCCAGCATTGGCAGACCCGTGCGACTCTGGATAAAGGCAAGTTTTTTGTTTTTTTTTATTCAAGGGGTGGTCGGGCAGCTAAAATGGATTTTTAACACCATAGGGTCAGGAATACACATTTGTGTTCCTGACCCTATAGTGTTCCTTCAAAGTATGACTCATCACAGGATAAGTCACTGGGTAGCTGTGCTTTTCTGTAGTGGACTGAATAGAGCTTGGCGCCGCTGCACTTCACACTACAGACCGGAATTGTGGTACTGGAGCCCCCAGAGCTGCTCCTGTCTTACCTGGTGGTTGCATTTGGTATTCTGGCTCTCGTAATCTAAAGTTCGTCTGCCAGTGATTGGTTTCTTCTCACCAGTGGTGAGAGAGTTAGTTTGAGTTGTGCCTCATTGGAACTTTGGCAGTGTATTGATGGTTGAGAATGATGAGAGATGTAATTCAACAGCATCCTCCCATCGTGAAACTTGGCATTTGTCCATTGCTACTAAGCCATTGTTTGTATTTCTTTCCTAAATATCTGTTTGCAAATCCAGCACTGAATTTTCATCTCTGTATTTGTGTGTTTTGTAAAACCTTTTGTGTCAGAACAGTGTAAAAATACATACTTAAAAATAAGATAAACATACAAAATCCCTGTGTGATCGGATTTCTGAGACTCAAACACCTATGTGGGATCCCTTTAACCCCTTAAGGACGCATGACGGAAATTTTCCGTCATTGCAGCACTCCCCTTAAGGACGCATGACGGAAAATTTGCGTCATAAATGAAAATTAACCCCTGATTGCCACAATCGCGGCAATCGTGGGGTTAATCTTCCTGTAGTGTGTCTCCCTATCGGAGGCACACTACCATGGGCAGTTTCACTGATTCAGCCCATGTGATCGCTCTGACCGGCAGTCAGAGTGATCACACGTGCTGCAGTGAAACCCGATCTGTTTCCCTGCAGCTCCATGTGAGCTGTGAACAGCAGAGAGACAGATCTGTGCTGATCTGTCTCTGGCTGTAAAAAAAAAAAGTGTTAGTAACAAAATCCCACCCCCCCTCACCTCTTTCAAATAAAATGTAACCCCTTCCCTGCCCTTTGATCACTGCCTGCAGTGATCAAAATACAGATCACAGTATTTCACTGTGATCTGATTTTTTTCTTTTAACCCCTGAGGGTTAACTTTTATTTTTTTTAATCCTCAGCGGTTAAATGTATTTAATTCTTTTAAATATTTTAAAATATTTATTTATTTAGCTAAGGTGGGTAGAGGTTAGTGGGGAAATTTGGGGATTTACGGTTAGGCTAGTTAGGGGTTAAAAGTAAAAAAAAAAAAAGTTAAAAAAACTTTTGAAAAGTTTAAACAAAGTTTTAAAATAGTAAAATAAGTTGTTAAATGCTAAATAAAACTTTTTAAAAGTTAAAAAAAACTTTTAAATAGTTAAAAAAAAAAAATTAAAAAAGGGGGAAAATGCGTATTACCTCTACACTTGGTACAGGCTAGCGAAAAAATTATACCACGGTAAGGTTTCAAATATGCCTTTTGAAACACCCTGGGGTGTCTTCTTTAGGAAATGGTATGCCTTTATGGGGTAGCTGGAATAATTAACCTACAAACAAACCTCCAAAGTGGGGTATGGACACAGCGTAAAAATGTAAAGTTTGAAAAAACTTTTAAAAAGTTAAAAAAAAATTAAAAAAGGGGGAAAATGCGTATTACCGCTACACTTGGTACAGGCTAGCGAAAAAATTATACCACGGTAAGGTTTCAAATATGCCTTTTGAAACACCCTGGGGTGTCTTCTTTAGGAAATGGTATGCCTTTATGGGGTAGCTGGAATAATTAACCTACAAACAAACCTCCAAAGTGGGGTATGGACACAGCGTAAAAATGTAAAGCTTGAAAAAACTTAAATGGCTGTGTCTCAAATGTGTCCCTTCAATGTCCGCATATACCTGGCAAAGGTACATATGGGGGTATTGCTGTGCTCAGATGACACAGCTGAGCAAGATAGGAAGTATTATATAGCTGTAGCACACATAAGGTTTGCAAAATACACAGTACAAACTCACGGTGTGTGTCAAAAAATATGCCTTTTGAAATACCCTGGGATGTCTTCTTTAAGAAATAGTATGCTTTTATGGGATAGTTGGAATATATAGCCTGCTAGAAAACTTCAAAGTGGGGTAACAACACAGCGTAAAAATTCAAAGTTTGACAAAACCTGCAATGGCTGTGTCTGAAATGTGCCCCTTCAACGTCCCCATATAACTGGCAAAGGTACATACAGGGGTATTGCTGTACTCAGACAACATAGCTGAGCAACATATAAAGTATTATAAAGCCGTAGCACACATAAGATTTGCAAAATATACAGTACAAACTCACTGTGTGTCAAAAAGGCAGAAAAAAAATGTTTTTACCACTGCACTTGATACAAGCTAACGGAAAAATTATCCCACGCTAAGGTTCAAAATTTGCCATTTGAAATACCCTTGGGCGTCTTCTTTAAGAAATAGTATGCCTTTTTGGGGTAATTGGAGAAAGCAGCCTGCTAACATATTTAAAAATAGAATACGGACCCATTAAAACTCTCCATGTAAATTCACACTTAAAAACCTGAACTTATCACATCTCTTTCACAGCACTGTAACTTCACAAAATAGTGTCTGGGTCATACATTGGGCATATTGTTTTACTCAGAAGAGGTAACTGAGCATACTTAGGGGGAATTTATGACAGTGGCACTTATCAAATGTAAGAAATATCCAGCGACAGGGCCGGCGCCACCTGTAAGGCGACCTAGGCAGCCGCCTAGGGCGCAACTTACCAGGGGGCGCCGGATCCCTGTCCCCGCTGCGCCTCCTCATGCTGCGCCGCCTGAGCGCTTTAACAAGCCCCAGGCGGCGCAGCACTGCTGCACGGAGGGCGGCCGGGTTTGAGTGACAGGCAGGAGGGAAGCGCAGAGCGCTCCCTCCTGCCGGTCTCTCCATGTAGCGTGGCCGGGCGGCGCGGAACGCGGGACAGGAACCTTTGTTTCCTGTACCCGGCCGCCGGCGGAATGACAGGAAGTGCTCACTGAGTGAGCATTTCCGGTCATTCCGCCGGCGGCCGGGTACAGGAAACAGAGGTTCCTGTCCCGCGTTCCGCGCCGCCCGGCCACGCTAAATGGGCAGGAGGGGAGGGTAAGGACCACTAAGGGGGGGGGGGGGGTTGTAAGGACCACTAAGGGGGGGGAGGGGGGGTTGTAAGGACCACTAAGAAGGGGGGGGGGTTGTAAGGACCACTAAGAAGGGGGGGGTTGTAAGGACCACTAAGAAGGGGGGGGGTTGTAAGGACCACTAAGGGGGGGGGGGTTGTAAGGACCACTAAGGGGGGGGGGGTATAAGGACCACTAAGGGGGAGGGGGGGTATAAGGACCACTAAGGGAGGGGGGGTTGTAAGGACCACTAAGGGGGGGGTATAAGGACCACTAAGGGGAAGGGGGGGTATAAGGACCACTAAGGGAGGGGGGGTATAAGGACCACTAAGGGAGGGGGGGTATAATGACCACTAGGGGAGGGATGGGGGGGATAAGGACCACTATGGGAGGGAGGGGGGGATAAGGACCACTATGGGAGGGAGGGAGGGGGGGGGGATAAGGACCACTATGGGAGGGGGGGGGGGATAAGGACCACTATGGGAGGGAGGGGGGGATAAGGACCACTATGGGAGGGAGGGGGGGATAAGGACCACTATGGGAGGGAGGGGGGGGATAAGGACCACTATGGGAGGGAGGGGGGGGATAAGGACCACTATGGGAGGGAGGGGGGATAAGGACCACTATGGGAGGGAGGGGGGGATAAGGACCACTATGGGAGGGAGGGGGGGATAAGGACCACTATGGGAGGGAGGGGGGGATAAGGACCACTATGGGAGGGAGGGGGGGATAAGGACCACTATGGGAGGGGGGGGGGTAAGGACCACTATGGGAGGGAGGGGGGGGGGGTAAGGACCACTAGGGGAGGGGGGATAAGGACCACTAGGGGAGGGAGGGAGGGGGGATAAGGACCACTATGGGAGGTTGGGGGGGATAAGGACCACTATGGGAGGGAGGGGGGGATAAGGACCACTATGGGAGGGAAGGGGGGATAAGGACCACTAGGGGAGGGAGGGAGGGGGGATAAGGACCACTATGGGAGGTTGGGGGGGATAAGGACCACTAGGGGAGGGGGATAAGGACCACTAAGGGGGGGAAGGACCACCAAAGGGGGGTAAGGAGGGAGGACTACTAAGGAGAGGGGAGGAGGGTGATTACCACTAAGGGGGTGGGGGGAGTAGGGGAAGGTCTACTAAGGGGTTTGGGAGAGGGAGGACCACTAAGGAGGGGGGAGTGAGAAGACCACCAAGGGGGACTGCAGAGGGACAGGGGGCCAAGGGAGAGCACTAAGTGACAGAAGGGGAGAACACGGAGGGACAGAAGGGAAGGGGAAATCAATAATTGAGGGGAGAGCACTATGAATTTTTTAAAAAAAAGAAAGAGCTGTTCCCCTCCCAGTCTCTATCCTACCCCACAAACCCTCTCTTTTACACTACACACATACACAATGCACCCCCCCCCCACACAGAAACATACAATGCATTCCTACTCACACACAGACACACCCGAAACACACAATGCATCCCTTACGTTCTCTTACATAATTAATGCACCCCTTACAGACACACACTGCATTCAATTACATACACAGAAACAAACCTTGCACCCCTTACACACACACACACACACACCCAGAAACATACAATGCATTCCTTACACGCAAACACACACTACATCCCCTATAAACACACTACATCCCTTACACAAATTGCACACATAAAACATCCCCAACTCATGGATGGGCCATGTAGGTGGATTTATGGGTGGGCATTGTAGGCGTATGCCCCCTGGGGGCCCAGACCTTGAGCTGTGTAAGGGGCCCTAAAAAATGGAGCTGCTTCCTGTTCGTTAATTGTTGTGAGCACTGTTAAAAACAGTCTCCAGAGAGCCTCTTCTACACCAGACCTGTGGAGCCAGACTGAGCCCATCATCAGCCTCTTGTCCTCATCTGGTGGTAAGTAGGCAATCCAATATATTATTAGTGGCACTAATCTCTAATTTACCTCACATTAAATGGATACTATAGTCACCAGAAGCACTACAGCATAATGTAGTGGTTTTGGTGTCTATAGCCTGTGCCTGTAGGCTTTTTAATGTAAACACACTGTCTTTTCAGATAAGACACTTTGTGAAGACTGGCGTTGGCCCATATGGCAGAGCATATGGGCGGGGCATTGTGATGTCACATGGTGGGCTGGACATATGGGGGGGCGGCAAATTTTTTTTTGCCTAGGGCGGCAAAAATCCTTGCACCGGCCCTGCCCAGCGAAAATGCAACATGTATGTAAAAAAATGTAATTTTTTTTTTCTCACCACAAAATGTGAAATAAATTGGTGAAAACATGGTGGCAAGTTAAGGTATAATATATGCCTAATAACATACCCTTGGGTGTCTGCTTTCTCAAATGGAAGGCCTTTATGGGGTTATTTGAACAGTCAAATGGCTATAATGCCACAAATTCAGACATATGACCATCTATGAAAATTCCAACTATAGAAACTGAAATAGCATGGTCTCCTATATGGCACTGTAGCTTCATAGAATAGGGGCAAAGGTATACAATGGGGGTATCGTTGTACTCAGCAGATGTAGCTGAACACAATATGGGGTCCTGTACAGGGATAGCACACACTAGATTTACGAAATACATATTACAAAAACCTTGTTATATGTGAATATGCCAAAATAGAGAAAAAACACAATTTTACTCCAATATTTAGCAGAGATTGGCGGTGAAATGGCTACGCAAAAAGTGTCAAACTAACCTTAGGTAAATAGCCTGTGATGTCTACTTTATATAAATATATACTTTTGTGTGGCAATTTTGTTTCCTGTAATGGGTATTAAACTTCCAAGACAAACATACCAACTTCTAAAATTGTTTCACATTGAAATTTTATTTTAGACCTTGTAGTTTGTGACCTGTAACTTTCAAAATAAACTGAAATCCTACACATATTATGTACTTTGTAAATCAAGTCACATAAATTAATTGATTTTGAATTACTTTTCCTAAGCTGTACATATTATGCACACATTATTATTGCCAAAACGTGGGGAAAAAAGCGTTTTGTTTGTTTTTTCCACATTATTTTGCATTTTTTTTTTAATAAATGAGAATTTATACATGTATCGGTCACATCAAATTAAAGCCCTTTTTGTTGTCTAAAACGGTATATAATATGTGTTTGTACAATAAATGAGAGAGATGCAAATAGCAGTTGAACACAAACAGCAAAAAATGCAAAAATTGCTTGTGTCCTTAAGGGTATGTCCAGCTTCTGAAGCTGTGTCCTTAAGGGGTTAATACACACACAAAAACAAAATATTAGGCATCGACCGATTATCCGTCTGGCCGATATTATTGGCTGATATTCTGTATTTTCAGCAACATCGTTATCGGCCAATAAAGATACCGATATTGCCGATAATACATACCATGACCGCCAGTCCCATGACAAGCCCGGCGGTCTTTGGGGGGCCCGCAGCAAGCGCTTTAAATATTAAAAAAAATTAAAACACAAATTACATCCCTACACAAACACACACACACACTCTGCATTATATACACACAAACACACACACACACTCTGCATTATAAACACACACTGCATTATATACACACTACACAAACACACACACACTCTGCATTCATTATATACACACACTACACAAACACACTGCATTCACTATACAAACACACACACTCTGCATTCATTATATAAACACACTGCATTCACTTTACGCACACTACACACACTGCATTCACTATACACACTACACAAACATACACAATCTGCATTCACTATATATACACACTACACACACTCACTGCATTCACTATATATACACACTACACAAACACTCACTGCATTCACTATAAATACTCACTGCATTCACTATACACACTACACAAGCACACACACTATGCATTATCTACATATACACAGTACGCAAACACACTCTGCATCCATTATATACACACTACACAAACACACTCTGCATTCATTATGTACACACTACACAAATACACACTGCATTCACTACACACACACTACACAAACACACACAGCTCCCCTGTCTAAACACACTGCATACACTACATGTGGCATGTATATTTTGTGCATTTACCTTTAGAAATAGTTTTTGTTCAAAATGGTAAATGTACAGAATATCGGCAAGCTATCGGCCTGAAAGTTCACAGATTATCGGTATCGGCTCTAAAAAAAATCAATATCCGTCAATCCCTACAAAATATACGAATTCCACCTAGTGTTGGTATAAAAATACAAATGGTCCAGCCTGTCACTGTCTTCGACAAAAATATGTAATAATTGTTTATATTAAAACCCAAAGGTTATTTTGTACATGTTTTAGTTACTGCAGTCAGATCATTCTGTCATCCAAAATCTATATACCGTACATATATATAAATTTCTTGAATACTTGACCTGCATGTGCTCTTTTTTTTTTTCTCTGTATGCATGCGTGTATTTGTTCACAGACATCCAGAATTAAAGTGTTCTGTAATAACTTTGAAATTCACACAGTCTCTTTGCTATGCCTATAGTTTCTTATTGCTGTCAGTTCCATGCTCTCTCTTTGACCTAATCTGCATTGATTAAACTATAGACGCGGAGCTGTGATTGAGGTCAGTAACAGGAGCATTGTAGAAAAAACTAAACAAGTGTGTGCAATATATTCAGGGCTATATATGTGCAGAATTTGAATTTACCAACCATGTCAGTTATAAACCTTGTCAATTTATTCAATAGAAGGGGTTTTTAACTAAATTGAGAATTGTCGGGAATTCAAAATTAAATACAAATTTAAAGGGACACTAGAGGTACCCAAACCTTTTAATTCTAATGAAATGATCTAAGTGCAGTTCCTCTGGCTTTTAGCTCTTCAGTCTAAAACATTGCTGTTTAGTAGATACATCAATGCTTTGAATGAAGGCTTAAAGGGACACTGTAGGCACCCAGAACACTTCAGCTCATTGAAGTGGTCTGGGTGCAATGTCCCATGTCCCTTAACCCTGCAATAGTAATTATTGCAGTTATTGAGAAACTGCAATAATTACTATCCAGGGTTAACTCCACCTCTAGTGGCTGTCTACCAGACAGCCACTAGAGGACTTCCTGGTTTGAAATAGAACTTTAGTCTGGTAGCTGAAACTGTACGTTCTCACGCTCTGCATTAGGACCTCCAACGTCAGATTTTTCCATATCGGAAAGCATTGAATAATGCTTTCATATGGGGCAATCCTAATGCGAGCGCGGCCATTTCCACGCATGTGATTTAGGTCTCCCCCACTGGCTGACATCGGAAGGGGAGGAGAGTGGGCGAAGCCTGACCCTGCTCTGAGGGACATCGGCGCTGAATTCAGGTAAGTTTTAATCCCTTCAGCACTGCGGGGGCGTGAGGGAGGGGGACTGTTGGATTCTATAGTGCCAAGAAAACGGCTCTGCTTTCCAAGCACTATAGAATCCCTTTATGGTAAGCCTGTACTCATGTAAGAAAAAGTCTCTAAATAAAAATAATTACCCAAAAATGTTTGGTTCCAATGGAGCTTCATATATTTACATAGGCTGAAAAACGACATGTGTCCATCAAGTTCAGCCTTTTTCTCAGATTTGCCTTTGGATCAAGAAGCTATTACCCCACTAATTAAAAATGATATCCCTGAATGACATGTTTTTGCAAGTATGCATCTAGTTGCTGGTTAAAGAAACACTATAGGGTCAGGAACACAAACATATTTTCCTGACCGTATAGTTCTAAACCCACCGTTTAGGTGGCTTCGCCCACAGTTAGCCCCCTTAAAAGCAATTAAAACTCACCTTATTTCCAGCGCCGCGCCGGTCCGCCGTTTTGGCCAATCAGCATCTACCCATAGAGATGCATTGAATCAATGCATCTCTATGAGGAAAATTCAGCGTCCCCATGCAGTGTGGTCCATCTTAGGAGTGGCCACTTGGAGGTGTCCCTAGGGGCAATTTAAACACTGCATTTTTTTCTGAAAAGGCAGTGTTTGCATTAAAATACCTGAAGGCAATGATTATACTCACCAGAACAACTACATTAAGCTATAGTTGTTCTGGTTACTTACAATGTCCCTTTAAACATCTGTCTGATAAAACCACTTCTACAGGCAGAGAATTCCACATCCTTGTTCTTACAGTAAAAAAAAAAAAAACCCTTTCTTTTGGACTTAATCTCCTTTCTTCCAGTCTAAATGTGTGACCTCCAGTCTTATGTATAGTCCATTTTATGAACAGATTTTCAGACAATGGTTTATAATAACTAAAACCCCCATCCCAGGGGTGTTTTCCAAATACACTCACCTCCTATTTAATTCTCTAGTGCGGCCATGAGCCCTCCTTTGTGGGTGTAGATATACCTCTCAGCACCTCCTCTGTCTGGGAAAGCCTTGGTTGGCTTGGCCAATGCCTGGCGTCCACCTCTAGCTTGCTTTAATGCCAGCACGTCAATTGAACAGGGTGACGTCACTCCGTGATGAGCGCTGGGGGTATTGGAAGGGCCTTGTAGGGCTGGGGGATGACCTTATTCTATTATCAAGTCTTCTACATGCGGTATTCATTGTGTGTTGGAGGCTTGAGCTGGTAAGTGTCTGGTCTGCAATGTGGGGAGGAATAAGGGTCTGACAAAGACGTATTTTGCTAGTTCTATATCTTAGATGGCCAGCATGTGCAAATGAGCAGCCTTTAGAAAAATAAACAGGGCTGAAGGAGGCCATAAGGATGGCTGGAGGAGGTACCAAGACAACTGCAGGACTGCTCACTACACGAAATCCGCTTTGCAGGTTAAACTTACATTTTAATGGCTATCTATACATTTGCTAGTGATTTCGCTAAGACAATGTATAGACGGAAATTACAGAGGAAATAGAATCTGAAATGTGCAAAAGTAACTGTTTCTTTTTAAACACACCTTCAATGGCTGTCTTCCTGATTCTAGAGGAGCTTCCACACTTGTAACCAAGCATTGGCTTGGACAAGAAGCCAGGAAGCGGTGTAGCAGGAGCAGTGGGCAGTTGCAGAGAGTGAGTGGCCCTGTAAAAAAAAAAAAAAAGTGAATAAAAGCCTATTTTTATTGAAAATGAATTAAGGGGGAAATTGTTTGTATTTCTTACACTATAGTGTCATTTTAAGGCAAAAATAACAGACTTGGAAAAATTCTCCAGGTTAGCTACCGGTATGTTTCCAGTTCAGCTATTTTTGTCTATAAATTACAGATGCATTGAATTCCAGATAATTGTCACTTTAGTTAATAACCCTGTTTATAATAATGGATTAGGTGCAAATTAAAAATATGATAAAGGTGTTGTTTAATACATTTTCTTCTACAATAATTCAGTTAATGGCAGTATGCACAATAAATAAATATATTTTCACACCTTTTACCCAAGGAATATTTCTATATTAATGAAGTATATCTTGTATTAGTCTTCAAAATGATCTCCATGATGCTGTGTATGTTAGAACTAATTTTGAAAAAAAATGCTAAATCTAATTTTCTAATTGTAAATTACATTTTTATTCCCTAACCCTGATCATTTCTTTTGTAAGTGTATTGGGAAAATTCAGATGATGAAATTAGAGCATTTTGAATAACAAGTTAAATCGTTCCCCCCCCCCCCTTTTTTGTATTACCTCCAGAAAAAAAACTCATGTATCATCTGAATCCACATGAATGTATAACTCAAACTAATTTGCAATCAATTACAAAGTAAAGTGGCAATGCATACACAATAACAAAGTGTCAAAGTATCCCAAAGGTATACAAATAGACAAATAGAAATCTAAATGCGGGATAACAATATTGATAAATTCACACTTGTGAGAAGACACACACTTATTCGTGGCACAGCAGGATATTATACTTGCACTCTCTTTGTTGGTGTGCCACAAGGATCTAGAATACATAAGCACAAAAATAGACCTACTGCAATACAGTCTTAATTCAATAGATACTGTAATTCTCAATAAGAAAGACACTTCCGCGTTTTGGCGTAATGTGATGTACATCTGGGTTTCGGCGTGATGCAATGCTACGCATTTCGCCCCGCCTCTTGGGGCTTTCTCAACCATAAACAGAATCTCCCACGGTGTTCTTTTATATGCTCTGAGGGTGACCGAACGTCATCCCTCTCAAAGTGCCCAAGTCTATACACCGATAACAACATAAAATGATTCAATAGTCTTTCGATTGCAATAAAATATACATGCATATTCCCCATTAATATATAATGTGGAAAAAAAAGACAAAAAGGAAAATATTGGATATTTATAAAAATACATCATCAGTTAATATACCATTAACTTACCCTACATATATATTACACAAAAAACTTTTTCGCATCCAAATGAAAATAAATACCTATAAAAATACCTTTAAAATTAAATGATTAAAAAAATTAACAAAGGCGTATCATCTAAGGTGTTAAAAGTTCAGAACGAGGATAGTCCAATATGTGCAATTTTAAGCAAATTCTTACTGTCACAGAGAAAGGGTAGTCTAACCACATATATTTGCATGTATTCCACTGCTGTCAGCTAAAAAAATTACGAGAGAATAATAAAATATATATATATATATATATATATATATAAAAAATATCAAACCAACTACCTTAAAAAAACAAACTTCCTTACAAAATTAAAGGAAAATGGGTCCTTGTACTAAAAGGGTCACATAAAATGAAACAAAAACCACATAAAAATACATAACTCTTACAATACAATGTTTAACCTACTGTATATACTCGAGTATAAGCCGACCCGAGTATAAGCCGAGGCACCTAATTTTACCACAAAAAAATGGGAAAACTTATTGACTCGAGTGTAAGCCTAGGGTGGGAAATGCAGCAGCTACTGGTAAATTTTAAAATAAAAATAGATACCAATAAAATTACATTAATTGACGCATCAGTAGGTTAAATGTTTTTGAATATTTATTTACAGTGTGTATATAAGGAATGCAGTGTGTGTGTAGTGTATATAAAATGAATGCAGAGTGTGTGTGTGTGTGTGTAGTGTGTGTATATAATGAATGCAGAGTGTGTATGTTTGTGTAGTGTGTGTATATAATGAATGCAGTGTGTGTGTATATAATGCAGAGTGTGTGTGTAAACTGGGTGGGGGGAGGGCATTTTTATTATTTAAAAATAGCATTTTTTAACTTTGTTTTTAGTCCCCCCTCCCTGCTTCATACCTGGCCAGGGAGGGGTGATATGTCAATCTCTGGTGGTGCGGTGGCATGTACTGAGCAGTGGGGACCCACAGAAGCCTTTGCTTACCTTCCCAGCAGCTCCCTTTAGCTCCCCTGTCTAAATCTCGCGGTCTGGGAAGGTAAGTAAGAGCTTCTGCGCCTCCACTCCCCCCTCCCCGTACTGCCGGGCTCATGACAAGTCCTGGTCTGTATTATGGCAATGTAAGTTGCCATAATACAGACCCTCACTCGAGTATAAGCCGAGGGGGGCTTTTTCAGCATAAAAAATGTGCTGAAAAACTCTGCTTATACTCAAGTATATACGGTAGATCAAAATCTATATATTGAGGCCGCCTGGGGCTAGGATGTCCAAATTAAATACCCACCTCATCTCCTCTTGGCCGATCTTTTTTTTATAAAATATGCTCCTCTACAATCTTTAAAAGCCTTTTGATTCCCAAAAAAGCAAGCCTGTGGGGTTCTGATTATGTACCTGTCTAAAATGGTCAGAGACACTATGGCTATTTACCCCCTAGCGTTTATTATATATATGTTTACAGGGGGTGTGGCAAGGGCTGCATAAACAGAAACTATTTAACTCGTAAATGGGAGTGAATTGAGCAGTAAAGCCTAAGAGGCATGATCTATACACTAAAACTGCTTAAGCTAAAGTTGTTTAGGTGACTATAGTGTTCCTTTAACCCCTTAAGGACCAAACTTTTGGAATAAAAGGGAATCATGACATGTCACACACGTCATGTGTCCTTAAGGGGTTAAGTCAACTGAGCAATAAGCCAGTTAAAGAGTCTAATATGCATTTACAGTCTAGTGATTAGATCTTCATGGGTGGAGCCAGTTCCCAGCGTGTTTACGTGACATATGCGTAGTTGAAGTCTTATAACAAGGACTGAAGCACATGCACAATGTTTCAATTATACCAAATTTGTTATTGACATACCGTATATACTCGAGTATAAGCCGAGTTTTTCAGCCCATTTTTTGGGCTGAAAAACCCCAACTCGGCTTATACTCGAGTCACTGTCTGTATTATGGCAATTTGCATTGCCATAATACAGACCGGGGGAGAGGGGGGCTGGCAGAGCTGTAACTTACCTGTTCTGCAGCTCCTGTCAGCTCTCTCCTCCTCTGCGCCGTCCGTTCAGCACCTCGGTCAGCTCCCAGTGTAAGTCTCGCGAGAGCCGCGGCTCTCGCGAGACTTACAGTGTGAGCTGATAGAAGGAGCTGCACGGACGGCGCAGAGGAGGAGAGAGCTGACAGGAGCTGCAGAACAGGTAAGTTACAGCTCTGCCAGCCCCCCTCTCCCCCCCACTGAACTGCCACTGGACCACCAGGGAAGGAGCCCCCCTCCCTGCCATATATCAAGCAGGGAGGGGGGACGAAAAAAAATAAATATATAAATAAAATAAAAAAAATAATAATAAAAAAAAAAATTAATAACAAAAAAAAGGGGGATAAGGACCACTATGGGAGGGAGGGGGGGGTATAAGGACCACTATGGGAGGGAGGGGGGGGGGATAAGGACCACTATTGGAGGGAGGGGGGTATAAGGACCACTATGGGAGGGAGGGGGGTATAAGGACCACTATGGGAGGGAGGGGGGGAGATAAGGACCACTATTGGAGGGAGGGGGGTATAAGGACCACTATGGGAGGGAGGGGGGGTATAAGGACCACTATGGGAGGGGGTGGGATAAGGACCACTATGGGAGGGAGGGGGGTATAAGGACCACTATGGGAGGGAGGGGGGTATAAGGACCACTATGGGAGGGAGGGGGGGGGGTATATGGACCACTATGGGAGGGATGGGGGGGGATAAGGAACATTATGGGAGGGAGAAGGGGGATAAGGGCCACTATGAGAGGGAGGGGGTGGGATAAGGACCACTATGGGAGGGGAGGGGGAAGTAAGGACCACTAGGGGAGGGGAGGGTAAGGACCACTAGGGGAGGGGAGGGTAAGGACCACTAGGGGAGGGGAGGGTAAGGACCACTAGGGGAGGGGAGGGTAAGGACCACTGGGGGGGGGGGGTGAAGGAACACGGGGGTAGGGAGGTAAGGACCACTGAGGGAGGAAGAGGGGAAGTCAGGACATATGGGGGGGGGAGGGGGCGGCAAAATTTTTTTTGCCTACGGCGGCAAATATCCTTGCACCGGCCCTGCACACACTGCATTCACACACTGCATTCATACACACACACACTGCATTCATGCACACACACACTGCACTCATACACACACTGCACTCATACACACACGCTGCACTCATACACACACGCTGCACTCATACACACACGCTGCACTCATACACACACACATACGCACACACTGCAACACACTGTAAATAAATATTCAATTAATATATTTTTTTTAGGATCTAATTTTATTTAGAAATTTACCAGTAGCTGCTGCATTTCCCACCCTAGTCTTATACTCGAGTCAATAAGTTTTCCCAGTTTTTTTGGATAAAATTAGGGGCCTCGGCTTATATTCGGGTCGGCTTATACTCGAGTATATACGGTATATAAAATATTGTTTTTTATTTTTTCAAACAATTGAAAACTGCAGCCTTGATGATCATCCCCATCAATATTTACATACCCTTCCTGGTATCTATAATTATTAGATACAAAGGCTTTTGTTTATTGGTTAGAAAGCATTGTTTTGTTATAATGGTAAGAAATGTAAAAGATAAATAAAATCAAACTAAATAAATATAAGGATGACATAATTGCGTGTGTATGTATATATCTTACATTTTGAAGTCTTATCCTACTAACTAGGCCTTAAAATGTACGGTACTTGGCATTGCTAAATAAAGCATACTTACCCAGGATACATTTTATGTTTGAGCAGGCCCTTCTTCACTTCTTTCTGTTAATATTTGTATGTCAATTACTCGTTCTCCCCATTCTATAATTGTAATGTGCTGCAGAATATGTTGGAGTTCAATAAGTCTAATAACAAAAATAAACACACACACGACAGTGGCTGAATTAAATTTGTAATTCCCCTGGCAGTTGATCAGAATTCCCTCTTTTAAATATTAAACCTGGATGTATTCCATCATGATGATTTCAGAAGAGGCTGATTGGGCTCCTGCAAGGAGACTGTTTTTCACTTTATTTTTATTTTTTTAAAGGTCGAGCATCAGTAAAACTAAATATATATGTATTATTAATCTTAGAGAGTGACATATAAAGTATACACTTAAGTCAAAATTGTAAATACCTCGAGTGTTACTAAAGTAGTTGAGTTCAGAAAGTGATAAAATACTCCCTATTAATTTACATGAATACTCCCAAGAACTGCATCCATTATGCTTTATTGTAGAACTTATGGTGCAAGGAAGATATGGGTGCAGCCCCTTTGGTTTATGGTTTTACACAGCTTACAGCTTTTACTGGCACACAAAACAAACTCCTCTTATTTGTTATTTAGACTGTATGTCTCAATTCGGCAGTGTCAAATGTACACTCTGAGCACCATAACAACGACATCTCAATGAAGTTGTCATGGTGCCAAGAGATTTAAGAAAGATACCACACAGTTTTGTGAGTAGGGAAGTAGTAATAGGCTGAGAGCATCATTGGTACCTAGTCCAGAGTCAGAGGCCTCTGGCATTGCCGGAAGCGTAGGACGACAGGCTACACAACTTTATGGTTTTACCGTAAATGGTTGACCCCTTAAGGAAAGATGGCGCCTAGGACCTGGCACCATGACAACTTAATTAAGATTAAGGTTTGATGCCCGCTGTGTTTTCTAAGGGTGATTAGGTAAATCCTAGTCCTGCTAAATTCCTAAGCGAAACGTTAACTTATATTTACTTTGCAGCACTAAGTCTGCCTCTAGTTGCTGTCTACCAGACAGCCACTTGGGGCACTTCCGGAATCGTAACAGACTTTTGGTCTGTTATCTGACGATGGACGTCCTCACAGTCAGCATGAGAACCTCCAGCATCAGATTTTTCCCCATAGGAAAGCATTGATTCAATGCTTTACCATGGGGAGGTGTAATACGCGTGCAGCATTTGCCGCGCATGCGCATTAGACCCCGCTCGTCGCGGGATGTCGGAGGGGGCGGAGCTTGGACCCAGGGACATCGGCGCTGGGATAAGGTAAGTAAATAAAGGGGTTTTCAGGACTCAGAGCTACCAAGTCTTGCAGCCAAATCCATATGCAGAGGTAGCACTTCTGAAGATCAACTCAAGAATACTTGTCTTACTGGTGTTATTTATCTATTTATTACTATTCAAAATATCCATCTTTCTCTCCCTATAGTATTGCTGTTTAGTTGAAAACTATTGTACCTTCCATGATCAAATTTTGCTTTGTTAAATATTTATGTTATATTAGAGTTAGTGCAATTATAGTCTTCATTTATGTTCACGATTTATGACTTTTACCTATCTGATCTCTCCCATTCACTTATATATCTTGAAATCTCAAATATTTATCCTCTGCTTTCTTACCTGATTGATTTTTCTCACTACAATATCTGCATGCCTCTCCACCCATAATTGCCGTTTGTTCTAACCCTTGACTCTTTCTTACAGCCTGTGCCCAAATAGCAAGTGTTTACTCATGGTTTAGAGGTACCAAGTCTTGCAGCCAAAGCCATATGCCGAGGTTTCACTTCTGAAGATCAAGTCTCTCCCACCCTATCTCCCATTCACCCCACCCTATCTCCCATCCACTCCAGGGTACTCACTACCTTTTATAGATAGTACTAATGGCCTGTCTTGCAAACTCACCAGTTATGTATAACAACCTCTTTTCACCTGCTCATATTCCACACCGCATGCCTTTCAACCCTTCACCCTTCCATTGTCTGGTATGGTTTTAATCTTTACATCTAATTTCCTTATCTATAACACGAACTCCTTATTCTCCTTATAATGTTCTCCCTTTAATTTTTTGACCTGCACTTCTATTAATGCTAAAATGCTTTACTTCCCTACCCCTCTATTCCTCCCATGAACTTTTCCCATACATATACACCCTTTCTCCACAACTCCTACAGCCTCCAAATGCCTGTGACACTGTTGCTCATGTCCTACTTCTTCAAACTCTAATTCCTTGGCCACCGTGACACTGTTCTTTTGTAATCCTCCTCCTATCTCAACGTTCATTCATGTCTCCTTTTCTAATGACACTTGCTCCCCTCTTTCTGTCTCGGTTGGAGCACCCCAAGGCTCTGTTTGTGGTCCCCTTTTGTTATTTGTTTAAATTGCCTCTCTTGACAAACGTTTTTCCTCCCATGATCCCATCACAGCTTGCCTTTCTGCCATCTCTGATTGAATGTCCTCCCACTTGCTGAAATTTAATCTCCCTAAAACTGAGCTTGTTATTTTCCTCAATGCTAATCCTTCTCTTCTGATCTCCCTGCAAGTTGATGGTACCCGCATCAGCCCGTCCTAGAAAGTTCGCTACCTTGGTGTTATCTTTGATTCTGCCCTCACCTTTGCACTTCACATCCTGTCCGTTGCCAAATCCTGCCATTTCCACCTTAAAAACATTGCCAACATCACCCCTTTCTTACACAAGATGCTGCTAAGGAGCTTGTTCTTGCCCTAGTAACCATTTTGCATTGATTACTGTAATTCTCTCCTATTTGGTCACCCCAGAAACTGTACTGCCTCGCTAGTCTGTAATGAAAGCTATTGCCAGGCTGACTTTTCTCCCCTGTAACTTCTCTCACACCTTGCCTGTCTGTTAATCCTTACATTGGCTTCCTGTACCCTATAGGAGTCAATTAAAAATACTAACCCTTACCTATGAAGCTTTAAACAACTCTAGCCCTTGTTATATTTCTTCACTAATTCTTAGGTATGCCCTTTAAGGTCTGTCTATTCTTCCGGTGACCTTCTCCTTTCCGCAACTCATAACCCTACTGCTAACTCACGCTTGCTGACTTCTCAAGGTTGCCTTCGTTCCTGTGGAACTGCTTACCTTCTCCAATTAGAGACTCCCCTGAATTTAAATCATTTAAGAAGTACCTCAAAACCTGTCTCTTGAGAAAAGCCTATGATCTCCCAGAGTAACTTCTGTTTCATAAACCTGTTTCTTACTCTCTCTTAAAGAGCTACACACCACTCTTACCTTCCAGTTCTGCTGCTTTTCCTTGTTTACATTCTTGCTTGGTTGCTATCCCCTATTCTGCCCTTCCTTTTATGTTTTTTATATCCCACCTTCTCTAGATTGTAAGCTCGTTTGAGCAGGGTCCGCATCAATCTATTGTTCCTGTAACATTTTGTAATTATCTTATGTATTGTTAAATATTGTAAAGCCTTGCAGAATGAGTTGGAGCTATAAAAATGCCAATAATATTAATTATTATTTCATAAAATATGTGAAGATAAAAGAATAATAAAAATTGTGAAGTATACCTGAAGAATAATCAGTGCCCCCATAATACACTTGAAAAAATTTACTATAATTAGTAATGTTCTAAAAGTGGAGCAGTCAGCAGGAGCCTACCATTGTTTTCCTTGGAGATTGATCCACATTTAGAACTTTTCTACATAATTATTTTTAATACCTAGAGCCCATATATTTATATAAATCTACAGCAATCACTTGTATATGCCACTCCATGCTGATTGGTTTGTTTGTGTCTGTGTGTGCATATAAATACAGCGCTGTGGAATCTGATGGCGCTTCATAAAAAATAATAATAAAAATGGATCCTGTTATGCTGCATTATAAATTTCAGTAGCTCTTTTTTTGCCAACAGGTTTTACAAACAGGGAACAGCAGTGTGATTGTTGGAAGACTGCACTGATCTCACCATCTGACTGCAACTTCCCTCTTTCATTACAATTAAAGTGCATACAAGTCTATGATGGCAGGCCCTGTTACTCCTACGGTATAGTACAATTATTGTGTATTTATTCTTTTATTCCATCTTGGTTGATCTGTTCCACTTGAGGAACATTACAGTGTGACCAGTGTGGAAAATTAAAGGAGCTTGTCTGAACAGGTATTGTTTATCCCCCATAAATCATAATATTGAGTAAAAAAAAATAATAATAACTCTAATGCAGTGGGTATCCAAGCATCTTTAAAAAAAATAATTTTATTTGAACTCCTTTGGAATATAAAATTGAAGCAAATAAAAAGGAACATGCTGGGCACCGTAACACGTTGATATCCTTGGAGGTCCTGAGCGCTCTCTTACCTTAATGGTTACTCCAAGCACAATGACCAGGTTTTGGCTTCTGTCTCTCTACAGAAGCTGGAAGTGTGTCACCAGTATTTGCCCCATTACCTGAGAGCTGGGCCAATGTACTCTTGGCATAAACACTACAGTGGGCATGCGCAATAGCCTCCTAACACTTTCCTAGGGGAAAGCATTGGATTGACTGAGATCATCAACATTGATGATTGATTTTCTCTATTACACTATTAAAATGTCTCCCCAAAACTTCCCATGAGGTATCTTTTTCCCCACCACAGGTTTAGGGTTAGTCTGCCTCTTCCAGACACAATCTGATTACTTCTCATGAAAAAAAAAAAACTTGAAGTAAAGAGAACATTTATATCACCTTTCTAACACCTTTGCTGCACTGCTTTATAAGATGACTCATGCTACAGTTTGGTTTATACATTTTTACTTCAGTAAGTGAATTACTGGTATGTTTACTGCCCAAGTTGTGTTAAAAACACACTGTAGACACTTTAACTGATTCATCTCATTAAAATGGGAATAGTGTCTGGAGTCCCCTGGCGCAGTCCTTACTTGCCGAATTAAAACATTTTTAATGTTTTAATGCTAATCAAGATTCCCTAGCAACCAATCCCCTCTGCTGCTAGGGCAAATGAGGAAGCATTAGTTTGAGCAGCAATGGGCAACTGTGATTGGCCGAAAATGTTAACAGACTGGATTCAGCCTGTCAAATCGGTATGGCTACAAGGAAGTGTCTGCCTTAGCCATTTCTCCATCTGTAATGGGACAATATGAAGCCAAAGACTCTCCTTCAGTGTTAAAATGATTCCAAATGGTTTAACACTGAATGTAGGGGCAGTAGCTAGTGACTCCAGGCACTATAACCAATTCAATTAGATTAAATGGTTATAGTGCCAACAGTGTCCCTTTAATGTGCATAACACCCATTGTACAGCGCTACGGAATTTGCTGGCTCTATATAAATAATAATAATAATAATTTTATATTTTACATGTGTGCCAGCCTTGACAAGATCACAAGTAAAAAAAAAAAGAAACAAAAAAACAGACTAGCTGTTCAATAAGGCTCAAGTTCTGCAACTTTCTGTTTTTTTTTGTGTTTCAGGTAATATTTCGCGATGTTGCCGTTTATTTTTCTGAGAAGGAATGGGAACTTCTAGAAAAATGGCAGAGAGACTTGTACACTGGCGTGATAAAGGAAATTCATGGAATCCTAATCTCACTGGGTATAGTACACTTAGATTCCTGAAACTGTAATTGAGAAAAACTTTCCACTATGTGCTAAAATATGCAACAGATTTTACAGTAAAGGGGCCAATGAATGCTTTTGATGTGCATAATACTCTCCTGAATAGCAAAGTATTTGCCAATATTTAAATATAACCTATTTTTTCCAAGCAGCAACCTATGGACCATGAAGTCCAATTATACCTTTTTTTTATTTATAGAAATAAAATTAACCAACAGCTCTCATTCCATCAGTCCCAGCATTCTAACTACAGATTTCAGTGTGTCATTAGCCCTCTAATTTTATTTAAAAGTACGCTATTTATAGTTCACTCCACCACAATAACATACACTACTAATGGCTAACATTTGTAATCTAAGCTATGTTTCCCTAACAAGTGACTGAGCATCATGGAATACACACCACAAACACTGAGATTATCAATGGGTTGCGAACCATTGATTCTTTAGAATCCTTTAATGTGCAGAGATATCAAAAAGTGCTTAAGTTCAGGATTTTTTAATTACAGGTCTTAAAATTTCAATTTGTATCCTACAGACATTAAAAGTTACTCACCAAAGTTACTTGCCACTCAAAGCTAAGATGAAGTGGTCTGGGTGCCTATAATGTCACTGAGGACTGGATGATTGCTGCTGCAATCCACCAGCTGAGAATAGCTGTTGAGAACATTTTCCTCTTTTTAAGCCCACAAGGAATGAGTTTAAAGCTTAGCTTCTCTTGATGTAAACCTGACTTAGCCCAACTCATTCCAAACTAAATTATTCTAATTCCATGTCCTGCCACCATGGGTGCTGCAATAATGTAATAATTCATATGAAAAGAGGTGTTCAGACAAAATGCAGGGATCCGTCTTATATTACCTTGCCTTTTTTTTTTTTTTTTTAAATTTCATGATCCAGATACCATTGTCACTAGTAAAGCTGTCTTGAGGTTTTTGCAACTAAAGAGATGGAGAATAGGTGATAAGGAGAATTCTTTAATGTTTCCCTCTCTAATAGTAAGTCCCAAGGAGGTGAATAAACTTCATGGTGTTTATAAATTTGAACTGCCATTAAGAAATGTATATCTGGAATGGTAGTCCATCTTTTTTATTACAGTCTACTCCTAAAAGTAGGAGGAAAACATATACTACTTGCAACGAGGGTATATAATCCATCGTAAAATGAATCAATCTAAAGATTAATTTCCCCTGAAGAAACATACATAGAGATCCAGAAAAAGCAAATACTAGAACCAACTTATAAAGGATAGCATATAACTATCAACAAATATCAAAAGTAAGAGTGCCTAGTCAAATTTGATCCATAATTGCTTACTATAAATCAGTGCCAGCATCTCTAATTACAATGCGCATTGCGCATTTTATAGACCTGCATGCATGCACCTGCCAAACGGCTTGTAGAAACCTAATACCTGCTGGGAAACTAAACCAAAAACAGCTGACTTAAAACACAAACGAGGCCCCAGACATCAGCTAACCCTGGGGTCTCTGCATGTAATACAGACCTTGCTAAAGGAGTCCTCAAGGGGACCTTGCTTGCACGGGACTATGTCCCCGAGCTTCTCAGGGGGGAGATGATGAACTTCCCTGGGGACACACATAAACAAAGCATAAGTCCTAAAAGGGAAAATTAAAGTGACAAACACTGGGGTCTATAGATAAGGGATGTGGTAATTATACATTTAATTGCAGGTGTTTTTTTCTTTAGGGAGTAGGGGAGGAACTTTTTCAGTCTGCTGCCGTAGATATTGTCAGAAGACTTGTATGGTCGTGATTTGTGTACATGGCACATATTCACTCCAATACTAAATACTGAATAACAATTGTTAGTCCAAACTTATCTTATAATAAGGCATAATAGCCATATAGGAACTACCTGATATAATTCCTTTTTACATACCAAGATTGACAATTGTCACAATTATAAATAATAACATAATAATTATTAAAAGCTAAATTGCAGCGGAATAAAAGTGACATTGAAATTTGTAGTGAACCTTCCCTTGCAATGTGCATCACCCTATCAAAGACTAACTCATGGAATTAATACTACTGAAGCTTTGCACTCATCTGATATAAATCTTCTCAATCAAAACCCAATGTGTCATTATTTGGCTAGTCAACACAATAACTTTATCATGTTACAATCATATTATTAATTATACAGAATAAATGAACTAAAGCTAAAATAAGATATTCATAATATCAAAATTTGCAATGGAAAAATGAAGATGTAATTTAAGGATCGAGAATTGAGAGTTTGTTTAAAATTTTAGGTCTAAGGAACCAAACTGGATGCCTTACAGAATTGAAGAATTATTCCAGTTCTACTATTTCAGCCTTAAATTTGAAATTCACTTTGAATTCTCAACAATTCTCACTTTTTATGAATAATTCTGTTCTGTGTCTTAAACAATTAATGCGAAAAGCATAAAAATATATATACAGTGTGTGTGTGTGTGTGTGTGTGTGTGTGTGTGTGTGTGTGTGTGTGTGTGTGTGTGTGTGTGTGTGTGTGTGTGTGTGTGTGTGTTTTTTTTTTTTTCAAACTAGCTAAATTCTCATTTTGCTTTGCCCTAGGCTTTATCATACTTAATCCAAACAACTTCCTAAGGATACAGCCTGAAGATGAGCCGTGTAGGAAAAGTCAAAACAACATAAAAACACCTGAAAATATTTGTGGTGAAAATTCTGGTGAGTAATGTGATCTTGTTTCATTCCTCTGAGTTTCATATAACAATGGAAAAAGGGCAAAAACAAAAAAATACAGCTGCTTTTGCTTTGGGTTGTTTTTTTATTTTATTGTGACACAAAAGTTTATCAAAAAAGACTTATGTATACTGTTACTATAACTCCCCTAAAACTCATTACTATAACTCCTCTAAATAAACTCGAGTGCAACCAGTTGTATTAAGTAGTTACATCATTTGAAAGGAGTCCACCTGTGTGCAATTTAAGTGCGACATGTTCTTAGTTTTTTGGTAGATCAGAGAGTTTGCTAAACAGCTTACAAGATCATGAAGGCCTAGTAGCCTCTAGAAACCCAGGATATTCTGGGGAAGAGCCAATGGGATTAAATATTCCCAAAAAAGCACTGTTAAATTTTTTTTTTTTTAATTAAATGGAATGAATTTGCCACAACTACCACTTGCTGACCTTTAAAAGTAAAGTAACCATTCGTTAGAGAGGAAATCAAACGTCTGGCAACTCTGAAGGATCCTGCAAGACACCTGAGACTGGGAAAGAGATTCACATTCCAGCAAGATAATTTTCCTGAACATAAAGCCAAAGCTACACTGAAATTGTTTAAAAGCAAGAACCAGAATATTTAGCAGTAACCAGTTGAGAATCTGTTGAAATATATAATTCTAACCCTTTATATAATATATATATTTTTTCATTCATTACATTTGTGCCCCCATCTTGTAAACCTGCAAATTAAGAAATTACTTATATGAAATCCAGTGCCAGACAAAGCTCTCCCCACTGGTTTCCACGCCTTTGTTGGCGTCACCACTGCCTGCTCATGCTTCACACAACAAAGGCTAGCCTGTCTGGTCCAGTCTTACAGAAGAGCTTCTGAAAAACGTAATGGTGACCATTTCAGAACACACAGTGTTCTGCATCTTATTGCGTATTAGACTGCGTAGCCGCAGACCATAATGATGTCTGTCCACTGCCAAAATCCCCTACAATTGGGACGTTAGCATTATAACTGGACCATGGAGCAATGCTAGAATGTTGCCTGTTCTGACGAATCGCATCTTTGTTTTAGATCAGGTGAATAGTTGAGTGCGTGTGCGTAATTTACCTGGGTAAGCGATAGAAGCATGACACATTATGGGAAGAAGGCAGACAAGCAGAGGCTGGGAAACCTTGGGCCCTGGCATTTATGTGTGTGTTACTTTGACACGTACCACCTACCTAGAGATTGTTGCAGATCATGTACATCTGCCTTCGTGGCAATGGTTTCCTCTTATGGCTGTGACCTCTTTCATCAGGATAATGCACCCTGCCACACTGAAAATATTGTTCAGGAATGGATAGAAGAACATGACAAAGGTGTTAACTCCAAATTTCCCAGATCTCAATCTGATTTGAGTATCTATGGGATGTACCGGAACACCAAATCTGATTTATGGAGGCCCCCACCTTGCAACTTGCAGTATTTAAAGGATCTGCTGCTAATGTCTTTGTGCCAGATAACATCGGAAACTTTCAGAGGTCTTGTGGAGTCCATGCCTCAACTCAATCAAGGCTGTTTTGGCAGCATGAGGGGTCCTATACATTATTAGGCAGTTGGTTTTAAAGTTGTTGCTGATCAGTGTACATACTCCTACCACCATAACAACTTCTAAAAGAAGAAGTGGTCATAGTGGTTGGAAGAAACCTTAAAAACAGTCTCCCACCAATGTGTTTGAGCAATTTTTCCCCAACCATAGTCATCATAAAATACAGTACTGAAATGTGCAAAGCTGCTAGAGACTTACCCTAAAGACTCACAGCTGTAATGGCAAACAAATTAGCGTATGCATGATGGTACATCTATCTCCAGCCTGTGATTACATATGAATATTACTATATAGAAAGGAATAATGCCATCTGCTAGGTACTCTGAAATTCCTGTGTAAAAAGTAAATAGTAGCTCCTAAGAGTACCCAATCAAGTAATTTTACTGATGGTAAACAATGGCAACCCAGAAATTATATTTGTTTAAAAAGATGGTGGGTATTAAAAGGGGAAGACATTGCATTATCAATAAAGAATTAGTCCAAATCCTTGTTTGTCTCACCCATAAATCAACATCTTTATGTTCAGCTAATTCGTCTTCAACTAGCTTTAGGAATTCTTTTTCCCTCTGAACTAAATTAGTGAACTAAATAATGTTCTTACAACAGACTAATTTTAGTTCATTTAGAAGTAGCTCAATTTAATTTTTCTCCCATGTTGGAATTAGTGTAGGATCCACCGATATTTGGTGGTGAGTGGTGAGGTTAAAACATTATGGTCATATCGTTATATGGTGGAACTGAATTCCCATATGTGTTGAGATAGGTGATTTTAACTAGCCTTAAAATAATTGACAACTGTATTTTTATGTGTGTGCTGTTCTTAAATCTGTATTATGTATACATTATGATGTCTAGGGCAGCACTATTCCTAAGAAATTAATGGGACGGGTGTTCCCCAAATCTCCTTTTTTGTCTTTATTATTCTGAAAACAACAAAAATCTAAATAAAGCCACTGCAAGCACTCATAATCCACAGGAGGTTTAATTGGCACAAAGCAAAAAGTAACAAACAAGGGGGAAAGGTCACACAAAACACCTAACATTTTTTGGACGTACAGGTCCTTAGACATAGGAGACATAATTTAATTTTAGTTGTTCTGTCTATTCTAAAAAGCGACTGATGTTATGAGTCATCAAACATTAGAAAAACATGTTTTTCCAATAGTGGACACTATTTTACATAATTTAAAGAGTCATAAATCACTAGTGGACTGATCTGAAACTGAGATGGGTGGGTAAAAAGGTGGGGGCGCTGAAGAAACTCCCCTAAGTTAGAGGTGTGGGCAATAATGCAAGGTTATTGTAAGTCTATAAACCTTTATTACATGCTTTTCAAAGTTTTTAATTTGATTTTTATATTTGTTTAAAAGAATTTGCTAGCTGGTTCTAAAAATAAAAAATAAAACTACGTATTTCAAACACTCCAGCATGCAAAAGTTCTCCAGCAGTCACCCAGTTCTACATACATTTACCCAAGCCTGGTCATACTTGTCTTGCAGATATTTTTTGTATGTGTGTCAGTCTTATTAGCGTCTACTTTCATGTTATTGGCATGTAGGTGAAAGATTAGAAATATGTAGCATGGGTTACTGCTAACATCTTATGAGTGACTTCACCAGTACGTGTTTAGATTAAGTAAATACCTGCCTGGATATACCTTTTGTCATCAACACTATAAAACTGTACATTTTGTATCAACATTCATTACTATTATAGTGTAGAAAGGTAAACATTTTTCTAGAGCTTGTTTTGTAAATATTTTTAAGTTTGACCTGCAAAACTGGTTTATATGTTTAAATGATGTTCTCATAATTTAGTGTGTTTTGTCTCTTACTCTCCACTTTGATATATTGGTGGAGCTTTTTTTTATCATTATTTTTTGTTATTGTTGTACCCAGACTGTGGTTTGGTGAATCCTGATATTTTATTAACTGTCCAGCTTGGTGAAAAGCAGCGTGTTGCAGATTCCTACAAACAAGATGGAGGAAGAAATGTATTAGTTCCAAGTACAAGTAAGCTTCTTTATACATATGAGAAAAAACACTCTAGCTTTACTGTATGACGAATTCATTAAAGGGACACTATAGTCACCAGAACAACTACAGCTTAATATAGTTGTTCTGGTGAGTATAATCAGTAAATGCAAGCATTTTCATGCAAACACTGCCTTTTCATAGAAAAGGCAGTGTTTACATTGCACCAAGGGACACCTCCAAGTGGCCACTCCTTAGATGGCCACTGGAGGTGCTTCCTGGCTCAGTGCTGCACAGTATGCAGCTCTGCTGTTCAGCGTCCCCACTTTCTGCATGGCGATGCTGAATTTTCCTCATAGAGATGCATTGAATCAATGCATCTCTGTGAGAAGGTGCTTATTGGCTAAAACGGCTTTTGGCCCCGTCCCATTGCCGATTTTAGCCAATCCATTGCTTTCCCCATGGGAAAGCATTGAATTGGCTAAAAATCTGCAATTCTGATGATGTGCCGCCGGGGCCAGTACCGGCAGACCCGCACGGCGCTGGAAGTATGGTGAGTTTTTCATGCTTTTAAGGGGCGTAAAGGGTGGGCAAGCCACCTTGATGGTGGGTTTTGCACTATAGGGTCAGGAATACATGTTTGTGTTCCTGACCCTATAGTGTTCCTTTATGGATGTCTGCCTTGTTATGGTGTTCAGTGTCCCATAAGCCTTGTAGAGCAGAATAGTAAAAGCCACAAAACTTAAAAAAAATAAAAGCATTTGTTTCTTTTTCAGAAGCCAATACTATTTACGTTAATTCTAGAATAGAGAAAAGTGATTGTAGTTTTCAACAGTGGTCAGCAGTATTGCCGTGTGTTGAGGGGTGTTTGCATGTTTTTAACCAATAGAGGGAAATACAACTTGGTCTCTTCTAATGATTTCATAGTAGAATGAGGGTCATAGTAGAATGAGAAGTCAGCAGATTTTTAAAAGTGAGGTCAGGGTTCCACCCACCTCTGCACAGATTTTATTTTCCCCGATAGAAAGTATGCACATGCATCTTCTCATTGTAATGTTTTCTAGTTATAGATTTCTTCATGAATGCTATGTCTTCACATTTCCCATAATGCTTTTCTGGACTTCTTACATGTACTTTTCAGAAAATAATGTGCAAAACTGTGGACTCTGCTACACAGGAGATAGGGATAACATGTTGAGGACTTTTACAAATATAACATAAGATGGACATCAGAGGGAAGAGTGGAACAGGTCCATAACTGCACCATAAACAGCAAAGTGCATATTACTTATAGTACGCTAAATGTCTGTAACATGTCACTTGTATGGCATCTATGACATACATCTAATATTAATGTCCTCTCTGATTCCAATAAAGGCCTATAGAAGGAGTGTTTTCCCTTTCAAATCAGATCAGGGTATTATTTCATAAAATTATTACACAGATCAACCAGTCCAGAAGAATAAATATGACTTACGGGGTCTTTTTTTTTTTTTTTTGCAAAAGTGCCTCAAGCTGGCACTAGGATTTCCGTGATGGTGCCCATAGAAGATAGGGGAAGCTAGATATGCTTACCTAAACTCCACCATCCTTGGTCTCTTAGGCTACTGGTGATTTAATCTCTCAGGACCATGTCATCAACTCTTGTGCAAGAGTTAAAAACAAGGTCTATAGAGGAGATAATCATAGATGAGGAAGGTTGCAAGTGTTACCAAAATGTATAGTTGTAGGGATAAACCATATTGAACTGTTTAAAAATATATATATTTTTAAAATTAAATATTGTGTATGTTTTATTTACTGAGATTATTTTAATGTATATTGCTTTAAGATTTGTCTTGTTACTTGTAATGGGTTGTATTTTGCACAACAATGTTTATTCTGGTATTAACAGGTAAATTTATTGACAAGTTTGGGGAATACACCGCTATTAAACAAGAAACTACTCTAGAAGAGTATGCAATTATTTCTGAAATTGAAACTTTGGACAGTTCAGCCAAATGTAAGTAGAATTGTATAAAGCTGAAAACGTTGTGCTGTCTGACTTCGGTGCCCACTGTCTGTAGTTTTCCTTCAATTTGTCAGGCTTCCTTCCAGCTAGTGCCGTGATCCCCTCTGGCATTCCGTCCGACGCTGCACACTTGCGTGCAGCGTGTATAAGTATGCGCCTTAATAAAGTACCAAATTAGGGTTTGCCAAACTGAACGAGGAATTCGGTAGACCGAATTCGGCGCATGAAAATTACATCAGGGGTCAGATTAGGAAGGTCAAGTACCTTCCACGAATAGTGGTCAATTCCAAATGGAAAATTACCAATCAGGTGTAAGTGATGCATATATATATACTTGATATATATTAGGTACTTGACCTTCCTAATCTGACCCCTGATGTAATTTTGACCCCTGATGCCATTCTAAGGACCGGTATAACAGACTTATTCCTTTAGCGATTCTGTCTGTGTGTTCAGGTTCCAGGATTCCTGACACAATCCCTTAGTAATATGGTCTGTGTTGTCATAACAATTGGTTCTTTTGGGATTATGTTCCCAAATGGAAAGTCCCATTAAGTTAAAGGAACTCTATAGGGACAGGATCACAAACTTGTATTCCTGACCCTATAGTGTTAAAACCACCATTTAGGGAGCTTGCCCCCCTCCCCCCTTAACCCTCTTAAAAGGTAATTACCTTATTTCCAGCCCCGCCCTTGATCCGCCTCGTTTCTGAAATCAATCATAGGGAAAGCATTGGATTGGCTGAAATAGTCTAGGAAGGCAGGATGGGTTTAATCAATGCATCTCTATGACGAAAGTTCAGCGCCCAATAAGGCAGTGTATACATACATACCTCCAAAAAGGCAGTGTATACATACCTGCAGGAAATGATTATACTCACCAGAACAATTACATTAAGCTACAGTTATTCTTGTGACTATAGTGTCCCTTTAAAGTGGATCTTTCACTTTTCAGTATTTCATAAATATATATTCTTTATGAAATACTGATCAAGACTACTTTGGAATTTCATTGAAATTCCTATGCTGTCCAAAGATACCTTATCCCCTTAAGGACCAAACTTCTGGAATAAAAGGGAATCATGACATGTCACACATGTCATGTGTACTTAAGGGGTTAAAGGGACACTATAGTCACCAGAGCAACTACACCTTACGGTTCCGCATAGGATTGGCTGAGACTGTCAAGGAGGCAGATCAGGGACAGAGCCAGCACAAGTCAAACACAGCCCTGGCCAATCAGCATTTCCTCATACTGATGCACTGCATCTCTGAGTAAAGATCAGTGTCTACATGCAGAGGGTGGAGACACTGAATGACCGTATTGCACACTGTACAGCACTGCCCCAGGAAACACCTCTAGTAGCCATCTGAGAAGTGGCCAGTGGAGTTATCACTAGACTGTAATGTAAACACTGCATTTTCTCTGAAAAGACAGTGTTTACTGCAAAAAGCCTGAAGGGAATGATTATACTCACCAAAACAACTACAATAAGCTTTAGTTGTTCTGGTGACTATAGTGTCACTTTAATGTTTAAAGTTAGATTATATAGTGCTTGGAGTATCTCTTGGAATTCTGATTTTTCTTTTTATTCTTCAAGGTTATCCTTGCAATGAACCAACTGTTCGAAGGGGTAATTTTCAACAACACTCCTTAAACAACAATATACACATGGAAGCAAAACATGACATCAGATTTTCAACTGGTGAGTTATAAACGTGGAGAAAAAATGAACCCTGCCACTTATCTGCAGACTAAATATGTAATAATGTACACTGCGTAATGGAATGGTCTAGTATTGTTATTCTGTGTGTGTGTGTGTGTGTGTGTGTGTGTGTGTGTGTGTGTGTATATATATATATATATATATATATCAGTCTGAGATTACATGAAAAGACAGAAGTAACTGAAGCTGCCTAAATCTAACTGTTGTTGTGTCTTTTTGGGCTTTCACCTTCCTTAAATAAGCGCAGGGACAAAGAGCATCTTCCTCTGGTTTACTCAAGGCAAACACTGTTCCTGTGCCACAAAAGTTCATTGTCAAGAAACCCTTTAATGCATGTGACAAAGGTTTCCCTGTAAAAAGTAAGTTTCATTATTGTGATTTTTTTTTTTTAAACCAAAAATAAAAAAAATACAAAATAATAATTTGCTATTTTTTTCTGTTGGGTTAGTGGTTGTAGTCAGATGTTATAGTATTTACATTGCACTTGCATGGTTATATGGAAGTACCATATTTCTTTTTAAACATTATATTTATTTTTTATTTTACAGACATTTTTTGTTTCCTTTTGCTTGCTACTGTATAAACCAGGGGTTTAGGGAGTAAGCTTTTATACTCCAAAGACTGGATAATCATCATGGGAGTTGTAGTTCTATACCATTGAAGATTCTTTATTTTTGGCACTACTGTTATAAACTGTAACTTTGTTAAATATATGTCAAAAGGACCATCTAAGCACCAAAACAACTTTGGTTTAATGAAGCAGTTTTGGTGTATAGATCCTGCCTCTGCAGTCTCACTGCTCAATTCTCTGCAATTTTGGAGTTAAATCACTTTAAGTTTGTTTTCCTAGTCACACATCCCCTGCCTGTGACACAGCTTCTCTACACACTTCCTGTAGAGAGAGATCTAAACTTCCTTTATTGCATAGTTTAATTTGGAATTTATCTCCTGCTTTGTTAATTGTCTGCAGGAGGCTGATGTGTGTATGTTTCAATTAACAAAACAATATTGTTCACAGTATGTAACAATGTCTGGATCTTGCATATCATGCCAGAATGAAAAATAATTTTTGTCCACTTTTCAGCTGGACCGAAAGCAGCTAGATGGCTGAAATCCAGATCTGGAATGTTAAAGTTCAGACACTTATGCTTAAAATAAGAGCAAGGATTTAAAAAAATCAGAACTATTTGCTAGTGCTGCCACTAGCAAATAGTTCTGATTTTGTTCTCTCTTTTTGTGCCTTGTTGACAATGTGTGCTGGTTTATTTATTTTTGCTTCTTTAGTACAGTTGCACTTCCTTTCCCTTTCTAGGCTTCCCCAAAATCGAGCCGGTTACCATAAGAATCAAATCAAAGGATCAACTATGTAACACTGAAAATGTAGGTCTCGGTGGAAGAAATCTTGCTAATTATGCAATTGGTAAGTATTGTCTCATTCTGCAGTATGGTGTTTTACATGATGCCCTTCGAATTGTGACCTTCTAGCATGTCACACTCTGTGTATAAAATGGTTATGGTTTACCAATACCTCTTTCCTCTGTAGTTTTTGTTTGTACATTCAAATCTCCTGAACATGTTTCTGTGGACTTGCTGTAAACATTTGTTAAACTCTAATGAAACCTATCCAACTACAAATAAAACTGTTTAAACAGTGTTTGTTGAACAACAGTTGTAAAAATGCCTTCCACAGTAAGTTGAAAAGAAAACAAACCAAAATAAATATCAGCAATGTATTTGTGGAGCAGTTTCACAGTTTCTTTTTTTAATGTATTTTTTTCAACAAGTGGCATATATAAAATTTTGATACTAATTGTAGATGTCAAATCAAAAAGGTTGCTCTGGTTGTACGAAAATGTGACGTGTATAAACAGGTTAACCTGGCTACTTCTGTTTTTTTTTTTAAAATATACTTTTACCTTGTTTTAATGGATAGAAAATAATAATTTTTTTCATCCAGGCCAATTATTTGTGTAATTATTGGACTTGTATTTTAATCCCACAGAAGATGCATTAATCAACAGAATTAAGTGTCCCTTGACTCCAGATGGTTACGGTAATAAACACAATCTTCCCGAGCTGTCAGGAAAAAACAGGGAAGGTTTCAGTCAGAGGAATACGAACACACCGCATATGACCAAAACATGCATTCCAGAAAAAAGACCAAATCCGCCTGCTCCATGTGTGATCAGTTCTGTCACCATTACAAATCCTTTAAAGCAAAAAAGTGCACTGCCTTTCAGATGCTCTGAATGTGAGAAAACTTTCAGAGTAAAAGCATACCTGATCAATCACAGACGAACACACACAGGAGAGCGACCCTATAAATGTTCTCTTTGTGAGAAGAGTTTTTGTCAAAAGTCAAATCTAAATGTTCATTTTCGAACTCACACAGGAGAGCGACCTTATGCTTGTCCTCTGTGTAGCAAACGGTTTATAGATAACTCTGGGCTTATTCAGCACAAGAGAATTCATACAGGCGAAAAGCCTTTTCATTGTTTACATTGCCAAAAAAGGTTCTCTAAGAAAGAACACTTGAAGGTTCATGCAAGAACTCACACAAAAGATAAAAGCCATTTACCTACTTATGTTGTTGTAAACTCTTTTGACAAAGGTGTAGTCTCACAAAATCCATGACAACTCATGTAGAAAAATCTTTTAAAAGTTAATTCTTTCCAATATAGGGAAACAATTGGTGACTGCTCATACAATTTCTCAATTATTACAAGTAGAAAAATTGTGTTTTAGTTGCAGATAAGCAAGGCTTTGTAAAAACCTGGAAACCCACCTAAAGTATTTTTACCCACATCAGTGAAAAGCTTCCCTCAGAATGGCATCATGAGCAGAAAAGAGCAAAATGGAGGCACCCAGGTGAAAATATTTGTGATCTATATACACATATACTCACAATGATCAGCCATAACATTAATTATATAGTTACAATTGCACCTATCGATAGCAAATGGGCAAGCAAAAAAAAGCTGAGTTACTTTGATATGGGCCAGATAGCGATGAGTATTGTTTGGTGTTGCTGGTATGCAGTGGTTAGGACCTACCAAAAGTAGTGCAGGGAAGGGAAACCGGTGAACCAAGGCTAATTGACGCACATGGGGAGCAAAGGCTAGCCCATCTGGTCCAATCACACAGAAGAGCTACTATATCTCATATTGATAAAAAATGTATCGATGGCCATTTTAGACAGTTGTCAAAATACACAGTACATCACAGTTTGTTGCATATGGGCCTGCATAGCCACTGACTGGGCAGAGTACCCGTGATGACCTCCGCCCACTGCCAAAAGCGCCTTCAGTGGGAAGTGGACCATGGAGCAATGGAAGAAGGTTTCCTGGTCTGATGAATCATGTTTTCTTTTAGATCAGGTGGGTGACTTAGTCTGTGTGCGTTGTTTACCTAGGGATGAGATGGCAGCAGGATGCATCATGGGAAGAAGGCAGACCAGCAGAGGCAGGCTATGCTCTGGGCAATGTTCTACTGGGAAAACTAGGGTCCTGGCATTCATGTGGATGTTACTTTGACATGTAGCACCTACCTAGAGATTGTTGCAGATCATGTAGTTGGCAATGGTGTTCCCTAATGGCATTGCCCTCTTTCAGCAGGGTACTGTCCCCTGCCACACTGCAAAAGCCATTGTAATTGGTGTTGCCTTGGCCTTCAAATTCCCCAGATCTCAATCCGATTTAGCATCTGTGGAGTTAGATTCATAGAGGCCCCACTTCACAATTTGCAGGACTTAAAGGATATACTGCTAATGTATTGATGCCAAATACCACATGATACGTTCAGAGGTCTTGTGGAGTGACTTTCTCTAAGCATAAGAGCTGTGTTGGCAACACGAAGGGGAACTACAGGATATTAGGCAGGTGGTTTTGATGTTGTGGTTGATCAGTGTATGGATAAATTCAAATACCCAAAGCATAAGGGCAGGAATTCTGAAATAAAAACAATATGGCAGTTCTGCATTATAGGGTCACTGTAGATACTGTAACTGCTTCATCTCATTTAAAGGACCACTATAGTGCCAGGAAAACATACTCGTTTTCCTGGCACTATAGTGCCCTGAGCGTGCCCCCACCCTCATGGCCACCCTCCCGCCGGGCTCTAGGGTTTGGAAGGCGTTAAATTTATCTCTTTCTCCAGCGCCGGGCGGGGAACTCTCCTCCTCCATATCGCCGTCATCGGCTGAATGCGCAGGAGCCGCGCGCACATTCAACCAGTCCATAGGAAAGCATTCTCAATGCTTTGCTATGGACGCTGGCGTCTTCTCACTGTGAAAATCACAGTGAGAAGCGCATAAGCGCCTCTAGCAGCTGTCAATGAGACAGCCACTAGAGGCTGGATTAACGCTATTATAAACATAGCAGTTTCTCTGAAACTGCTATGTTTATAGAAGAAAGGCTTAATCCTAGCTGCGCCTGGCACCCATACCACTTCATTAAGCTGAAGTGGTCTGGGTGCCTATAGTGGTCCTTTAAGTGGTTAAAGTATCTGGAGTCTCATGGTGCCATCCTTCCATTCAGTGTCAAACTGTTTTTAATCTTTTAATGATAAATGAGAGTCCACATCAGCCCATCTCCTCTTTGTTGCTTGTGCTAATGAGGAAGCATTAGGCTAATTGGCTGAGAGTGCCAGCTTATCACTTTCAACCTATCACAGGACCCATTGCTGATATGAATTGGTATGGCTCAAAGGAAGAGTAAAGTCTGTGCCTTAACCATATCTCCAGTAATGGCCAGGCTGTGGGTAGCCTGGGACCCTTATTTAGTATTAACTGCTCAAAAATTGTTTAACACTGAATGGAGGAATAATGCCAGGGGACACCAGGCACTATAACCCATTCAATGAGATAAAATCTTTATAGTGCCTAGTGTTCCTTTAAGGCTGGCAGAACTATCTGCTTATTCATATAATATTTTTAAATATAATACAAACCCAGAAAGCTTTTTCTGCTGCACTGGCAACACATTTTACAATGCTACATACTATTGTCTTGTGACTAGACTAAAATGTAATCCCTCCTGGAATAGTATAAACAGGGCAAACTTTGATATTAATAAATAATTTCTGGGATTGCTTTATGCAATAAAGGGATATTAAATTATGATACAGCTGTTCACAAAATTAAATTGCTGCATCCAACAGTGTTTAAAGGGACTCCAAATTGAAAAGTAATTTAGTTTTTTGGGGTTGGTGAGGTTTGTTTTTTTTTGTTTGTGGTGCCTAAATTAAAATGGAGTTATGGATTGATAACGTTTTTTCAGGTTTGAAATCTATGTTAAAAAGTGTTGTTAATAATTCAGTCATGTTTCTTAACAGAAGGAATATTTACTTCAGGAAACGCTGTACTCTTTAACCCCTTAAGGACACATAACATGTGTGACATGTCATGATTCCCTTTTATTCCAGAAGTTTGGTCCTTAAGGGGTCAAACAGATTTTGGCAAAATACAGTGTTTACTTATGCTATATATTTTTTTCCCTTTACTTTACAGTATATGCCAGGGCATATTATGCAAATTAACTTAACCCCCACAGTGCCATGCACGTGGTCATATGAGTATGTACGGCACTATGGAAGATATGCCCATACAGTATTTTTCTAAAGATGCCTAAGCATGCATGTCACATTATGGGGAGATGGTGTCACCCTTGAAATTAAGTGCTATGGAAATATGTGTGCTTTATACATACTTTCATTTCACTATTGACCCAGTAAGCACTTTAGTAGCATTTACTGGGGTGGGTGATTGAGAAACTGTGAGGTTCAAAGAAGTGCCATTTCTGCCTTAAAAATGAGGGTTATGCCCATTAGACTATTTAACAGTAATACTCCTGATGTCTTGATGTACCAAAAAATAGAATTAGTAGGTGAAACTACCCATCTATGACATCCATAAACAATTTTAATGGGTTTTTACTATTGGCAGAGGGAGAACAGGGATTTACACCAAGATTTACAAATATTTCTTTAAATCAGCCCATTAGCACTGCAGAACATATTTGTTATTCTGTATTATGAGGATAATTTGATTAACCCCTTAAGGACAGAGACAATTGTCTAAGTCTTAACCAAAATACCACATAGGATTTGAGCTGTATGTCTGTTAAACCATAATTTGCCTCTTTCATATTAACTGCACCCACACTTATTATATATTATTTTGCTCAGGAGAAATAGGGCTTTAATTTCACATCAACTATTTATATATGAAACCTAATTTAATATGAATAAAATCCTAAAAAAAAAAAGTATGAGAAATTAAGAAATTGTATTTTCCTAGTTCTGAATGACATTTTCACTGTGAATGTCATAATACTGTTAGCTTTTACTGCAATAAAACACATATTTGTATACATTGATGTCCCATAGATACAACTATGCTCCATAACTACAGGTTTCATGGTGTTTTGAAAAGTTTCAGGGTCAAATACAATGCTTGCCCATTTCAGTTTTTACACTTTGAAATTTGCCAGATTGGTTTGCTGGGCCTATGTTGAATTTGAGACTGTATGGCAGCTCAGGAATGAAAACTACCCCTATCCTGGCATACCATTTGCAAAAGTAGACAACCCAGGGTATTCAAAATGGGGTATGTCCAAACTTTTTTAGTAGACATTAGTGACGAACCTTAGCCAAAGCAGGTGTTCATATTTAGTTTTTGCATTTTTCACACAAAACCTGCACTTTCAATGATTATATCATCGTCATATATGTTTAACTGCTCTAAGGCACTCATTTTTTGTATTCATCGATGTCTCACAAGTACAACAGTACACCTATGTGTAGGTTGTGTATGGTTTTGAAAAGTCACAGGGTCAAATATATGGTTTGCAAATTTAATTATCTGGTATTTCTGATTGGGTTGTCAGGCAGGTCCCCCAATATATGTTTAATACAATAATATAATTATATGTTGGTATCAAAATAACCTTTAAATAATACCATATAATGTGATTTTAAATGTATTTTATATGTTATTTGTGCAGAATTATATTATTTTTATTAGTTATATATTGGGAGACCTGCCTGACAACCAATGCAGCCCACTGCAGGCAGTATTTTATATGTTATTTGTGCAGAATTATATTATTTTTATTAGTTATATATTGGGAGATCTGCCTGACAACCAATGTAGCCCACTGCAGGCAATCTGTCAATCATGACTATAGTCATGTGTCAGATCAGCAGGATTGGCTGCAGGAGGACTCCCTCCATTGTCAAGTATACAGGCTGAAGGAGGGCTCGATTGTTAGGATGTGCTATGCCCCCCTTTCGGCATTAAAACTCTCCTTTTGTAAACCGGCATAGCATGTCCTAACATCGGGAAAACTTTGCAAGTAATAAAAAGGTAAATTTGGCACCTGAGAATTAGATGTAAAATTGTTTGTCAAAATAGGTAAAAGAGTGGCCCTGACCCACAAATATATATATTACCAGCATATTTCAGTATTTGGGCCCATTGGTCCAACTACGTCACAGGGGGTTGTTCCCTGTCTTTAAAACACAGGAAAGCAGTATACAGTTGCAATTTAGGTGCTGTGTTGTTTTTTTTTTCCTCACATTCACTTAATTTTTCCTATTTTCTTGTTTGGACAGTTGTTTTTAGATTCGACTAATAAAGGAACCTTTTAACCATGCGTTGTTTGAAGTTCTGTGCGGTCATTTTGTTTGTTAAATATCTACATTAAACTTTGTACTATGACTACAGATTACTTGTAGCAATGTCCTTTCTTATTAATTTATATAAGCCTTATTAAAAAAATAAGGTTTTGGACGGTAAAGCACTATGCACTTTCTTGCATTTGTGATGAAATATATTACCATATATTGTAGCTTTCATTAATATATATTTATTTTTTTATAAAAATACTGATTTGTTATTAAATATATTGCACTGTCATGTTTCTAGAGATCTTTTTTAGTTACCCGTTAATTTTTGATACATGGATGTACTTGTTCACTTTGCATCTAAGTTTCAAACATCTGATCATATTTTCTATTTATACATTTTGTTTTATCTAAACAAATATAGGTGGTTTTATGGGAAATGTTGAAATTCAGATATATTTTATCTGTTCTGTATAAATGCATGGATAATTAACATGCATTATCTCAATATACAATATAAATAACTGTTCATATAAAGTTACATATTGTACCTAGTACAATAAACTAATTTTAATTTCTGCTATACAAAATTGAATTATTTACCATACTGTGATAAGGTAGTGGAATTGCAAAATGTAGGACAGAATACCCTAGTTAAAATTGCACTAAGTTCTCTTAGTCCTGATGTAAATTGTGTTAAAACACTCTTATAGCATCAGTCTAAATAAAAAAAATGAACAACCTCAATAAAACCTTGTACTGGTAGTTTTATTTGATTGAAGACATTAAAACACAGTATTACTACTTATTTTCTAATGTTGAGTTTTTTCTCAGAGTATATAAAAGTTTGGGTTTTTTTTTCTTTTTTTTTGTTTGCTTCTTTTATATTTTTCTTATTTTTCCAACAGAAGATGGAACGGTTAACCAGAGAGAACTCGGTAATCAGAAACTTAATCTAGGAAACATTCCTACAAAAAACAAAGGGAAAGTTCAGTACAATTTGAAAAACACTGGATACTGCCAAAGAATGTTAAGGTGGTCAGTTAGTCAAAAGGAAGAAATCACTCCTAAACGCTATGTGGCTGGTTCTCAAGGTCCAAAAGAGCCAGAAAGAGGCTTTAACTGCACCGAATGTGGGAAAAGATTCTTTAAAATATCTGATCTCAGGCTTCATCAAGCAAGCCACAGAATGAAAATGAAACAGTCCAATGGATGTGTCATTCAATTTAAAAGCAATCAGAAACCTCAACCTGGCCCAAAACTGTCTATTGAAGAAAAAAATTCACATGCTGGTTCCATCAAAAATGTTATATCAGGGGGAAAATCTATAACGTGTGTTGTGTATGGAAAAAATGCCAATCCAAGCACCAACCTCATGCAAAGTCAAAAAACACTTGTTAGAGAAAGACGGTTTGTTTGTAAATTTTGTGGCAAAAGGTTTCAAAATAATAGTAATCTTATTGGACATGAGAGAATACACACAGGAGAAAAACCTTTTGAATGTCCGGAGTGCGGGAAAAGCTTCAGCCAGAAAGCCAACCTCACAACCCACCAGAGGCTTCACACTGGAGAAAGGCCATTTGTGTGTCTTACTTGTGGGAAAGGCTTTGCACAGAAGATTAATTTGCTTACCCACGAGCAAACACACACCAAGAAAAGGAAGAAAATAGATAACAAACATGTCCTTATGAACTGATAAATTCATACATCAGGATTTGGCTGATTCACTGAAAGGAAAGGTGTCTCAGCCATACTAACCATAAAGTGCCTGGAAATACAGTTGTTCCTCTTCACAAAGTCTACTATTTTTACAAACAACACACTTCTTCACGTGCAGGCTAATTCTACTGTTAGTCTAGTTTTGGACTAGTTGACAGGTGCTACTCTTAAGATGTAAAGATGCATAAGAAAGAAAGTACCTCAAAAATGAAAAATATTTTAGAGATCTCTAAAATATGAATCATTTGTTCTGTTTCCTCGCCTTACGTTTAAATATATAAATATTCCCAGTTTGTATATAAATTATGGTATTTCTGATATCCTTGAGCCTGATCTCAGTATCAGTTGATTGTTTAAAACCTCAAGAAACCTCCTATTTCTATGTTTAAAAATTGCCTAGCAATGTAGACTTGGAAAATGTTATTTATTGAGTAGTAGTTCTTTTTCTGTGTACTATCTCCTTCAGGTATTTGGATATATTTTACAATCTATTGTAAACATCTAGCTTCAATATATAATCTCTAGCCGCAATTTCTAGTGCAGTAATACTTCCAGTGCGTGCTTTTATGTAGACTAACCTAACACGATAATTCTAAGGCTTTTAACATTGTGTTCTTAGTTGGTCTGCTGAGAGTGCTAAAAATGTTCAGTGCTGAAGGCCATGTGGTGGTATTACATTTTTCAGGTAAAGATGTGAATGAAAGAATTTGGCAAACAGAATACTGTATAGCAATCACAAATTCACTAAATTGAATCTTCAATTTTAGGAACTACTGCTTCCAGCCAAGGGAGATAAGTGCACAGGCTGGATATTTTCTAGCTCACCCTTAGAAAGGCATTCAAAGGTAGCTAAACAAAACACTAGCAAAACAAACACTAATTATAACCTTTTTAAGTTTATTATATGTTTTTAAGAGTGGACGATAATGTACTGTTTCTCTTTCTAGTATCTGCAACTTTGACATTCTTTACATAAGTCCGTTTGAGAGAGAGAAAAAAAAAAATACCAATATTTTTTGCATCCTACTAAGTTGCAGTAAATTTAGCTGAAATTACAATTTTTTTCCCTGCAAAACATCTCAACGGTCATACCCTCAGATTTTATTATGTGAATCGCTTGCTCATATCCTTGAAATGCCTTTTGTTTGCATCCTCTTTGCCCATGCTACTGCTCTCCTTTATACTGGTCAGTCGGGAAGTTCTCCTGATACTACTCCCCTTTATCATTTTTATCTTCTGTCCCTCCTTCACTTAATTTTTTTTACTCTATCTGATTATCTTTTATAAATAGGCCGGTATATGCTTGTGTTTTATTCTCCCCTTTCTCCCACACAGTTGTGTTTTTTGTCTCTCGTTGTATTTGTACAACTTATTAGAACAGTTTTTTTTTTCTTCTAATTTTTAATTAAAGGAACACATCTCAATGAAGAGTCCATGTTGCCTGGAGTACCCAGGTGCCATCTTTCGTTCTAGTGTTAAATGCTTTTCAGGCAGCTCACTACTGTAGTACTCAGTTGTTGGTCTGTTATCTCTCCTATTGTGCTCAAGCTAATGCAAAAGCAAAGGGGCAGCAGTGAAAGGCTGAGAATGTCAGCTGATGGTCTTAGTGTATTACAGTTCGCCCGTTGCTCGTAAACTTATGAACATTTTGAACCTTTGTTTGCAGTGGGTGGCCATGTCAAGGTAAGTATAAAAACCCAACACACAGTGCTTAAACCTATACTACCTAACTAGAGAAACAAAGGACAGCTGTGTATTATCAGACCTTAGAGTGGCCGTGCTTAGCGCAATGCCTATAGTTGGTGAAATGTAAAGTCAAGAAAAAAGCAAGGTCATAGATTCAAGAAACCTAGAATAATGATATGCTAAGCTGGGTCATACTGATAAGAGTAGTCAGAAAAGCCAAACCAGGAAACCAGAATTTCACAGACTTAGGAACGCGCTATTGAGATCCCAAGGGTGATGCTTTGTGTCTTGTTAAAAAGGAACAGGGCTACAGCATCAGAAATGCTCACGGGTGTGTCTGAGGTTGTGAAACTGATATGGTTCCTACTTGGAGAGGAAGGGGCACCAGGTGAGTGGCGTAGTGCAAGGAAATGTATTCTTACAGACCAGTGATAAGCTTAGAGCATCAGCTAATGCCTCTCCTCTTGGGCTAATGCGGAAGTTAAGGGGCTTAAAGTGGTTTAACACTGGAAGGTAGAACAGTGCCAGGGGACTCCATGCTTCATGGCCACCTCATTAGGATGAATTGGTTAATTGAGAAGATGTTCCTTTGATACCTTAATCTTTAAAAATTACCACATCTTTAAATATTTTCTAACTAGAAAAATAACTTTTTCAAATAAATGACCAGGAGTTACACTTTTCTGATAGTTCGTGCAATGCAATGGTGTTTCCTGTCAGAGACAGCATTATTTCCAGGTGTCTGTGATGCAGAAAGTATAAGCACAGAAAAGTAAATCTGGTAAACCATAACAGGAAGAACTATCAGAACCAACTGTTGGAAAGTATAAAGGTACATATAACAACATGGCCATTTATTTATGAAGAAGAAAAATATGCGAACCCATCTTTAACATAAGTATCTGAGGAGGGTCTCCGAGCTAAATTCAGATATATGTAAATGTTACAGAATGTGAAATAATGTATGTTACTGTGTTTTAGAGAGTGCAAGTACTGAAACATATCACAACATTCTGTATTCTGCTTGATATTTTTGATCATAACTAAAGTGAAAATGAATACATTGAGAATTCAGGACTTGGCTTGTGACCAGAAAATCTTCAGGTTAGATTGTATTCATGGCAGCTTTGTTTCTGTAACTGTTAGGGAATAACAAAAATACACCTAGAGCTGGTTTATACATTTTTCATATACATTGGAATTTCTTTAACTGTATTCATTCCAATTGAGCTTGAAAATAAGCATTTCTGTTTTGGGGATTTTTTACGGTAATGTAGATTATTCTTAGGTTTTGAAACCTTCAACGGAGTCATACTGGATTGCTTATTGTTTAGGTTAGTGGACTTCAATGCTTCTCGTACTATCAGAGAATGGTTGTTATAAGATTGCTGGAGCTGAGGTCCATCAACCATTGGAGTATTGTATTTGACTAACATTACAATTTCTCTCAGTTTCTCAGTCAAGCACTCAAGCAGACAAAAATACTCTGTATTTTCTTACGCACGTATATGTAGTTCAAGATACAGGTTTTGACTATGACTGACCCACATCTTTTAAGGAAAGCACTATATGTGACTTTCAATATATAGATCCAGAAAACTTTATTTTGTGCAGAGCTTTAGAGTAATATGACAACGTGCTCTCCAGCACGCCTTACACAACTTCCATGAGGTTTGCAACCTGTAGCGTGTAAAATTGTAAGTGAGGATTGTGGACAGTTAAGTAAACCTTGAAGATCTATCTGGTAGATTGCTTGGTCTGTAGCTATGGTTTCTAAACCTGTACTTAGGTGTTACTAACAAGGCAAAATATACTCTCATGAGTTATATAAAGTCAGCTGAGACTGTGTGGGATTAAAAGTGTATTTATTAGTTATTTTATGTCAGATGCAGGAAAACATATGGGTATGCTCGCTAGTGACTTTGTTGACTTAATAATATGTTAAGTTGTATTATAATTGAGTTTCCCACCATCTTGAACATTTGAGTTGAACAGCCGTTAAAGCAAATAGGGAATTGCAACTGTGCACCCACTTTGACTGTTAGTATATCACCTCTCTAATCTGCATTACATCACTAACGGTTTTTAGGTTTTTTTTTTTTTCTGTTCCGTAATATTTAGTTACTGTGAGCTACATCTAACATACAACTTTGCTGTTTTTCTTGTTTTTACACATATACAGGGGTGGAGCACACTTTTCTAATGAGTGTACTTTGTGACAAAGACCAGGATTCTCACAGTGATTTATGTTGGGAATATTATATTTTTTATTATAAAAATGGTGATTTGTCCCATTGTGTCATGTAATCTGCTCAATACCCTAAATCTTTTTCAGAGTTGCTGAGGGTTCTCTACTTTAATCATTGCTCTCTGAATCTGATACACTGAAGGACAAAGGCTTTAAAGTCTGTAGATTTAGGTGCAGTCTGTGGTGGTATGTTTAGAAACCGTGAGAGTGTTTTTGAAATCTCCTTCTACATTGGGACATAATCACCAATACACTGTTAATACAGAGTGATCACCATTTGGATTATGCAAATACTGCTCTTCATATAATCCCCGTATAAATGATGGTAATTGTAACAAAGATTTCACCTAAGATTTCAGATCTTAAATGTGGATTATTTAGTGCAATATACATTCTGAATTCAGTGAAATGGGTAAGTTTACGTAGCAATATTTGCAAACTGCGGCAGGATTTTGTATGCATATGCATTGTAATTATTATAGTGCGTGTTATGTCCTGTATCTACACACACAAACATGCACACAATTAATACATTCATTGCAACCACTGTTTAAAATATAATGCCTAAAATTTATGTTGCCGAGTAGCTTACTATATTTATAGCCTGGCTAGTTAGACTCAGGGATATTTTTCCAGCCCTGCATATGTGTGAATATATATATATATATATATATATATATATATTACATATAATTTTTTTACTAGTATAATTTGTGGTGGCCACACTGTAGACCTGTTACTTGTGTTTTTAAATACCTCCGTGTGGCAGAAAAAAAAAAAGAAAAAACTTGTCACTATGTTTTGTTGTATGAAAACTTTATTATATAAAGTTGAAAACCATGTAAATTGTGAGATCATCTGTTAGACCATATTCAGAATTTATAGTGCATTATTCTTTTCTTTTCTGATTTTTTCTTTTTTGTTTTTACTGGACTGTTTAATGCCTACTTTTCTACATTGCATTGAGTCACAGTTCTAAGAGAGCTAACTGTGAAACATGGACAAACTACAAACCTATAAAAGTTATCTTCCTTACTGTTTGAGGGTCCCGTGTTTGGTTTGGAAGTTTCTACAATGCTGTACTTTGCTTTGAAAGTCATTGTTTGGGGTTCTCTTAAATACCAAATTACATGTGGTTGTTTTTAGACTTAATCAATGCTATGATTATGTAGGCAAGTCATTCTGCTGCTTTAATTGCATAATGTTTGAGGTGTGCTTCCATATTCAGCTTCTTACATTTATTCATGGCTTTCAAAAGCCACAAAAACACCAACTGCAATAAAATTACAAAGGAGACAACAACAGTAGAACATAGTTGGCATAGACACAAGAGACAGAATGGCAGGGTAGATGTTTAGTAAAATAATTTAAGCAGGTAAAAAAATCCCTGTTTTTAGGACTGAATTCCCATTTATCTAATAAGAATTGAAGGTTCTTGGCAATTTTATGTGGATCCTTTCACAGAAATAAATATTAATATGTCCACTTTTAGCAGGACACTCCATGGTCAAAGTGACTTAGAATTTGTTTTACATTTTTTCCAAGGATCCCATCCTTATTTGCCATGTAAAGTGTTTACTTCAGTGTAAAATTTCGCCCATTTATTGTGTGAAATAGACATAAACCAAAATATATATATATATATATATATATATATATATATATATATATATATGCAATTAAAGTTCTGTTTTATTTCCATTTGTCTAGGGTTAGGAACCAAAATCACAATAATCCCATGATATTGGTCTGCGGGCTGTCCATGTATTCCTTTTGATCAGTGTTGTCTGTTACCTGTTTTGGTTTGCTTTCTCACAAACCCATTCTGTGCATGTTTTGTCTGTAAGTCTGGTATGTGTAGAGCCCATGGTACTTTAGAAGGAGATTGCTCTGACTATGTAACCCACTGTTTAGAATGAGTGCTTTATGAAAAGTAAAGTTGGTATATGTAATGCTTTAAGGTTAATGTGTCACAAGTGTTGTAATACCTTCCAATAAACTCAGTTTTGTAATGAGTTATAAAATTATGTTTTTGTTTGTTCTTTGAGTACCTATCCTACAAGAGCTCATTCTTCCCTAGAAGTACATATCAGTTTAAGAAAAGTCCATAGAGTTGTATGCATATATTATTGGCAACAGGAAAGAAAGTAGACCGTTATCATTTATTAGTAAATATATAGCATAATATAATGTTTAATTATTTAGCCACACTGTGTACACTTCTGCCTAAGGCTACCTCTAGTGTCTGTCACTCTGACGGCTACCACAGGGGCATCCTTGGTTTAAAACTGCAAAGATTGTAGGACTGATGTTTAGTGCCTCCACGCAATGTTACTCAAGGTCAAGTAGAATATTTTTTATTTAGATTTGAGGGGGCCAACAGTCCAAATAGGTAGGGTAACAATATAGTGTTAGGAATACATGTTTATATTCATAATCCTATAATGTTCCTAAAAGGAGCTCTGTCACCTTATACTTTTTTCAATCTGTTCCTCTTAACTTCCTCACTCTTATTCTGTTCTACTTTTCTCCTTTTCTATCTTTTTTTCTACTAAAAGACATTAGGCAAAGTAGGACTACTTTGCCTTTTAGGTTTTTGTCACTTTGCGAGACAATATCTATTTTTTTAGAAAAGACAAATAGGCCTGGAACATGCATCTCTCAGCAAAATGTATACAAAATACAGATTAAGGAACCGCGCACACATAAAAATACATTTTACAATTTTACAAGGCTATCTAAAATCACCTATCCATGCACACATAAAAATACATTTTTTAATTTTACAAGGTTATCTAAAATCATCTATCTTGGCAAACAAATATGTGGTTCAGTTCCACCATATGGCCATGTCATGCTAAGCCCACCACTACTCCACAGTGCCCCAATATTTGTCTGTCCTACTCTAAATACAGCATGGGAGACCATTTAAATATTTCTAGTGCCAAATGAACTAAACTATGCTCTTACAACAGACTAATTTAGTTCATTTAGCACTATGTAATTTGTCTCCCACGTTGGAATTAGTGTAGGACCCGATTTTGGGTTACTGTAGAGTAGTGGTGTGCTAAATCTCCCATATTTGTTTGCTGTGGTGATTTTAGGTAGCCTTGTAAAATATATATTTGTATGTGTGTGCTGTTCCTTAATCTGTATTTAATATCTATTTAATAACCATACTATCAAGTAATTCTTGTTAAAAAAAACAAGTATAACATTTGTCCTGTATACAATGTATGATAAAGATAGTTAAATACAAATGGAGTTTTGAGGAAAATGACATTTCTATGAATGCAGCTTCCTAAAATGGCATCAATATTTGAAAGTAATGTCTGTATGTAGACAAAATATCCATATAGTAAGTACAATTACACCAAAAAAGCATGTGACAATGAATATTTGCAGTGTACTTAATTATTCTTGCACAGATTACTATTGCCAGTCCTGCTATGTATACCACAGTCTCCATGCACTTCCTGCAATTGAAGGAGACTGATTTGAACAGCAGGAGCAGGCAATGTATGCCATATCAGTACCTGGGTAACTGAGTGGGGAAAATAATAATTATTATTGGTATTTATATTGCGCCAACTGATTTTGCAGTGCCTTACAGTATTTTGAAAAGGGGAAATTTAACAATCAAGACAATTGCAAGATAATACAGGAACAATAGGGAAATGAGGACCATGCTCAAACGGGCTTACAGCCTAGAGGAGTGGAGTATAAAGACACGACTGGAAGGTTGTCACAGGGGACAGCAAGCAACAAGGTGGAAAAGTAGCAGAACTGGAGGCCAAGAGATGGATTTGTGAAATAGTTACTCTGTGAGGCCATAAGCAGTTCTAAAAAGATGGATTTTGAGGGACTTCTTAAATAATTGAAGACTATAATAGATTCTGATCGGGGTAGGCAGACTGTTCCAAAAGAACGGACCCACCTGCAAGAAGCCCTGCAAGTGTGAATTAGCAGTTAGTGCGCAATCATTGGACAAGAGTAGGTCACCGGCAGAGAGAGAGAAGGGGCATTCCTTCGAATCAGTGAAGAAATGTAACGGGCTAATGTTGCTTAGAGCTTTATAGGTATGGGTTAGTATTTTGAATTGACGGCTATAGGAGATGGGAAGACAGTGTAAGGATTGACAGGGGGATGAGGTGTGAGAGGAGTGACGAGAGAAAGATCAGCCTAGCTGCCGACCTTCATTACCGATTGTAACGGTCATTACAGCTTCTCGGGAGGCCAATTAAGAGAGAAATACAGTAATCCATGCAAGAAATTACTAGAGCATTAACAAATTCCTTTGCAGCATCTTGTGTAAGAAAGGGGTGCACGCGGCAATGTTTTTAAGGTGGAATCGACAGGTTTTAGCAACATATAATGGATATGAGGCAAAGGTAAGGCCAGAACCAAAGATAACACCAAGACAGCAAGCTTGCAAGGATTGTGCTGATGCAGATACCATCAACTTGCGGGAAAGTTGAGGATCAGTATTATGAGGAGGAAAAATAAGTTCTGTTTTAGAGAGATACATTTTCATAAAGCGTAAGAACATCCATTCTGAGATTTAAAAAAGGCAAGCGGTAACACGTTGTAGGACAGCAGGGGAGAGACCAGGGGAGGACAGATATATCTACCAGAATCCAAAGGAATCCAAAGGAATTAATAAGTTTGCCAAGAGAGGTAGTATAAAGGGGACAAAGAACAGAGCCTTGGGGGGCTACAACCGTGACAGGATAAGGGAAGAGGTGCCATTGAAAGGAGACGCTGGACTGGCAGGGGGGAGCGATGACGTGTGGGACATAATATGCACCGCTTAGCAAGAGACGCGCCGTCAGAGTGATGATCCACGCACTACGTTAATTGATGTTAATTGACGTGTAGGATCGACCAGAGGCAAACAGTGATGATAAGAAGTTTAAAATGAATGAGATAGGTGCCGTAAATGGATTGAAGTCCCGTTCCACTCACCAAGTGGACCAGAAGGCCCATGCAGAGAGATAACATTGTCTCGTGTCCAGTGCCCACGAGTCCCATAGGAGGTCCCCAGTAGCCTGCGATATTTCACTGATCTGCCAGACACCCCGGAAAGAGTCCAAGTCACCAGGGGTAGACGATCTTCCAATAGCAATGGGTGAGGGTTCTCTTTCGGATCCGTGAGGAGTGTCGGATAGGATGGCAGTCGGAGCAGATCCACGTAGGTCAATGCCAGTAGGTCCGGAAACCATGGTTGACTCTGCCATAGGGGAGTGATGAGTAGCAGAGATACCCGATGAGTCCTCAGATAATGGAGCGTCCTTGCTATCATAGCGAATGTGTGAAACTCGTATGCTCCTGTGTTTGGCCACGTTTGTAGGAAAATGTCCACCGCCTTGCACTCCGGGTCTGGGAGCATGCTGAATAAATCCGGAGTCTGTCTGTTGTTGCGTGATGCAAACAGATCCAGTAGAAATGGGCCTCTCAGATCTGAGAGGATGTTGAAGCTTCGGGGATCCAGCCTCCAGTCGCTGCTGTCTAGCCAATGTCGGGAGAACCAAACCGCCATGAGATTCGTCTCTCCTGGTAGGTACTCTGCCTTGAGGGAGATGTTGCGGGGAAGGCAAAAATCTCCTTAGTTCCGACAAGAGCCGGGATCGGGCCCCCGCCCAGGCGGTTGACATATCGTCCATCCTGAGGAGAATGCAACAATTGGTCCTGTCCCTCGCTAGGCTGCTTATGGCAAAGGATCCTGCCAGGAGCTCCAGGCAATTGATATGTAGGTTGATTTCCTGCGAAGTCCAGGTGCCTCCTGCCAATATGCCTTCACTCGTCACGCCTCAACCCCATAGGCTGGTGTCTGACTCCAATACAAAGTCTGGATTGTCCCCGAAGATGGCCCGACCATTCCACGCTTACATGCTATCCAGCCACCATCTTAGTTCTTCTCTGACCTTCTCTGTCACCGGCACTGGTTGGTCGTAGGTCGAGTTATGACGAAGGAATGAGGCCTTGAGGCGTTGCATCGCTCTGTAATGGAGTGGTCCTGGGAAGATTGCCTGGATGGATGCGGACAGGAGACCCACTACTCGAGCGAGTCCGCAGAGTGGAATAGTTTGGCAGCGGATGACTCTGCGTAGTTCCTTGCGTATGGCTGAGATCTTTGACACCGGCAGGCATAGCGTGCTGGTCGTGGAGTCGATCTCGAATCCTAGAAATTGTACAGTTTGAGAAGGAGTCATTGCCAACTTTGGGAGGTCCACCACAAATTCCAGGGATTCCAGTATATTGTGTGTGTAATATTAGTCTAGACATGTCGGATCAGAAAAGAAGGATAATGCAGCAAATTCCTCTCGCTCGAAGATGAGTAACCACTGGCTTCAGCAGTTTGGTGAAGTATCATGGGGCCGAACTGAGGCCGAAAGGGAAGAAAATGAACTGCCAGGGGTGGTCTAGCCACATGAATCGGAGGAATCGTTGACAGGAGTGATGGACGGGCACCTAACGGTAACAGTGTTTAAAGGACCACTATAGGCACCCAGAGCACTTCAGCTTAATGAAGTGGTCTGGGTGCCAGGTCCAGCTAGGGTTAACCCATTTTTTTTATAAACATAGCAGTTTCAGAGAAACTGCTATGTTTATAAATGGGTTAATCCAGCCCTCAAATCCTCTGGTGGCTGTCTCACTGACAGCCGCTAGAGGCGCTTGCGTGATTCTCACTGTGAAAATCACAGTGAGAGCACGCAAGCGTCCTTAGGAAAGCATTGATAATGCTTTCCTATGAGACCTGCTGAATGCGTGCGCAGCTCTTGCCGCGCGTGCGCATTCAGCCGAATGGGAGGAGAGGAGGAGGAGGAGGGGAGGAGGATCGGAGGAGAAGAGCTCCCCGCCCGGTGCTAGAGAAAGGTAAGTTTTAACCCCTTTCCTCTCCCCAGAGCCCGGCGGGAGTGCACTATAGTGCCAGGAAAACAAGTATGTTTTCCTGGCACTATAGTGGTCCTTTAAGATCCAGCCGTGTGAACCAGTTGCCTTCTTGAAGGAGGTCCCTTACAAGGTGAATGCCCTCCATCTTGAAGTGGTGGTAAACCACGTCGGCATTGAGCTTTCTGAGGTTGATAATGGGACGAAAGTCCTCGGTTTTCTTTTTTACTAGACACGTTGCTTAAAATTCCTCCGGATTCCGGGGCCGGTTTGATCACTCCGTTTGCGCGGAGCTCCTGCAGTTCGATGTCGATGCGTCGAGAGTCATCTGTGGAGCAGTTGATGGGTTGGGTGGGTCCAACTGAAAGAGAGGGTGGGTGAGGTCGATGACCTAACCCTGCACCGTTTGTAAAATTCATGCGTCCACAGAGATGGTGGTCCAGGTCTGAAAGAATAGAGAAATATGGCTTGCAATAAGAAAAGGAGTCTGTTTTAAATGGTTGCTTACCTGCTGAGAAGTGTGCTCTGCTACGTCTATCAGATCCGCTGTAGTAAGAGAACGGCTGTCTGTTGCCCAGCTCTGGGTAGAAGGGTTGGGGTTTCGAGGAGCGGGGCCTGAAGGCCAGAATCGGCTGGCAGCACAGCCCCTTTGGCGGCTAGCCCGTCCAAAAAAAAACCTCGTGGGGTTGCCCCTGAAGACTTTCCTCATAGAGGTTTGTGCCTTATTTAGTCAGGTAAAGACATTGACATGTCTGTTCAACTCCTTGAGGAATGCGTCCCCAAATAGTTTGCCCTGTGCCAGAAAAACAAGCTCTTTGGTACCCAATTCCACCAATTTTCCACCTATGCGGAGTAGTGCTGCCATAAGCCTCTCGGAAGAGAGGGCAACATTTGTGTTTCCAACAAAGCAGAAACACCTTTGAGTGTTAGAATTACTGAGCGATGTGTATCTCGTATGTCGTGTGCCCATTCCCGAACTATGCTGGCATTGAATTGGTCACCTCTCACAAAGGCGTCATCCGTCAGATACATTATTCGAGATAGGGGGCCGATGGAGTCCAATAGCTTGTCCTGTACCCCTTTGAATCCTCTCTCCACTCCTTTACAGGGGTTGCGACTGCCCTTTGTCATGAATGTTGTCATGACCTGGTCGAATTACGGTGTTTGGGCAACATGATCGGGTAGGGAAGGGCATGGGCATTCCGACTTTAGTCGGTTACAAACCACCTTAACTAGCAGCTTATGTAGCCATAGGTGCATAAATGTGGCCAAATGATCTGGGGGTGTACAATCCCCTGACCGTGGGTGCCTGATGTTCCAAAGGTTGAATAGTTTCTGACCTGTAGGGTCTAGTGGGGGTTCGATGTCTTCTGTCATCTGGGTTTCACCCAGGAAAGTCTCTAGTCCACCTGCGGGATGAGATCAAGTATGTGACCCCGACGCGTCCTCTTCAGAGTCCGACTCTACCACCTACCATTCGTCCAGTATGGCAATGGAGTTGTACAGTACATCCTCCTCCTCCTCTGAGTAGTTAAGTCTAGGGTCATTGGTGCCAACTTGTGCCTTTTACCCTTCCAATGGCGTTTGCCAAGTTGGGTATCTTCCTTAGTTTGGGAGTCCAAGGCCTCGGAATTCGAGTCATAGCGGGAGCGTTGAGGTTTGGAGGGTTTGGTCTGATTGGCACTCGCCGTCATCACCTTAGCCAGCGCTTTCTACATGGACGTGGCTACCACTGTGTTAATCATGGCTTGGAAGTCCGCAGGGCTGCTCTGGGAGTCTTCCATGATATAGTGTAGGGCAGGGACCTTTCGACACTCAGTGATGCACAGAGTGTGTGGCACAGGGCATGTGGTGGTTAGGGGTCAGAGCTGTAGGCCGTAGTCTCACTATATTAGTGATAGTACCAGCAGTACTAGTGCTAACCCCAGCAGGGTATAATAAACTCTGAGTTATCATAGTACCAGCAGTACTAATGATAACCCCAGCAGGGTATGATAAACTTTGAGTAATAATAGTACCAGCAGTACTAAAGGTAAGCACCCCAGCAGGTTATGACAAGCTCTTATTGGGATTTGGGCCTCACCCAGGTATACAGAGGTTGCCACAAATAATGCGCAGGGTATTGAGCCCTATAGTGCAGGCCACAGCTGTCAGCAAGGTGAAACTGACCTGATTTGACCCCTGCCTGTATGTTTGGAAGCAGTTCAGAACGGAGTCAGCAAACCAGAGCGAGGTGAATGTGGCACTTGTGGTATACCCAAAATGGTGGCCGCTAGTCTCGCGTGACGCGAGATCCAAGATGGACATGAAAGGCGCCTGACCCACGATGGGGTGGGGGCGCAACACAGGGAAGCATACAGGGCACAGGAGAGAAAATAAAAAATTTCCCCAAACAGAGGAAACACAAAATTAGAGTGCAGATAGAGTGTCACACATCGAGTGGGAAAAGGGGACTGAATGAAGTAGAAAATATATAAGCAATAAATACAATATATAGTAAATACAAGGAAGAGCCAAAAACTCTGACCTGTCTGCTGATTGAGCAGCAAAGAAAGAGGAGGAGGAGCCTATTCACAGTGGATAATATACTTCCTATTGAATTTTGATTGGTTCTTGTTATACATGTTTGCTGCTGTTGAGTTAGTTATGAGAGATTATACAAAATAGGAAGCCTCCTGTCATTTGGTAAAATTTACTACAGGCCCCCCTCCAATCTGGAGGCTTAGCAGTAACATATATCCAGACTTATTATAACGTGACTATCCAGCTAACTCTTTCCCCCATTTACTTACAAAAACCGCACCACAATGGGTTTTCCATGGATAAATTGGCCCTATGCCGACACAACCTTTCCTCTATAATGTGGTTGCCTAAACAAAGTAGACCACGCTTCAATCTCCCTATTAAGTTGTTTCTTGCTGTGTGGGAAGAGATAAACTAAGTCATACTACAGGTCTCTCATTGGCTACTCCAATTATTACTTTACCATATATCACACCTACTTTCCACGCCAAACCCTGGCATGACCAGGGAGCCACACATCTCTACCACCTATACCAAGGTAGCACATTCCTTGATAACACCACACTCCAAACGAAATTCTCTCTGCCTCTTGCTTTGCCCTACTCTTTTTTACAATAACAATCCTTTTTGAAGAAGTATAACAAATCTGATCAGAAGAATAAAGTGTCTACTTCTGACCTCAATTTGGGAATAAAAATAAAAAAATAAGAAGAAACTGCTTCCTACATGCAAGCCGATCTCTGTGTGCTATACATTTTTGTCCGACTATTTGACGTTCACCAACTCTAAAATAGCCATGCAATGGGAACAGGACTTAAATTGTATTGCATCTCCTAAACATTGGGAATCCATGATTAATATAGCTAAATTATTGATAAAATCCTCCCCGCTTATCGAACAATGCAAATTGCTATATTGCTGGTATATGGTACCAATGAGATTACATAAGATTTTCACTAATACCTCTCTAAAGTGTTGGAGATGTAACCTACTCACCTTCCTGCATATATGGTGGCAATGCACATCCATTCTCCAATACTGGCAGAATGTTCATCACTTGATATTCAAACTTACAGAATGTTGGTTGCCCCTTACTCCCTTGACATACTTACTGCTATACATGCCCTCTGAAATGTCCAAACATAAGCGGAAGATAATAAAACATGCAGGGTTAACAGCACAACAATTTATATAGAGAGCCTGGAAATACCCCTTGACACCATTAAGGCACAATCTACTCTCTGCTATGGGTAAACAATGTATAACGTATAATAATACTTGCAAAAACATAATATACAGGGATATAATTTCTTATTAGTGGGACAATAGTTTCTTGATCCATGGAGATATCTGACTGCCATTTTGGGGTCAAGAAGGATTTTTTTCCTAGTTTGTTGCAAAATTGGAAACAGTTCAGACTGGGTTTTTGCCTTCTTTTGGATCAACAGCAAAAACATATGTGAGGAAGGCTGAGCTTGATGGACAGATGTCTCTTTTCAGCTATGTAACTATGTAATAAATGAGACATGCGTTGTCACTATTCCATCCTTCTGCAACATTCCAAGATGCTTGGAATTTGTGGGATACATGTAAGTCAGCAAATCCCTAGGTGTTAAACTTTACCGATGTTGTGGGGTTGTTTTCCCTCCTCTCTATATCCACTTTGTAAAAAAAAAGGAGAGGGTTCAATATTTACTATTGCTCTTGACAAGTGTGTTTTGTATCCATGTGCTCTTGCTCTCACTCACATTTCTAATGTTTACTCCTGAACATTGCAGAACTGTATGGCGGGATGATTAGGATGCGTAAAATTACATTGTGATCAGTGGGATACCGTTCCTTTATGACTTATAGGGCATGTGTTAATCTGACCTTGAACTTGAAATGTGTATTGCTGATGTTTCCTTCCTTCCCTCCCCACCCCTTTTTTCCCTTCTGTGCCCCCTCCCCAACCTTCTTAAATACCTTAATAAACCTCAATATTACCACAATCTGGATATACAAACTACCATAGAAACCACCTAATAACGCACTGATGCATTTTGAGCTTTGCTGTCTTTCTAAAAGTGCTTTTATCCTTTGTAGTCTTTCTCAAAGTGCTTCCTAGTTACCTATCAGACCTAATGTGATTTTCAGCAAAGGAAAAACTTTATGAACCATTTAGCACCTGGTATAAAAAAAATAAAAACACTGAATAATAAACTGGAGAATTCCACTCAAGAAGTTTTTTTTTTATACGTGCAGGCATTGTAAAGCCTGCAGTTTGTTACACAAAACCACATTGTCTTTCGAAAGTGTTGTGTACTTGCTCACATGCAAATGTGGTGCACAATGTATTGGGAGATCAGGAACGAAAGCCAAAGTCCACTTTTTAGAACATTTGAATAATATTAAAAAAACAATTGGTATCCCATTCAGATCCTTGTCACTGTAATCGATGTCCAGCATTTGATCCTCGAAATCTTTCATTCACTGTTATTGAGCAAGTCAAGCTCGACAAGAGAGGTGGGAATCTGATGATGATAAAAAGGAGATACTCAGACTTCAGACACACAGACTTTTAGATACACAGACTTCAGCCATTGCAACCCAAAAAGTTTAAAGTCGATTTTGACCTAGTAGGTTTTTAAAAAAAAATTTTTTTTTGTGTGATTTTTCTACTTCTTGGCTTCTTTGGATATTTTATTCCTTGATTTTTAATTTCAACAATTTGTCCGAATTCTTGGATTTTTTATATATATATTTTTTTACATATTTTATATATTTTCCTATATACTTTTACATTTATTAAAAATATTTCTATACTACTATTAATTAAATAATATCGTACGTCTTTAACTAATTGATATATTACCTTTAGATCTTTGCATCACATTTTTCTATTATTTTTTATTGATTGACAAATAGCTATATGTCCTCTAGGAACCTTTTTTCCTTCTACACTAATGTAATTTTCTCTCTCTGAATTTTGTATCATTTGTTTTATTATTTTCCCTTGCTTAGATATAGTGTGGTTGCTTATATATTTGTATGTTTTTTTTTTTGCAATAGCTTTCGCAGAATGCAAAGTCTGAGAATTTGGTACGCATGACGAAGGGAGTCCCACTATAGACTAAAATGGAAGTGATACAATTGGAATGTTCAAACAAACAAGGCCTTCAAGACACTTAAAGCCTGAGGAGGATGTGATGCAGGTGGAATGTAGACATTTGTAAATGTGATTTAAATATGCAAACCCAATCAGAGTTAAGGCAGGCAAGGGTCTTCAGGTGTATATGAAGAAGGCGGATTGGATGATGGCGATCCGCAGATAGGCCTAAAAGATTTAGAAACACTTTGTGGAGGACATGTAAACCATGCTGGACCCACAATAGACACTTTAAATTTGATGCCCCTGAAAAAGTCTTAGCACTAAGATGCAACGTGCAGGACTAACTTAGTGACTTTATTTTATTATTTGTTACTTTTTGTTTTATTATCCGTTATTGGTTTTTATTTTAATTGCATGCCTTATTGGTACATTTATCCTGAGGAGAGTTGACATCTTCTGTTCTGCATTTGCACTTTCTATGATCTGAATCTAAACCTCCAGGTTAATGTTCATGGGCATTTTTATCATCTCTGATTTTGTAAGTGTGTTACAGTATTGCACTATGTATTTTTATCATTTTCCTCCCCACATGCACTTCTGAGCTTCTTGGAAGATATCTGATATTTGGAGTCTGTGCACTGTGAGATTAGCCTGCATTTACATTATCCTTTGTGAGTTTAATCTTGAAACCCAATATATTTTGTGTACTCGCTGTATTGCCCTATTTGTTTTTTGCTCTTTATTTTTTGTAGGTATATTTTGAGCTACTTAACAAAATAGTTTAACTGTTAAACTGTAAACTAGTGATTTAAATTTGGTGTTAAGTGTTAGTGGCTAGCAGTAGACAAAGCACTAACTATAACTAATTGTGCTGGGATGAATGAAACAGGCTCCCTCTCACACAAACATTGTGTGAATGCCAATGTAACAGTTACTAGTCAAGAGGAACTATTTTCTTTTTTTTTTCCTTTTTATTAAACAATACAGTCACTAAAAAAAGGATTTTCTTTCTACAAGCACAATATTTTCTCTGCATTGAAGGCTACCGTAAGAACAGTAGCCTTAAATGTAAGATGTTTGGGGCAATCAGGACTTGTCTTAGAGCAGGCTACCTGGTCAAACTGAGAAATAAAAGAAGGGGCTTAGTAAGAGACGTGACCAAGAACCAAATAGTAACTCTGGGTGACCTCTAGAGATTATGTTGGAGATGCGAGAATCTTGTGAAAGGACAATCATCAATGCAACACTCCACCAGTCTTGTCTTCATGATAAATTGGCGAGAAGGAAGCCTCTCCTTTATTTCTTTACTCGTGGTCTGATTAAACAAACAAGATAATACAGTCAAAGCTGTATATAATCTTTTCTACAGAAGGATATAGATAAATTAAGGAACTGGGCATGCAAGTGGCAGATGGGATTTAATACAGAAAATTGCCAAGTCATGCATTTTGGAATAAGGAAACTGCAAGCCACACATTCATTATATGGGGTTAACTTAGGTATAAAATTAAACTTAAAATACATGGGAACAATTATAGATAACAAAGTAGACAACAGTTTGCAACACCAGTCTACCATTGTAAAAGATAGTAAGGTGCTTTTATGTATAAAAAGGCTTATTCATTAATGTGATCAAAATATAATTTTGCCTCTTTATAAATCAAAGGTTGTATTTGTTTTCCTTTTTCTCAATTTTTTTTGTCACAGGAAGGGCGGAAGGACACCAAAATCAACAATTGCTCAACCTACGATCTGTGGCAATGCCCCATATAAATAAAATGCCATACTTGCTCTGCACATTTGACCTGTATATGCAGTACAGTTTTGGTCACCAGTTTTAAAGCAGGATATTGCAGAACCAGAAAAAGTGTAGAGGCGAGCTACAAAATTAGTAAGGGGCATGGAAAACATTAGTTATGAGGAAAGGCTAGAATAACTGAATTTGTTTGCTTTCGAAAAAATGCCTCAGTGGGGATATGGTAGCACGATACAAATATATGCAAAGTCAGTACAAACTGCTGTGTGCTAAACTGTTCATTAGCAGAAAAAGCAGAAGAAAGGGTTCTTTACACTAAGAACAATAAAGTTGTGGAATTCATTATCTAAAGATAGATATTTTCTTTAAAAAACAAACAAAAAAAAACTATATAATTGAGATATACATGAACAGGTTGTTGATCCAAGGAAAAATCTGATTGCCTTTGTGGAGTCAAGAAGGATGTCTTCCTTTTTTTGTGGCATAATTAAAAATGTACACTATAGTTTTTTCTTGCCTTCTTTTGGATCAACAGCATAAAAAAATGGATTTCAAGGTTGAACTTGATGGACTATAGTCTTTTTTGTCAGCCTAGAAAACTATGTAACTATGTAACACTGAACTTTTGGCAAAGCATCATGTACATGTATCACTCATCACCTGCACACTACCATCCCATTCCTGGAGCAATAAAAGTAAAAACAGGAAATTTTATATGAACTTGCATAGCAATATTACAGGTTCAAAATAAAAAAAAATTGGGAAGAAGCCAGCAGTAATCTAAAAGATACATTTTTTTTAACAGACAGATTCCTAGTGCTACAGCTCCTACAGTAATCTGCAGTGGTTACAATGATTGTGTTTTAATATCAACATCAACTTCTTATTTAATCTTTCAGATTCCATTATGTTCTTTATTTGAATACATGTTATCTGCAAAAATGACATAGTTGAATTCTTTGTTCCTCAATGTATATATGATAGGGTTTAAAGTTGGTGTTATTACAGCATAAAAAACTGGGACAAGCTTTTCTTGTTCCTGTGACTCTTTGGTAATTGGTTTTAGATATGCAGAGAAAGTTGTTCCGTAGAACAAAGTTACAACAATCAGATGAGATGCACAAGTGGAAAATGCTTTCATCTGACCCTCTTTAGATTTTATTTTTAATATTGTTGAAATAATATATATGTATGGAACTAAAGTTATTAGGACTGGTCCGAGTCCATAGATTCCTCCAACTTTAAATAAAACAATTTTGTTATTGTTTGTATTACTGCAGGACACTTTCAACAAGGTTGGGATGTCACAGAAAAATTGATTAATTGTATTTGATGAACAGAAATGCAGGTGAAAAATAAAAATAGTATGGACCATTGAATTAATAAATCCAGTAATCCAAGAGCTACAAACTAATGATAAGCAGGAATTGATGTCCATCACTTTGATATATTGCAGTGGATTGCAGATAGCAACATAACGATCATATGCCATGGCTGCAAGCAAAGTGCACTCTATGCTGCCCAGCACAATGAAAGAAAACATTTGGGCTGCACAGGCCGTGAAGGAAATATCATTGGATTTCAGTAGGACATTAACAAACATTTTTGGAATGGTGACCGATATGTAGAGAATCTCCAGGAAAGAGAGGTTGCTGAGGAAAAAATACATGTGTGAAGTTCAGAATTGATGGCAGTCCTAATAATGATGAGCATATTTCCAATAAGTGTGGACACATAAAACACAGAAAAGAAGCCAAAAATTGTCATCTGTATGAATGGCAAATCTGGAAATCCTAGTAGGACAAATTCCTTCACTGCACTCTGATTCTTCATCTTTAACTTTAAAATATTCTGTTAATAATTGTTTTAATGATACCTGTAAATTGCAGTACAATATATATTAGACGGACATGGGCAAACATCAGCTTTCCAATGCCAAGTAAGTGCACGAGTCGTACCAATTAATATTTAAAATATTCTTGGCTCATGTGCAAAATTATGGACATAAATTTTGTTCACAAGGCTTTTGCTGCCCAGGACCAAACTAAGTCTACATAACACCCTCACAAAATAGGTTTGCAAATATCCGTCCACATGTATGAATACCTCAATAAACAAACTGTGGACTGTGGACTTGATTATCAGAATTGAGTGGTGGAAAAATCTTCAGAAATTTTCCTTGAATTTGTACTTTGTTTCTCTTAATGTGCCTGTGATGTAGCTGAAGATGTGTGCAGAAGATAATGCACTGATAATGTAACAAGCAATATTACACACTGTAAGAAATGATACAGAAGAACCCACTGTAGAAATGACAGTTCTCATATCACTTTAGACCTAAAAGAATATAATACAAAAAAAAAACATAGTGTGATACTACTTTATTATCAGCACAAAAAAAATGCAGTAATGAGGCTTATCTCTACTTCCCGTAATCAAGGATAAGGACATCAATGCCAGCATTTGCAGTCACAGTTCTCCACGGCTGTATTTGTTTTCCCTTTTCTCAATTTTTTTGTCACACGAAGGGCGGAAGGACACCCTAATCAACAATAGCTCAACCTACGATCTGTGGCAATGCCCCATAGAAATAAAATGCCATACTTGCTCTGCACATTTGACCTGTTTGCTGGGCTTTGTCATTATGAGAGCAAGATTCTTTATTACTCCATTGATACAGTCCAACACTTATTACATGTCAAAGGGGCCATGCAATAAATACAATATTTTTGAAACCATTGACATGCAAACAATAGAATCATTCTAAATAAAATGGTCCTATAACTAACATACACAGCACAAGACATAGAGAACTAATCTCTTAAAAAAGAGATATAAAGTAAACACAATATCATATGATAAAAGAAGCAAACCTACTGCCCCGATAATGATCAAAAAGCCAATCTAAAATATCTATTAGGTAAAAATAATTCCTTGATAAAAATGAAAATAAAAATCCCATAATAGACAAAATATTAAGATTAAAATCAAAGAGCACTATTAAAACAAAAAATCTCTACTATTGCATCTCATCATCCTCTTAAATAGACAGCTCATATACATATTGAAACAAGCTGAGAAACATAGAATGTGACAGCAGATAAGAAGTGTTTGACCCATCTAGTCTGCCTAATTTGCTAAATATATATTCTTTTCAAATACATATATTATATTCTACCTCACACATAATTAAAAATGAATACTAATCCCACAGGAATCCTAATTGTTGACCAGTCTTCAATATAAAACCCCAAATACGATAAAATTAGTCAGGCTACATTGACATCCAATAGCTAAAATCATGCATTAAATTAAATTATTAAGCTCCATATCAGCATTTAGCACTAAAGGGACTAGTGTAAAAATCCAAAACATTTCCTTAAAAGTGAAGCTGGATCCCCTGAATATTTAAAACACTATGGATCCCTTGATGTACACAAGCACATAAGGGGTACTATAAAGACACCAGCCCCTTTTATGCTGGTTTTATTAGTAAAATATCAGTGCAGTATGTGTGCTCGTTTCGTGATATGATATTAAGGTTATTTTATTTCCAGGTATTGATAAGCTCTATGTCTACTGATGAATTATCTCTGCCTTATGATGTGGATTTTAGTTAAGGCAATGTAATGTCTCCTGTCATTTCAAGGAATCCTCTTAGGTAATGGGCAGATGGGCTTACACTTTAATGGCCAAGTTAACATACCAAACCCTCTGTTATTTAAATGTGCAAAGGGATTTGAGAGAGTGCACTGGTAATTTTTTGGGAATTGCTCTGTTAATTTAGGCTAATGTCTACTTTAGCTGTTGCTGCCACTCAGGAGCAGTAAGCATTTTCAAGTATAAAGGTTGTTGCTTTTATGTACTTTTCGAAATGAAATTTATTCCATAATGCCTCACTCACCTTCCTTTATACTCTGTAGGAGAGCACATTTCTCTGCCTGAAGCCACTAATCCCTGATTTAATACCTGCAAAACATGCTGGTAATATCTTCTCTCCCACCCGTTCTAAACAGTAAAGAATGCCTCAATGAGTGCTTCCATTACTTACAGGCAGTACATGGGGAAGAGTCAATGAGTTTTCTAATTTCGCTGTTAGCATTGTTCATATTTACTGTCCTTGTATTGTTGTAGCAATTCAAGGTGAGAAAGTAAACTTGGCTTTATGCAAGATTTACTAAATAATAATAAATACTCTATGAAATTGGCAATGTTTCCATGCAGAAAAGAGAGATCTCCTGGATATATTGTCTTGCCCATAAATCTAAAAATATGAATTAAGAATAAGCAAAATCTAAATAGTTACTGTATCATCTGAAACACTTGTTGTATAAAAAGCCATTTGAAGGGATAATTGATTGGAGGGATTGGTGGTACTTGCAAGGATAACAGATTAAGAAATGATTAGGTGATTAGGTGATGATTAACTAGTAGAAAGCCCTTACGATTAACAATTGTGAGTAATAACAGATTATTAAATTGTAAGTATACGAGGAGCTGCACAGTTCAGTCATATCTGATATTAACTGGCAATTAACTGATGATTTAATATCTATGAGAAATTAACTGCTAACGAACTGCTGGGTTCAGCAACACACGAGAGGAGTTTGCAATGATCTCCTGAGTTTGTTTATGCTCGATAAGAGCTTGCAGTGAACTACCAAGTTACATTTTTTATCATAGGAACATGCAATAAGCTGTTGAGTTTAGATCTACTTAATAGAAACTTACCGACAAGTTCCTGCTAAGATCAAGTGGCACATTATATCTACACTGAATATACACAACTCTATCTGTTGTGACAGAGTGCAAGACATTGTTATGGATGTAGTGTATATTTGTCCAAAAGTATTGGAATATGTGAATTAATAGCCCCAGGGAGAAGATCTGTCTGTTTTAGTCAGAGCAATTTTGCAATTTAATATGGGTTCCTGGGGTGGAGCATTTGGAGTGAAAGGAAGGCCAGTGTTCCATTCCACAGTTTACATACAGCACAGCAGATGAGCAATCCAGTCTACAAGAGTCTTCATGTTCTGAAGGAGAAAGGAAATATTTGTTTGAAAAAAAGGTCTGTGCTCAAATTTGTATTTCAGATTGTTGGAAGTGGGTAAGCCACCCACTAGGAACAGCAAGGCTTTTCTTTTTAGTTTGTTTTCTTTTTGTTTAAATTGCCAGACCTCTTAATAAAGAGAGACTGCATTTACAAGAAATATGATTGATGTGGTGGTCCTATCATTAGGACTGTGTGGTTTTATGGTCCCAGGTCACACTGTGTAATGGTAGTATTGTTTACAAAAAAAACAAAAACATATTTCCAATCACTACATTTGTTTCACATATATTGGTTTCAATTAAAATGAACAATATCGTATATACAATAAGACCCATTTTACTGAATGAAGATCCTAGGCTCTGTCACCAGTAGAAATTCTTCCAAAATCCAAATTCACACAGAATGTTACCTCCAGAATCTGAGAGCTGGCATTGATAAACCTGTAATTTTATAAGCCACTTTTTCTAGCTACATTTACCCATATTGAACTGTTTGAAAACTCAAGGGAGAAAATGATATGCTTCCATAGAGACCATATTGTGGTCTCATGTCCCTTCGGTAATTCCAACTTTCGAATGGTAAACATTATTCTGTAGTGTGGAATGTTGTTTTCTGTGGATTTATAATAATTATAAAGTTCCATAATTGTACGACAGCTTGTGTTAATAATAAAATATATTATAAATATCTATTTTTATATTTTTCTAGGACAATGTTCTCTATGTAACATATTTTTTGTTTGTATTAGATACACTTGTGATCAAATAGAAGGACCGCATTCCATGCATCATGCATTGTGATTTCTATAATATGTTATCCCACCCAACAAAGTTATACAGTCTCCTAATCGCTGTACTGCCAAACAAAAATTATGAAAAAAATTCCTGCTCCTTATATTACTTACCCTTGGAAATGATGTGGAGTCTAACCCTGATCGCCTGGCTGATTCCAATCCTAGTCTCCCCATCAAAAAAAGGCATTTGCACTGCGTCATCCGCAGTTTGCTCTCTAAACTGGATGCACTACAAGCTTGGTGTTCTTATTACAAACCAAAAGTCATCGTGCTCTCGGAAACATGGTTAACTTAAAAAAAAACCTGACTCTGCCATTGCAATACATGGATATTCATGCTTTAGACATGACAGAGCAAAGAGAGGAGGAGGTATTGTTATTAAAGTTGGTAAGAACATAAAGTTCACCCCTGTAAAAAATTCTATAGCTCCCCTGCCACCTTTGATTTCCTTTCTGGTACAATCAAGATCCCATTCAGTAAAGCAATCATTGTTGCTGGAATTTATCACCCACCTAGCTCTCCGGTGCATTCCCTATCCAACATAACCCAACTCCTTAGTGAAATCAAAGCTCAGAATCAAAAAAGTGAACTGTTGTTTTTTGGAGATTTTAATTGATTCATTTTAATTTCAATTTTATTGATTGGCTGAATCCTAAAAATAATAAATCATGTTTGCTGATTAAGACTTTGCAGCTAACACAATTAATTTCCTCTCCAACTCACATTTATATGAAAAGCCCTAACTTGCTAGATTAGATTCTCTCCAGTTGTCCTGATAAAATCCAGGAGGCAGGCATTCTCCCTAACAGTTTCAATGCCCACTGTCTAGTGTACTGCATACGAAAAATAAAGGCCGCTAAATCCCCTACCGAGGTTATAATCACCAGGTCTTTAGAGAAATTTCATTTTAATTTAGTTTAAATTTTAAACTTTGGAAGACGCAAGAGTAGTACCTATCCATAAAAGTGGTGACAATACTTTGGTATATAACTATCATCCGATATCATTGCTCCTCGTATTGTAAAAAATCTTGAAAAAATGTGTTCACACTCAACTATTGAGCAGAGTAAGTGATGAGAACCGCACTCAGTCCCAACGGCCAAGGGTGCTCCAGAGCAGGACCAGCAATCCCAGTACAATAATCCAAGAAGAAAAAACTCACAGGCACTCCAACTTCAAGCCGCAGGCAGATTTATTATGACAGAATGCAACGCAACGTTTCGACCGGAAAGGTCTTTTTAAATCTGCCTGCGGCTTGAAGTTGGAGTGCCTGTGAGTTTTTTCTTTTTTTTTCTTCTTCACACTCAACTATGTGAATATTATCAACAATCAAACTAACTATCTGACTGCTAATTGATCAGGCTTTCGTCCAAATCACTCAACAAAAACTGCCATCTGATCTGGCTAATGTCTGCAAAACCTCAAATGTACATATGTATGTAGAAGACACTGTAATCTACGCTAGTAAACCCAATCTACAGCAGTTTGAGCTTGAGGCTGTTGTGCTATTTGGAACAGTATGAATTTAAATATTCAGAAAACAATATGGATGCTGGTAGACTTGCACCAACATTATTTAACACTGTTTTAGCTTCACTAAACAAAGGTCAAACTATCCTTTTTGTTTAACGACCCTGAGAAGTAAACAGGATAAATCCTTGTGTTAAGACACTCTCGGCATAAAGGCGTGAAACCACCGCTTAGTAGAGCTTCCCCTTTGCTGACATGCAGGCACGGCTGTTTTTAGAACTCCAAACTCCCGAACGGGAACCAGGGGAATGCGCCTATATCCCGAACAGCAAACTTAATAATACTCTAACCTCCCGAACTGCAATCCCACGAACCGCTGCTAACAGACGAACCGATATAGTATCCAAGCGGCTTACGTTCCCAGCAGTCAGTCTCTATCCGTGAATAGTAAATCCCCCCAATCACGAGACCAGGCTCCGTAGTTGAGGGTAAAACAAGAACTGGCTTTAATGAGGGCTACCTGCCCGTATTTATGCAGGTCTCCCACTTGGTGGACACTCCCCTAGGGGACCAAATGGGAGACTGTAACAAAGGACAGACAAGTTCAGCCTTCCTCACATATGTTGTTGCTGTTGATCCAAAAGAAGGCAAAAAAACCTAGTCTGAAGCGCTTCCAATTTTGCCACAAACCATGAAAAAATTCCTTCTTGACCCCAAAATAGCAGTCAGATGTCTCCTTGGATCAAGCAGCTATTACCCCACTAATTAGAAATTATATCCCTGTATGTTATGTTTTTGTAAGTATTTATCCAATTGCAGTTTAAACATCTGTAGTGACTCTGACAAAACCACCTCTTCAGGCAGAGAATTCCATATCCTTATTGCTCTTACTGTAAAAAAAACATTTCCTTTGCCTTAGATGAAATCTCCTTTCTTCCAGCCTAAATGTGTGACCTCGTGTCCTATGTATAGCCCTTTTTATGAATAGATTTCTAGATAAAGGTTTGTACTGGCCCCGAATATATTTGTATAAAGTTATCATATCCCCTCTCAGGCGCCGTTTTTCCAAACTAAACAGATTTAATTTTTTTCAACCTTTCTTCATAACTAAAATGCTCTATTCCTTTTATCAATTTTGTAGCTCGTCTCTGGACTTTTTCTAGTGCCATGATATCTTTCTTTAGAACAGGCGCCCAAAATTGCACAGCATATTCAAGGTGTGGTCTTACCAGCAATTTATAAAGAGACAAAATTATATTTTCATCCCGAGAATTTATGCCCCTATTTATACATGACAAAACCTTACTGGTCTTAGCAACTGCAGATTGACATTGCATATTGCTGCCTAATTTGTTGTCTATAACAATTCCCAAATCCTTCTCATGTGTTGTTATCTCTAATTCACTACCATTTAGTGTGTAAGTTGCTTGTGCATTCTTTTTTTTGTAAATCTCTTTTTTATTGAGGCATAGAGTTATGTGGGTACAGAATGTAGAAAAGGAGACAATAAAGTATCAAACAGTTCGGGGGTAATACAATGCAAGGCATATTATCTCTAGATGGTGCTAGCCTCATTTTATGTGTAAAATAATAAGGTTACGTCAGATGGTTATACCAGAGATATCACAATGTAAACAATATCTTGGCATTAAATGACAGCACATGTTTAAAATGAATATAGGAATAATAATTGAACATTGCATGCGTGATACATAAACAGGTAATATCATAGATTGGTTACATGCGCTCTATTGGAGTCAAGCTTTGTCATCGTCATGTGTGTCTAAGATCTAAGTTTAGCTGAAAATACTTTGGTTTCCTGGTGCGCAATCGTCAATAAAGCATTGATTTGCATTTTACATAAACATCAACCTTGTATATTGCAAGATAACTGAAGTCATGCACTGTTTTTTTTCCAAAGAGCAAAAATAGAGTATAACATATTCTTGTACAACAAGCATATCATAACTTCACATACTGGCTGACATACATCAGTGAGGCTAGCTAGTGTGTGGCCAGAAGAAATGTATGCATCCAGAGGGAATTGAGCAGATAAGTGATGTACATTTAACGTTTGTAGAATAAAATAGGCTAACCGTCGTTGAGTCATCTCCCTAAAACACATGTATCTGTTATAGCCGGACAGCGTGATAGCAGTCACGGGATGTAAGAAATGTAAATAAGTCTTACTAGCCTGACAAGTCACAATAAGCTATATAAAATACTAGTGCAAAACAAATAATAGGGTGAGATGTATACTGTACAATCCTAATGACAAGGTAGGCGATATGAATGTGTACTCTTTGTACTGTGGATTAGTATTGAAGAAATCAAGCAAAGTTAAATAGAAGAATTTAAAAGAAAAGCAAGTGCTTAAGGATTAACGTAAAACCTAAGTAAGTTCACACGAGTAGGCAGGTGCGGTGCACCTCGTTCAGCATGCAGTGGTAAGTCTATCATCTATAGACGTGGTGGCGTGGCAGTAGGCCCACTCGCCTTACAGCAGCGAAATTCAGCCAACTCCCATAGTTGGCGGGAGCGATGTGCTGTCCAAAGAGTCCCATGGAACCTTGGTGTCATCGGTCAAGTGAGCCGGTGGGGCTCTACCACCGCCCCCCAGTCTTCTGTGAGTACCTCGAGTGGAGAGGGTCTGGGCTTGGCGGCAAGTCGGCCTCTTCGCTCCCAGCGTAGATCTGTAGGCTAGTGACATTCTTTGTACTCCTGATGCAGGTGTGAAGACCTTCTGGGTATCAGTAGCGGCTGTGCGGCTCCTTGGGTGGCCGATGCGTTGAGTCACCCTCCCAGCTCCGCTGGCCGCGGGCCGAGCGTAGGCTTTCCGAGTGCGTTGCCTCGGCTTGGATAGCGGTTGGCAGTGTGTGGGGGGTCTCACGGTATGTCGGGACCCAGGCTGGCAGTGTTGAATGCGTGGTCTGCGGCCCTCGAGTCTGGGCATAGCCCTCATTCTCCTCTGCTGTTTCGCGCCGGTCTGTGGCATAGTTGTGTGTATGGGAGCCGGTTTGCGTGCAGGCGAGGTGGCGGGTAATGGAGAGACCGTTGTAGTCGCCTGGGTCCGAGCCAGTGCGGCCCACAGCTGTGCCCAGAAATGGTCGAAGGCTGCTGCTATGCGGTCCTCTTGGGGGGTCCCGCTTGCCTGTAGCGCCAGTAGAGGTTGGGTGGGTGTAGGCCTAGAAGCCTGGTCTGCAGTCGCCATCCTGGTAGCTGAGTGAGGGATGCAGGTAGTCGCAGAGGCTGTTAGGGTCCTGTGGCCCTGTGGAATGTGGACCGGGATAACCCCCGCCGGTCCATAGGGGGGGGAACGTGGGCTCAGCAGCATGTCAGTCGGGTATGGAAGTGGTGGGAGAGCGGCCGTCTCTCCCATGCCTCCCACGTGCGTAGGCCGCATGTTGGTGCCGAGCAGGGTATCCGCGTTTGAGGTGTCGACGTGTAGGTCTCGATGTCCCCGGCTCGGTAGCAGCGTGTAAGGGCCCGGATTGGGTATCGATTTTGGCAGATTTTGCGATTTTTTGTCTGTTTGCTCCGGAGCTGTTGCTGCTTGCGTCCGCTCGGTTCAGCGGTCAGGCCCCGCCCCCTGCTTGTGCATTCTTAACCCCGAAGTGCATAACTTTGCATTTCTCTACGTTAAATTTCATCTGCCATTTTAGTGCCCAGTCCCCCAATTTATCCAAATCCCTCTGCAGCAAAGCAATATCCTGCTCACATTTTATTACTTTACAACGTTTTGTGTCATCTGCAAACACTGATACATGGCTTTCAATGCCTATTTCAAGATCATTTATAAATATGTTAAATAGAAGTGGTCCCAAAACAGAACCCTGAGGGACACCACTTACCACTTTAGTCCAGCCTGAAAATTTACCATTAATTACAACTCGTTGTACTCTATCCTTAAGCCAATGTTCTACCCAAGAACAAGAATATTCATCTTGACCAATTTATTTTAGTTTGAAGACTAACCTATTGTGAGGAACCGTATCAAATGCCTTGGCAAAATCCAAGTAGATCACATCCACTGCAACACCCTGATCTATACTTCTACTTACTTCTTCGTAGAATGCAATTACGATAGTTTGACATTACCTATGTTTCATAAAACCATGCTGATTATTGCTAATAACAAAGTTCTTCCCAATGAATTCCTGAATATTATCCCTTTATAGCCCATCAAATATTTTCCCAGTTACAGAAGTTAAGCTCACAGGTCTATAATTTCCAGGCAAGGATTTTGAACCCTTTTTAAATATAGGAACAACATCTGCCTTCCTCCAATCCTCCGATACAACACCTGAAACAAAAGAATCTTTAAAAATTAAATACAGATGTTCACTTTTTTCCCCACTTAGCTCCTTAAGTACTTGTGGGTGAATACCGTCAGGCCCCGGAGCTTTATTTAAATTAATTGTCTTTAATAGCTGTAGCCCCTTGTCTCGAGTTATCCAATCACAAGTTATTTGCAAGTTTTTTGCAGCAATCATTTGCATATCTCTTGCCATAGGATCCTCATTAATATATACTGAAGAAAAATAGTTATATTGCATTTTCTCTATTTGTATTAGAAATAAATCCTGCCTAAGCCCTACAAGGAAAGTAAGGAAACAGATAGTTTAACATATGTTAATGCTGGTCATGGAGTATGGGGATGTAATTCATACACCTGCACCACAAACCCATCTTTAAAAAACTTAACACATTGTATAAATCGATCTGCCGCATTGTACTAGAATGTAATTACTTGACCCACCATTGTGGCATGTTAAAGAGCTAAACTGGCTGTGATGAGACCAATCTCGCCACATTGCATTGGAGGAGCCTGGTTGCCCGCCTGCTGCCTTTGGATTATGGACCGGCAGCTAAAGGGTTAATTTTACTGTGCAGAAGGATTTATTTCTCCCTTTCTTCACAGCCGTTCGGTAGATGCTATCTACCGAACAAACAGACGTTTTTCAGCCTCCCCAGAGCCGTGGTAAGCCGGCCGGCGCTGTTAATGGGCCACCCAGAAGCTGGCGTGTGCCCTCCATCTACCTCCCTGAAGCCGCGGTTAATCGCGGCTTAACAAGCGTGTGCCGGCAATTGACCACCCAGTAGCTGCGGTTAACCGCAGCTTAATTGATTGTTACTGGGTGGTCGCGGTTACACCTAGCCGCCACACGATGGCGGTGTTCTGTGGCTCCCCGGGCAGCCAGCGCTTTTCTGCCCGGCTTTCATGCACCAAACCCGGACACCATTGCAGGCACCGCTGAACCTCCAGCCCCTGGTTCTTATTCGTGTAGATTTAACCGAATACATGTAAATTCGGTAGTTTGTATATGTGATAGCTATGCCATGGAGCCAATTCGTGTAATTAAAGACTCTAACTCCATGGCAATTAAACTGTATTCGTGTGGTCTGAGTGCCATTCACCTAATAATCTGCACTCAGACCTGGGCTATCTGGGGATATGTTACATGTCTGTGTTTTATGTTTAAAATGTGTCTTTATGTATTTTAAAGTGATAGTCTGTTTTGTGTCCCCACGTGTGTAATGGAGTTTTGCCTTTGTCCTGGGAGATAATTGAATTACTTCTCCAGGGCAGTGGGGAGAAAGCCAGGATGCATTGTGGGGATGTTTTACTTCTGTTTGTCCTGAAATGCTAAATGTCTGTCTTTTGTTACAGTCTTCCATCTGGTCCCCTAGGGGAGTCTCCACCAGGTGGGAGACCTGCATAAATACAGGGGCAGGTAGCCCTCAATAAACAGACCACTGCTTGACCCTCAACACGGAGCCTTGTTTCGTTCTTGGGAGGATTCACTGTATGCTGATAGGGACTGACTGCCAGGAGTGTAAGCCGCTTGGAAGCTTTTCCTGTTGTCTGCTAGCAGCTATTCGTGAGGTTCCAGTTCGGGAGTTTGGAGTGCTAACTTATTCCCTTGTATGCAGTTCGGGAGTTTGGTGCATTCACTTATATCCAATTCGTGAGTTTTGGTGATTTTACAGTAGCTGTGCCTGTCTTTGAAAAGGGGATTATCGCCTAAACGGATTTTAATCCCTTGTCTGCTGAAACGGTCCGTTACACTGGCTATCACTGGAATCCAGATGCACCCTTCATCTTTTCAGGCTTGTATTTTAAGAGCTTTTCTGGGATGCTCCCACCCTACCTTAATATAATGCTCTCCCCAGCTGTTCCCACCTCCTATAACCTCAAATCCAGTACCAGCACTTTATTAAGCATACCGCTATACAAAAATAAAGTCACTTGATCCTCATTTTCCTACAGAGCACTGCAATTATGGAATAACCTCACAGACACAGTCAAATCTTTATTCACTCTGAAATCTGTGGCAACATACCTCAGAAAATACAGAATGCACCTGTCATGGTTGACTATATGTATTACCTGTTAGGTGTTAAATATGAATGAATATATGTGTGTGTGTGTATATATGGAAGGCGTGGCCTGAAGTTGTGGGAGGGGCTTGGTTCCCCTTCTTAAGGAGCACCAACCCTTCCCTCATTACCTGTTAGGTCTGGCGAATTGTGTGGAGAGAGGTCGTCACTTCCGGTCTGTCCTCACGCCATTCTGTTTTCCTGCATCGCTGTGGTCTGCTTCCAGTGTCCTGTTTTCCTCTGGTTTCGTCTGGCTGGTGTCATCTATAATCTGGGCGGTCGCGGGGTTTTCGTTGCGGCTAATCGTGAGTTATACGGCCGTCGTAATTTTAGTCGCGCTAGTTTTTACGTCATCTTAGTACGACTATTATAAACACGGTAGCATTTCGGTACATGTACACGAATGCCGGCATTCGGTTACGGCGCTTATACGGCATATAACTATGTTAAAATGTATTCATGCGGGGCAATTCGTTATGTTTTCATGCAGGACAATTCGTTACACATTTGGTCATCTTATGACCGTTCGTTTGCCGAAACTCCTTTCAAATTCTATTGTAAACTTGTGATAGTAACTAGGGCGACCTCTGGTGGCTGGTTTCAGTACAGATTTTTCTCTAGTTTGTTTCTACAACCCCCGGTGGTCAGAAGGGTTATAACCACGGCATAAATTGCATTTCGTTTTAGGTATGATTACGGTATTGGTAGACCTGTGTTATGTGCACCATATGAGTATCAATATATACGGGCATATTGTCACAAACATGCTTAACGGTCAATGATTATGGACCTCTTGTGTTTGCAGTGTTCTACAGCAATTCCACTGTGTTCTGCTACTCCACCAACTTTGTCACTCGACAGTAATCACTATTTAATTATACCTTAAGGGGCACGCAAGACCTGAGTCCTCATATGTGTTTTCTGTATTACTAGGTATAGGCATCCTTGCACTTTTGAGTATTTTGGTTCCAGTCCCCTAACTGTTGGAATAATTACTGGTAGGTATCTGGATAGCAGGGGGTTGAGGGCTACATATTTTAACCCTTACAAACTCAATGTTACTCTCGTAGGTTACTACAGATCGCCTGGGTCACGTTGTCATACTTTCTTGCAAAAGTTCCCTACTAGTGAAGTACTACTGGTAGGTATCAGATTAGCAGGGGATTTAGGGGCATATATATTTACCCATACAAACTTAAATTACTCTTGTAGGTTACTACAGATCGGCTGTACACCAATTTTCATACTATCTGGCAACTTGCTCATCAGGTACGTCACGTTTTCTCGACTATTTCTCCCTCCCTACCTACCCTTTCGGGTTTTGTACAGATATACTGGCATACTAAAATAAGACCCACTAGGTATGTTTTTCTGGCCTTCTACGCCTTACGTTAGTGGTCCCGCGAGGCCAACATACATCTTCATTTCGGAGTTACGGCATCCCCTCAGGCTCATTCATAGCTAGCTGCCTCGCTTGGTTGCATAGGGAGGGCCTCACTTGTCACTCCCATTCTGTCTTATGCTTTTACAAGTCACGGAGAGGCCATCACCCCGCCATAATGCCAATGGCCACGTACCCCACACGAGCCAAATCATAGATAGTGCCTCTCAAAGCCGCTTGGCTACTAGCAGGGCCTCACCTGTCACGTTGCTTAGTAATTCTTCGCCGCTTGGTATTAGTAACAATAGCCAATTGGGTAGCACCCCAGGTAACATATTATTTTATGTTGTAGCATGTCACAAGTTCCTGAAGGAAGGGAAGATGTGTCCATAGCCAGTACACCGGCTAGATCGGTCACTCCATCTCGGGGTGACGACAACGCGAGCCCTGCATCACTCAGGGCATTGACTATTCCAAGGATCACGGCTGAATTAAGGAAGATAAATATTCCTTTTCCTGCTACAGCTAGGAAAGCAGAGTTGTACAGACTATTGAATACACAGACTGATAACGCTGGGGCGGGGGAAGCGTCCAGCGGGTACCAGTCTTCAGATCTGCAGTCGGTTTTGCCCTCAGTCCTGACCTCTTTGGGTCGTATTACGGACAGACTCGACAAAATGGATGCAGATAGCCAGCAAAGGTTGCCTGCTTCTGCAGGGAATCCGGTCGCTTCTGTGCACTTGGACCCCCTACAGGGTAATTTACCAACTAGTATTAAAGACCCCGCACACATGGTGCCTGCTAAAACCAAAAAGGACATCTTGGAAGGAAAGGATATCAATCTGGTATCACTTCTGATAGCCTCACAAGATGTCCTTGAGAATAAGACCTATGCATATGGGGATGTGTCGGTGGTATTGAAGTCCAGAGATCCCAGGTTGAATCAGAAGCTATCGATTCCAGAATTTGTGCTGGCTTTCGGGATATACAGGGATGTGCTATGCTCTGTATATCCGGATAGGAGGGAGGAATTGGACCTTTACCTCCACAAGCTGGTGGATTTGGGGCACAAGTACGGTGGTACGTCTTTTTACGACTACCACCGTGCTTTTTCCGCAAAGGTGTCGGCCACCCTATCACAGTTCAATATTCAAGCTGATTGGGGTGTGCTTGATACAGAGCTTTTTTGCCGGCACTTTGCGGGCCTAAAAACTCCAGCTTGTGACATTTGCTCGTCCAATTCCCACACGGCTAATTTGTGCCCTAATTCTCCTGAGGTGAATGCTGTTTTTTCACCTACTAATGTGGTACCCACAGGGAGATCTGGCAGGGTGCTTAAAGATAAACTAGGCAGTGATATAGTGTTTGTAAGGAAACCAAGTTTAGCCAAACCGCTTTCGGTAGTTTCCTCCCGAAATGTCAGAGTCTAAGAAAGTGAGAGTTCTGTTCGGCAGTTACAGGAAACGAAGTCCATACGAAATATAACAGCTTCCCAAGATAATTCCCTTGGTAAAGCATACGAATTCCAAATAACAGTCAGAGTCCAGGATCAGGATACAAGTAGAACTAACGTTTATTCACATACATGGCTTTTTATGCAGGTCCCCATGCAAGGGGACATCCCACAGGGAGGAGTAACATTTATCCAATCCTGAACAGTAAAAATATAAAACACACCCAATACAAACAGGCAATTCCCTCCCCTAGTCCTGGAGATAATCAGGTCTGATATAGTAACAACCTAATTATCTCCAGGCTGAAAATTCACTGTTTTCCCCAATTTCTGGAACACCCCTTTATACCTGGGGTATCCCCACAAATCCAATGTCCCCTGATAGCCCAGATCTGGGTGACCAACATATCCAAATTTCACCTAGATCGGTTCAGGGGTTCGCAAAAAGTATGGAAGTCCTTTGTGACCGGTTCACTGTGGGCGGGCTGCCCAAAATAGTTCCAGAGGTTCGTGTGGTTTTGCCGGTCACTTTAGAAAAAGGGAAAAAACGAATAAAAGTACCGAATGAATTCCCCTGGCTCCTAGCAGCGATTGTTCCCCTCATTCGTGTGCATATTTGTACCGAATAGCGCTCTTCTAGCTAATCGGTATCATATATAGTTCCAGCGTTCGTATGATTGAGACCGGTGTTTGGGAAGTCGAGTGTCCGATTTTAGTTCCAGACACTCGACGACCAAGTCCCGCTGCCTTTGTTTGACGAAAAAAAAGATGGCCGCGGTTTTCTCTGCCACGTGGCGTTCGGTAGTACGAACGCTGACCGCACACATAGAGGGTGAAAGTGATGCCGGCTTTGAAGTTAAGTGAGCCAGGGGTGGTCTTTGTTCGGCAGTCCCATCTGCCGAATGAAAATACACAGGAAAGCAAGAAATATGCCAAAAAAATACTGAACAAATAGTCATTTCTTCACACTGCTCCCCTATAAGTCCATAGGTCGGCATACCCACCTAGACCCTGTCGGGTTGGCTTGGGGATGTCCGAGAAAAGTCGATGTTTAGGAGTCCAGTTCGGTCTGGCGTGACAGGCCATCCGCATTACCATTTTGTTTGCCGGGCCGGTACTGCATAGTAAAATTATAAGGTTGAAGGGCCAGGCTCCACCGTAATAGCCTGGGATTGTCCCCAGCTACCCGGTTAAGCCATACCAGGGGGTTGTGGTCAGTCATAAGAGTAAATGCCCGCCCATACAAATAGGGCTGAAGCTTCTTGAGTGCCCACACGAGGGCCAAGCATTCTTTTTCTACGGTGGCATAGCTGACTTCTCGGGGTAAAAGTTTACGGCTGAGGTATGCCACCGGGTGTTCCATGCCGTCTGTTCCCACTTGGCTTAGCACGGCTCCCAGCCCAAACATGGAGGCATCTGTGTGTACAAGAAATTGTTTAGTGTAGTCGGGTGCTGCCAACACAGGAGCCTCACTCAATGCAGCTTTAAGCTTCTGGAAAGCGTCCGTGCACTCTGGGGTCCAGGAGACCTGTTTGGGAAGGGCCTTTTTGGTAAGGTCGGTGAGGGGTTTGGCCAGGGCGCTGTACTCTGGGACAAACTTTCTATAATAACCGGCCGTCCCTAAGAAGGCTAGTACCTGGGTTTTGGTCCGGGGCTGGGGCCAATTAGCTATGGCCTCTACCTTAGCTGGCTCTGGACGCTGTCTACCGGAGCCCACCCGGTGGCCGAGATACTGTACCTCGGCCAGGCCTACGTGACATTTGTCGGGTTTCAATGTGAGCCCTGCATGGTGGATTCGTTTGAGTACCCTGGACACATGACCCAGATGGTCTCCCCATGTGCGGCTGTAGACGGCAATATCATCTAGATACGCGCATGCGAAGTCCTGAAACCCCTCCAGGAGCCTATCGGCCATCCTCTGAAACGTAGCCGGGGCATTCTTCATCCCAAAGGGCATAACCTTGAATTGGTATAGCCCGAAAGGGGTGACGAATGCCGACTTGGGGATGGCCGCAGGCTCCAAGGGGATCTGCCAATAACCTTTGCACAGGTCCAGGGTAGTCAAGTAGTTCCCCCCCGCCATACGGTCTAAGAGCTCATCTATTCTGGGCATGGGGTAGGCGTCTGTTATGGTACGATCGTTAAGCCTCCGATAGTCTACACAGAAGCGTGTGGTGCCGTCGCGCTTCGGTACTAGTACTACCGGGGAGGCCCAAGGGCTTTGAGAGGGTTCTATTACCCCTAGTTGTAACATATCTCTTAACTCAGTGAGCATACTCTCACGCACTGCTTCCGGGATCCGATATGGTTGTTGCCACAGTGGCGTCTCTCCCTGGGTTTCCACGCGGTGTACCGCAGCGGAGGTATAGCCTGGGGTGGCTGAAAACATCTCTCGGTATTCCTGCAGCAGTTGAGTAGCCTCACCCTTCTCTATGGGGTTTAAATTTTGACCCAAGCTTACTTGGTCAATAGTACAGGGGGCGGTGTCTAGTAAATCAGGGAGGGGTAGTCCTTCACTATCCTCTGTGGCGGGGGCACACACGGCGCCCACATCCTCTGTTCTCTCAAAATATGGTTTGAGCATGTTCACATGGAAGGCTTTGGTCAGCCCTTCATCTGAGCATTTGCTCACGATGTAGGTAGTCTCGCTAACCCGTTCTACTACCTTAAAGGGTCCCTGCCAGGCTGCTTGCAGCTTATCCTTTTTAACTGGTCTCAGAGCTAATACCTTCTGCCCTAAGTCCAGTACCCTATCTTGGGCTCCCCTATCGTACCATTTCCTCTGGTCTTCCTGGGCCGTCTGCAGGTTCTCCCGAACCGATTCGGTGAGAGCCCGCAGACGGTCCCGGAACTCCAGAACATACTGGACAATAGGGACTCCCCCCTCATCTGTGTTGCCCTCCCAGTGTTCCCGTACGAGCTCCAGTGGGCCCCGAACTTTTCTCCCGTACAGGAGTTCGAAGGGGGAAAACCCAGTGGAGGCCTGGGGCACCTCCCGGTAGGCAAACAGAAGGTGGGGAAGGAATTTTTCCCAATTCTTGTGGGACTCTGTAAAGGTTTTTAGCATCTGTTTTAGAGTGCCATTGAAACGTTCACAGAGCCCGTTAGTCTGGGGATGATACGGGGCGCTGAACAGGGGTTTCACTCCACAGCTCTGCCACAATTGTTGTGTCAGGGTAGCCGTGAACTGGGTTCCCCGATCGGAAAGGATCTCCTGCGGGAAACCCACTCGGGTGAATATCTGAATAAGGGCCTCTGCCACGGTCTCAGCCTCTATATTGGTGAGGGCGACCGCCTCCGGGTATCTAGTGGCGTAGTCGACTACCGTTAGTATGAACTTTTTGCCCGACTGGCTGGGTCGGCTGAGGGGTCCTATTAAATCCACCGCTACTCGGTGAAAGGGCTGTTCTATAATGGGCAATGGGTGGAGTTTGGCCTTCCGAAGGTCTTCCCTTTTCCCTACCCTTTGGCAGACGTCGCACGTCCTGCAATAATACTTGAGGTCCTGAGTGACCCTGGGCCAGAAGAATGTTTGAGTTAACCTGTCCCTTGTCTTTTTGACCCCTAAATGTCCTGCTAGGGGAATGTCATGACTGAGTTTTAACAATTCAGCCCGGAATTTACGGGGTACAATTAACTGTCTTTTGATGACCTGGGTGGCCCCCTGTCCCACCCCCTCGGTCACTCTATACAGCAACCCCTTATACCACTCAAACTTTTCGTGTGGGTTGTTCCCTGGGGTAACGGCCGCTGCCTTCCTATAACCTTCTAATGTGATATCGGTACGCTGCTCTTGTTCAAACCCCTGGGGGGTATCCCAGAAAGGAAAGGGGGGATCGGGTAAGGGGGGTATGTCGACTCTTACCTGGTTTTCCTCAGAGTGCAGCGGAGCTTCCAGTCTGGCTTGAGCTCGGGTGGTAACCGGGTATGCCTCGGCAGGGGTGTCTCGGGCTAGTTGAGAGGTTAAGCATCCCACATCATTTCCCAACAAAACCTCGGCGGGCAGTTCTTGCATAATCCCAACCTCCAGCTGTTTGGACCCAGAACCCCAATCGACAAGGATATTAGCGGTGGGCAGTTTGTGGATAGCGCCCCCGGCCACCCTCACAGCGACTGTGCGTCCGGTGCGAGCTTGTGCTCTGATCGTGTGAGGTTGCACCACAGTCAAAGTAGCCCCAGAGTCTCTCAGCGCCCGGGCCCCCACGCCATCCACGGTAATCCATTGGCGGTGGTGGTCTCGGTTGTCACCCCCAGCTTGAACTGGGTTGACCTCGTGTAACACACTCCACTGTTCTTCTTGGTTAGGGACCTGGGTTGTGCCTTCTTGTTGCACACAATGGGCAGCTGCCCTGGGTTGTTGTGGGGGTTGCCTTTCCCAGCTTCCCCGGTTTAAGCGAGGGCACTGATTCTTATAATGTCCTGGTTGCTTGCAATAATGGCACACTGCAGGGGGTCGAGGTGTGTTTGCTGGGTTCGGTGAGGGGTTATTCATGTAGGGTCTAGGAGGGGTAGGGGTTGTTGGAGCCGTGTTATTAGGCTTAAAAGATGGTCTGCTCACCCCTTGCTCCTTCCTCCTGTTATCCTGGTACTCATCCGCTAGCCTGGCCGCTTCTTCCACAGTTTTTGGTTTTCTATCTTTAACCCAGTCCTTTATGTCCTCTGCAGAGTGATTAAAAAATTGCTCCAGTAACATTAGCTGCAACGCATCCTCCAGGGTGGTTGCTTGGCAGCCCTTCATCCAATTGCGGGCCGCCCGTTGTAGCCGAAAAGCCCATTCTGTATGGGAATCTTTCCCAGTCTTCCTCAGCTCTCTAAACTTTTTCCGGTATGCCTCCGGAGTTACAGCATATCTGGCCAACAAAATGTCTTTTACTTTTTCATAATTGTGTATGTCCCCCTCAGGTACTGCTCGCAGCGCCTCGGCTGCTCTACCTGACAATTTACTGCTAATGACTGCAGCCCATTTTGCGGAGTCTAATCCCTCCAGTGCACATTGGCGTTCAAAGTCTTGCAAGTAACTGTCAATTTCCATCTCATTGTCATTAAAAGATTTAAAGGCTGCATAATTTACCTTCTTTGGTATTTCCCCAGTACTTCCCGGGGAGTGTAGTAAATCTCCCTGTGACGGTCTGTCCCGGTCCTCTCGCTCTTTTTGCGATTGTCTGGCTTGTGCCATGACCTGCAGAACCGCCTCTGTAGTTGGGTTGGGTCCCAATAGACTGAGCATCCATCGGATGTCCTTTTGCATCACGTTTTCTTCCTCTTGATCCATCTCTGTATTACTGGTACTGTCGCTCTGTATTAATTCTGCAATTAACGTGGCTTTTGTCTTGTTACTTGCCACTCTGCCTCGAGCTTCCAGTAAATCCTTTAGTGTGGTTCTTTTAAGTAGCTGGTACTGCTGAGCCATTCATTCCCTTGCTTGGTTTGCAATGTCCATTCGGGATTCGAATCCCTCCGCTTGCCACCAGTTGTAAGGAAACCAAGTTTAGCCAAACCGCTTTCGGTAGTTTCCTCTAAGAGTCTAAGAAAGTGAGAGTTCTGTTCGGCAGTTACAGGAAACGAAGTCCATACGAAATATAACAGCTTCCCAAGATAATTCCCTTGGTAAAGCATACGAATTCCAAATAACAGTCAGAGTCCAGGATCAGGATACAAGTAGAACTAACGTTTATTCACATACATGGCTTTTTATGCAGGTCCCCATGCAAGGGGACATCCCACAGGGAGGAGTAACATTTATCCAATCCTGAACAGTAAAAATATAAAACACACCCAATACAAACAGGCAATTCCCTCCCCTAGTCCTGGAGATAATCAGGTCTGATATAGTAACAACCTAATTATCTCCAGGCTGAAAATTCACTGTTTTCCCCAATTTCTGGAACACCCCTTTATACCTGGGGTATCCCCACAAATCCTATGTCCCCTGATAGCCCCGATCTGGGTGACCAACATATCCAAATTTCACCTAGATCGGTTCAGGGGTTCGCAAAAAGTATGGAAGTCCTTTGTGACCGGTTCACTGTGGGCGGGCTGCCCAAAATAGTTCCAGAGGTTCGTGTGGTTTTGCCGGTCACTTTAGAAAAAGGGAAAAAACGAATAAAAGTACCGAATGAATTCCCCTGGCTCCTAGCAGCGATTGTTCCCCTCATTCGTGTGCATATTTGTACCGAATAGCGCTCTTCTAGCTAATCGGTATCAATAGTTCCAGCGTTCGTATGATTGAGACCGGTGTTTGGGAAGTCGAGTGTCCGATTTTAGTTCCAGACACTCGACGACCAAGTCCCGCTGCCTTTGTTTGACGAAAAAAAAGATGGCCGCGGTTTTCTCTGCCACGTGGCGTTCGGTAGTACGAACGCTGACCGCACACATAGAGGGTGAAAGTGATGCCGGCTTTGAAGTTAAGTGAGCCAGGGGTGGTCTTTGTTCGGCAGTCCCATCTGCCGAATGAAAATACACAGGAAAGCAAGAAATATGCCAAAAAAATACTGAACAAATAGTCATTTCTTCACAGTGTTCTTGGGTAAATCGCAGGTCTGTAACAATTTCAACACCGGCACTTGCGGTTACAGTGCCTGCAGACTTCTGCATGTCTGCTCAATATGTTTCAGGGCTCACTCCAAGGCAATGTGCCCCAATAAATTATTCCCTAAGCAGTATTTATCGTCTCTTCATGTCTCCCTACTGAAAGAGCTTTTATGTGATCACCCATCACAACAACTCGTTGACTTTTTGGTGGCAGGGTTTACGATGGGGTTTCACACGGGTATTATTCACATGCCTACGGTGATCCTGGAATTTAAAAACTTAGACAGTCATAGCAGCACCTGACACTATTGACCTACTCCTACAGAAGGAAATAGACCAAGGTTTCTTGTTAGGCCCTTTTGACTCCCCGCCGTTCGCGGTTTGTCAGAAATGTATATTTGTGAATGTTGAGATGTTATATTGGTTTCACTGGTAAAAATAAATAATTGAAATGGGTATATATTTGTTTTTTGTTAAGTTGCCTAATAATTATGCACAGTAATAGTCACCTGCACACACAGATATCCCCCTAAAATAGCTATAACTAAAAACAAACTAAAAACTACTTCCAAAAATATTCAGCTTTGATATTAATGAGTTTTTTGGGTTCATTGAGAACATGGTTGTTGTTCAATAATAAAATTAATCCTCAAAAATACAACTTGCCTAATAATTCTGCACTCCCTGTATATATATATATATATATATATATATATAGTATTATTTTTGTAATATTATGCTGTACCCTATTGTAACAGTGCAGTGTTTGTGAGCCCAGGACATACTTGAAAACGAGAGAAATCTCAATGTATCCTTACTGGTAAATATATTTAAATAAATTCTGGCTATTCTGCAGCATCAGGTCCTGGACCAACCATGAAGAGTCTAATCGAGAATGGCAGGCCATTTGTCCACAAATAAAGGGGAACTCATACAATTGACAGTTTGATTTCCAACATTTTTTGTATTTGTTAATAGAGAGTGAGGTTGACAAAGTCAATTAATATGGCAATAAGTATACACCAATAAGATTTTGTCATGGAATGGCACACGATAAAAAATGTCCGTCTATAGTGCCTCCAGACCAGGAGACAATGAAACAAAATAATAGGATTAACATCACTAAAGAGTTATAGGATGGAGTTATAAACAATTGGAACTAAAAATAAAAAATCTCTAGGTTTGTTGTGGTATTTAAGTGGAATATATTCCTCCAATCCCTGGGTTACTGGAAGTCTTTCTCTAAAAATATCAAAACGGAGGAGAAATTTGAATTGGGAGCTCCTGTATAGGATATCGTTTCAACATAGCAATCTACAAAATGGAGATAGGACAGAAAGGAGATGGGCTTTAGCACAGTATAAGGGAGGTAGAGACGGGGGGAGGGGCAAGCTCAGAACAGAGAAGCTATGTAATGTTGATAATTCACAAAATATACAAGTGACGCATGATATTAAATGTATGCTTACTAATGCAAGGAGCCTTAATAACAAAATGGGGGAATTAGAGGCATTAGCATACATTAAATAATATGATATAATAGGCATAACTGAAACATGGTGGGATGAGACACATGACTGGGCAGTTGACTTAAATGGGTACATGCTATTTAGGAAGGATAGAATAAACAAGAAGGTTGGTGGGGTATGATTGTATGTCAACCATGATTTAAAGCCAAATCTTAAGCAAATGGAATGCGATGAGGAAAATGTGGAAGCTTTATGGGTAAATATCTGCTTGGGGGGAAAGAAGGGAAGCCAACTATTGGTTGGGATATGTTATAAACCACCTAATGTTAATATTGACGAGGAACAACAGCTGTTTGAGCAAATTGAGAAAGCTGCAAATCTGGGTAACACTTTAATTATTGGAGATTTTAATTACCCGGACATAAATTGGGACAGAGGGACTAGTAGCTCAGCAAAGGGAATTAGGTTTTTAAACTTGTTAAATGACACCTTCATGTCACAACTTGTACAAGCACCAACTAGAATGGACGCTTGTCTGGACCTGGTTTTAACAAACAACGTTGATCTTTTGACCAACATTCAAGTAGGTGAGCACTTGGGAAATAGTGATCACAATATAGTGTCCTTTGAAATAAACTCAAAAAAACAAAAGCACATGGGGTATACTAAACATATAATTTTAAAAAGCCCAATTTCAATAAGTTAAGGGAAGCTTTACAATATATTGACTTGCATAAACTCTTTAGTGAAAAGAACACTGAGGATAAATGGATCATCTTCCAACAAATATTTGAAAGGTACATTTCTCAGTATGTACCATTGGGAAATAAATATAAAAGAAACAAATTAAAACCAATGTGGCTTAGTAGAGAAGTAAAACAAGAGATTAAAAATAAGAAAAGGGCATTTAAAGCATTTAAATCGGACAAATCAGATGCATCTTATAAAAGATATAAGGAAGCAAATAATGCGTGCAAAAAGGCAATTAGACTTGCTAAACTTAAAAATGAAAAAATGATAGCTAAAGAGAGCAAAACCAACCCCAAAGCATTTTTTAAGTACATAAATTCTAAAAAAAACAAAAATGAAAGTGTAGGTACACTAAAACCTGAAACGGGGGTGTTAGTTAATGAAGACCAGGAAAAGGCAGGAATTTTAAATAAGTATTTCTCCTCCGTATATATTAAGGAAGAACCCATGGCAATAGATGTGCAAATGATTGCTCCTAAAAACTTGCAGAATAATTGTAATTGGTTTACTCAAGACAAGGTGCTGCAGCAACGAAAGAAAGTTTATATAAACAAAGCTCCAGGACCTGACGGTATCCATCCACGTGTACTTAAGGAACTAAGTGTAGAATTAAGTGAACCTCTGTTTTTAATCTTTCAAGATTCTTTTCTTTCAGGAAGTGTTCTGGAGGATTGGAGGAAGGCAGATGTGGTTCCTATATTCAAAAAGGGTTCAAAATCCTTGCCTGGAAATTATAGACCTGTGAGCTTAACTTCTGTGGCTGGTAAAATATTTGAAAGGTTAGTAAGGGATAATATTCAAGAATTCCTTGAGAAGAACATGGTTATCAGTAAAAAAAAGTTTTTATGAAGCACAGGTCATGTCAAACTAACTTGATTGCGTTCTACGAAGAAGTAAGTAGAAGTATAGATCAGGGTGTTGCAGTGGATGTGATCTATTTGGATTTTGCCAAGGCATTTGATACAGTTCCACACAATAGATTAGTGTTCAAACTCAATGAAATCGGTCTAGATGAAAATGCTTGTTCTTGGGTAGAACATTGGCTTAAAAACAGAGTACAAAGAGTTGTCGTTAATGGTAAATTTTCAATCTGGACAGAGGTGGCAAGTGGCAAGTGGTGTCCCTCAGGGGTCTGTTCTGGGACCCCTTCTATTTAACATGTTTATAAATGATCTTGAAGACAGCATTGAAAGTCATGTTTCAGTGTTTGCAGATGACACAAAACTTTGCAAAATAATACAATGTGAGCAAGATATTACTTTGCTGCAGAGGGATTTAGATAGACTGGAGGACTGGGCACTCAAATGGCAGATTAAATTTAATGTTGAAAAATGCAAAGTTATGCACTTCGTCGTAAAGAATACATAAGCAACGCATACCCTTAATGGAAGCGAATTAGGGATAACAACACACGAAAAGGACTTGGGAATTGTTATAGACAACAAACTATGCAACAATGTGCAATGTCAATCAGCAGTGGCCAAGGCCAGTAAGGTATTGTCATGCATGAAAAAGGGCATTCATTCTCGGGACCAGAATATCATTTTGCCTCTTTATAAATCACTGGTAAGACCACATATTGAATATGCTGTGCAATTTTGGGCACCTGTTCTAAAGAAGAAATATTATGGCACTAGAAAAAGTGCAGAGGCGGGCTACAAAATTAATAAAAGGAATGGAACATATCAGCTATGAAGAAAGGTTAACAAATTTAAACCTATTTAGTTTAGAAAAACGTCGCCTGAGAGGGGATAAGATAACATTATACAAATATATTCAGGGCCAATACAAACCATTGTGTGGAAATCTATTCACAAACCGGACTATACATAGGACAAGAGGCCATGCGTTTAGACTGGAAGAAAGAAGATTTTGTCTAAGGCAAAGGAAAGGTGTTTTTTTTTACTGTAAGAACAATCGGGATGTGGAATTCTCTGCCTGAAGAAGTGGTTTTATCAGAGTCTATACAGATGTTCAAACAGCTACTAGATGCATACTTGCAAATACAGAATATTCAAGGATATAATCTTTCAATGTAGGGTAATAACTGCTTGATCCAAGGATAAATCTGACTGCCATTCTGGGGTCAAGAAGGAATTTTTTTCCTAGCTTGTTGCAAAATTGTGCTTCAAACTGGGTTTTTTGCCTTCTTTTGGATCAACAGCAAAAAAACAAATGTGAGGAAGGCTGAACTTGATGGACGCAAGTCTCTTTTCAGCTACGTAACTATGTAAGGACAAAAGCTAGATAGTGGATAAACTCCAAATATTGGTAGAATACTCCTCTAAAGTTATATAACAGGACTGGATATGACTACCATAACCACTGTATCGCTTGTAAAAATAACCACCACCAGGGGTTAAAAATATAAAAACAAGAAAAAGCTTATTTAAGTTAATCAATACTAGATACAGGACTCAGTGGAAAGGTTTGCAATATATAAATTGCCAATTATAATGCAATAAGAAAAAATTAGAATAAAATTCAAATAAAAAGTTAAAATCAGAAGTATAAATAACAAATGAAAATAAAAAGGTCCCTAAAACTCACTATTCATGTGAGTTTGATGTTGACAGCTAATTAGGTTAAGACCTTCTATGGTATCAAGTAGATGAAGTCCACAAGTGGCTGTTCTTTTAATCTCACTTAGGTGGATGTGCCATTGTGAATATAACTCAAACAAAAGGGTATCCCACAAAGGGTTAAAACATAAATTCGTAAAAAATGTAGTGCTACAGACAGAGTACCAGTGAAAATGTATTAGTACATAACACTGTCACAAAAAGCACACAAAAAATACTTAAAAAGACTACAAATATTGTAGTCTTAATAATAAACTAAATATAAAAGTTCCATAAGAGAGAATAGCAAAAAAAAAAACGAATTAGCATCAATACCAGGTAGGACAGACATGGGTCCGAAGATGTTTAAATCACTATTCTGCCGGCCGGACTGAAGTGAAAACGGACTTGCTCGTGCTGTGTTACACTGGATTCTAGCCGCGTGCGTTCCACTGCGGCTTAGGATGCGTTCCAAAGATGCTTTCTCACAGGAACCGATGTGTGGAGATGCCGCCTTACACGTTTCGTGATCCCAGATCACTTCATCAGAGGATGGCATCTTTGAATCTTCATTCTGTTTTATACCCTTACGGTCTGTTTTTAATCTTGTTAAATTAACCCTTGGTGTGCTCATATGTTTTGATGCATTATCAAGTCATATTGTATAGATATAATGAGTTTCAATATTTTATAATAAAATACATACTTTGAAAATAAAATTCATGATTTAAAAGTAAATAAAATACATGATAAGAAGAAGTGACAATTAATAATATAGCAGGACATGAATGAAAATTACATAACTCTATAATAAACATTTTTAAAAACGGACATAATTATAAAAATAACCATGAAAACGTTTTTCCATATACATTACAAAATGTTACTTGTAATTTGATAATTTAGTTTTTAAAATGCATCTATAACGAAAGATATTTGCAATAACCAGTAAAGAGAGATTTCAGCAAGGAAATATGCTTAATATAATTCGTCTGTGATACAAAATAACAAGTTATCTGTAGTAAATGTTGTTTAATGGATACTTGTTACCCATTATTAAAAGTAACAAAGAGGAAAGTGGCAAGACTAACAAAAAAAAATAAAAAAAATACCATATTCACCGTTCTATTAAAAATCCTATATCTGCATAACATTATTAGTGAGAAATGTTGATAAGAATACTGATGAAAATGTTATATACTCTAACCAGTTTGATTGACATTAGTCTAATCAATATTCGTTATTACATCATTCTTTTTTCGTTGAAGATCCCTATACCTGGAGAGATGGGAAGACAAATTACAGGTTAATAGGTGTAATATGAGTTCTAATTCAATTATACTTATAATTATAAAGGTCTTTTTGGATTTCTCTAAATAGCTGGTCACAAAAAAAATATATAAATATACATTATATCTAAAAATGCCTTGGTAAAGAATTGATACATTAGGAGAGAAAGAAAAAAAAAAAGAAGAAGACGATGCAAAGTTAGACATGGAAAAGTTTAAAATTCACAGTTTAAAATCAAAAATCCAAATTCAAAAATTCAAAGAAAAGCGTTGAGTTCAAAGCCCAAATTTAGACCTAATGGCTCTAGACTATTAAGTTTAAAGATCCATTTGGCCTCATTTTGATCAAGGCCTTTTTCAAAGTCGCCTCCCCTCCAGTGTGGATTCACCTTTTTGATGGCATAGAATTCTAGGCCTGCTGGATTATTTGAATGATGACTTGAAAAGTGTCTGTAGAGGTTGCGTGTGATTAGTCCCTTCTTTATGTTACGGATGTGTTCGCCTAATCTAGTCTTGAATTTTCTTTTTGTTCTCCCAACGTAGTATTTATTACAAGGGCATATTAAAAGGTAGATGACTCCAATAGAATTACAACTTAGATCTGAATTAATTAAAAAATCTTCGTCCCCTTTCATGTTTTTAAATGTTTTGGTTAGAGCTACTTGAGCTGAATTATTTCGGCAGCCTAAGCATTTGTTGCATTTTTTAAAACCAACATTCTCATGATTGGCATTCAATGGTTTAATTTCTTTTAGTGTTGGAGCTAATATGGTTTTTAAATTTGGAGCTTTTGAATAAAAAATCTTTGGTCTGTCATCCAATATCGTACTTAGTGTATTGTCTTCTTTGAGGACTATCCAGTGTGTATTAAGGAGGATATGTCTGATCTTTCCTGCTTGATTGCTGAATTGTGTTATAAAAGCTGGGGTCTCTGTCTCAAATTTGGATTCTTTTCTTCTACTTTTAAGAGTTTCTTCCCTTGGTAATTTTAGAGCTTTTTCCATTGCATTAGTTAGCATATCATTATCATATCCTTTTTTAAGGAATTGACCTTTCATCTCCTCCATTTGGTTGACACAGATATCCAGTTCTGTACAGTTTCTTCTTATACGCCTAAATTGTCCATAAGGAATGTTGTTGTCAAGCCATGTTTTTTTATGGTGGCTATCTGAAGGAATGACACTGTTACAGGCAACTGATTTCCTGAATGTTTTGGTGCATAAGTTCTCTTCTTTTATATAGATTTCTAAATCCAAAAATTCTACCGAGGTTTGTGAATAAGTAAAAGTGAATTTTAAGTTATTGTTGAAATCATTTAGGGAGTTGAAATCATTTAGGGAGGATAAATCCCCTTTCCAGATAAAAATACAGTCATCTGTGTACCGTCGTCATAGGACCAGATTTGCACTATGGGTGGTATTCCTCCAAATAAATTCTTCTTCCCATTTCCCCATAAACAAATTAGCGTAGCTTGGTGCAAACCTGGTTCCCATGGCGTTACCCTCTATTTGAAGATAAAATTGTTGTTGTGCCCAAAATGAATTATGACCTAAAACAAAAGTAATAGCTTGAACAAGAAAGCTGATCTGATCATTTTTCAACTCAGAATACTTTGCAAGGGAGTGTTGGATAGCTTCACATCCCTGAAGATGTTTAATTATCGTGTATAATTACGTTACATCAGCTGTCACTAAAACATATCCTTTCTTCCATTCAATATTTGATAAAACTTTGATACTTTGAGTAGTGTCTTTCAAATATGATGGAAGTTGAGTTACCATAGGTTGTAAAAATTGATCGACATATTGGGAGAGATTTGATGTCAGAGAGTTAATTCCTGAAATTATTGGCCTTCCAGGGGGATTTACCAGATTTTTATGGATCTTGGGCAAATGATAAAAAACTGCTGTTTTCGGATGTCTACACCATATAAAGTCAAATTCCCTTTTGTTTAGAATTCCTCTGTCTTTACCTTCATTTATTAGTTCCAGAAATTCTTCCATGAATAGTTTCTGAGGATTTTCTGTAAGGGGTAGGTAAGTGTTTGGATTGCTAAGCAATTTGGAGGTTTCCTTTTCGTAGTTCATTGTAACTATTCCTCCTCCTTTATCAGCAGATCTTATTATCATATCCGGATTATTCATAAGTGCTTTCAAGACTTTTCTTTCTTTGAAGGTTAGATTGTCTTTGTTATTCCTTTCTTTCTTCAATTTTCTCAAGTCTTTTTCAACTAATCTCTCAAAAACCCTGATATTGTCACTTTTAACTTGTTTCGGATAAAAAATGGATTGCGGATGAAGATCTATATGTTTTTAGCCTTCTTCTTCCGTCTTTTTGGTGTATTTATTTTCTATTAAAAAAATCTTAACTGTCAGTTTCCTTATAAACTTATGAAGATCAATAAAAATATAAAATTTAGAATTTTTCTTGTTGGGAGCAAATTTCAGACCCTTTTTGAGTATGTTCATCTCACTGTCATTCAATTGGTAGTTTGATAAATTAAAAACACTCTCTTTTCCATCGTCTTCTCCCAAACTCGTTAAATCACTTATATTAGGTTTTGATCTTCTGTTTCTTCTTCTCTTCTTAGTCTCTTCCTTTGTATTGGGGATCGTGGTGGATCCCCCCTCTCTCTCCATGATTTCTTTACTGCCCTCCTTGTCTTTTCTCTTTTCTCTAAAAAAAACCCTAAAAATCTCTCTTTTAGGGTGAGATGATGGATAATTGTTTAGTCCTAGGAGATTTGGCAAGGACTTCTCTTCTGTCTTTGTGGGTTTTGATTTCTTATTCTTTCAATGGAGTCCTGTTTCTCCATTTTTCATTTCCTATATATTTGTTTTTATTTGTTGGATATGATCCAACTTTAACAGGAGATTGACGATGATAGTGATGATATTTGTATCTCCCTTGTTTGTGTCTTGGGTATTGTGATCTTTTTCTTTCTCTTTCTCTTGATCTCTCTTTGTTCTTTGGGTGATACCTGCAATTGGTTGGAGAATTTTGGTAGTTATACTTTAGGTGAGATCTCTCTTGATATTATTTGTATAATTTATTTTTTTCTTCTCCACCATTCTTTCCTGATTTCTCCATATACTTCTCATCCTATCTGGAGTTTTATTTTCTTCCCATTGATGATGTGTTGTCCATTCTGTTTTTCTAAAATTCTGTTTCCTCCAGTTTCTTTGTATCCCTTTATCGTAATCTTCTTTGTCTCTCATAATTTTTCTTTTTTTACCTTCTCCTATTTTTTTGTCCAAGTCTTTCACTTTCCTCTCTATCTTGTCTAGTAGTTCTGCATGTAGTCCATTCTCAGTTTCCAAACAGAGTTCTGTTTTTAGTTGTTTAATTTCTATTTCCAATTGTTCCAATTCTTTCTTTTTTTTCTCCAATTAGAAAGATAGTTAGCAGCAAGGATCCCTTATCCAATAACTGATCCAATTTCTTTAGTATATTTTCATCTTTCTTTTTGTAAGCTAGGGTTTTTTGTAGTCTTAATCCCCTTGGTACTAGGTTGTTGGAAAAGTAAAATTCAAAACTTGTAATATCCCACCAGATTTGGGTTTCATTTTCCAATAGGTCTCCTAATTTGTTTTAAATATGTTTATTAAAGTCGCAACTAAGCGCAAGCAGACATTGTTTGAATTGCGAAAGAGAGCATTTGGTTGCCTGCACAGAGGCATATAAGTCAGATAAGACATGCAATAAAATAAAACAAAGGCATTTAACAGGCATAATAACGCATTATGTAGGCTATTTAGTTATCTGGGCCATTCCTATGTCCAACTATGCGTGTGATGGCGCTTTCCGCATAAGTAGTCCTATGCGTAATTAAATGAGCATGCAGGCAAACGTTTAACATAAGGGGCATATTCGTTTCTTCACTATGGCGTATTATTATTTGCTATAGCGATCTGGTTATCTAGTAGGCGGCAACTCCACAGCCCTTAATACAGCTATCAAGTACCGTGTATGTAGCTATGCGCACCATCACTCTCAGTGCTTTGATCGCGTATTTGATATGATATAAGATATATTATCTAATGATGATATGTCTAAAAGTGTTATAGCATAAGCAAATTATGGAAGCTTTTCAGTCCTCAAAAAACCACTGAACTTGGGACAGAAGCTTAACGTGCATAAGGCATGATGCTGCAGATTGTATCACTTCCCATAGTGCTTTTCAGGTAAGTAGTAATGTCTCTTACTGGTTTCAGGGCATTTCTCAATAGCTGTCCGAGGAGGGCCTCCCCCGGTTCAGTCACGGTGCGTCTCCCGTGCTGCCAGGGCTCCATCTGTCCCCCCGGTCGGTCCCAACCCAGCACCTGAGTCCTCCGCAGCGCTGTGGGCACTCGGGGGTTGAAGCAGATCACTTGACTCCCCACACCTAGAGTCCGTGGGCCACCTACTCCCTGCACCTCCCCAGCGCAACCTCAGATCCAGTAAAGCTTGTATCCCAATGTCTCTCCTGTGCCGGCCACATACTTAGGGCGCCGCTCCTGGCCACCGGTCCGCCGGAAGGGCCGCACTGTCCCGCCCCACCGGGCTCGCGGCAGCAGGGACATGACTCTCTGGGGACCCCGCAGACCCAGGGGCTGGGGCACTCACTTTTCCTGCCGGCCGGAGTCCGCCGCATGGGGTCCATCGGGCGCCCCACAACACCAGGTTCTGCTCGGGCCTACCAGGTCGGCCCCCATGGTGAGCAATCTTCATATGGCCCCTTGCTCAGACCTTGCAAAGACGTCCCGGTCCCTGTCGTGGTGTCCCCACATACGTGGGCTTCCTTTCCCCATTTTCTTTGTTCCTGTCAGCTGGCTGGCCTTCCAGTACTCGGCCATTGCCAGTCTAGGCGGTCTGCACTGAGCCCGTGCGGGGGCTCCCGCTGCGGCCAGTGTCACCGCCATGCGGCTGGGATAACCCCCGCCGGCCATGAGGGGGGGAGCAGGGCCGGGCCCCGGGCCGAGGGCTCCCCACGCCTGATGTGCTCTGCTCGTGGTGGGGTGATGATGCACCTTTCTGCGGTGCCATGCTGCCGGCAGCGTGCGCCTATGTTCTGGAGCCACGTGTAGGCCGGGCTCAGCTCTCCCCGCCTGCTCTCAAGCTGTGAGGTACGTGCGGGTAGCTAGGGTGTACCGGAGCCTCACCTCCGTTGGAGGGTGATGCGGGTTTCGACTTTTAAGCAGTCTAGGGCCATATAACGGCTGTTTCTTTAGATTTAATGCGGGAGCTCATGTACATGGCGGCCAGTCGGCCCGGCGGCCCGGCCCCGCCCCAACATGGTCTCCTAATTTGTACATTTTCAACTTGGTACAATTTGGTTGAGGCAAAGAGGTTTGCTCTTCAACTCTCCTTATTTCATTTAATTCATTGGACATCATTTGGTGAAAAGTGTTCCTCCTGTTTTCTCTAATGAAGTCCAGATTTCTATTTAGAGCCATATCCAATCTTGATGGGTGGTAGACTAAATAAAGACAAAAACTAGATAGTGGATAAACTCCAAATATTGGTAGAATACTCCTCTAAAGTTATATAACAGGACTGGATATGACTACCATAACCACTGTATCGCTTGTAAAAATAACCACCACCAGGAGTTAAAAATATAAAAACAAGAAAAAGCTTATTGAAGTTAATCAATACTAGATACAGGACTCAGTGGAAAGGTTTACAATATATAAATTGCCAATTATAATGCAATAAGAAAAAATTAGAATAAAATTCAAATAAAAAGTTAAAATCAGAAGTATAAATAACAAATGAAAATAAAAAGGTCCCCAAAACTCACTATTCATGTGAGTTTGATGTTGACAGCTAATTAGATTAAGACCTTCTATGGTATCAAGTAGATTAAGTCCACAAGTGGCTGTTCTTTTAAACTCACATAGGTGGATGTGCCATTGTGAATATAACTCAAACAAAAGGGTATCCCACAAAGGGTTAAAACATAAATTCGTAAAAAATGTAATGCTACAGACAGAGTACCATTGAAAATTTATTAGTACATAACACTGTCACAAAAAGCACACGAAAAATACTTAAAACGACTACAAATATTGTAGTCTTAATAATAAACGAAATATAACAGTTCCATAAGAGAGAATAGCAAAAAAAAAAAAAACCGAATTAGCATCAATACCAGGTAGGACAGACATGGGTCCGAAGATGTTTAAATCACTATTCTGCCGGCCGGACTGAAGTGAAAACGGACTTGCTCGTGCTGTGTTACACTGGATTCTAGCCGCGTGCGTTCCACTGCGGCTTAGGATGCGTTCCAAAGATGCTTTCTCACAGGAACCGATGTGTGGAGATGCCGCCTTACACGTTTCGTGATCCCAGATCACTTCATCAGAGGATGGCATCTTTGAATCTTCATTCTGTTTTATACCCTTACGGTCTGTTTTTAATCTTGTTAAATTAACCCTTGGTGTGCTCATATGTTTTGATGCATTATCAAGTCATATTGTATAGATATAATGAGTTGCAATATTTTATAATAAAATACATACTTTGAAAATAAAATTCATGATTTAAAAGTAAATAAAATACATGACAAGAAGAATAAGCATATTTCCTTGCTGAAATCTCTCTTTACTGGTTATTGCAAATATCTTTCGTTATAGATGCATTTTAAAAACGAAATGATCAAATAACATGTAACATTTTGTAATGTATATGGAAAAACGTTTTCCTGGTTATTTTTATAATTATGTCCATTTTAAAAAAAAATTATTATAGAGTTATGTAATTTTTATTCATGTCCTGCTATATTATTAATTGTCACTTCTTCTTATCATGTATTTTATTTACTTTTAAATCATGTATTTTATTTTCTTCACCTGTGAGAAAACCAATTACACTAGAGAGTATTCAAATAAAATAAACAAAGGTTTGTCAACAGAGTTGCTAATTAGCAATTGCATGTACACTAGAGACCACTTTCCCAAGAGTGATCATGTCTTGATACATATATCTCAAAGGCTCATTTTGTTTTCTGCAAAGCACTTATAAATAACCCCTATTCACATTGTATTCGACCTCTTCAGTTATGATGAAGACTGCTTGAATAATATATCACCCAACATCATCACAGTTTGTTTTTAGGTAATGTAGTACTTCTTTTCAAAAACTTTTTTACTAAAGGTTTTATATTTGTACATCAATATATGCAATGCTCTTATATTGAATACATACAAGACAAATTGTATATGGAGATACAAACATCAAATGTACAAAAAGAGTACAAACAAAATTATTAGTTTATAGGAACAACAGTTTCTGATCCTATTTTAAATTGTAGCCAGGAGGAAGTATTTGGTCAGAATCTTATGAGATGCTTGCCATGTTGCCTGTGAACCATCCGATGATGGACTGTTATGACAAGGTAAGGTTTGGTTTGGGAACCATAGACCAGCATGTACAAGGCTCCTCAGCACAATCAATGGAAGGTTACTTTAGGAATTGCAATAAATAAATTAAACTCTAGTTTTATTTCAAACAATCCCACTAGTTAAATGTAGACGAAAATTACTGCTCAAATTTTTTTTGTAATGTTAGCTAAAAAGCAATGTATACTAATTCTGTTAAGGCGTACATGGGTATATGCTCTTTTAATAAAATGACAAACTGCCGTGAGCCTTTTATTTCCTGTCCATCAAATTGATGTTTGTTTATTTTTATCACTGGTATGACCTAATTAATGTTTTTTTTCAGCTAGTGACAACTTTTAAATTGTGAAGCAAACAGAAGGAACCACACGCAATTCCACTTAATACCGGGTGCACTGAAGCAGGACCAGCAAATCCAGAATACATGTAACAGAAAACAGGAAAAATCTCCAGGCACTCACGAAATGAAAGCCACAGGTAGGTTTATTGGACTTACTGTTATTGAGCAGACATCATATCATATGTTTCTTCTGTCTTCAGTTTTGTCTTTTGTCTGATTTGATGTACTCTTATGTTTAGGAAACTTCGGTAAAATACAGGTACTATTTAGGAATCAGGTTCTCATGTTGTTACATTTTCTGTAGTAAGCCAACATTACAGTGATCTCTTTAATCTGAATATAAATCAATGTGTGATAAAACAGAGGATAAAGAGGAGCAAAATTAAATCAGAAAAAAAGGTAATTCTCATCTTACAGTTACAGTGACATATAGCAATTCCTGGATAAAATATACAGCTTTGTCTAAGGTTAAGTGTATATTTTAATAAATCAGTCTACAAATACTAAACACATTTGAGAACTATTATACCATCATTTTTTATTTTTGTTTTTCTAATTTTACAAGGCTGAACAATTTTCCTATTGGTTCTGTACACTCAGAAGAACCTGGTGTACAGGGCTCTCTGGCTGGAATGTTCCAGTTGGCGACTGGTAACATGCTTGTCAATGTCAAGCTTCAGTCTTATCTAAAAGAGGGATGACAGTTACTCTTCCAGTAAATATCCATTTACCCTTCTAAAGGTTCCAACATAAGAGGACCTGGAATATACTGGGCAATGTAGTTGATGATATCTACTTTATTAGACCAGATACACACACATACACCTATCTATTCTCGATCATGAAACAAAATTATAGAGAATTTGTACGGAATTGATAGATTAGTAGCATAAATAACGTAATTATTCACTTCCACCATGGTTGACATAGCTTTATAATTACTCACTACACAAGGTTTAACATTATGTTAAAAAATCAGATCTTCTGGTCCAAAAACACTTTGAATTTTATAAGTAGAGTGTAAGGTAGATCTAAGTACTTCTCAAAAGTCTATACATTAAGCCAGGATATTGTGATTAAACTTTTATACTCTGATATACTAAGAAGGAGTAATGGAACATGTCTCTAATTTGAATCTGCAGTGCCACACAGAACAGAGCACCACCTACATTGTAGATATTCACTAAAGTGTGGGTAGGCAACCATCAGCACTCCAGATATTGTGGACTACATCTCCCCTGAAGCTTTGCCAGCAATATGGCTGTAAGAACATTATGGAAGATGTAGTCCACAACATTTGGAGTGCCAAAAGCTGCATAACCCCACACTAAATGAACAGGATCTACATGGGGGAATTAAGGTACTTTAGTTCACACCAAAGATGGACAGCATTTGGTTCAAAGGGTTTGACAATGGCTTTTTGAGCCCACACTTTGCCCATCCATATAATATGAATAAATATCCAAATGTATTCCTGCAGTGCCTGGCTCTTATATTTTCAATCTCCTTAGCAATTAATGAAATTTAGTACTGTTGAATGAGGGATTACTACAAACAGAACCACTACAAGCTCTGTAATACGTTTCTTCTCCACTTTGACCTGATCTGTAGAGATGGGAAGGGGGTGTTGCCCATGCCCTTATTGCATCTCACTGTTTATAACATTTGCTAGGGAACAGTAACAAGTTTGATTAATTATTCCAAATTATTAACATCATAATGTTAATTTAAATATTAAAAAAAATCTGCAACCTTGACACAATTTTATCTCAAATTTGTAAAATCTGCTAAATGATCAAGAATTGTTTGCATTTTGATTGGTTTCTAAATAATATTACTAGTATAATAATAACATGATCTATTTGTGTGTGTTTTTTTTTTTTTTTTTTACTTCAGCTCGGAAAAATGCATCATGATACAGGAATGGAATCAAACAAGGGTATCTGAATTTATTTTTATTGGAATTTCAAGCAATCGGGAACTGCAACTTACATTTTTCATTTTACTTCTCGTTGTTTACTTATTATGCCTGTTTGGATATCTAGCTATTATCATAGTTGTAAAAGTTGATCCTCATCTTCAAACCCCTATGTACTTTTTTCTCAGCCATTTTTCTTTTTTAGAGATGTGTTTTACATCAAACACTATTCCCAAATTGTTATACAATTTATTAACAGAAAACAATCACATTTTATTTGAAGAATGCATTGTTCAGATGTTTTTTTTTCTCTCATTTGTAACTATTGACTGTTTGCTGTTGACTGTCATGTCCTATGACCGCTTTGTCGCAATATGTTGTCCTCTCCATTACAACAACATTATGACTAAGACCATATGTAACAGTTTTACTACAGTCTTGTGGTCAATTGGTTTTGTCTACTCAGCCATTCATACATCTGTCCTGTTGCAGCTTCCATTCTGTGGACCCAATGAAATTGATCACTTCTTCTGTGATTTTCCAATCGTCTTGAAATTATCTTGTAGCGATACATTTCTTAATCACTTACTCATGTCTGTAACGGGTAGTTTGCTAGGATTCAGTTGCTTACTAATGATACTGAGGTCTTACATAAACATTATCACAGCAGTTGTTAAAATACGTTTCTCCGAACGAACAAGCAAAGCTTTTTCCACTTGCACCTCTCATCTTACGGTTGTAAGCTTGTATTATGGCACCCTCATTTTCACATATCTACCTCCACCATCTAATTATTCTCTAAATTACGATAAGGTAGTGGCTTTGGTATACTGCATTGGGAACCCCATGCTAAACTCTATCATCTATAGCCTTAACAATAAAGAAGTAAAGGGAGCGTTTAAAAAATTACTGCAATTATAATCTAGAGTGATTACCAAAAGTCTTCTTTTAATAAAATACAGCTCAATTAGGTTACAGTAAGGTATGCTTTTCATGCAAAGTCACATGGTGGCACTTTCTAGAAGACAAAATATTGTTTAAAGCAATGAAATGTGTAGATAAATTATTTTAAACAGTTCAGATTATTTCTATAAACTGCCAGCATAGATATATAAAGTGCAATTATTTTTTACAATGCATTATAAATTTTCCCAGAATGCATTGTGTGCTGGTATGTGTTTTGCTTTGCAGAGTGTTCAGTATCTTGCCCCAAAGGCAGACTCGAGGTAAGAATTTAATATGACCTATATATGTTCTAGAAATGCTTTCCTACACAGACAAATGGGGTTATTTACTTAAATAGGGATTGTCAAGAATTCTAAGTGAATTTAAACTGTAACGTCAAAGCAGCTGGACTGGAAGCACAAGTGACTTGGGAGAATGTTTCCATATTGGCTATTTTGACCTTAAATTGAAGTTCACTTTGAATTCCCAACAATTCCCACTTTAGCAAATAATACAAGCAGGGTGGGTACCAATTAGATTTAAAGCTTAAAGGAACACATTTCAAAAGCTACTTCAGTTCATTTATTCTCAGATTTAGCCTCAACGGGCCTTTGCAAGTGGCTACTTAGTTGGGTTTAATAAATGACTTGATAAAGATGGGGCAGAAAGTTAGCCATTCACCAGATCAATTTTACTTATCAGGGCTGTATACAAGCTGCCTACCCTTACGAGATACAGTTGTGATTCAACCCCCATTGAAAATCAGGTTTATTGTCAAAATGTACATACTTTCAGCTGTTTCCAATGAACAAATCAAACAAAAGCAATTACAATAGCTCAACACAGCAAATGTCTCAAGTGATTTTCCCAAATTCAACTAAAAATGCAACTTATAATCTTTAGTGCTTAGTAGAGCACCCTTTTGTTATGACCTGCTGCAAACAAGATACATAGCCAAATACCAGCTGGCAGTGTTCATGAGGGATCTTAGCTCATTGCTCATAAGTAATGGCCTCCAGTTGAGAAATATTCTTGGGCTTGTGTGCTGCAACCGTCTCCTTCAAATCACACAAGAGATTTTCTTTGGAATTGAAGTCAGGTAATTTTCCAGGACTTCTTCAGCAACCAACCATTGGTGGAGTTAAGGTATGCTTAAGTCTTATTGAAATGTCCAATTAAGCCCAAGCTTCAGCTTCCTCACAGACGGCATTAGGTTTTCTCTTAAGATTTCCTGATACTTTATGGAATCCATCTTGCCTTCCCCACACTGCAGGTTTCCAGATTTCCAGTTCAAAGCTTCTCCAGAGCATCACCGAGGCACCACCATGCTTAACTGTAGGTAGAGTGTTTTCAGCATATGCTTCATGGTGAAAGTACTGAAACCCTTGATTAGTTGCATCAGGTGTGCTTGAGACAACACCTGTTTTGCATATTTGTGCTGTTGTGAGGGATTCTAATCAGGAAGTTGAATAATTATGAGACTGGAGAAGTCATAAATTCCTTTTCAGTTGGATTTGGGGAAACCACTTGACGTTGAGCTATTTCAATTGCTTTTGTTTGATTTGTTCATTGCAAACAACTGAAAGTCTGTACATTTTGACAATAAACCTGATTTTCAATGGGGGTGGAATCATTTTGATTACAACTGTATGTTCAAAAATCCATGAATTGTTGAGAATAAATAAAAAAATATTTGTAAATGTTAGGTCAAACTATTCATATTATAAAAATAGCTTTCACAATTTTGACAATAAACTTGCAAATTAATTCTGCACAATGTCAGTTTTAGCGACAAATCTAAAACGTTGCTCCTTGGTTATTCATATTTAATTTAGTTTTTATTCTGATTGCACTGAGCAACATACTAATATATGTTTGTGTGCATGGAGTATTGCTGCATAGTGTTGTAAACTGCTGCTAAATATTTTAGTTGTTTCTATCACACTTGTTTCTGCTACTTGTTACCCTTGCACACCACATTTTTTATAGTTTATTACCTAATCATGTGATTTGACTGCTTCATTTATGCTTACAACTACAACTTGACCTAATTCTCTTGTAGAACCTGTACACACATATAAACCTATGTAGATTTTAGTACTTTGTAAAATACTTGGACATATAATGTGTGTAAAATCTAACTACAATATTGACATAGAAATATTTTGCAACATTTAAGACTGTTTCAAAATACACAAGCTGTGTAATGTATATGGTAATGCATGTAACATGGCAGCAATGACCATAGTACACATCAGCCCCAATACATACAATAAAAACCAAAGAGAAGAGTTACCTATGCACTACCCCACATCCCTATGAATAATTAGACAAATTTCGTTTTTTTGTTTCAATCCAATGGTCTTTAGGTGTAAGCCCATCTGCCATGTCAAGGCAAGCCTACACTTGGTTCTACGCTAACAATTCACCTTTTTACATAGTTACATAGGCTGAAAAGAGACATGTCCATTAAGTTCAGCCTTCCTCACACTGGCTTCCTTCAGTTCAGGCAAACAAATCTCTAATGAGAAAGACGATTACTCTCCATCAAAGTACTCTCTCTCTGTAACATTAGTTAAGCTGTACCATCTGTTCCGATTTTATGTATGTATTGCTGTTTGCATTGGGAGAAGAATAAATGTATATATTTTTTTAAAGGATGGCAGGTTGCATTTTAATATTTTTGGGTGATAGAAAAGTACATTAAGGCGAGCCATTGATACCAGAAGATATAGACATAAAGGGACTTATTCCAATCACCTTTAACATGTGCATATTTATTACAACTTTTAAATAGCTTTTTTCAAAATATTAAAATATCAAAAAATATATCATATATAAAATATATCCTCTACAATCCACCTCCTCCACTTACCAAATTCGTGGAGGTCTCTCACCTACCCTCTCCACCTCAGGGATAGTAGAGTAGCACTAACTACAAAGTATACCATGAGGAGACAGGCACACCCCACTTGATATCTGGTAATACTCTCGATGGTACCTGCTATACATACTCGTACCTGCTAAATGTTAGGGATACATACATCTCATTTTGTTGTTCAATTCTTCAACTATTGATTTCCATTTCACTTGTCTCCAGGGCCGGACTGGCCCACCGGGATACCGGGAAATTTCCCGGTGGGCCGCGGCTCCTGGGGGCTGCTCTGGCAATATGTGCCACCGGGTGGCCGGTCCGGTGGCACACACTTTGAGGGGGCCGGCCGGCCGGCAGGCAGGCGGCCGCATTGCACGCTGCAGCCTCACCGGTCCGGCGGCACACCTAATGCTGAGGGCTGAGGGAGGAGCATATCTCTACCATGCTCCCTCGCGGTTCCCACAATCCCCAGCAGCATCCGTGCTGGGGATTGTGGGAACCGCGAGGGAGCATGGTAGAGATATGCTCCTCCCTCCTCCTTCAGCCCTCAGCGTTAACAGTGCTGCCGGACCGGCGAGGCTGCAGCGTGCAATGCGGCCGGCCCCCTGACTCCTCTCAGGTGGGTGGGGGGGTGAATAGAGAGAGAGACAAGGGGGGGGGGGGTGAAGAGAGAGACAAGGGGGGGGGGTGAAGAGAGAGACAAGGGGGGGGGGTGAAGAGAGAGACAAGGGGGGGGGTGAAGAGAGAGACAAGGGGGGGGGTGAAGAGAGAGACAAGGGGGGGGGTGAAAAGAGAGACAAGGGGGGGGGGTGAAAAGAGAGACAAGGGGGGGGGATGAAAAGAGAGACAGAGGGGGGGTTGAAAAGAGAGACAGAGGGGGGGTGAAAAGAGAGACAGAGGGGGGGTGAAAAGAGAGACAGAGGGGGGGTGAAAAGAGAGACAGAGGGGGGGTGAAAAGAGAGACAGAGGGGGGGGTGAAAAGAGAGACGGGGGGGTGAAAAGAGAGAGCGAGACAGAGGTGGGGTGAATAGAGAGAGAGACAGAGGGAGGTGGAGAGAGAGAGAGGCAGAGGGGGTGAATAGAGAGAGAGTGACAGAGGGGGGGGAATAGAGAGAGAGAGACAGGGGGGGTGAATAGAGAGAGAGACAGAGGGGGGGGTGAATAGAGAGAGAGACAGAGGGGGTGAATAGAGAGAGAGACAGTGGGGGGGTGAATAGAGAGAGACAGTGGGGGGGTGAATAGAGAGAGAGAGAGAGACAGGGGGGGTGAATAGAGAGAGAGACAGAGGGGGGAGAGTGCCACAGGGAGAGGGGGGAGAGTGAGACACAAGGGGGGAGAGAGGGGCGAATAGAGAGAGACAGAGGGGGAGGGAGAGTGCCACAGGGAAAGGAGGGAGAAAGAGACAGAGGGGGGAGAGTGAGACACAAGGGGAGAAAGAGGCGTAAATAGAGAGAGACAGAGGGGGAGGGAGAGTGCCACAGGGAAACTCTAGCCCTGGAGCTACGGGCTAGAGTTCACTCTCACCACTGCGACCACCAGGGATTCCTGGTGGTCCAAGTGGTGAGAGTGAACTCTAGCCCCATACAAACACTGCCCACACACACCATACACATTCACACACTGCCCCCCCATACACACACACAGACCCCCATACACACATTCCCCTACACACACAGCCACCCATACACACATTGCCCCACGCACCCTACACACTGAACCTTTCACACACATTGCACCCCTCACACATTGCACCACTGCTCCTATACCCTACTACAGCCCCATATCCCAGCAGACCCCAGGTAAGTTGTCAAACTGTACTTAAACGGTTTGACTACTTACTCTGGGAGCGGGTCCCGGCACTCCTGGCACCATACCCACTACACAGAGCAGTAGTGGTTATTGTGCATGGATTATTTCTTTAAATAATCTATAGGTGCCCCTCCTGAGATCAGGCTCTGGATCTGCCACTGATTTATATTATAATATATAATATATTATATATATTATATATTTAATATATAATATATAATATATATATTATATTATATTATATATTTATAATATATAATATATATATTTATAATATATATAATATATATATATTTATAATATAAATCAGTGGCGGATCCAGAGCCTGATCTCAGGAGGGGCACCTATAGATTATTTAAAGAAATAATCCATGCACAATAACCACTACTGCTCTGTGTAGTGGGTATGGTGCCAGGAGTGCCGGGACCCGCTCCCAGAGTAAGTAGTCAAACCGTTTAAGTACAGTTTGACAACTTACCTGGGGTCTGCTGGGATATGGGGCTGTAGTAGGGTATAGGAGCAGTGGTGCAATGTGTGAGGGGTGCAATGTGTGTATATATATATATAATTATGCCTATTATATTTACACATATATTAATGTACATTTATATATGCATAATACACTAAGAAATTTCATTGATATGTACAATATGTAATAAGCAGATATTGGCCCAGTCTTGTTGCTAGGTGCATAATCCAGCACAATAACATATTTAAAGTGAAGAGTGCACCCACAGGACCTCAAAATAAACAAGATAACGTCATTTTTTACAGTTGTGCCCTACATACATTCACCATTTCAGTCCCATTACCAAGCTTTCCTTAATATGTCATGGTAGTTGGACTGAAACATTGGCTATATGCAAAGGCACGTCTGCTTAAAATAAATCTGCACTCTTTTTTTTTTAAGCCTATATGTGCTTTTTTTCACGTTGGAGTAATAATTTTAATTTTAAGTTATCTTTTCTAACTCTGTATCTGCACACTATGCTGGCGCGACGCATTATGGGGCTGGTAAATAATTTTTTTCCAGGGCTGCTTTTAATTCCCAGTCCGGCCCTGCTTGTCTCTCATTTCACATGACTTGCTGACTTGCGTGTCACAAATTATTGCTACAGGGGACTTGCTTGTCCCACAATAAGCTCACAACGGTTCCTGCACCTGTACTGATACATTACCTAATTCCCTGCATAATGTTAAAAGCAGAAAATATGTTCTTCAACAAACAGAAATTTTATGGCAAGACAGGAGGCTTCATATTTGCTTATCTTTCTTTACTGAACCTCCCAGCAGCAAAGAAATAGTTAACAATAGTGTAAAAGAATTCAACCAATCAGAGTGTATAACAGTATTATATGATGTCATCAAGCTCCTCCCAAATCCTCTTTCTTTGCTGCTTGCCTCCCAGGTGAGTCTATTCCAATTATATTGCTATAAGGTTTTGCCTTTAATGCAATATTTGAATAATTTTCCTTATTAAATTGTAATTTTCTAGCACCATACATTCATCTATCACTTTAAATAAACCTTTTCTCTGGTAAACCCAGCATTCATGTTCATCTAATGTTCTCAACACATTTATTTCATCAAAGTACTCTGGTTACACACAACATGTATGTTACACTTGTATTTTCTGGATAATTTGCTAAGTTTTTATTTACGTTGGTATTCCTTTAAATCGCCGGAGGTTTGCTTCTGCGATTCTTTTTGTACTAGTTTGTTTCCACGAATTTATTTAGTGGCAGCGGGTTTCTCCCACGATTCTAGGAAGACCGCCTGTCAGTGCTGCGGACTCCAGTTGCCAGGAGTCCGCGGCTCAGTTTTTTCACGCCCTTTCAGCTCCCCGCCCTCCCGCGTCTGTATCTTACCAGACGCGCTTCCTCCCCCTTTTGCTGGTGGTGGCCATTTTAAATCACGGTTTTATTCTATTATTAAGTACCTTATTTCTTTGTTGCTCATAGCACCCTTAAAGTGCTAACACCCTGCTTTCAGTTACTCATTTTGCTTATCTGTTTTTCTTGACAGGCTTTAAATCGAAATACCTGTTGTATTTTATCATTAATATATATTAATTTATGTGTCTGTTAGTCCACCCATTGTACAGCGCTACGGAATTTGTTGGTGCTATATAAATAATAAAATAATAATAATAATAATTAATAAAGGAAGGCCTTGTGGGTGAACCCCACATTTTTTCTCTGTCACTTGTGTTTGTTGTGGGTGACCCCCACCTTTTATTCACTCCTAATAATCAGTTTATAACAGGTGTCTTAACACCACTATTACAGTGGGTGAACCCCACTCCTGCAAATAAAGAAACACAAAGTGATCCCACACTTTACTAATATTATAAGACCTGTCTAATTAAATTGAGTGGTGAACCCCACTTGCTGTTATTATAGTGGTACAACCCACTTGTGTATTTTAGTGGTCACCCCACTGAATATTGTGTGCCGCCCTTTAAATATTAGCTATGCAAAATAATTTGGGTGACCCCCATTTATACATTTTACTTAACACTGTTGGGTGAACCCCATTTAATACCCATTTTCTTAACACTTGACTATTTGTCAGACCACTCTAAAGACCTGCCATGTCTGATAACTTAGAGCTTGGCTGGTCTCAACCATTGCCAAATCCATCCCCAAGGCGTTGGCAGCCTTCCATGAGAAGACTTCTGCCGAAGTAAATCCTACCGCACGTTTGCTTTCTGACTCCGAGGACTCTCAGTCCTCGGATCAGGAGGCCACACGTAAGCACCTTTGGAAAGGGGATAGTAGGTCTGCGGGCAAGGGTAAGGCTCCTGCCAAGTCCCTAAAATTGACTGTCACTCACCCCGCCCATGTTATCTCTGATCCCTTAGAGGGTTTTACATCCCACTAAGGGCAACAGGGTTGAAGATTATTACCTTGGCTATTCTGATGAGGACCCCTCGGCGAATGCGCTAGGGGATACCCCATCGGAGTTTGTCAAGGAGACATTAAATATACAAAAGGACACAGATGCAAAAGTACCTATGCAGAAGGGACCCGAATCAGACATCCTTCTGGTTGCTTCGGATGTCCTTTTTTTCGACCCCAGGGTCATCAGGCATCCATGGTCGGCCGAATGGGCCCCACCGGACCATATTTCTAGCTTCTGAAAGATGTGGTTACGTAAGCCACTTGATAAAGAAATCAGGGCGAAACTCAGAGCCGAGTGCCCTCGACCAACCATTCCAAACAAGGTGGCTCTCACGCCAGAGTTTGACCCACTCTTTGTGACCTTCCTCACTAAGACGGGGAAAGATCCCTGCAAGGGCATTGAGCAGGGTCTTAAGACAGCCCAGGATAAACTCCTGGACATCGCTGGCCCAATCATTCAAATTTTCATGCTAGCTGACGAAGCCATAACTAGTGGGGACTTTGACCCCAACACAGTCAGAGAATGGGCCCAGACAGCCTTATGTTTCCTGGGCAACGCAAATGTGGCTATATCCACTGAGAGACGCAGGGCGGCACTATACTAGCTAGATGCTAAATTAGCCGATCCGAGCTCCCGAGAACTGGGACCAGAGGCCAATGGATTGCTGTTTGGAGACTCGTTTATGAGGGATCTCTCCAAACATGTAGTGATATTCACTACCCTAAATAAGGCCCAATCCTCCTTGCGCAGGGTTTTTCATTCCCAGTCAGGTCGTTTTTCTGGAAGAGCTGGACGTTTTAGAGGCCCAACGAACAGCAGAGTTGCCGTCACAGGCTACAGGCCTTGCCCTTCAGAGAATTATTGGCACTCGGGACAACCCCGACCCTACCACAGGCAGTTATTCACCAATAGAGGATCTATCCGGGACGTGGATCTGCCTCCTTACGTTGACGAACTGCTCCAGGTAATAAACCTTCCTTTTTTAAATGTACCTATTGCAGGTCGACTAACCCATTTTTTCCAACAGTGGAAATTGCTTTCACAGGACCTATGGGTCCTACACACAGTCCAAGAGTTCACAATAGATTTCCTTTTCACTCCCTTCCAGGACACACCACCTACACCACTACAGATGTCTGCATCAGACAACCTGACACTGCAAACAGAATTGCACAAACTACTAAAAAAAGGGGCGATAGAAAAATCCCCGTTCCAACATACCTTTCTCAACAACATTTTCCTGGTCCACAAAAAAACTGGAGACCTGCGTCCAATTATCAATTTGAAAGACCTGAATCACTTTGTCAGGTACCGTCATTTCAAGATGGAGGGCATCCATCTGCTCAGGGACCACCTTTGCGTGGGAGATTGGTTCTCCAGATTCGATCTCAAAGATGCATATCTCACAGTCCCTGTTGCTCGCAACTATCGAGCCTTTCTTCAGTTTCTCTGGCAGGAAGAAATCTGGCAGTTCACATGCCTCCCGTTCGGTCTTTGCTCCGCACCATGGTGTTTCACAAAACTGATGAAACCAGTGATGGCGTTACTCCGATCACAGGGGATTCGGTCCATTATATTTTTGGACGACATCCTGATAATGGCTCAAGACTCAGACCTTTTACGCAAACACATGGACATGACGACGGCCTTGCTACAAAACCTAGGTTTTGTGATCAATTTTCAGAAATCGGCCCTGAAACCTTCTCAGAAGGTTCAGTTTCTCAGATTTCTGATAGATTCCGTACAGGCTATTTTGCAACTACCCTCCGCAAAAGTCAAATCTATAAAAAAAAGAGATTTGCAAATTGCTATCAGCCCACCAGATTCGCCTACGCGATCTGGCCCATACCATAGGCCTACTGTCTGCCTCTATCCAAGCCATTTACCCAGGACCTTTACATTACCGAGCCATGCAACGGCTCAAGACATACTACCTACACCGTTCCACCTCCTACGATCAGTACAACTACCTAACAGATGAAGTTCGGATAGAACTTCACTGGTGGCTTCACAACATGTAAGCCTGGAATGGCAAAGCCATTTTCGGATCCCAACCAGACTTCATTCTGGAATCCGATGCCAGTCTCCTGGGATGGGGCGCCACGTGCGCTGAAAGGTCCACCGGGGGACTATGGTCCCCCTCCGAACGAGCACTGCACATCAATTGCCTAGAATTGATTGCAGGATCTTTTGCGATTCGCAGTTTCGCAAAAGATTGTTTCAATTGTTCACTAGTACTGCGCATGGGCAACGTCTCTGCAGTGCGTTATGTGAATCGGTTAGGAGGTTCCCGATCCAAACTAGTGTCCGACCTTACCAAGGAACTCTACCAATTCTGCCTAGAGCGGAATTTATCCATCAGAGTGGAATATCTCCCGGGCACGGACAACCTAGTCACAGATTGGTTCTCTCGCCATTGGAGGGATGTAAGCGACTGACAATTGGACCCCCGCTTGTTCTATCAAATTCTTTGTCTTCGCAGGCCACTCACACTGGACCTGTTTGCATCTCGGCTGAATCGCCAGACGGAGGCCTTTATCAGCTGGCTTCCAGATCCCCAGTCCTGGGCAGTCGATGCCTTTCTACACCCTTGGCTGGAGACAGGAGCTTATGTGTTCCCGCCTTTCTCCATGATCCAGCGCACCCTTTAACGGGTCAAAGCCCTAGTAGTGACAACAGTTATTCTCACTCCGCTATGGAGAGCCCAGACTTGGTTTCCAACCCTGCTAGAAATGTCTGTGAATTGTCCAATTCTACTACCTTGATCCCCTGACATCCTCAGGAATCCAGCAGTGCACTGTCACCCACTGGCCCTTCAAGGGCGGCTCGAGCTTGTAGCTTGGACCGTTTCAGGGATCCTGGAATGTCTCGGGACTTTTGGAGACAGCTCAGGCTCTCCTATGGGACTCCTGGGCCCCAGGCACTAGACGAGCTTACCGCGGTGCATGGCGCACACGAGTCAGCTGGTGTTTGGAAAGGGATCCCTTTTCAGCACCTCTGACGATAATTCTAAATTTTCTGTCTACCTTATTTGTTCAAGGCAAGTCCTGTAGATCAATTAATGTTTTTAGATCAGCTATTTCTGCGGCCCACAACCCTATTGACAATGCATCAATAGGAAAACACCCTTCAGTTTGTAGACTTTTACGAGGGATCAGGCTAGCCAGACCCACTCTTCCTAAATATTCCAATTTCTGGGATGTCGCTCAGGTTTTTTCCCTTTTAGAATCCTGGCACTCTAATGAGAATTTGACGTTACGTCAACTCTCTGCCAAACTGGCCTTACTCCTATATCTGGTATCCTTCCGTAGGGTCTCCGACATTCGAGCATTTGATTTCCACGCTGTCGTTTTCGCACCGGAAGGTGTTAAATTTCACATCACTAGGCGAACAAAGACTAATTCCTCCGCTGCATTCTACCCTTACTTTCCGAATAGACAGTCACTCTGTGTGGCGCTCTGCTTAAGGCACTACATAGCTGCCACAACCACTCTGCGTACCCCTACAGGACCCCTTCTCGTGTCCTATGTCAAACCACACAAACCGGTGTGTGCTCCCACAGTCGCACGGTGAATCAGATGGATACTAGCCCAAGCAGACATTGACTCCTCTTTTGGTGCGCATTCAGTCAGAGGAGCAGCCGCATCCTCAGCCTTTTGTGCGGGTAGCTCCCTCTCAGAAATTTTGTCGTCTGCGGATTGGTCCAGGGAGTCTACTTTTCGTACATTCTACTTCAAACCTATGCCACATGCTGCATCTTCCATCATATAGGAGCGTTAAAACAGCAAATATGAAGCCTCCTGTCTTGCCATAAAATTAGGGATTATTCTAACCCTAGTGACTGAATAATCTAAATTTTATTAACGACAGGAGGCGAATATTTTCCCACGGTTCTTGTTTTCAGTATCATTTCTACCCACCCTAACGTAAGTTACTATATATTCTTTCCTAGTCGATCTGTTTCAGACACATTCACACATCATCTGTCATAGGTTTACACCACAACACTCTAACTAGGAGTTTGATATGCTTAACATAATTTTACATGAAATGTATTGAAATTGTTGTTCCTAGTATGCATGCCATAAACTTGCATTCAACTAGTATGAGAACCTATACTCTCATGGTTTTTCTCTACTTCCCTTTAGTGTGAAGAACCCCAACGCTTGTGATATATGGATCCATCAATCCCATTGAAAGTTTACATGGTTGACTACATCAGGTCCTCGACTTAGTCCACAGTTCATAGTTATGGTTTACATGGTTGATACTCGGATATCGCAAGAAAGAGGATTTGGGAGGAGCTTGATGACATCATATAATACTGTTATACACTCTGATTGGTTGAATTGTTTTACACTATTGTTAACTATTTCTTTGCTGCTGGGAGGTTCAGTAAAGAAAGATAAGCAAATATTCGCCTCCTGTCATAACATTTAGATTATTCAGTCACTAGGGCTAGAATAATCCCTAATTTACAAAAAAAAAAATAGATCAACATATACAGAAATCTAGATCTTAAAATATAATTCCAATTATTAAATCAATTTAAAAGTTTATCCAAAAATAATAAATAATTGAAAAAACGTAACACCCAAAGCGGCCCAGATCAGCTGGTTATTTCGGTTTTAATGTCACTGCTTCAGAACCACACCCTTGAGGATCCAATATGCAGACTGTGCAAAGAGGCATCTGAGACAATACAGCACAAGATAACTGTGTGGAAACATTTTGCAGGGGCAACATACACTGAGAGGCACAACCAATGGATTGTGTACAGTAACATAGGTACATGCTTAAGTCCAGATAGGAGATACCACAAAGGGTAGTTGAGAAATACAGGGTTAAAAATCTTGTGGCCCCTAATTTGCCTCCTTGGCTGACATCATCAGAATTGATGATCTCAGTCAATCACAATGCTTTCCCATAGGAAAGCATTGGATTGGCTGAGATTGTAATTCTGATGATCTCGGCCAAGGAGGTGGGGCGTGGGCGGAGTCAAACCCCACCCTGGCCAATCAGCATTGAATCAATGCATCTCTATGGGGAAAGTTCAGTATCGCTGAATGTCAGTGCTGCACGTTGTGTAGCACTGACCCAGAAAGCACCTCTGGTAGCCATCTGAGTGACTGTCGCTTAAAGTGTCCCTCGGCAGCAATGTAAACACTGCCTTTTCTCTGAAAGTGCAGTGTTTACATGAAAATGCCTGCAGGGGTGTACTATTATCACCAGAACAACTGCATCAAGCTGTAGTTGTTCTGGTGACTACTGTGTCTCTTTAAGTATTGTGAAAATGACTAGTAATAAAAAGAGCAATATTAAAGTTGATGATGTGATATCAATTGTAATAAATGCAGTAAAACTATATGAATGTCCAGTAGGGATGTGCATAGGCAAAAAAATCGGTTCAGTTCGGAAATTCGGGTAAGGAAAAAAAATTGGTCTGTTTCAGCAATTCAGACCAATGGCATTCGGTTCGGTTCAGCAGAGCACTTCCGAACTCCCGAATTTCGGCAATTCGGAACATAAGCATCTGAATGTCCAAATTGCATGAAATGATTTGCACATGTCTAGTAAGGGGTTGTGGTGGCAGTCCAGGCACTGGAAGCCCTATAGATGTATAAGTGGTTGTGGTGGAAGTCCAGGCACTGGTAGGCGGGAGCCCTATAGATGTTTAAGTGGTTGTGGTGGCAGTCCGGGCACTGGGAGCCCTTTAGATTTGTAAGTGGCTGTGGTGGCAGTCTGGGCACTGGGAGCACTATAGATGTGTAAGTGGTTGTGGTGGAAATCCTGGCATTGTAAGCCCTACAGATGTGTAAGTTTTTGTGGTGGCAGTGCTGGCACTGGGGGTCCCCTGCCCATCTACAGGACTGCCACCACAACCACTTACACATCTATAGAGCTCCCACCTCCCAGTGCCAGGACTCCCACCACAACCACTTACACATCTATCAGGCTTCCACCTCCCAGTGCCAGGACTGCCACCACAACCACTTACACATCTATAGGGCTCCCAGTGCAAGGACTGCCACCACAACCACTTACACATCTATAGGGCTCCCATTGCCCAACTGCCACCACAACCACCTACACATCTATAGGACTCCCAGTGCAATGAATTTGCCTATTGGTAAAGATTCATGTCATCATTCACGTAATTTACCCTTGTTTTGCTACTTTTCAAAAATCCGAAGTACTTCAGAACTTTGGCACTTCGGAACTTCGGCACTTTGAAACTTCGGCACTTTGGTACTTTGGCAATTCAGTTCAGCACTTCGGACATTAGTAAGCATCCGAATGTCCAAATTGCACGAAATTTGTCTGAATGTACATTCGGAACGAAACAAATTGTAAATGTCCAATGTCCAGGGTGGAAAAACCCAGTCACAACATCAGATTCCAGGTGTTATTGAGATAGCCAGGAGTAAGTGGATTAGATAGGGACTGGGTGAAAAAGTTCACAATTAACCCTGAACAATGTCTCCAGAAGATGGCCAGCAATGTACATAAAAAAGAGCAATAACATTGTGCAATAATAATTGAAAACTCACAGAGGATTAGATCCAGTTAGATGCACAGAGAGAAAAATATCAACAACATTGTTATTATTATTATTATTATTATTATTTATAAAGCGCCAACAAGTACTGTAGTGCTGTACAATGGGTGGACTAACAGACAAGTATTTGTAACCAGACGAGTTGGACACACAGGAACAGAGGGATTGAGGGCCCTGCTCAATGAGCTTACATGCTAGAGAGAGTGGGGTAATGTGACACAAAAGGTAAGGGTAGGGTAGAAAGGTAGGTTGCTAGGATAGTGTTCATTGAGGGCTTAGTGTTTTGTTTTGATGACAGTTTCAGGAGAGGAATCAAAGATTTTTTGAAGAGTGGAGATTGGGTGAAAGTCTAACAGAGAGGGAAAGGGTGTTCCATAGGAATGGTGCAGCCCTAGAGAAGCCTTTAAGGTGAGCATCAGAGGTAGGAGTACGAACAGAGGTTAGACGTAGGTCTCCAGCAGAGCGTAGGGGCCTAGATGGGTCATATTTGTGTAATAGTGAGGATAAGTAGGTCGGAGCAGCACTGTGTAGAGATTTTAAAGCACTGCTAACCACTGCCACTCAACATCATCTTTAAATCACCTATCTACAGATGTTATAGGTTTATATCATGACAGGAAGCTTCATAATTTGCTTTACTTTCCTTAGCAAATGCCATGGCAGCAAAAAACTGATCAGAACATGTAACGGAGCTCCGTGTACTCCGACCGAGTACCCTCCGTTGATGGATGCTCCTAGCGCTCTCAGAGGACTCCAAGCACTGCAGACGACACCACAACCACCGCAGACTCCACAACCGCCGTAGCTTAACTGGAGCTGCGCCGTCTTCCTTCCACCCTGGATCGGCTTCTGTCCTCCAGGACCGTGTGGGGAAGACCTCTCCTCCAGGAGAGCGTATCCGGAACAAGCTCTTAAAAGAGCTAAGTGATTAAGCTCAGGGGAATATGCAGAGCATAGCAATCCCCAGTGTGATACAGCAATTCCCTCCAATAACGAGACGAGGCTACGTTTTCAAGGGTCAAAAAGAACTGAGGACTGGAACACCCAGCCTGCTTTTTATTAGGATAAGGTACACACAGGACACTCCCAGGGGGAGGATGAAAATAACCAATCATACGCATGGTAACACCCCCACGTCTCCTCCCCTCAGATAAACACATAACATAATTATAACGTACAATATTTTACCCCAGTTCTGGATGTACCCCAAAAACAGGGGGTACAGCTTTAAATCTGGTATCCCCAGATAGCCCTTGTTCAGGGGACCAACATACCTAAAAATCAGTCAATTAGGATGAATGGTTCGGGAGATACAGAGTTCCAAAGTTTTGACCGACCGCACAGACCAACTAGCCGAAAATAGTTCCATGAGTTTTGGCCTTGTGGTCGGTCTCCGTTCGCACGGTGAAAAGACACGAAAATCTTGCCATCCATTCGAATCTTGGTGTTCGCTGAAATCCCCATAGACGATTAAATATAACTACCGAACGGTGGGACGTTCGGTAGTTTCAGTACGAATTTATGGAGGTCTGGAGGACTCAGCGGTGTTCGCCTGTTTGCGTATCCGTTTTTAGTTCCATGCGGTTACAGGCAAACACTGCTGTTCGTGCGCAAGATGGCCGCGAACACGTGTAAAGTCCCGAAATGGCGGCCACCTATTCAGAGCACAAAGAATTCGTATGAAATCATACGAACGGCTGCATTCTCCAGTAATGGTATTTCCATGCAATATATATTCGTATAAATCCCCCGGCTGTTCGGTTATATTAGCAGTCCAGACCTACAGCATAGTTAAAGGGCTAGAGTCAGCCTAATACAAATCCATATGCCCAAATATAGTGTTTAAAGTGCAATACAGTCCAGGACCATAGTCGCAAGGGAGGAGGCAGGCAAGCAGGCCTCTCCAGGACAAAGTGGCGAAGGGCACTTCGTCACAGAACATATCAACCAATCAAAGGAGTAGTTGGAGGTAATATAAGCCACTGACGGCAAAAGCTATCTAATCTTTCTTTGCTTCTCCTGTATCAGCACTGGTCATAGTGCTTGTATCCCATGACATTGTATTGTTTTTTTTTGTTTTTTTTTATATTTGAAACCTTTACCCTTCCCCCTGTACCCCTTATTTTACTGTCTCTCCAGACCTTTTCTTGTTTCCTCTATATATGATATATCAGTTTCTTTTTACTATCTCTGTGATAGTCTAATCTCATTCCAGTGATGTTTTACCTCCATTTCTGGGCTGTCAGGGGTCTGGGGGACTTGCTAGAGCCTTTAGTTTTTCTGTATAATTCACATAGATTCAGCCTACATAACTCCATGGGTCTTTCTACATTGAATTATATTATGCATTGCATTATACTGCTAAGCTCAGGGGTTAGTCCCCATAATTCTTTGCACATAGCATTATACTGATAAGACTGGGGTGAACCCCCATAACTATTTCTGAATTGCATTATAATAATAAATATTTCTGCATTGCATTACACTACTATGCACAGGGGTGAACCCCCATATATTTTTCTGCATTGCTTTATACTGCAAAACACAGGGCTAGGACTCAATAAATATTTATGCATTGCATTGGTGAGACCCCCTAATCTTTGTACATTGAATTACACTGGTAATACCAGGGGTGAGCCCCCATTAGTATTTCTGCATTGCTTTACATTGCTATGCACAAGGGTGAACCCCCATAAATATTTCTAGATTGCATTATACTGTTATGCAAAGGGGGTGAGCCCCCATAAGTATGTCTGCATTGATTTACACTGCTATGCACAGGGGTGAACCCCCATAAATATGTCTGCATTGCATATTACTGACAAGCACAAGGGTGAACCCCCACATTGTGGCTACAATTATTTCTGTATCAGCAGATGTCAGAGTATTGCTTTCTGTGACATTGTACCTTGGACATTATTGGTGTTCTCTGCTATATTTTTAGAATTGTTAAAATATATAAATATAAATTCAAAGTAATTAGGACTGGTCTGAGTCCATAAATTCCTCCAATTTTTACAGCAAGATACTTTCAACAAGGGTATAATGTCACACAAAAATAAATTTATTTTATAGGTTGGAAAGAAATGCAAGTGAAAAACAAAAATAGTATGGACCATTGAACTGAGGAATTTGCTAATCCAAGAGCAACGAACGAATGATAAGTAAGAAGTGAGTGTATCACGTTGATATAGTACAGTGGATTACAGATAGCAACATAACAATCATATTTCATGGCAAAGTGAACTCTATGCTGCCCAACGCAATGAAAAGAAATATTTGGGCAGCACAGGCCATGAAAGAGATAGAATTGCTTTTCAGCAAGATATTGAGAAGCATTTTTGGATTGGTGAACGATATATAGAAAATCTCCAGGAAAGAGAGGATGCTGAAAAAATAAATAGGAGTGTGAAGCTGAGAATTCATGGCAGTCGTAATAATAATGAGTATATTTTCAATCAGTGTAGAAAAGTGTAGACACAGAAAACACAGAAAACAAGACAGACATTGTCATCTTTATGAAGTAAAATCTGGAAATCCTAGTAGGATAAACCCTTCAACACACTCTAAGTTTTCCTCTTTTACTTTAAATTATTTTATGTGAATAAAGAATTGTTTTAATAACACCTATAAACTAAGGAAAAATATGCTTTAAAGGTGAGCAAATCTCAGTTTTACAATGACGAGCCAGAGCACATTTTTAAATAATTATTGCCAACGCAGGGGGGGAGTGGGCCTTGACAGGGCCAGGAAGTTGGCAGGTGAATTGGAGGTCAGGGGGTGGGCCTAGCTAGTGTGGGGAGGAGAGGGGTAGTTTAAATAGCGGCCATTTTAGGTTGAGGCCATCTTAATCTGAGCTGCCCTTACCTGTGAATTGTTACAGGTCAGAGTAGCTCTTCTTCTTTCTTTTGCTGCAGGTCATGGCGTCCGCCGAAGAAATCCTGGCTGGAGTCCGATCGTTGGTGCAGGAGAGAGGCTTCGGATGGTTACAGGAGCAGCTGGGGGTTCCGAGCACGTCTGCTCCCCCCGTCGGTGCGGTGGAGAAGAGGCCTGTCAGGCGGGCGAGACCGCCCCAGCGGCTCAGTCCGGGTGCGGTGCCAGCGGCGCGGAGGAAGAAGAGCCCTGCAGTCATGGAGAACGAGGTGGCTGGTGGGTCTGGAAGCCGGGGAGGCTCGGAACGGCGGCTGGTGCTGCCGGGTCGTCACGGTGCCGGTCAGGTGCGACGGAAGGCCGGGAAGGGGCCTCTAGCCCAGAGCGCCCTCTGCCGACGGACGGAAGAAAGGACACCCCTGGCTGTTGCTGGAGCCCAGGGCAAGGAGGCTGAGCAGAGGATCGGAGGAGGAGCAGTGCTGGTGTCCCAGCATCCCGGTGAGTCGCCCCCTGGGGGCAACACTGAGGGACAGGGGGGTGTCAGGGGATCGGGGAGCACCATGACAGCGGGCTCACATGGAGGTGGTGGGGTCCAGGCGGGCAGCTCGACAAGCAAGTCAGCCCTGTCAGGGGTTAGGTCCTCAGCAGTGGATTCCGGGGATGAAGGGAGCCAGAGGAGTGGGAGTGTGCCCCAGCCCAGTGGCAGGTCAGAGGTGCAGAGGGACTACAGCCAGGAGCGGAGTGTTGGAAGGAGAGTAAGGGAGCTGGTGACCGGGAAGGACAGCGCGAGGCGGGATAGTCGGAGCCAGAGGAGGGGCCATGCAGACGGGGAACCCCGGGGGTGTGATGCGCGGGAGGCCTTCTCAGGTCGCTCCCAGGTTCAACGGCGCAGGGCAGGCCCCACGAGGGGGGCAGATAGAGCCACGCCAGACAGCGGGAGGGATGGATATGGCAGCTCAGGACGATCTTCGGAGTGAGGCAGATCCAAGGGCAGGAGTCCTTCGAGGAGTAGGGATAGGAGGAGGAGGTCCACCACTAGGGACGGATGGAGGAGGCACCGGCGCAGCGAGTCAGGGTCGAAAGACAATGTTGTTTCCAGGCGGAGCGGGACTAGGAGCGACCGTGGGACTCAGGCCAAGCGGGGGACGGGGTCTGGTCTTGACGGGACAGGAGACAAATGTGACGGACGGGTGAGGCTCAATATGAACAGACTACCCAGGTCACCTTCTCATTACAGGTCACGAAGTGTGTCGCCTACAAGAATGGATCGCAGCAGGGCGGGCAGGAAACGACGTCCCCTGGACGCTTCGGAGCCAGTCGAGGCGGTCGAAAGGACAGTACCCCCGCGGCCTTCCGAGGTCCGGGGAGTGGGTGCTGAGTTGACATCTACACCTCATTCTGGGAGCTTGTTAGGATGCTTGCAATCACTTTTGGGGTCATGGTCGGGGGAGGCTGGGTCCCCTGGGCACTTCGGGAAGGTGTGGGCAGCGGATAGCGACTTAGGTGTAGGAGGGGGTCCCGTGGCGACACCGGCGGGGGGCGCGAGAGGGGGCGCCGCGGATGCGGATACTGGGAAGGTCGACTGTGCGGGTGCTTTGGAGGACCGCGGTGATATTTCAGAGGCGGCTAGACAGAACGTACACGTGTCCTTCGCGGGACCATTGGGCTGTCACTTAAAGGCTGAAGTTAAGGAGAGGATAGGTAAGGGGGAATTTGTCGAAATATTTTCTCTTCTTCCCTTAGAGGAGTTTTTAGATTTGAAAGAGGAAGACAAGAAGGACGCAAAAAAGGAGGAAGAGGAGAAAAGGCGTAAGTAGGCCATTAATGGCTTGTCTGCGTCCTCGTTGCCGGTTGTTCGATTGCTGAGACAGTTGGTGTTGTTATGTATGTCATTTAACATTGTGTTCAGGGCTAAGCATATTCCGGGTTTGGAAAACGTTGTGGCTGACGCGTTGTCTCGTTTTCAGTGGGAACGTTTTCGGGAGGCGGCACCGAAGGCGCAGGACACGGGACACGCTTGCCCGGAGGAGATGTGGCAGCTCGCGACATCCTGCTTGGGGAGTACATAAAACATTCGCTGGCCCCGGGCACATGGTCTTCTTACGCTAAGGTTTGGCGGGTTTGGGATGAGACTGTGCTTCTGTTAGGCTCGGATGCCACTGCATCTAGCCGGTTGGAGGTATTGTTATGGATTCTGTGCCGTTTGTTTGCTGAGCATTCCTCCCCCTCCATGGTGGATAGGCACCTCGCGGCCCTGGCATTTCTCTTTAAATTCAATGGTTGGGTGGATGTGACGAAACATTTCCTGGTAAGACAGGCGGTGCGGGGCTTTCGAAAAGGTAAGAAGGTTCGGGATGAGAGGAGGCCGGTTTCCTTTCAGGTTCTACAGGGTTTGGTGGAGCGGTTACCAGACATATGTTCTTCTGGGCACGAGGTGGCTCTGTTTTCAACGGCGTTTGTGTGGGCCTTTTTCGGGGCTTTTAGGATTGGGGAATTGGTCAGTGCAAGCAAGGCGGGTAATGGGGGACTGAGATTGGAGGACGTAGCGGTGTGTTCGGACAGGGTGCAGATACGGTTGGCCCGTTCCAAGACGGATGTCTTTGGGAAAGGTTGTGCGGTTACGCTGGGTGCGTTGCCGGGATCGGGTGTGTGCCCAGTGGCCTGCGGGGCCAGGTTCCTGGAGTTAAGGCCGGAAGTCAAGGGTTGCTTCTTAGTACATGCGGATGGTTCAGCGCTGTCGCGCTTCCAATTTACTACGATTTTTCGGTTGGGGTTAAAGGGGATGGGGCTAGATCCCTTGCAATTCGGAACGCACTCCTTCCGCATTGGGGCGGCCACGGAAGCCGCACGGCTGGGTTTGGGGAACGAGCGGATCAAGCGTATCGGTCGTTGGGAATCGATGCGGTTTCGCTCGTATGTACGCCCAGACAGGTTGGTGTGAACATAACAATGTGGGGGTGCAGCCGGGCTGCAGGGGTGATGCTTACCTTTGTTTTTTGTCTCTCCTAGGTTGGACGGCATGGATAATTGGGCATTCTTACGTCTATTGGGCTCAGAAGAGAGCTGCAGTTCGAAAGAATGGGATACAGCTGGGCTTTCCTTTGGAGCAAGTGGAGATATACTGGTTTGGTTATCGGGGCTTTGACTGGCGGAGCATCAGTGGGGAACTTTTTCGCAAGGTGACGGGACGGGCATTGCCAGACGTGGTGGTGATCCACGGCGGGGGTAATGACCTGGGTTTGGTGCCGCTGCGCGGCTTGGTAAGGCAGATGAAGCGGGATGTGGATCGGCTGCGGGACCTGGTCCCTGGCGTGACAGTGGTGTGGTCGGAGATGGTGCCTCGGTGCAGGTGGAGACACGCCAGGGACACGGCTGCGGTCGCACGATCCAGGGGTAAGATCAATAAGATCATGGCTAGTTTTGTTCGGAGAGTGGGGGGCGTAGTGGTACGACACAGGGAACTGGAGGAGATGTTACCTGGTTACTTTAGGTCGGACGGTGTTCACCTTTCTGATGTAGGTTGCGACTTATTCAACTTAGGCTTGCAAGAGGGGATTGCGCAGGCCCTATTTATGTGTGGTGGGGGTCGCACAGGAGCTTAAGGGGTCAAGCCATGTGCTGTGGCGGAAATAGGGCTTGGGTAAACTGGCTATTTGGGGGTTATGAATGTGTTATGCCAAGTTCTAGGCTGGAGTAGGACGGAAGTTAAAGTGTTTGGTAGGTTCTAGCCCGTAGGTGGCGACGAACCTAGGGGTGTAGGGGTGTCTGGGTACACCCCTGCAGGTAAACAAATGTTGGGGCCTCTTTGGTAGGCCAGGTATTATTCGTTATGTATCAATTGTTATGTTTGTATTGTTTTGGTAGGGTCATTGTCAGGGGTATTTGGGATCGAGAGGAACGGAGTTATTACTGTTGACAATGACCCTAAATTGTTAATTTAAATATTTTATAATTAATAAAGCTGTGGACGTTGTACTCCAACAGAATAAGCGGTGTCTGTGTTTTATTTATAATTTTGCACATGCCGAATAACATCTGTGCACATGTCATGTAGCCCACGAAGCAACGCAGGGGGGGAGTGGGCCTTGACAGGGCCAGAAAGTTGGCAGGTGAATTGGAGGTCAGGGGGTGGGCCTAGCTAGTGTGGGGAGGAGAGGGGTAGTTTAAATAGCGGCCATTTTAGGTTGAGGCCATCTTAATCTGAGCTGCCCTTACCTGTGAATTGTCCCTCCCACCCTCCCTTTATGTTAGGTTTTTGTGGTAGTTCCCGTTTGGTCACAGCGGCGGGAAATAGGGCTTGGGTAAACTGGCTATTTGGGGGTTATGAATGTGTTATGCCAAGTTCTAGGCTGGAGTAGGACGGAAGTTAAAGTGTTTGGTAGGTTCTAGCCCGTAGGTGGCGACGAACCTAGGGGTGTAGGGGTGTCTGGGTACACCCCTGCAGGTAAACAAATGTTGGGGCCTCTTTGGTAGGCCAGGTATTATTCGTTATGTATCAATTGTTATGTTTGTATTGTTTTGGTAGGGTCATTGTCAGGGGTATTTGGGATCGAGAGGAACGGAGTTATTACTGTTGACAATGACCCTAAATTGTTAATTTAAATATTTTATAATTAATAAAGCTGTGGACGTTGTACTCCAACAGAATAAGCGGTGTCTGTGTTTTATTTATAATTTTGCACATGCCGAATAACGTCTGTGCACATGTCAAGGGTTTCTGCTGCCCAAGACAAAACCAAATCTTCACAAAACCCTCACATGTTTTAACTTGTCTGCTCATATGTATGGATACAGTAGTGTGGGTTTCATTGCTTGACTGCATTTAAAAAAATAAAAAGTGCACCAAATAAATATATTTCAATCAAAATACAATCAATTGCAGTAGCAACTTTTTCTACAAGACACAATATCTGCGATGGGGACTAAGTTTACTCCAAGTTTTTGTGAATCTCTTTATGTCTCATTGGGAATATTCCTAAATATGAGAGGGGCAGGGCTGGACTTTGTAACTGGTCCTCTATAAGCAGTATATTGGTGACTGTTTATTTTATTTAATTGGAGGGTTGAGGAGAAAGTCTTAAATATTTTACGATATGAATCAGAAGAATATCAGTATAATATTACATATAATATAATTAATCTATGATTAAAGTTTTAGACTTAGAATTATATGTAGATAATTATTACCCTACTACCTGTAAAAGCTTATTGAAAACTGATAAATATAATTTCTAGAAAATGTAAAAAATCTATAGCAATCTTAGCATTGCAGATATCGAAATTAACGATTCAATTCCATTTATCAAGGACATAAGAAAATGCTTTGTTTAACTATTTTTCAAATAGCTAAACAAGCCTGTGAGGGTCAGAAGGACCCCTACATTAGTATAAGGGAGGTTTATTAGCTTCCCTGTGCTCTCACTTTCCATGCTGTGATTGGGTGCATGTCTGTTAAGTAGCAAGCAGCCAGCCGGTGTAAGTTTCCAAACCAGATCTAAAAAAAAAAAAAAAAAAAAATCACAATGGCAAAAAAATAAAAAACAAGTTGACCCATGGAGGGCTCTAGGTTACTATTATGCATAGCCACTGCCTGTACCACTTACACCAACTTTGATTCATTAATTTGTAGTTTTCTTTTAATTTCGTTAGGTAAGCAGATTTTATGTTCAGAGTGCTCCAGTGCTACTAGAAAATCTTTTCAAGCTTGCGATACAGATTGTGACAGTTAACTGCGCACGTGAAAGTTGCACAGAATGCGGCAAGCCATTATTTAACTCTTTTGAAACTCTATAAAAAAGAAAATCCTTTTTTATGAGTGTGTTCTGTCCAGTGTGCTGCAGCAGCAGTAGTGTTATAGAGAAGGTACACCAGTTTTAAAACCATATTTTCTTCAACTGTGTGGTGTGCAAGTGAGCGAGCACTGTCCAGTGCAGTGCGTGCTGTGTTCAATGTAGTGTTTAATTTTAAAGTCAAACACAATAATGTAACAGTAGTATTAAATCCATCAAGCAGCAACCCATTTTTCAACAGAAATAAATGTTTTGGCTTAATAAAGTTGTGTTAGTTTATGCAATACACATTCATATCCCCATTTATTTTTTAATAAAACCCAAACCACTAATCATCAGTAGTACATTGTAATCCAAGAAGAAACTGAGGGAGTGTAAGGGCCATCTTCCCCAACCCACCATTCACAGTAATGTTTAGACTTGGATATTTGTTTCAGACTAAACTGCAGGTTGGCAGAATTAGCACTGCTTGGGTGCTCATCCACAATTCCAATTTCTGAGCAGCTGCATGGCAGAATCTAGGGGGAACTTGCGCAAGCCAGAATATTCTCATGATTATTCCACTTATAATTTGAAGTACCATTCCTGGTAACAGAAAATATGGATGAGGGTTGGAATGGAGAGAAGGCTGTATTGTTTTCTTTTTTCTTCTTTTTAGTGAGAGCAAATAAGCAGCTTAGTTTGCCAATATGAACAAAAGATTGGCTTAATCATGTGGGCTCAATACCTTGTCCAATCAAGAGGCAGCAAAAAACATAAAAAAGATAATTGGTTGGGGACCAAATAACAACTGACCAAAAGAGAGAAAAAAGGAAGAGCAACAAAACAATTATATTTCCAAGCAGGATTCTTACGGACCAGTGGTTCCCAACCCAGTCCTAACATTCCAGGATTTAAGGATTACACAGTTGTGTCTTTAGAAAAAGAAAAAAACATTTTAGATACACTGTATGCAGTTTTACCTAGAGCCAGTTATAGCTCCACCAAATGTGAGTTGAAAATTTGACTTCTGTGCTGTTTTTGACACTTTTAAAATACATATGGCACTATTTATTTGTTTTTTCTGTTCTCTTTTATACACTGTTACAAAGTGGAGATCTACCTAAGAATATTGTACCAGAAGAACCACATCATTTTTACTGCACTTCAAACTGTATCTAGTTACTTGGTATCCCATCACAATTTGTATTTTAGTCTACATTGTAGTTTTATTTGTTTCTTTGTTTGTATTTTTATTTCTGCATTATCTGGAGATACCTAGTGGTGGTTGGTGCACCCTATATTTGCTGCAGACCAGTCATAGTGTCCATGATAAACCCCTTTACACTGCTGATAGCGTATTCATTGCTGACATGAGCAACAGAACTGGACCATAGGGAAATAGAAAAAGGTTTCCTAGTTTGACGAATCATGGTTTCTTCTAGATTAGTGTCAGGGTACCTGAGGCCTCTACCTCTAAGGGAGGTAGAGACTTGGTGGTGTATCCGTCCAGGCGAGATGTTTCCTCCGTTCCTCGCGGTTCATTCAGTCACTTAAACACCGGCCGCGAGGAATCCACGTCCTTTTCTAGCAGGACGCTCAATACGTGACGTCATGACGCTAGCACGAGCAATCTGTCACTCAAGTGTCCGATATCCAATCGGTACTTGTCAGAGGCGTGATTTCCATCCAGATCCAGGGTATTTAAGCTTACTCCTTACTTCTGCTCATTGCCCTGTCGTGGTTCTAGCTTGTCTAGTCACTCAGTGCTCTGGTATTCTAGTTTGCTCTTTTGGTTTTGACTCGGCTCGTTGTACTACCCTGTTTCTCTGTTATCCCTTGACCCGGCTTGTCTCTCGCTTATCTGTCTTCTCGTTCCCTCGACCTCGGCTTGTCTCTGACTATTCTTTACTCTCGGTACGTTAGTCCGGCCATTCTAAGGCCCGGTATACGTACCTTTCCACTCTTTGTACTCTGCGTGTTGGATCCCTGTCCCGATCCTGACATTACGACAGGGCCAATGGATCCTGCAGGTACAAACAGTCAGCTTGGTTCTTCGGATCCCAGGTTTGACGCCATGGAACATAGGATGGATCAGATGGCTTTGGCACTACAGGCACTTTTGTCCCGTGCTAGTAATCCACCTGAGGAGACACGTACTCCTTCTATCTCTCCTGCAGTCTCAGGTCTAGAGGTAGCCACTGTAGGTGCTTCTTCCCGTATTACCCCACCAGTACGTTATGGCGGGTCACCGGAGAAGTGTCGTGGCTTTCTAAACCAGATTAGCATCCATTTCGAACTACAACCCCGCTCTTATCCTACAGATAGAGCAAAAGTTGGATTTATTATTACTCTGCTCATTGAAAAAGCTTTGAGATGGGCCAATCCTTTATGGGAGAATGATAACCCACTCGTCTATAATTATAATGCCTTTGTAGCTGCGTTTAGAAGAACTTTTGACCCTCCTGGCAGAAAGGTCAATGCAGCTAGATTAATGTTGCGCCTTAAACAGGACAATCGAACACTTGTGGATTATGCACTAGAGTTCAGATCCTTGGCGGCAGAAGTTAAGTGGAACGAACAGGCTTATATAGATGTGTTTCTGAATGGGTTATCAGATGTAATTCTGGACGAGGTCGCTACTAGAGAACTTCCTGAAAATTTGGAGGATTTAATTTCTTTTATATCTCGTATTGATGAACGCTTAAGAGAGAGGCAGAACACTCGAGATAAGACCCGTAGACCCTCCTTTAAACTAGCGCCTACCTTTCAAATCTCTGAGTTCGAGGACTTACGTATTCCTGAACCTATGCAGATAGGCAGTACTCATCTCACTGAAAGGGAGAGACAGTACAGGAGAAGGGAGGGTTTATGTATGTATTGTGGAGTCAGGGGTCATTTACGCCTAAATTGTCCCAATCGTTCGGGAAACGCTCGCACCTAAGTTCCTCTAGAGGACAGGCCTTGGGTGTTTCTACTTTGTCCTCTATTCACAACTACAAGGAGCTCAGGCTTGTGTTACCCGTTTCTTTAAAGTGGGAGAAGGGAGTAGTTAAGGCTATGGCACTAATCGATTCTGGAGCTGCTGAGAGCTTTATAGATCAGGGTTTTGCTGCCAAGCATGCTATTCCATCCCAGTTAAAAGAGACACCTCTGGCTGTTGAGGCCATCGATGGTAGACCGTTACTTGAGCCTGTTATTTTTCATGAGACCATACCGATTAACTTGACTGTTGGCATCCTGCATAAAGAGGATATATCCTTGATGCTCATTTCTTCTCCGTCTATTCCCATAGTTCTGGGGTACTCCTGGCTGAGGAGACACAACCCTATTATTAATTGGGAGTCAGGGGAGATAGTTTCGTGGGGAGAGAATTGTCAAGAAAAATGCTTGCGGAAGGTCTTACCTCTTGGGTTAACTAATACATCGAATACCTCTGACAACCCTACAGAGACACAAATTCCGCCTCAGTATCTAGATTTAAAGGCAGTATTTGACAAAAAGAAAGCCGATACCTTACCCCCACACAGGTCCTTTGATTGCAAAATTAACCTACTCCCTGGTACCATGCCTCCCAGAGGTCATGTATACCCATTATCTATAAAGGAGAACTCAGTCCTAGAGGAATATATTCACGAGAATTTAGACAAGGGATTCATCAGGAGGTCCTCCTCCCCTGCCGGGGCTGGATTTTTTTTTGTTAAAAAGAAAGATGGTTCTTTGAGACCTTGTATTGATTATCGAGGCCTGAATAAGATAACCATTAAAAATGCCTACCCGATTCCCTTGATCACCGAACTCTTCGATCGTTTGAAGGGCTCTACAATTTTCACCAAGTTAGACCTCAGAGGGGCATATAACTTGGTGAGAATCCAGCAGGGACATGAGTGGATGACGGCATTCAATACTCGATATGGCCACTATGAATATACCGTCATGCCTTTTGGGTTATGCAATGCACCAGCAGTATTCCAAGATCTGATTAATGAGGTTCTTAGGGAATTTCAGCAAGAGTGCGTCATTGTATACCTAGATGATATACTCATTCATTCTAGTGACATTGAGATTCATCACAAACAAGTCAGGAGAGTTTTGCACAAGCTTCTCCAGCATGGCTTGTACTGCAAGTTGGAGAAATGTAGCTTTGATCAAACCCAGGTAACCTTTCTCGGCTATGTGATCTCTGGGGAGGGATTTAAGATGGATCCGGATAAGCTCCAATCCATTCTAGAGTGGCCTTTACCCACAGGTCTTAAAGCCATACAGAGATTTATTGGTTTTTCCAATTATTATAGGCGCTTTATTAAGGGCTATTCTTCCATTATTGCACCTATCACTAACATGACCAAACAGGGGGCTGACACTAAGAATTGGACTACTGAAGCTCTCCTTGCGTTCAAGACTCTCAAGGAGCTTTTCGCTTCCGCTCCAATTTTAGTTCACCCTGACACTTCTCTGCCTTTTTTGCTCGAGGTAGACGCATCAGAGACTGGTTTAGGTGCTGTTCTATCTCAAAGGTTGGGTGTTGATAAACCATTACATCCATGTGGATTTTTCTCTAAAAAATTGACCGGTACTGAAAGCAGGTATGACATTGGTGACAGAGAATTACTAGCGGTTATCAAGGCTTTGAAAGAATGGAGACATTTATTGGAAGGTACATTACATCCTGTTACCATCCTGACAGACCACAAAAACTTGTCCTATATCGGAGAGGCCAAGCGTCTGTCCTCCAGGCAGGCTCGTTGGTCGTTGTTTCTTACCCATTTCAATTACGTTCTGACTTACAGACCTGGGTCAAAGAATTCTAAAGCCGATGCGCTATCTCGCCAATATGAACCCTCTGCTTCAGTTGAACCACTTTTGTCTTCCATTGTACCCAAATGCAATATTATTGCTAATACCAGTCTCAAAATTCATTCTCCGCTACTTGACCAGATCTTGAAGTCACAACATCTAGCTCCCGGAAACACTCCTGAGGGAAGGAACTTTGTTCCCCCTGAACTTCAACTGGAGCTCTTACAATGTTTTCATGAAAGTAAAATAGCTGGTCATCCTGGTATTCGCAAGACATACTCTCTGATATCCAAGGATTTCTGGTGGGCTTCACTTCGAAAGGATATTGAGGAGTTCGTCGCAGCTTGTGAGACTTGTGCCAAGACTAAACTACCTCATGCATCCCCATGTGGCCTGTTACACCCCTTGGACATTCCTGAGAAACCTTGGTCCTGTTTGTCCATAGACTTTATCGTTGATTTGCCTGCTTCCAAAAGACAGACGGTTATTCTCACGGTGGTGGATAGATTTACTAAGATGGCCCATTTCGTGCCATTACCTAAACTTCCGACTTCTCCTGAATTGGCGGAGATTTTTGCGAGAGAAGTTTTTCGCCTACATGGGATTCCTTCAGAGATTGTTTCTGATAGAGGTTCTCAATTTGTCTCACGTTTCTGGAGATCCTTTTGTTCTCAAATGGGCATCAAATTGAACTTTTCCTCTGCCTATCACCCTCAGTCTAACGGAGCTGCTGAACGTACTAATCAAAAGATCGAACAGTATCTGCGTTGCTTTGTTTCCGAACACCAGGACGATTGGGTCGGTCTGATTCCTTGGGCGGAGTTCGCACACAATAACCTTGTTTGCGATTCAACTCGCTCTAGCCCTTTCTTCATGAACTATGGCTTTCATCCTTCGATTTTTCCTTCGGTTTCCTCTTCTCAGGGGATACCGTCGGTTGATGATCATGTCGCCAACCTGAAGAAATTATGGGATCAGACTCGACAAATTCTATTGCATAGTTCCTCGCTGTTCAAGAAACACGCTGACAAACATAGAAGAGCGGCTCCTGTTTTTGTTCCTGGGGATAGGGTATGGTTGAGTACTAAGAATATTCGCCTAAAAGTTCCGTCCATGAAATTTGCTCCTCGCTACATAGGCCCTTACAGGGTTCTCACTCGTATCAATCCGGTTGCGTATCGCCTTGCTCTGCCACCTGCCTTACGCATTCCTAACTCTTTTCATGTCTCCTTGTTGAAACCCCTCATTTGCAACAAATTCTCCTCTAAGGTCTCCTCGCCTCGTCCTGTTCAGGTGGAGGGTCGGGAGGAGTACGAGGTCAGCTCCATCATTGACTCCAGAATTTCAAGGGGAAAATTGCAATATCTGGTCAACTGGAGGGGATATGGTCCTGAGGAGAGGAGTTGGGTACCTCAGGAGGACGTCCATGCTTCTCGCCTTCGCAGAGCATTTCACCTTCGCTTCCCATCTCGCCCCGGTTCATTCCGCCCGGTGGGCGTATCTAAGAGGGGGGGTACTGTCAGGGTACCTGAGGCCTCTACCTCTAAGGGAGGTAGAGACTTGGTGGTGTATCCGTCCAGGCGAGATGTTTCCTCCGTTCCTCGCGGTTCATTCAGTCACTTAAACACCGGCCGCGAGGAATCCACGTCCTTTTCTAGCAGGACGCTCAATACGTGACGTCATGACGCTAGCACGAGCAATCTGTCACTCAAGTGTCCGATATCCAATCGGTACTTGTCAGAGGCGTGATTTCCATCCAGATCCAGGGTATTTAAGCTTACTCCTTACTTCTGCTCATTGCCCTGTCGTGGTTCTAGCTTGTCTAGTCACTCAGTGCTCTGGTATTCTAGTTTGCTCTTTTGGTTTTGACTCGGCTCGTTGTACTACCCTGTTTCTCTGTTATCCCTTGACCCGGCTTGTCTCTCGCTTATCTGTCTTCTCGTTCCCTCGACCTCGGCTTGTCTCTGACTATTCTTTACTCTCGGTACGTTAGTCCGGCCATTCTAAGGCCCGGTATACGTACCTTTCCACTCTTTGTACTCTGCGTGTTGGATCCCTGTCCCGATCCTGACAATTAGGTGGATGGCTGGGTGCATGTGCATTATTTACTTGGGGAAGATCTGACAGTAGGATGTACTATGTGAGGAAGGCAGGCAGGTGGAGGCAATGTTATGCTCTGGACAATGTTCTGCTGGGAAAACTTGGCTCTTGGCATTCATGCGGTAGTTAATTCGACATGTACGACCTACCAAGAGATTGTTCTAGACCACGTTCACTCCTTTATAGTGTATGGTAATAGTGTTCCCTTATGGCGGTGGTCTCTTTATGCAAGATAATGCACCCTTCCACACAGCAAAAAACTGTTCAGAAATGATTTCAGGAACATGACAAAGAGTTCAAGGTGTTGTCTTGGCCTACACATTTCTCAGAACTCAATCCAATTGAGTATCCATCAAATATCCTAGAACAACAAACCCGATCTATGGAGACCCCACCTCGCAACTTTCAGGACTTAAAGGATCTACTGCTAATGTCTGGGTGCCATATGCCACAGGACACATTCAGAGGGAAAAGTGTTGCATGTCCTTACTTACAGAGAAATTTAAATGTACCCACAGATAAAGAATCAAAAGCTAAAGAAAAGCTAAAGAAAGCAAGGTCACTTGGTGGATACCCCAAATCTTTGACTGTGTCCCTTGGACTCTTCTATATTTACATAAAATTCTTTCTATTAGTAGAGGCAACCACTTTTTTTCTCTTGCTGTATTTTATTGGTTTTTTTTTTCAAGGAAGTGACAGAACCCATTGTGTGTAGTGTTTGCTACCAAAAACAATCTTCAGGCTACATTACTAGTAGTGATGTCCCGAACGGTTGGCTGGCAAATAGTTCCTGGCGAACATCGCATGTTCGCGTTCGCCACGGATGGCGAACATATGCGATGTTCGGTGCGCCCCTATTCATTATCATTGAGTAAACTTTGACCCTGTACCTCACTGTCACCAGACACATTCCAGCCAATCAGCAGCAGACATAGTTACATAGTTACATAGTTACATAGTTAGATAGCTGAAAAGAGACTTGCGTCCATCAAGTTCAGCCTTCCTCACACCTGTTTTTTGCTGTTGATCCAAAAGAGAAAAAAAAAAAAAAAAACCAGTTTGAAGCACAATTTTGCAACAAGCTAGGACAAAAAATTCCTTATTGACCCCAGAATGGCAGTCAGATTTATCCTTGAATCAAGCAGTTATTACCCTACATTGAAAGATTATATCCTTGAATATTCTGTCTTTGCAAGTATGCATCTAGTAGCTGTTTGAACATCTGTATGGACTCTGATAAAACCACTTCTTCAGGCAGAGAATTCCACATCCTGATTGTTCTTACAGTAAAAAAACCTTTCCTTTGCCTTAGACGAAATCTTCTTTCTTCCAGTCTAAACGCATGGCCTCGTGTCCTATGTAAAGTCCGGTTTGTGAATAGATTTCCACACAATGGTTTGTATTGGCCCCGAATATATTTGTATAATGTTATCATATCCCCTCTCAGGTGACGTTTTTCTAAACTAAATAGGTTTAAATTTGTTAACCTTTCTTCATAGCTGATATGTTCCAATCCTTTTATTAATTTTGTAGCCCGCCTCTGCACTTTTTCTAGTGCCATGATATCCTTCTTTAGAACAGGTGCCCAAAATTGCACAGCATATTCAATATGTGGTCTTACCAGTGATTTATAGAGAGGCAAAATGATATCCTCGTCCCGAGAATGAATGCCCTTTTTCATGCATGACAATACCTTACTGGCCTTGGCCACTGCTGATTGACATTGCACATTGTTGCATAGTTTGTTGTCTATAACAATTCCCAAGTCCTTTTCGTGTGTTGTTATCCCTAATTCGCTTCCATTAAGGGTATACGTTGCTTGTGTATTCTTTACGCCGAAGTGCATAACTTTGCATTTTTCAACATTAAATTTCATCTGCCATTTGAGTGCCCAGTCCTCCAGTCTATCTAAATCCTTCTGCAGCAAAGTAATATCTTGCTCACATTGTATTATTTTACAAAGTTTTGTGTCATCTGCAAACACTGAAACATGACTTTCAATGCTGTCTTCAAGATCATTTATAAAAATGTTAAATAGAAGGGGTCCCAGAACAGACCCCTGAGGGACACCACTTGCCACCTCTGTCCAGCTTGAAAATTTAACATTAACGACAACTCTTTGTATTCTGTTTTTAAGCCAATGTTCTACCCAAGAACAAGCATTTTCATCAAGACCGATTTCCTTGAGTTTGAACACTAATCTTTTGTGTGGAACTGTATCAAATGCCTTGGCAAAATCCAAATAGATCACATCCACTGCAACACCCTGATCTATACTTCTACTTACTTCTTCGTAGAACGCAATCAAGTTAGTTTGACATGACCTGTGCTTCATAAAACCGTGCTGATTTTTGCTGATAACCATATTCTTCTCAAGGAATTCTTGAATATTATCCCTTAATAACCTTTCAAATATTTTACCAGCCACAGAAGTTAAGCTCACATGTCTATAATTTCCAGGCAAGGATTTTGAACCCTTTTTGAATATAGGAACCACATCTGCCTTCCTCCAATCCTCCGGAACACTTCCTGAAAGAAAAGAATCTTTAAAGATTAAAAACAGAGGTTCACTTATTTCTACACTTAGTTCCTTAAGTACACGTGGATGGATACCGTCAGGCCCTGGAGCTTTGTTTATATTAACTTTCTTTAGTTGCTGCAGCACATTGTCTTGAGTTAACCAATTACAATTATTCTGCAAGTTTTTAGTAGCAATCATTTGCACATCTATTGCCATGGGTTCTTCTTTAATATATACGGAGGAGAAATAGTTATTTAGAATTCCTGCCTTTTCTTGGTCTTCATTAACTAACACCCCCGTTTCAGTTTTAAGTGTACCTATACTTTCATTTTTGTTTTTTTTGGAATTTATGTACTTAAAAAATGCTTTGGGGTTGGTTTTGCTCTCTTTAGCTATCATTTTTTCATTTTGAAGTTTAGCAAGTTTAATTGCCTTTTTGCACGCATTATTTGCTTTCTTATATCTTTTATAAGATGCATCTGATTTGTCTGATTTAAATGCTTTAAATGCCCTTTTCTTATTTTTAATCTCTTGTTTTACTTCTCTACTAAGCCACATTGGTTTTAATTTGTTTCTTTTATACTTATTTCCCAATGGTACATACTGAGAAATGTACCTTTCTAATATTTGTTGGAAGATGATCCATTTATCCTCAGTGTTCTTTTCACTAAAGAGTTTATGCCAGTCAATATATTGTAAAGCTTCCCTTATCTTATTGAAATTGGCCTTTTTAAAATTATATGTTTTAGTATACCCCATGTGCTTTTGTTTTTTTGAGTTTATTTCAAAGGACACTATATTGTGATCACTATTTCCCAAGTGCTCACCTACTTGAATGTTGGTCAAAAGATCAACGTTGTTTGTTAAAACCAGGTCCAGACAAGCGTCCATTCTAGTTGGTGCTTGTACAAGTTGTGACATGAAGTTGTCATTTAACAAGTTTAAAAACCTAATTCCCTTTGCTGAGCTACTAGTCCCTATGTCCCAATTTATGTCTGGGTAATTAAAATCTCCAATAATTAAAGTGTTACCAAGATTTGCAGCTTTCTCAATTTGCTCAAACAGCTGTTGTTCCTCGTCAATATTAACATTAGGTGGTTTATAACATATCCCAACCAATAGTTGGTTTCCCTTCTTTTCCCCCAAGCAGATATTTACCCATAAAGCTTCCACATTTTCCTCATCGCATTCAATTTGCTTAAGATTTGGCTTTAAATCATGGTTGACATACAAACATACCCCACCACCCTTCTTGTTTTTCCTATCCTTCCTAAATAATGTGTACCCATTTAAGTTAACTGCCCAGTCATGTGTCTCATCCCACCATGTTTCAGTTATGCCTATTATATCATATTGTTTAGTGTATGCTAATGCCTCTAGTTCCCCCATTTTTTTATTTAGGCTCCTTGCATTAGTAAGCATACATTTAATATCATGCGTCTCTTGTTTATTTTGTGAATTACTAACATTACATAGCTTCTCTGTTCTGAGCTTGCCCCTCCCCCCGTCTCCACCCTCTTTATACTGTTCTAAAGCCCATCTCCTTTCTGTCCTATCTCCATTTTGTAGATTGCTATGACCCTCCCCCCCCTACTACTAGTTTAAAATCTCCTCCAACCTTCTAGCCATCCTATCCCCCAGCACTGCAGACCCCCTTCCGTTTAGGTGCAATCCATCACTACTATATAGGTTGTACCCAATCGCAAAGTCGGCCCAGTGCTCTAAAAACCCAAAACCCTCCTTCCTGCACCAAGACTTCAGCCACGCATTAACCTCTCTAATCTCCCGCTGCCTTTCCACTGTAGCACGTGGCACAGGTAATATCTCAGAGAATACCACCTTGGAGGTCCTTTTCTTGAGTTTGCTACCTAATTCCCTGAAATCATTCTTTAGGACCTTCCATCTTCCTCTTACTTTGTCATTGGTACCAACATGGACCATGACCGCTGGGTCATCCCCAGCCCCTCCCAATAATCCATCCACTCTGTCAGCAACATGCCGGACCCGAGCACCCGGGAGACAGCAAACAGTCCGGTTGAGCCGATCAGAGTGGCAGATTGCCCTATCTGCTCTCCTAATGATAGAGTCCCCTACCACCACAACCTGTCTTGCCTTCCTTTTGTTTTGATCCCCACCCGTACTAGAGGGGCTGTCACCTCGGCTGTTAGAAGTAACAGCTTCCTCTAATACAGCTACTCCTGAGCTGATGCTCCCAACATCTTCCCTCAAACGGGCAAATCTGCTAGGTTGCACCAAATCAGGACTAGCTAGCCCTTTCCTCTTCCCTCCCCCCCTGCTTCCTCGCCCCACTGTCACCCAGCTACATGCCTGTTCCCCATCTGTCATATCTCCTCCCTCTCCACTACCTGTCCCCACTAAACTCTGCTCAGTCAGCAGCAGACTCCTCTCAAGATTGTCGATCTCCCTCAAAGTTGCGATTTGCTTCTCAAGATCTCCAATCTGAGCTTCCAGAGAAGCCACTCGCACACAACCATCACAGAGGTATGGACCATGGACGGGTACATCCAGGCATCCATACATGCAACAAGATGTGCATTGAGTTAAACTAACAATCTTGCTAACACTCATTTCCCCAGATACAGATAAAAAAAATAAATAAAAAAATAATATATATAAATAAAATTAAAAATTAAAAATTACCTTGATAGTTTAAACCCCTAGTTAGTTCCAACTCCTGGTTTTTTAACTCCTACTTGAAAGAGTCTACTTAATAGAGTCTGCTTCCAAATAATGTGAGCAAGCTCAGTGAGTTAGGGGTGTGCCTTTATAGGGATACCAATCCCACACAGGTGCAATTAATAAACACTCCCCCCAATCAATCAAGCAGCAGCACAAAAGAGGGGGAAAAACCAGAACACCAGGACCCTCCCTCCCAGACCCCCCCAGCTCCTAGACAGCATACAATTTAGATTAATTCTGAAGCTGCATTCATTTTTTTTGTGTTTATTATACATTATCCTCCATAGCCAGTAACCTGTGTTTATTATACATTATCCCCCATAGCCAGTAACCTGTGTTTATTATACATTATCCCCCCATAGCCAGTAACCTGTGTTTATTATACATTATCCCCCCATAGCCAGTAACCTGTGTTTATTATACATTATCCCCCCATAGCCAGTAACCTGTGTTTGGGGGGGGGGACCTAATGTCCTCCCCCCTGGCCCCCACCCCTGAGCGGTGGGTGGGGGCCCTAAACAAAAGTAAAGGGGGAGGACCTAATGTCCTCCCCCTGGCCCCCACCCCTGAGCGGTGGGTGGGGGCCCTAAACACAAATTGGGGGGGAACTAATGTCCTCCCCCCTGGCCCCCACCCCTGAGTGGTGGGAGGGGGCCCTAAACACAAATTGGGGGGGACCTAATGTCCTCCCCCCTGCACCCCACACCTGAGTGGTGGGTGGGGGCCCTAAATACCTATAGGGGGGACCTATTATCCTCCCCCCGGCCCCCACCCCTGAGCAGCGGGTGGGGGCCCTAAAAAAAAAATGTGTCCCCCCCAGATGACTAGGGGTCCCCAATATTACAAATTAAGACTGCATTATGGCATTTTTCTGAAAACAGTGTTAGATTGTGTATCGTGATGAAGAGTGGATGGATGGACCAGAGCCTCAGGACTAAAACATTGCTCCTACCCCCATCCCCGATCGCTTAAGTGGAGTTAGGCATCAACATCATCAGTGCAGCCCACCCCATCATCAGAGCTTTATTTTTCCCATTTCATGAAGGTCATCCAGTGCTGTAATACATATATTTATGAGTTTTACCTAACAAAGCCCATCTCAAGTCCTTGAGAGTCCGGTACAACATTATGTTCAACCCTATGTTCAACCCTATGTTCAACCCTATTGAGCAAGACCAGTACAGATGGATATATGGATTTCCAGAAGCTGGTTATTACCGATTTTGCTGTTGTGAGTGTGTTTGAAATATAACGTGTTTTTATATTTAATGGGTGATATGTCAACCAGTTGGAATAACAAGGTTTTCAAGTCACGAATTAATGTTATGTCAGTCATTTCATGTATGTTCCAATTTTCTTCTAAAATGTTTTAATGCCATCGCATGACCACCAGATGTGCTGGAGATCACCTGTCTCTTTCATGCATCTTCAACATTTCTGGTGATTTGGAGGGGAGGTATCAATGAACCTCCACTGGTGTGCTATACCACCTAGAGCTTAGTTTGTGATTTGCTTTCTGATGAGGGACTCTGCTATGTGAGCAAAAAGCCCTATGAAAAATTCTTAATCATTCATCCTCCCCCAATGGAGAGGGAAGGTGCTCATTTCAAGAACATGTAAAGGAAGGGAGTTTGAAGTGAATCGTGGGTTAAAGTAATCTATAGCATTTAGAAAATGTTTTCAGTACAGAGCTAGTATGAGAACATAATTCTTCAAATTTGGTTGTCTCCCAGAGGCCAGTTTCAGGGTAGATGTAGTGTTTTCAGAAAGTGTTTAATTTAAAAGTGTTGAGATGTCTGTAGTAAAGTGGGTCTGCTCTGTGCTATCAGGTCAGAGATAGTTTTTTCTTTAGTACCTTCATATATGCTTTCAAGGGGTATATATTGCGTTTTTCCATGTGCTATTGTTAAAATAAATGGTAGACCCTTTGCACCTATTGGAAACAGAGGGTTGTGAGAGATAGGATACTTGGGGGAGATTGTTGGTGAGAGGTCAGTGAGTCTATGAGGAGATGCTGATTGGCTTGGGTGGTGTTTTGCTGCACATGTGCAATGGCCTCCCAATTCTTTCCCATGGGAATGCATTGAACTAGATGAGATCACCAAAACTGGTCTCAGCCATGGAGGAGGTTGGGGGCAGGTAGGTCCAGCCGCATTGAGACATGCAGGGTGTGGGAATAAAGGTGAGTAAAATCACCTATAGTCTCCACAGAGAAAGGGGCCAGGGACCTGATGCTGAATTCAAGGACCATAGTGTCAGGAATACTGTTCGTATTACTGACACTATGGTGTTCCTTCAACAACTATTAAAATCTTCAGCAATTATGGTAGTTGGAGTATTTCTTTAGTGTACTCATAAAGGCTTTTGTCTAATATTTCAGCTTCTTTTAATTTCTTTATTTGAGTACATGTTATCTGCAAAAATGGTCCTGCACATTTTTCTCAAGACATTGTTGAATTCTTTATTCCTCAATGTATATATGATAGGGTTTAAAGTTGGTGTTATTACAGCATAAAAAACCGGGACAAGCTTTTCTTGTTCCTGCGACTCTTCTTTGGTAGTTGGTTTTAGATATGCAGAGAAAGATGTTCCAAAGAACAACGTTACAACGATTAGATGAGATGCACAAGTGGAAAATGCTTTCCTCTGTCCCTCTTTGGATTTTATTTTTAGTATTGTTGAAATTATATGTAGGTAAGAAATTAATGTAGTTATGAATGATCCGAGTCCATAAATTCCTCCAACTATAAATAAAACAAGTTCATTAATGGCTGTATTACTGCAGGACACTTTCAACAAGGGTGGGATGTCACAGAAAAACTGATTAAGTTTATTTGATGAACAGAAATGCAGATGAAAAGTAAGAATAGTGTGGACCATTGAATTGAGAAATCCACTAACCCATGAGCTACAAACTAATGATAAGCAGGAAGTGATATCCATCACAACAATATATTGCAGTGGATTGCAGATAGCAACATAACGATCATATGCCATGACCGCAAGCAAAGTGCACTCAATGCTGCCCAGCGCAATGAAAAGAAATGTTTGGGCAGCACAGACCATGAAAGAGATTGAACTGCTTTTCAGTAGGACATTAACAAGCATTTTTGGAATGGTGGCCGATATATAGAGAATCTCCAGGAAAGAGAGGTTGCTGAGGAAAAAATACATGGGAGTGTGAAGCTGAGAATTGATGGCAGTCGTAATAATGATGAGCATATTTCCAATCAGTGTAGACACATAAAACACCAAAAACAAAACAAAAATTGTCATCTTTATGGAGGGCACATCTGGAAATCCTAACAGGATAAATTCCTTCACCACACTCTGATTCTTCATCTTTAACTTTGAAACATTTTCTGTGAATAAATAATTGTTTTAATAACACCTACACTGGAGTACATTATAACTTAGAGGTGGGGAAGCCTCAGCTTTCCAAGGACAAACAACCACACCAATGCCATTTTAAATATGCCTGCACAATTATAGACAACATATATATATATATATATATATATATACACTTTATTTCTGCTGCACAAACCAAGACCAAACCAGGTCTCACAAACTCTCACACAAAATAATGTGCATTTATACAGGGAGTGCAGAATTATTAGGCAAGTTGTATTTTTGAGGATTCATTTTATTATTGAACAACAACCATGTTCTCAATGAACCCAAAAAACTAATTAATATCAAAGCTGAATATTTTTGGAAGTAGTTTTTAGTTTTAGATATTTTAGGGGGATATCTGTGTGTGCAGGTGACTATTACTGTGCATAATTATTAGGCAACTTAACAAAAAACAAATATATACCCATTTCAATTATTTATTTTTACCAGTGAAACCAATATAACATCTCAACATTCACAAATATACATTTCTGACATTCAAACACAAAACAAAAACAAATCAGTGACCAAAATAGCCACCTTTCTTTGCAAGGACACTCAAAAGCCTGCCATCCATGGATTCTGTCAGTGTTTTGATCTGTTCACCATCAACATTGCGTGCAGAAGCAACCACAGCCTCCCAGACACTGTTCAGAGAGGTGTACTGTTTTCCCTCCTTGTAAATCTCACATTTGATGATGGACCACAGGTTCTCAATGGGGTTCAGATCAGGTGAACAATGAGGCCATGTCATTAGATTTTCTTCTTTTATACCCTTTCTTGCCAGCCACGCTGTGGAGTACTTGGACGCGTGTGATGGAGCATTGTCCTGCATGAAAATCATGTTTTTCTTGAAGGATGCAGACTTCTTCCTGTACCACTGCTTGAAGAAGGTGTCTTCCAGAAACTGGCAGTAGGACTGGGAGTTGAGCTTGACTCCATCCTCAACCCGAAAAGGCCCCACAAGCTCATCTTTGATGATACCAGCCCAAACCAGTACTCCACCTCCACCTTGCTGGCGTCTGAGTCGGACTGGAGCTCTCTGCCCTTTACCAATCCAGCCACGGGCCCATACATCTGGCCCATCAAGACTCACTCTCATTTCATCAGTCCATAAAACCTTAGAAAAATCAGTCTTGACATAATTCTTGGCCCAGTCTTGACGTTTCAGCTTGTGTGTCTTGTTCAGTGGTGGTCGTCTTTCAGCCTTTCTTACCTTGGCCATATCTCTGAGTATTGCACACCTTGTGCTTTTGGGCACTCCAGTGATGTTGCAGCTCTGAAATATGGCCAAACTGGTGGCAAGTGGCATCTTGGCAGCTGCACGCTTGACTTTTCTCAGTTCATGGGCAGTTATTTTGCGCCTTGGTTTTTCCACATGCTTCTTGCGACCCTGTTGACTATTTTGAATGAAACGCTTGATTGTTCGATGATCACGCTTCAGAAGCTTTGCAATTTTAAGAGTGCTGCATCCCTCTGCAAGATATCTCACTATTTTTGACTTTTCTGAGCCTGTCAAGTCCTTCTTTTGACCCATTTTGCCAAAGGAAAGGAAGTTGCCTAATAATTATGCACACCTGATATAGGGTGTTGATGTCATTAGACCACACCCCTTCTCATTACAGAGATGCACATCACCTAATATGCTTAATTGGTAGTAGGCTTTCGAGCCTATACAGCTTGGAGTAAGACAACATGCATAAAGAGGATGATGTGGTCAAAATACTCATTTGCCTAATAATTCTGCACTCCCTGTATGTCCATATGTATTATGTATTACGATGCTGTATGCTGTGTTCCTACATCAATTTACGACACAGTGCTTGTGCATCAATGTGGACAAGTTAGGCAGACGGATTGTGTCTTTTTCCACAAACACTTACATTTTGGGGGCACGGAGATGATGTGAATGATGTAATTTCCCCCAAAACATATACAAATCTGTGGTTGGCCATTGTCCTGTGCTCTGTTATGGTCTCTACAATCCCAATAGTGCAATCCTGATCTAGTTTGCTCTTTTCCTGGTATTTTGACACAGCCTTTCTTTACTAGTCTGATCTCTCTCTCACTTGTGTTCTTTCTTTTTCTATCAGTACTGTGTTTATCTCTTTCACTTGACCTTGGCTAACCCTGACTACTTCTATCTACTGTGTCTGGCTACCTCTAAAGGCTTGTAATATCCTATTTAACCTATTATATCTATATAGGTTATGTGTTGGTTTATCACACCAAACCTTGACAGTAGACAAGTCAAACTGTTTGGCTAATGCTTCGACAAATTACTTCCTTCATTGAGAGCTGGATGATCCTGTAATGAGCTTTCATTAGCTCTCCTGAGTTAAGCCAAGTTGTGCAGGGATAGCTAATTGAATGAGAGAATCAGATAATCACATGAATTGAAAATGCACACGCATGTTTGGTAAGTACGTATTTTTCACTATTTTTCCCTAAACAAAATAATGGGCAAGAAAAAAGAAAGCATTTAAAAAAAAATCATTTTGTTTTATGAAGACTTTCTTAAGAGACCTGACACTTTTGGAGTTTGTACTAATATTTAAATGTATCTATGTTTACTCATCAAATGTACCACTATGTTTCTGAGAATTAGTAATAATGGCCTCGATTTAATATTTTTGCATAAACTTATCAAATTATTTGCCTACAAAAATTCCCATAGATGTTTAAGGTGACTTCTGTAGATAAATCATTTGAAAAATGTATCCAAAAATTGTTAATAATTTTAGTAAAACTTCTAAAAAAAATAAAATTGAGGCCTTGGTCAGAAAAATGTATTGGGCGTATGTGTCTATTTAGCACCTCTAAAGAGTTTAACATTCACAGTGGATGAATCCTACTTGTCAATACGAATACTTCTCTCCAATGTAATTACAAGAAATTATTTCTACTCTGACGTACGCACTGAATAAATAGGTAAATGGATTAAAGAATGAACAGAACACTAGAATTTCTGTATTTAAGTAGGAGAATGAGGCAGCAAATACCTGATATGGTAAAACCCCTCTATACCCACACAAACAGCACAAAATACAAGAATAATTATTTTGCCCAACAAAATAATAGGAAAACCATAATTATAACAAAGCTTATTGTGATGGGTGGTAATCTCCATGGTCTTCACTAATAATTATCTGCTGTAAACAATTCTTGGGTATGATGGTCCTCCATAGGATCTATTTGGATCAACAGCAAAAAAAAAAGATTTGAGATAGGCTGAACTTGATGGGTGCACGTCTCTTTTTATGTAACTATATAACTATATAATATAAAATAAAAAGAATACAAACATTTCTAATATTGTAGTATGTTAAAACACTAAAGTTAAGACTGTATAATGGACAAAAGGCAGCTAACATTTAGTGGAGCTTAATATAACCTGGGATAATAACAGCATCAATCCAATCCCCACTTATAGATATGCAGCCAGCGAGAATCTTCATAAAGCTCCAATGGGTCGTATGAAAAAAAATATAGAACAAACAAAAATAATTAGATAGTGCAGTATTTTCAACAAATTAGTAAATAAAAAGTAAGAGGCTGCTGACAATTATTGAGCTTCTCGAGAGCTCAAAGAGTTTAGAAAATAAAGGTAGAATCCCAGCCTAAGGATATGTAGTAGGGATAGGTAGATTCAGGTATCCAGAAGCTTGTAGTGAATAATATTGTGGGGATTATTGTGGGGCAAAATATTAAAAATATATATTTTGTGAAAATTATGAAAATGCATCAAAACATATTTATTAATATTAATAATTGTATTAAAATTAAAAATGTTAATAATATCCAGATAAAAGCCAGGCAATATATAATCCAGACACGTGCAACTTTATCAAGTGTACACTTGATAAAGTCTGTAGGCAAAACACATTGTTTGCAAAACACATTGTTCTTCTGTTTCTAACTGCTTTTTGGTATTTCACCTACTGTTAATACAATTTTCTGGATTATATATTGTCTGGCTCTGCAAATTGTGGGTTGTAGTCCTCCTTTATTTTTACAATACCTATCAGAGTATTTTTTAGAATATTGATTGCTGTATATCCATAAATGGGAATTGTACCTCTACATGCTGTTATTATCCAAGTTTATATTAAACTCCAATAAATGTGAGTGGTCTTTCTCTCTTATGCAGTCTTACTTTTTGTGTTTTAACATGCTACACTATCAGAACTTATTTGGATTCTCTTTATAGCATTTCCAATAGAGGGCCATCATACCCAAAATCTGTTTGCTGAAGATTACTGTTAGTGGATACCATGGATACTGTAATCCATCATAATAAGCTTTGTATATAATTCTGCTGTAGTTCTTACTATTTTGTGGTGCAACTTTATTTTTGTATTTTTTTATGAATAATTACTTGAAGGGATTATCGATTGGAAGGACCTGAAGTATTACTTACTTAGATAAAAGATTAAGAAACAGTGCCATCGGTGATAATTATATGGAAAACATTTATAATAAACAACTTAATATTCATCAAACTACTGTGGGGAAGAACAGATCCTTAAATTACAGGTATTCAAGTAGCATAACTCAATTACATCTAATATGAACTGGAAATGATCTGCTGAGTTAAAGTTATAAGTGGCAGGAACTTGTAAAGGACTTTTGAGTTCAGCAACACATGACTAGAACTTTCAATGATCTGAACACTGAGTTCGGTTACATCCGATAAAAGTTTACAGTGAGCTTCTCAGTTAAATTATATTTGAAAGGAACATGCAATGAGCTGAAGAGTTTAGCTGCACTTAATAGAAACTTACAGATGAGCTCTCGTCAAGATTAATGGGTTGTCTCCCCTGAAGCAACACAATTCTATTTATGAAATGACAGTTTAATTTACAAAAACAAATCGAGTTCATTCCCATTCAATACTATTGTTTCCTAAATATAGTTTAATGACAATGCACAATACAATAAATAGAATGAAACCCCCTTTACCAGATGAAGATCTCACCAGTCATCAGTAGATCTCATCTCAGGCTACATCATCAGTAGAATTTCTTCCACAATCCAATGCCATACAGATACGGATACATCCAGAATCTGAGAGCTGGCTGACAAACCTGTTATTTTTATAAGCTACATTTACTATCTGCATTCACACACATCGAGCTGTTGGAAAACTCAAGGGAGAAAATGAAATGCTTCTCATTACCTGAGGCTTTGTGTCCCTTCAGTAATTCCCACTTTTTGTTAGGTAAATATTATCTTAAAGTTATATTAAAGTAGTAGCTTTGGAAACATTCAGTATGGCAAAACAAGAGGCATAATCACTGACTTAAAATCACTTAAAGAATCATAATAATCATAAAGAACAAAAGACATTGTGACAATAGGTCAATAGCCAGTATGCAAGAATATAACCACTCTTATCCAGATCTAAATAACCAGTCATCATTTCCTATGTGGTGTCTAACATTATCATGGGCTCATCACAATGCCTCCCACTAATGAATGTCCCTAACGTGGGCCTAGACAAATTCCACTTAAATTCCACGTAAAGACTTCTCATTGTATGGTAAACAGGGAATGAGTACAGATTTCCTCATCGAAAGGCTGTATGTCATCATACATGACATACCTACCTCAGCCCATTCATAAAGACCAGGGGTTTCCAACGCAATCCTCAAGTACCCTCTACTGATATAGACAAAAAGCTAAATGTTACAACAGTAATACCAATATAGGTAATTCAAAAGAAACTGGAATCATAGCAATGTATTTTAGGGCAGCATTAAATCTAATGCACAGGTTCCATAAGCCTTCTCATATACTCTATATACTCTTCTCATATAGTTGGTTCTGGTGTCTATAGCCTGTCCCTGCAGCTTGTGTCAAACTCACTTGGAAAGGGGAGTTTGTCACAATTGTTATTGTTTTTGCTATAACTATTGGTTACATGTACTCTTACCGTAGCTCTTTATCACTTCTATATGTCACAATTGTTAGTGTTTTTGCTATAACTATTGGTTACATGTACTCTTACCGTAGTTCTCTATCACTTCTGTACACCCTGTTCCAAATTATTATGCAAATTATATTTTTCTCATTTACCTAAATAATTGATGCAAATAACAGTCAGCGTAATTCTCATGTTATCAACTATTAAGAGTACAATTCCCCAGACCAACCGGGGAGCCCCCACGTATACCAACCAGGTATGGCACCCAGGGCAGCAGGGCAGGGACCTGACCTCCAGAGGCACTCTCCAATGCAGCAGCATGAACAGCCACACACCAAGGCACAACAGAGCCAAGACACACTGGGGCACCCTCATGCAACACAGCAGGGCAGGGCACAATCTCTAACACAGCCCAGACCTGCCTCACCCAGAAACCTACAAACAACGCAGCCACCATTATTGGAGATGGAGGATGATTCAGCCCCAACCACTAAAAGGGACCTGAAAATCCTGTTGGGAGACATCCACAAACTCCTGGCAGCAGACTCAGCTGTCCTCAAGACAGAATTAAGCAAGTTCACAGAAAGGTTGAGCACCACAAAGAAGGAGGTGGTGTCGGTCACTCACATGAACAAGATGGGAGAAGCTATTAAACAACTACAACAACAGCAAACTTACCTATCAATCAAAATGTCCACCATGGAAGACCGGCAACGCCGCTCACACATAAAAAACGGGCATCCCCATGACAATATCAGCCAAAGAACTGCCACAATATCAGGCGCCTCCACACTGTGGTAAAGAAAATAAACATAGACAGAATATACCGCCTGCTGGGATCCCCCCACCTGAAGAACAAAACAGCCAGAGACTTCACAGTGCAAGACAAGCTACACATAATGGCAATCCTGAAAGACAAGACTTCACTAAAGTTTGAGGACTCTTCACTAACGTGTTTTCAAGACCTCTCGAAAGCCACCCTCTTATGGCGCAAAACCTACGGACCACTTACCACACAACTCCGATCAGCAGGTATCGCCTACAGATGGCACTCTAGAAGTACCCTATGAGGGAACTACCCATGTATTGACCTCAGTGGAGGAAGCATCTCCCCTTCTAGCCACCCTGGGACTGCCTAACCCGACAACTACACATCAGAGAAGCCCACTCGAAGCGACATGGGGCCCTGAGAGCACCACTCAGCACTAACCGAGACCCAGTGGCTCGCAACATCCAGTGCCATGAACATTGGGAACTGCTATTACTAGCTTTGCCAATACAACAGTTGCACACCCGTGCCTTAGAGTTCAAAATGTTCAATAACCTATAGACAACCGTTTATGACAATGGACGTACAATCTCCTCTTCTTCCTCTCCCGATACACATGCTTTACCACCACAGGTTAACAGATAAATAACCCATCCACAAAGACCCTGGCTGCACAACACACCATAAGCCCACACACAGCAATCCCAAACACCTGGCGTCCACCATACAATCACACCCTCCCGCCCACCACCCCCTAGGTCAGGGGCACCCAAGCTAGATAAAACACGAACGACAAAAAGTGCCACACCACTAAGGCATATAGGCACTCATTCAACTCTGCATGCAGGGCTAATCTACAGAACATGACAACATCACATACCTTCCCGCTCATGAACAGCCCAACTACCACACACTCACGTAAAGTACTAACATCTCCAAGACTACCGCACACAAATACTGCAAAAGCACAGCCTTGCCTTAACGGACACCCAAAAACACAAAACAACTGTATACCACTGTTCTGCTCTCTACATATTGTTCAAATTGTTACTGTTATGCCTGAACTGATATTGCTTGACCCAAAATGGTGCACATATCTCACAGAATGATCTCTGTCACGAATGTATGAAAATGTGATTTTGATGCACCAAAACGAAAATAAAGAATTTAAAAAAGAGACTACAATTAAAATTTTATTGAACAAACTTCCTAAAGATAACAGTATTTATTTTTTAAACATAAAAAACTTACAATGCACTGTTCCAAATTATTACGCACAGTAAGTTTTAAAACAGGTTTATAGGTTGTAAAGAACTGAAAATTGGCATTTGTTGTGTTTGCAGCATATTTACTGAAATCAAAAGCTATTTCTTTTTTTTTCTTTTTTCTTTCAGACAGTACCCGCCTGTGTATTCTACTGCAATTACTGCATCTCAGGCATTGGTACATTAGTCATCATCAAATACACTACAAACACAAAGACAATTCCCTCTCTAGTAGTCATCTATAGTATTCCTATATTAATAATTGAGTTAGCTTTGTTGTTGCTTTTACTTTATTCTCCCTTTATTTCCTAATTTATTTCCTAATTTAAGCTGCTACAGACAGCTTATTTAGCCATTTATCTATATCAACAATCTTTTTTTCTTCAGATTTCTATTTACACCTCCTTCCATTTTTAACTGTAGGGTTAGCTGTTTTTTTTTTACAGTTTCCCAGTTTGGTAATATCTTAGTTCTCCATCTTCTAGATATTGAGATCTTTGCTGCTATTAAGGCATGGGTGAAGAAATATTGCAGATCCAAATTATATTGGCTAAAGTTTAGATGCGGTATAAACATTTCAGGAGAGAAGGGGAATTTAGTTCCAGTTATTTCTTGAATTTTACTTAGAAACAATTTCCAAAATTCTTCCATCAGGGGGCCAGCTCCACCAAATGTGTACCGAATCTCCTACCTCTTTGTCACACCTCCAGCATATGTCTGATATGTTCTGATCTATTTTATTCAGGCGGCTAGGGACCAGATAAAGTCTGTTTATTATCTTAAAATGCAACTCCACTAAGTTTAAACATTTAATGTGTTTAGCACCTGTTAGCCATGCTTTTTTCCACTCTTTTTTATCAATCTTTTTTTTTTATTTTCAAATCTTTCTCCCATTTCTTGATGGCCGGGAATGTAAGATCTTCTTCCCCCTGTCTCAGTATCAAGTTGCACTTTTTTTTTGTAGATTTCTCATATCTTTCCCCTTTATTAAGTTACCTAATTTACACTTAACTTCCAATTTTTCTTTATCTAGTACTTTACTTAAGTAGCTTTTAATCCTTATATAATTGTATTTTTCACTTTCTGGAAGAGCAAATTTAGTACATATTAGTTCATATGATTTGAGATTTGATCCTTTTATTAAATCTTCTATAGTTTGTATGCCTGCTTTGCTCCAATTCTTTAAATTTAGATCCTCCATGTTATTTTCCAATATTAAGATCGGTAAAGTGTTGATGATACGATTTTTGAGTCCCAGATTTTTCCTTATCTTACTCCATAATTTTCTAATATCTTGTAACACCATGCTTTCAGAACTTGGTTGACTGTTATCAGTATTCCTTTTTTGAGTGAACCACTTTCTAGTTTAGAAACTCTGTCTGTTGTGAAATAATACAGTGAAAAAGAATACTCGCTTGGTAATACTGTTGAATTATTGGAAGTTCTACTCCTCCATGGACTTGATTTATCGCTAAGAACTTTCTTGCCATTCTTGGTTTCTTTGCTTGCCATATAAATTTGGAGAAGGATTGTTGGATCATTAACAGCCAACTATCAGGTACTCTTAAAGGGATCATTCTAAACAAATATAACCACTTTGGTAGGATATAAGATTTAATTATATTTATACGGCCCCACCATGAAAATTCCAGAGCTCTCCAGTCTTTTAAGAGCTTATTCATTTTAAGAAGTAATGGAAGAAAATTGATCTCAACAATTTTTTGTGGATCCGTACAATTATATTTATTTCCAGATAATTAGATGATTTCTCAACCCAGACAAAATCAAACCTCTTTCTTATCTCTTTCTTTACTTCAATATTTACATTACTAGCTACGATAGTTGATTTGTCTGTATTTACTTTATAACCTGAAACCTGTGAGAATTTTTTTATAATTGTCATAAGATGTGTTATTGATGATAGAGGGTTTTCTATAGTTTTAATCACATCATCGGCGTATAGGTTTATTTTTATATTTTCTTTCTTATGATCAAAACCTGAAATTTTCTCTTCTTGTCTAATGGCTAATGCCAGAGATTCTAAAGATATTATGCAAAGTAGCGGGGTTAGGGGACACCCCTGTCTTGTTTCAATGGACAACGGGAACCACTCTGATCTAAAGCCATTTCCCATAATTCTTGCTGTATAGAGCTGAGATATTCTTGTGAAGTCTTCCCTCCAGTCCAAATGCTTGTAGTGATTGCCTCATGAACTCCTGGTTGACCCTGTTGAATGCTTTCTCTGCATCCAATGACAGGGTCAACATGGGAGCTCCCGTCTTCCGTACAGAGTTCAAAATGTGGGTTGACGACCTACCTGGCACAAACACAACTTGATCTCTATTAATCACATCTGGTATGATTTCTTTTTAAGCGTTCTGCTATCATGGCTGAGTACAGTTTAATATCAGTGTTTAAAAGAGAGATTGGACGATAGTTCTTTATTTTCTCTGCATCCTTTTCTTGCTTAGGGATCGGTACTATATTTGCTTGCAGCAATTCTGCCGGTATGCTATTAGGTGTTCCGAAAGAATTGAAGACTTCACTTAAATCCATTTTGATATTATCTCTTAATAATTTATAAAAGAGGTTGTCAAATCCGTCTGGCCCTGGGGATTTATTCTTTTTTAATTTGTTAATGCAAAAGATCAGTTCTTCTTCTTGAAATACTTTATTCAGTGCCTGTAATTGTATATGTGTAATTTTTGGACTATTAATGTTCTCAAGGAATTCACTGATATTCGCCTTTTTAATTGGATGCTGGATATTATATAATTCCTGATAATAATTTTTGAAGGCTTCTTTTTTTTTTTTTGCCTCAGTAAAGTCAAAAAATCATTATGGATGATTTTAGTAATGACTCTTTTTGATTTTTCTTTTTTTAGTCTATTCGTCATTAATGCTTCCGCTCTATTTCCGGTATAGTACCATTTCTGTTTAAAGTAGATCAGAGCTTTATTAGCCTTTGCCATTAGATGTTCATTTATAAATTTTTCAGTTTCTGTTATTGAATTAGTGAAACTACTTGATGGATTCTTTTTATTTGGTCAAGTAAGTTATCTAACTTTATATACAGCTCTGCTAAATTTGCTTTTTTATTAATTTAGTTTACTTTCTTTAGCTGATAAACTTATAAAAAAAAGGCCCCTTTTTACTGATTTATATGCACACCAGGTCATTGCTGGAGAGACTTCATTATTTCTATTTTCTTTAAAAAAATAATCTGTTGTTTCTTTAATTTGTTTAAGATTGTCTTTATTTTTCAGTATCCAGTCTTTCATTCTCCAGTCTGATCTTGTTCTTTGATATTGTTCCTTTATATCTAAAATAACCGGATTATGATCTGACCAGGTAGTACCTGTTATAAAACCCTTTTTAATTTGACTTGCTAAGTTTCTGTCCCCCAGAATAAGATCAATTCTAGAATATGAACAGAAGGTTTTGGAGAAGCAAGAGAAATCTTTTTCTTTAGTGTGGAATATCCTCCAATAATCCAGTAACTCAGCTTGTTTGATCAGTTCTGACATTTTTTTGGCATTCACCTTCAGGTTTTTATAATTACTACCTTTTGTTTTAGAGCTCCTATCAAGCTCTACACAGTTGAAGTCTCCCATAACGATAACTCGGCCCATTTTAACACGTTCAATTTTATTAAGCACTTTTTTAATAAATGTAATTTGTCATTGATTCGGTGCGTATATATTAACTAAAGTATATTTTGGGGTATTAATTTCTGCTACCAAAATAATATATCTGTCTGTCTTCTATATCTAATTCCTGATGTAAAATTTTTAAGGAAATACTTCTCGAGAACAAAAAGGCTACTCCTCTTTTCTTTTTTTGGCTCATAGAGGCGCTAATTATAGAATGGAAAAACTTAGATTTAAGATTGTTTTTTTCTTGAACTTTCCAGTGGGTTTCTTGAAGAGCTGCTATCTGAATTTGTTCCTCTTTTAAAAATTCAAGGATTGTATATCTTTTAATTTGTGAATTAATCCCCTGTGCATTAATCGTTGCTAATCTCATATTATTTTATAAATCCTATTTCCTTTAATTGGAGGACTAAGAGATTCACCATCATAACTAACAAACATTTAAAACACCACAAAATTGTACATATTCGGCCTTTTTTTAGGCCTAGATCTATGTACCTACTCCCTCCCTTGTCTTTCTCTAAACTGGGGAGATGACGTAGACGCGCTCACGGAAGCACGCCGCGTCTCGCAGGTTTTTTTTTCCTTGGCCGGAGGATTGGAGACACTGAGTGGGGAAGGGCGTTATGAGGGAAGCTGTCCGGACCGACCAAGCGATTGTCGCGGTACAGGGTTAGCGAGAGAAACCGAGAGGTAGCTAAGAGGAAGTGGATGGCTCCCTGCTTGGTTGAAAAAGCAAAAGACCTACAGGTCTTTCTCTGATTGTTGTGGAAGAGAGAGGGGAATGACCTCTGTGGACTCTTGGAACAGAGAAACGGATAAGTACACTGGCTGGTTGATAATCACCTATGTTATAATTAGGCACTAAGATAAGAGAAGTTACTTATTATTTAGTGTGTATTAATGGTCTGCAACTATAGCTTGCTACTACTATAACTTATACTACATACCTTTATAACTGTCTATTGGAAAATTCAATGAACCTGGTATATTGCTGGGACTAGCTTATTTACTGGAAGAGTAGAAGGTGCCAAAAACAATTAAAGGAAAAGGGGAGGAAAAAAGAAGAAAAAAAAGAGGAAGAAGAAGGGGGAAGGGGAGATAAAAGAAAGAAGGAGTGAAAGAGTGAAAGAGAGAAAGGAGAAGAAAAAAAGACAACGTAATATGTAATATAAGAAAGAAAGGGAAAAGAAAAAAATAATAAAAGGGCTGAAAAGAAAAGCCTATAAAATATGGCCTCAAAAAAAATCAAGACAGTAAACAGAGCTTAAAAAAAAAAAAAAAAAAAACAAGAACCAGTTATAGAAAGGAGGGCTTCAGGTCTATCCCCCCCCCCTTCCTCTCTCCCCCCCCCCCCGCCCAACTAAATAAAGGGAATAATACTAAATCTATACAAGAAGAATCATTACCCTTACTAGACTCTAAATAAGCTGATACAGATAAAACAATATCAGACAATTCATGGGAAGAGAATGTATTTATCACAGCTGGTTACTTATCCAAATGTTTGGAGATCCAGCTAGAACAAATAAAGGAAGAAATAAACTTGCAGTCTAGAGAAATTAGATCCAAAATATATGAAGAAGGGTAAAAGCTCTAGAAGATAAAACGGATGAAATAATTATACAACAAAAACGTAACACTGACAAAATAATTAAAATAGAGGAAAAATTGGAAAGCCTGAAAGAGAAGATTACAGATCTAGAAGATAGATCTAGAATAAATAACTTCCGAATTAGGGGTATTCCGGAGACTGTAGTAAATACAAATTTAGAAGGCTACTGCGAAGAGTTTTTTAAGTTTCTGGGGAATAATTTAAGCAATGGAACAAGCATTATGGAAAGATGTCATAGAATTTATAAGCCCAGCAATGTACCAGATCAAATCCCGAGAGATACAATTATTTGCTTGCAATCATACCGATTTAAGATGCAACTTATGAAGGCCATGACAAGTAAATACCTAAAGGGGTCAGTTTATCAGCAAATCAAGATATTTCAAGATCTCTCATACCAGACTAGACTCCAAAGGAAATTATTTAACAAGCAGACAGAGGCTCTCAGGAAAAACAAAAATAAATATGCATGGGGGTTTCCGACATGCATAATCTAACATATAAAAATCAAAGGCTGACCTTGGATAAACCGCAGAAATTAGAACAATGGATACAAGAAGGGAATATAAGATAAGTAAAAGAATGATTTAAAGATTATTTTATTTATTTATTTTTATTGCACATTAGAAAATAAGTAAGAAGATTATATAACACTTTATATGAAATACAGATGAGAAATATTAGAATTGCACTAGTAAGTTAACACTTTCTAAAGAGAAAAAGGAAAAAGGAAAGGCTAAAAATACAAAAGAAAGGAGAGACCACAATAGAAATTAAGAGAATTGGACTTAATATTAACTTTGCACTCTTTTGATAATTAATAATAAACATGTGCACTAATAATTAGAATCACAAACAGAGAAAGATATAGGCACAAAATAAATTTAATGTCAGAAGTATATAAGCACTAAATTAATTAATAATATAGGGTTATGAAAGTGAAACAAATAAGCAAAGGAAGAGGGACTATGACTAAACATTTAAGTCTAAGTCGGGAGGTGTAAAAAGAAAAGACAGGGGAAAATAGGAAAGAGATTTTTTTTTTCCTTCTTGTGGACAAACAACTATCAATACTCCTGGCCAAGGAGAGTATTCTAGCTCGCAAATCTCGGTATTGAAACCTTTTGCGAGTTTAGAGAATGGGGATATATGCGAGTAGAGAGTTAGTGTTGTTTTTTTGGGGGGTTTTCTCTCTCACTGTTTTTGTCTGGGCCCCCCCTGGAGGCAATGGGAGATCCAGGAAGAAATCTAAAGCTATTTTAATCAAACTTATAACAACATTTTAACTTTTTAAACATTTTAACAGGTCACGTTACATTTTCACATAGGACCCCTTATTTGATAGCAGCTGCACTAGTCTTGCATCCATTGAACTTGTGAGTTTTTGGACAGTTTCTGCTTGCATTTGTTTGCAAGATGTCAGAATAGCCTCTCAGAGCTGCTGTTTCGATGTAAACTGCCTCCCACCCTCATAGATCCTTTGCTTGAGGATGCTCCAAAGGTTCTCAATAGGACTGAGGTCAGGGGAGGATGGAGGCCACACCATGACTTTCTCTCCTTTTATCCCCATAGCAGCCATTGATGCAGAGGTATTCTTTGCAGCATGAGATGGTGCATTGTCATGCATGAAGATGATTTTATTACGGAAAGCATAGTTCTTCCTTCTGTACCAGGGAAGAAAGTGGTCAGTCAAAAACTCCACATACTTTGCAGAGGTCATCTTTACACTTCCGGGGACCCTAAAGGGGCCGACCAGCTCTCTTCCCATGATTCCGGCCCAAAACATGACTCCACCACCGCCTTGCTGACGTCGCAGCCTTGTTGGAATAGGGTGGCCAACCACCAACCATCCACTATTCCATCCATCTGAACCATCCAGGGTTGCACGGCACTCATCAGTGAACAGGACTGTTTGAAAATTAGTCTTCATGCATTTTTCTGCCCAATGCAGCTGTTTCTGCTTGTGAGCATTGGTTAGTGGTGGCCGAATAGAAGGTTTATGCACAGTTGCAAGACTCTGGAGGACTCTACACCTTGACGTCCGTGGGACTCCAGAGGCACCAGCAGCTTCAAATAACTGTTTGCTGTTATGTAATGATATTTTAGCAGCTGCTCTCTTGATCCGATGCATGGATCTTGCAGAAATCTTCCTCAATGTGCCTTTATCTACTTGAATCCGTCTGTGTTCTGAATCAGCCACAAATCTCTTAATAGTGCGATGATCACGCTTAAGTTTTCGTAAAATATCTAATGTTTTCATACCTCATCCAAGGCATTGAACTATTTCACTTTTTTCGGCAGCAGAGAGATCCTTTTTCTTCCCCATACTGCATGAAAATGGTGCTCTGCTTAATGATGTGGAACACCCTCCTTTAGTAGTTTTTCCTTAAACTGGGCTCACCTGACAATCTAATTATCACAGGTGTCCGAGATTGTTTTCAATGATCAAAAGAGCCCTGAGACACAATGCCATTCATGAGTTAAACTGAAAAACTAAATATTTAATCTTTGTGCTACTTAAATAGAATTTGCATAATAATTTCGAACAGGGTGTATAAGATACTGATTTATATCCAGTTTTAAATGACAGCGAGCAGTCACTGTTTAGGCGACATGCCCCTACTACATGGGGGGACCTGGCTCATTAGCGGTGGGTGGGGGCCCTAAATTACAATAAGGGGAGGACCTATTGTCCCCCTTGGCCCACACCCATGAGTGGTGGGTGGGGGCCCTCAGTATCAATGGGGGGACTTATTGTCTCCCCCCAGGTCCCCACCCATTAGTGGCCCCCACCCATAAGCGGTGGGTGGGGGGCCCTAAATTACAACAAGGGGGGCCGATTGTCCCCCCCCCCGGCCCTGACCCATGAGCGGTGGTTGGGGGCCCTAAGTATCAATGGGGGGAACCTATTGTCTCCCCCCAGATCCCCACCCATGAGCTACGGGTGGGGACCCTAACAGACAATGGGGGGACCTATTGTTCTCCCCCCCACTACTCCCACCCATGAGCAGTGGGTGGGGGCCCTAAGTATCAATGGGGGGGACCTTGGAATCCAACCAATTACAGTGCTCTGAGTCATTTTACACAGCATGGGAAAGTTCTTTGGAATTTTCCCACGCTGTGTAAAATGACTCAGAGCGCTCTGATTGGTTGGATTCCAACCCAACTCATTAGTGGGGACCTATTGTCTCCCCGCTTTTGTTACTTAGGGCCCCCACCTACCACTCATGGGTGGGGTTAAGGGGGGAAAGACAGTAGGTCCCCACCTTTTGTTACTTAGGGCTCCCACCCATGAGCGGTCCCCCCCATCATCTATTTAATTAGGGTCCCCACCTGCTGCTTATGGGTGGGGGCCGGGGGGAGTACTCACTGTTTAGTAGACATGCCCCTACTCGCGGCATAGCGAGTAGGGGCATTCAGGAGATTTTTTACGCTAATATACATGCTAGACTTGTGCTTTCAGTCTCAAACAAAATGGAATTTGTCCAAATTTGAGGCGATCAGCAAGGTGCATGAATTTCGTAACTCTGAATTGCCATATGGACAAACCAGACAATGAAGGAGCATGTTTGTTTGTTTTGTGATGATTTGGTGTTTCATCTGTGGCACAAAAAAAAAAAAAGAGAGGTTTGAATGGAATAAAGATGATTGGTGATCAGAAGAAAAAAGTAGTAACAGTAAAAAAAATGTATACACATATTTTTACCTCTATTGGTTGTTTTTCTTCACTTCTGGATCTGTGGCTCAGTGAACCAAATGGCATGCAAATATGCGTATCGGTGTACTGGAAATATATACATAATATTTATCTTTTGCAGGACATTGTTTGGCCTATTTTATCACCATTTTAATTTGTCCGAATCATTTTTCTGAATTATTTTAATGGTCAATAACCATCCAAGCCAAACTGCCCTATGGATGCATTTTGGACTTCACAAACAATTACTGATTTGTCAAAACAAATGTAGCCAAATCACAAACCAAACCAAATGTGCAATGGACAAGTATGTTAATTTTGATTTTTGATTTTGAATCACTCCTGTGGCACCAAAAATACATATGATTAATGGAAAAGAATGATTGGTGTATATTGGACAGTTACTAATTATTTACTTTATTCATAAATCAAGTGAGACGTCACTAATAGAGGGAATAAACTATAAGCAGTAAAACAATCTATATTCATATTTTATATATTTAATTTTTAAGTATAGAAGTATATATATGTAAAAGGCCATTAGGCCTGAATTTGTGGGAGGAGTAAGTCCCCTACTTAAACTCCCAGCCCCCTACTCACCTCTGCCGTTCAGCTGATTGTCTTGTCCCCATAGCAACCAGCACTTCCTGTCCAGCTTCCCGCCAGAATTTTTTCATGTTTCCAGCAGTCAGACGTCCTGACCAGTCCTCTGTCCGTTTGAGGCCTTCCACTCGGTTCCCGGTCGAGGTACCCGGTTTCCGGTCACAAGACCGGCACGTTCACGTAAGTTAGGCGTAGGAAATAGTGCTCCGCTATTTCCCGCCGTTCGGGCCTAAAAACGTAGGGGTAGGCTCCCTCTATCATATTTGTACAAATACACGCTTTTTTTAACCGATTTCAGCGTTCGCGCCAAACAGACGAACGCTCGGCACTTTATCACTGCTTTTACATATTCGGACGGAAACTACCGAATCTATTATGATTTATATACACAGTAATATTATTACTGGCATTCTCTTATTTCCGTTGGGTCACCCAGGACCAATCTATTTCGTACGATTAAAGCACAAAAACCATGCTCTAAATCCATATTCAGCTAGTTCTTATTCAAATAGGCTACAGTATGCACTAAGTTCTATTTCACGAATTCTACTTTTCTTTACGTATATTCCCTGTTCGGTCATATTGCTACTAATACCTTTTTGTCAGTTTGGGGATATAATTAGCTTGTTTAAAAATCTGCCTTGTGATTTTCTTTCTATGTTAACCAGTTAATTTGTTTTACTACTTTTTTAAATATCCACGTCTATCATAAACGTACGGTTTCTATACACTGTGGCAGGATGGCCAGGCTCTTCACAATAAACTTCAAATGCAACAGTCAGGATATAATAGTACTGCAGTTTATTGTCACTTTCCACAATATATACAAGGTTGTGCTCTCCCACAAAATAAAACAAAAGAAAATATCCTACTCCAACTTGGAGACTTACTAAACAACAGTATTACTAACTATCCAACTGGCCAGCTAATCTGGTTCCCAGTTTTAAACAAATGAAATACAACACTTTAAGCAGGTTTCACACAGTACCTTTGTCTCAGAGTCTCAGGCTTAACTGCCTCCTCTCTCCCAGCTGTTAGACTCTCTGATGTTTTCAGAGGCTAACCTTTTAAAACCCTAGTGCTGGTTAATTACATTCACCTGGTATATAACATTCAAGGGGTGACTCCCACCAATTAACCCCATCATGCTGGGAATAGAGAGCACTCCAATCTATTACTAACATAGAAAGCCTCTCTGACCTTGCCACAACACATATTTACCTATTAAACACTTCATCTCTTTTTATCCATGGTATATACTGCCATACGTCACATATACTAATAAATACTGTTTATAAACACAATATCCGGCACATAAACGTCTGTACTATTCATTTTCCATATAATCACGCTGTCACATATTTTTGGCTTTACAGACTGCATCGGTTTCTCGCTTTTTCTGCGCTAAAGTTGTTTATTTCAAGGTCTTTTATTACAGGAACAGGTATTGTATTTTATCACTTTGCGTTATAAAGCCATAGGCCTAAAATGTTTACATATTGGGTTTTATTACTTACCTTCACACCTGTCGTTAACTATGGAATTTTTCTTCGGTTAACCCTTAGCTCCAGTATTATTCTAGGCTTCCCCCGGTTCTACACAGTTAAAACCATTTCGCATAACGTAATTTCTTTACGTCAAACCAAGGTATAGTTCACAACTCGTTTGTTACTACACCTCATATAAAACCTATCACGGTCTCAAGTTCATTACTACTTTTCCACAGGCTTACGCCCACGGTACGTTAATTCTTTACTATTATTTCTACTCAGACTTACTGTCATACAGCCATCAGGATCCGGAAAACACCAAAACCTGACCCGGTACTCAGCCATACCTTCAGGTACTTACGTCTATACCCAAATACGTCCAATCGTCACCCCAAGGCCTCATCCAGCCTTCTCACAAATATCTATTTCAGCCCAGTCACACACTTAAACCTTCCAGATCCCTCAATGCAGGATCTCACGTTGCGCCCCTAACAAACAACCTACTCCCAATTCAAACCATACGCCACCACGATACGCATAAATACGTCAACATCCGTCTTAAATCCTCAGGACTCTTCCTCAAGGACAGCATAAGACGAGACTTACCACACTTATTACCACCAGAAGGTTCCAGATACCATTCGCAAGAAGTCAAGGTTAGTATCTACACAACATACTTGCAAAGACAGAATATTCAAGGATATAATCTTTCAATGTAGGGTAATAACTGCTTGATTCAAGGATAAATCTGACTGCCATTCTGGGGTCAAGAAGGAATTTTTTGTCCTAGCTTGTTGCAAAATTGTGCTTCAAACTGGGTTTTTTTCTTTTTTTTTTTTTTTTTTTTTTTTTTCTTTTCTTTTGGATCAACAGCAAAAAACAGGTGTGAGGAAGGCTGAACTTGATGGACGCAAGTCTCTTTTCAGCTATCTAACTATGTAACTATGTAACATTCCAGTCCTCTCACCTTATCCTTAAATATACAACCGAACTGGCTACAGGGTCTAGGCTAATTACAGGGCGCTAGTCAGGGCCTCACCTGTCACGGCCACACGTTTTGATTTCTCTCTACTGTCACCGAGAGGCCAACATCCCGCCACCACATCTGTGGCAACTACGTCATAAGCCAAATCATAGGTAGAGCCTCTCACCGCCACTTGGCATTAGCAGGGCCTCACCTATCCAAACATTCAACAGTTTTGAATGACTGAATGACAGAAGAATTGACAGAAGAAACTCCATTCACGCCTACCAGACCCGGGTCTCCAGGCGAATCACTCACTCTTTCAACCCCCACGTCCTTGAGAGCATGGACTATTCCCAAAATTACAGCCGAGCTTAGGCTCAGGGGAATCCCCTTTCCGGCCACAGCTAGGAAGGCTGAACTTTATAGGCTACTTACTCACCAAGCCCCCGAGCCCAGGCCAGGGACTAGCTCTCAAGGACAACCACCAAGCAACAGCACGGCCACCCAGGATACCCTGGCAGAGATCTTGGCCAATCTACAGACCCTCAATAGCAGGCTATCTAAGGTGGAAAGCACCATCTCCTCCCCAGGTACTACCACGGTTGTCCCAGTCGCTATCACGGCTGTACCTGCTATACCAACATGCCCTCCTATACTCCCCCCTCCAGCACCGGGCACAGCCATTACACCATTTGAGTCACCAGCACACTCCGTCCCTGACTCTATCAGGAAAAATATCCTAGACGGGAAGGATGTGTGTCTGGTGTCCTTGCTCATAGCCTCACAGGATGTACTTGAGAACAAGGCATTCAATTACGGTGATATCTCTGTGGTGCTCAAGACAAGGGATCCCAGGCTTAATAAAAAATTATATCATTATACACTATAATCCCACACAATATTGGATGCCAGGCAGTAGAAAGGATTTTAAAACAATACAGCTCCATCCCAGATTCTCAAATCAATTTTATTATACAAGGTATCAATATAATTCTTACCAACAATTACTTTTGGTTTTTAGATTCATTTTATATTCAAAAGAAGGGTACAGCTATGGGAACCAGGTTTGCCCCCAGCTATGCTAACCTCTTCATGGCGGATTGGGAATCCGAAGCTATTTGGGGTGATCATTGCTGGCGGGCAAACCTGGTTTCCTATTTCCGTTATATTGATGACTTATTTTTTATTTGGCAAGGCTCAGAAATGTCTCTTAAACAGTTTTTAGACCATTTAAATGTGAATGATAGAGGTATTGTTTTAACTTCAGAATTCAGCAATACGTCAGTGAATTTTTTAGACTTAAATATCTTTATCCAAGACGGATGCATCCAAACAAAAACTTTTTTTAAAGAAGTTTGTACAAATACAATAATAGATCAGACGAGTTGCCATCATAAACCCTGGTTGGATGGCATCCCAAAAAGCCAATTTCTTCGCCTCCACCGTAATTGCTCATCTACAGCTGATTTTATTGCCCAATCTACCTCATTGAAAAATATGTTTTTAGAAAAAAACTATGAAGTAAATAAATTAGATGTAGCTCTGGAGTTGGTAAAAGAGAAAGAAAGAAAAGAGCTCCTAACATATAAAGTGAAAAAAGCAGATCCCCCACAATTGCCTATTATCTTAGATTTTAACAACAAGAATAAAACCTTAAAGAAAATCATAAACAAACACTGGCACATTCTGAAACAAGACGACCTTTTAAAAGACTACATCCCAGATAGACCTAATGTTATATTTAGAGGAGCGACGAATTTCAAAACAATGCTTACCAAAAACTATACAAAAAAAAGTGTACAACAAAAAAAGAATTTTTTATCTAAACCTAAAGGTTGTTTTAAGTGTAATAATTGTATTGTATGCAGAACCACAAAAGGTACCACAAATTCTAAAATTACTAATTTTTCTTCTAATATTACAAAAACCTCTTATCCTATTAAAGACTTCATTGGTTGTAACACTAAAGGTGTTATATACCTATTGGAATGCCCATGTGGACTACAGTACGTGGGCATGACTAAGAGATGTCTCAAAGTAAGATTGGCAGAACACTGCCGTAACATCAAAAGGGGCTATGACAACCACTCAGTTTCTAAGCACTTTATGATACACAATAAAGACCCGACACTTCTGAAAGTTATTGGGATAGAACATGTTACCCTCCCATGGAGAGGAGGTAACATTACCAATATCCTGGGCAAAAGAGAAATGTATTGGGTCTTTCAACTCAGAACCCTTGCCCCACAAGGACTCAATGCAGAATTTGATCTTTTTAACTTTTTATAATATACTATATCATTATTTCTCTTTTCTCTGCTCTCTATATTCATATCCCTTCATTCATATTCATATATATTCTTCCATATTTATTTATTTATTTTCTTATTTATTTACCCATTTATTTTCCCGTTATTTATTATTTTTCTATTATTATCTCTATATTTATTTTTATTTTTATTCTATTTTTATCTAATTTTTATTTTTATTTTTATTATTTTTACCTATATATATTTTTTCTCACATTATTTTCTTATATTCTGTTGCTACAGTAGAAGTTACAATTTTTCTTATTCTTACTTTTCTTCTTCCATGACTATTTTATTTATATTTATTTTCATTTTATTTTCATTTCCCACTACTTACTCAAAAGTTGTCTCTGTTTGTTTATAAGGCAACTATTCAGTTTGTACATATTCTTGTCATCCCTGTATATCTATTACACTCACACACATATCCACTTTACATATTTACATATTCATACTCTGTCTACATATACACATTTCTCTTTCTTCACTTTTTTCACTATTCCAAAGTTTGCTTTTTTCCCCTCTTTTTTTCTCTTTTTCTTTTTATTTTCATTATGCTCGTTTTTATTTTTCCCTGTACATTCTGTACCATGCACTTCGACTAAAATTACCATTACTCTATGCAGCTTGCTCGTTTACTAGACGGAGGTGTGCTTTGTTGTGCCGACCTCCGTCTAGACTACATTGCCCAATGCTCATTGCGGTATGCCACGTGATCGCGGATGATCGCGATCACGTGTCTATCTGTCCTTCCCACTCATCCGGTCCTCTCATGCCCCTTGCTGTGCACTACATTACCCAATAGGCTTTAGGGAACTCCATGTGATCGCGGCTATCCGCGATCACGTGATCGAGTACTCCCTTTTCATTTTCATCCTTCTTACTTAATAACACTCGTTTTAAAGTTAGAATTAAGGGTTTTATTTATTTTCTTATTATTATCATTATGGACTTGTATTTTTTCTGTTTTAATATGTATTTGTATTTTATACTGTGTATTGATGACGTCATTTTGGCGCTAAAATTTGAATAAGCATGTGTTTTCTTAGCTTATTTAAGCATCTATGTACCAGGCTGATTTTTACTATTGCCAGTTGATAAAGCCCTGTGTGGCGAAACGCGTTTTGGCTGTTTTTATATATTTATTATCTTATTAAAGGAATATTGGCTTTACCTAGAATTATTTTGCCATATATCCTTTATTCATTTATTTATTTATTTTACCTGGTCATATATTACTGTGAAGCTGATACCTGCTAAAGAATCCTAGGTGGGGACTATACCACCCAAACGAATAGATTGAGCAGTATATCCTGCTCATCCATATGTGAGTACCTGCATTTCTACTGTTTATACTTATTTTTATTATATCTACAGTGAGCACTATATTTGGTTGTTTTTCTTCCCCTTTTTTTATACCGAGGAATTATCTTCACCTTATCCCGCCAGTGGGGGGCAGACGCGACTGAATGCTTACTATACTTGAGCTAGTTTATGCTCAATAATAGGTGAGTAATATACCTCCCCTATATTCATCCTGCTCTTATTGGTCCTCAGTTTGCACTATTGGAGTTTCTTTGCTTTGTCGTTCCATGTATACCACGGAGTCAAGACACCCCATGAATTAGAAGATCCATTCTCTTCATTGGAAATTCCTACATATCAAGCCTTCCACTAATTTATTGGAATATACAAGCAGACTATTAAGTATTGGGACTATTCATTATAACTGTTCCATTCCTTACTGTTAGAGTGTGTGCAAGTGGATTTATATTAATATTAATACTTTTATTCCTCTTCTTTTTGTCTTTTTGATCTTGTTCTATTTTATCTTTTTATTTATTTATTTTCATTGTTATTACACATCTATTTGTATTTAGCGCGACCTATTATTGTGTTTTTAATAAAAAATTGTCCATACCCCAGTTTGAGATAGCTTTCGGGATATACCGAGACGTCATTTGCACGGTGTATCCCCACAGGAGAGAAGAGTTAGACCTTTATCTGCACAAGCTTGTGGATCTAGGCATCAAGTACGGGGGCTCCTCTTTCTATGACTACCACAAGTCAGTTTCAGCGAAGGCGGCGACCCATCTGAAGCAGTTCAATATTAAAATGAACTGGGGTCATATGGACACAGAACTGTTCTGTCGCCACTTCGCTGGACTCAGACCCCCAGCTTGTGCCATATGCAATTCGACATCCCACATGGCGGACTTATGTCCCGTCGAAGCAGATCCCACCACCTCCACTCCCACCCCTCATTCTACTTTCACACCTCACTCCACTTTCACCCCTCACAACAAGTCAGCGGGTGGTCTTCGGGATAAGCTAGGTAGGCCCATCTCCTTTTTAGGGAAGGCGCAGGTGTGCAATAATTTCAACGCAGGCTCCTGCAGTTTCAGGGCCTGTAGATTATTGCACATCTGCTCCATATGTTTCAGGGCACATACCAAGACCATGTGCCGAGCCAGGTTGTCACCAAACAAATGACTAACCGACATAAACATTGACAACCTGTTTTTTTACCTAAGGTCTCACCCTAGCAGGCATCTGGTGGATTATCTCACCACAGGGTTCACTAAAGGGTTTCTCACGGGTATTGTAGCCATTCCCCCAGGTACACTAGAATGCCCTAATCTCCAGTCAGCACGTTTAGACCCAGTCTCCATAGACACCCTCATTGCCTCTGAAATCACCAACGGTTTCATGATCGGCCCCTTCACCTCTTCACCATTCTCCTCCTGGCGCACTAACCCCATTGGTATTGCTATTCACAAATATTCTAATAAAAACGTCTAATTATTGATTTATCGGCACCGCACTCCTCTTTTGTTCCAAGCATAAACGTACTCATTCCAGCAGACGAATTCTCACTTCAGTACGTAACCATCGACGACGCCATACAGTCCATCATATCATCTGGTAATCGACTCTGGCTTAGCAAACGGACATCACAAACGTGTTTAAATTACTACCCATGCACCCCTCACTCTGGCACTTACACGGTGTTAAATGGCGAGGGAAATATTACTTCTCTACACGACTCACTTTCGGTTCTCGAAGCAGCCCCAAACTGTTCGACATTTTCGCAGAGTCACTATGCTGGCTGCTTCTGAACGTCATCAGGTGTCACTCCGTTATCCACTACCTCGATGACTTTTTACTAATAGAGCCAGGGTCACCTTCACCCACAGCAATCAGAAGCACATCCCGGGTATTCACAACACGGCCGCTGACGCTCTTTCTCGTTCTCAATTCCAGGCATTCTCTCAGGCACTCCCAACGGCTCACCTACAGCCATCCAGGACACCACGGTTCCACGAACTAATCCTGGATTAAGCACACTCTTGAATCACGCTAGAGCACTAACTCACCAAGCATTATCACCCAACACTGCTATCACTTACAATAGGGCAATTAATATATTTAACAAATTCACTGGAGAATTCGGTCTACAAGGTGACTTCTCTATTCAAACCATGGTGTCTTTTGCCTCTTTCTGCCACCTACACCTTAAACCATCTCACAACACCATTAAACTTTATCTCACGGGGGTTCAGCACCACAGCCTCGCCTATTTTCCTAACAATACTCCTTTCCTGTCATCATACCCCATCAAAAAGGTCTTGAAAGGTATATCAAAGGTTTCACCTCCACTCACTACCACTAGATTACCTATAGATGGGCCTATCTTCAGGTCACTTAGCAATCTCCTTGACACAGCCCCATTCGACATCGGCACAAATACGGTGATCAAAGCTGCTATATATCTCGCTTTCTATGGTTTTCTCAGACCTAGAGAGTTCACCGTGGTTTGCCAAGGAGATATTACGCTAAGCCTTAAAATATCACACCTCACTAAGATAGAGGATCACTATCTGCTTTCGATCCCTACCACTAAAACCAACCGATCACTACACCCTACTATAATTCCTCTCTTCCCTACTGATAATGCCTGGTGTCCGGTAAAAGTACTAGACCACCTACGGTCAACTCTGCACGGTCACCTACCGGACTCTCCGCTCTTAACACTACAAGGGCACCCGTTAACCACTGCAAAATTGATGGTACATATCAGAACTCTGTTATCTAAGCTCGGACACAACCCGGCTGCATTCTCCGGGCACTCCTCCCGTATAGGAGACGCCTCCGCAGCCTCTAGCACTAACACACCGGTCCACATCATCAAGAGACTGGGACGATGTAAATCCTCCATATATAACGCATATATTCCACAGCCGGAGAAAGAACTTCGACAAGCTTTCAGGAACTTGGTCTTGTAAAATGCAATAAAGTGTGTATTTCTCGAATTTATCTTTTGCCCTCTTTTATTTACAGGCCCACTCGCACGTTGGTTTCGGCACACCACAACCAACTTTGCTCACAGTTACTATCCATTACGTATTTAAATTCCGAGCACAAGTAAAAGGCCATTAGGCCTGAATTTGTGGGAGGAGTAAGTCCCCTACTTAAACTCCCAGCCCCTACTCACCTCTGCCGTTCAGCTGATTGTCCCCTCCCACCTACACCCTGTTATAACTACATTCTCCTTGGTGGGCCCTCTTTTATTTACAGGCCCACTCGTACGTTGGTTTCGGCACACCACAACCAACTTTGCTCACAGTTACTATCCATTACGTATTTAAATTCCGAGCACAAATATATATATATATATATATATGTATAAATATATATCATTTTTTTTACTGTTCCTCTTTTTTCCCCCCACTATTAGTTAATTTAATTTAAAGTTCTCTTATTAGTGTACTGCCAAATATATACATAATATTGATATTATGTTTGTATTTTGCAGTACACTGATTGGTCGTTTTTTGCACCCTTATGGATGCTATAATTCATTTCCCATTCATTTGTCAAGCCGGACAGATACATGGCCACATATTTTTTATTATCTGAAAAAACGGTTTGGCTGAACAAATTTTCTTGCCGTGCACAAGTCTAGTTGCTTTGTAAAATGAGGGAGTGTGGCTAAGGCACATGGTTATGCTACAGGAAGTTGCTTAACTTCCTGTAGCATAACATTTGTCTTTAAAAAAAAAAAAAAAAAAAAAACAAGACAAAGGCCTCACGTAGCCTGTACAGGGGCAAAGTGTAACAAGTGGCATGTGACAATAAAAAAAAAAATAGACATACATCCGCCAGCATATCAAAGAAGTACATACAAACTAAGGTTTTGTTTTGTTAAAACATGGTATAGTTCCAGATGAAACAGTCGAGTAGGCCTCAGGCTGCTGACTCTGTCAAAGCAAAGCTCCTACATCTCGAAGACATGTGATCTGCTCGATGTCTTTTGGAGTTTCACCTCATAATCAGCTGGTGATCCTGCGCTCTTTTTAACAGTGTAAATCGCATTCCACTGCAACTGTTAAGCTGTTTATAAACTCGACAGCTCAGAGCAGGCTTGAAGTGCGGTCATCTTGTGTGGGCCCTGGCTCCGCCCTTAACATTTGTATTTTATTAATTATAAAACAAAAAGGAAGGGATATAATAAAAAAAGTGGGGTGGGAAAGAATGCTAGATTCTCACACATCATGTAAAATAGTACAGTAATTAATCATAATACAAATAATACAATGAATACACCAATAGCTTTGAGCCCTCCAAGCTCAGTGAGGGAGATGCTCTAGTGGCCTCTGCCAATGTGGATTTATCATAGTCTCTCTGAAATTGTAGTAGCACATCCCTGGAGGCCTCCAAGGATGCTCACGCAGCCTTAGGTAAACAGAAGCATTGGTAATAATTGTCTGCTGTGCCTGTCTAGGGGACAGCAATATTGACAATAGTTGCCGAACATAGTGGCGTAACTCTTCAGATAACATTTTCTCAGGCACTCCCCTAATCCATACATAGCGGGCCTGGGCCCTGTCCTCCAGGATTACCATCCGCATGCACAATTCTCCAAAGATCTCCTGCAAGGTGCTAAAAGGAGGACTGTGCCACCTGTGTGACCCCCAGATCTTCCTCAATGGCTTGTATGCAGCCTGTCAGCATTGCGACTTCCTCCCTCACCACAGCCATGTCAGCTTGAAACATCACTTTAATGTCCTGTAAAAGGGCTTTAATATCAGCCGAGGGAGCATTAGCCTAGAGCCTCAAGGGCTGCTGTACCTGCAGGGTGACCAGGTCATCTTCCTCCAGCAAGTTTGTGAGAATATTTATGGGGTAATTATTATTAAAAATAATAGTTTAGAAAAATTATCAAAATTTTATAATTATTATTAATATAATAATAATAATATTAAAACATTACATTATGGCACTGTACCCCCTTTTTAATTTAAGCTAAGAGTTAACTCACTATCTCTATCTTAACTCTTTTAGACCCTGGAGTATGGTTATTAGTAGATTTATATTTCACACAATGAACTTACAACCTATTTATAAAAATATTAATTTATTGTGATAATTAAACATAATAACATATGTGACAATTGCTGAATATTTACAGTTGCAAGAAAAAGTATGTGAACCCTTTGGAATGATATGGATTTCTGCACAAATTGGTCATAAAATGTGATCTGATCATCATCTAAGTCACAACAATAGACAATCACAGTCTGCTTAAACTAATAACACACAAAGAATAAAATGCTGCCATGTTTTTATTGAACACACCATGTAAGCATTCACAGTGCAGGTGGAAAAGTATGTGAACCCCTAGACTAATGACATCTCCAAGAGCTAATTGGAGTGAGATGTCAGCCAACTGGAGTCCAATCAATGAGATGAGATTGGAGGTGTTGGTTACAGCTGCCCTGCCCTATAAAAAACACACACCAGTTCTGGGTTTGCTTTTCACAAGAAGCATTGCCTGATGTGAATGATTCCTCACACAAAAGAGCTCTCAGAATACCTACGATTAAGAATTGTTGACTTGCATTAAGCTGGAAAGGGTTGTAAAAGTATCTCCAAAAGCCTTGCTGTTCATCAGTCCACAGTAAGACAAATTGTCTATAAATGGAGAAAGTTCAGCACTGCTGCTACTCTCCCTAGGAGTGGCCGTCCTGTAAAGATGACTGCAAGAGCACAGTGCAGACTGCTCAATGAGGTGAAGAAGAATCCTAGAGTGTCAGCTAAAGACTTACAAAAACCACTGGCAAATGCTAACATCCCTGTTAGAGAATCTACAATACGTAAAACACTAAACAAGAATGGATTTCATGGGAGGATTCCACAGAGGAAGCCACTGCTGTCCAAACAAAACATTGCTGCACGTTTACAGTTTGCATAAGAGCACCTGGATGATCCACAGCAGTTCTGGCAAAATTTTCTGTGGACAGATGAAACCAAAGTTGAGTTGTTTTGAAGAAACACACAACACTATGTGTGGCGAAAAAGAGGCACAGCACACCAACATCAAAACCTCATCCCAACTGTGAAGTATGGTGGAGGGGGCATCATGGTTTGCTGCGTCAGGGCCTGGACGGATTGCTATCATCGAAGGAAAAATGAATTCCCAAGTTTATCAAGACATTTTGCAGGAGAACTTAAGGCCATCTGTCTACCAGCTGAAGCTCAACAGAAGATGGGTGTTGCAACAGGACAATGACCCAAAGCATAGCAGTAAATCAATAACAGAATGGCTTAAACAGAAGAAAATACACCTTCTGAAGTGGCCCAGTCAGAGTCCTGACCTCAACCTGATTGAGATGCTGTGGCATGACCTCAAGAAAGCGATTCACACCAGACATCCCAAGAATATTGCTGAACTGAAACAGTTCTGTAAAGAGGAATGGTCAAGAATTACTCATGACCGTTGTGCACGTCTGATCTGCAACTACAGGAAACGTTTGGTTGAAGTTATTGCTTCAGATTTGCGGGATTCGATTTAACAGGAAACTATTCTATTTTCCGGAAATTTTCCCTGCATATAGATTCACAGGATTCCATGCCCTAGTTAACTGGTCTATGTTCGGGGGAATTCCCCTGAACGTACACCTGCTTTCTAGCACATGCTTGCTACCATTTTTCCGTGAAATAAGACGTTTCCTGAAAATAAGCTCTAGTGCATTTTTTCGGGGGAAAAATGTATATAAGACCTGATCTTATTTTCGGGGAAAGACGGTAATCAAGATTAGAATTATATATTTTAAGTATGGTCTTTTCTACCCCCCTCCCCCTTTTCTTTCTATCACATTAGTTTGTAATATGCAGAGTAAAGACCAGAACATTTTTCTTATCAGCATTACAAGGTTTATGACTGATCTGTGAATAAAATAGACACAAGCTTTATCTGTTTTCACTGAATGAAAAGAGTTAAGGAAAAATAAATGTTTTTATATTCTGTCAGCAAACAAGATGGAGTCACAATTGCTAAACTGTGAATTGTAATATAAGATTGATTTTAGCCACAAAATGTCTGACTAGCTCCAGATGAAACAGTTAAGTAGGCCTCAGGCGGCACCATCTTGGATGGTGCAGGTTGCTGACTCTGTCAGAGCAAAACTCCTATATCTCGAAGACCGGGCCCGTGATCTGCTCGATGTCTTTTAGAGTTTCACCCCATAATCAGCTGATCGTCCTGTGCTCTTTGTAACAGTGTAAATCTCAGTCCACAGCAACTGTAAAGCTGTAAAGCTGTTTATAGACTCAGCAGCCCAGAGCAAGTTTGAAGTGTGGCCATGTTGTGTGGGCGCTGGCTACACACTAAACATTTGTCTTTTATTAATTATAAAACAAAAGGAAAGAGATGTAATACAAAAAAGTGGGTTGGAAAAGAACGCTAGGTCCTCACACTTCATAGTACAAATAGTACAGCCATTACAGATAATACAAATAATACAATGAATACAATGTACACCCAATAGCACAAAGTTAAACACAATAAGAGTAATTTCACAATATTGTAAAGTAGTTTGGATACATAATGAGTTCCTGCAGTGGTAACAGAACCCAAGCTCCAGTTGTCACACAAGGCCCAGGCTTTAAGAAAAACTGTGGTGGGGGAATATATAATATTACATTTTTGTTCATAATTTCTTTGTTTATTCAGAACTGTAATCACTGCCGACACCTTTGGGGGAGCAGTAGATTTCCGAGCTCTCGCTAAAGTTTGTTAAGCTGTTAATAAAATGTTAAAAAGTTATTTTTAAATGGAATTTGTGGGGAAAGTCTAATAATAAGTAGGTGAGAGGCATAAAGGGAATCTGATGAGCCTCCATCTCGTCAATAGTTTCATGAGTACTTTTCCAAAAGTGGAAAATAACATTACAACCCCACAAAACATGGTACTTTGTACATTTTATTCTGCCACAAACCCACTAACTTGGGAAGTAATAGTATTAAACAAACCTGTACCATATGCCCCCTATACAATTTTTTTCATTGTTATTTGAAATGGGCTTGGCATCTAATTAGACCCTTTTGTAACAGTAAGCATGCCGGTCCATTGTGCTAGAGATATGTTGCGTTGTATGAAATAAGGCAAACAAAAGAAAAGCATGTGTCTGACCCCAAATAAGGGAGAAGAAAATATGTTAATAAGAATCAATGATAATGGATCTATAAAATATCACAAAAGCAAAATTTAAAAAAATACTCACTCCACCATGGCAGTAGATGTCCTCAAAGTTTTCATTTCCTGCAGCAATGCACCTCAAATTATGAAAATACTCACAAAATAGCAGTACCATACTCAAAAGAATGTAATGGAATAAAAGAAATCTGGAGAATAAGTATCCTTGTAGTATATATTTTATTACAATATTACGAACAAGGCATGCCCATAATAAGTAGCAGTGATGAGATTTGCACCCAGCATCAAAAAAGAAATAGGAGAGGGAACAAAAAAAAATAAACCTAAATAAAACTGGGAACTGAACATGTTTCGCTTCTTCATTTTACCTGGAATTCTATACAAGACTGCAGATTACTCCCTCTAGAAGTTCGGGTAGAGTACGTGGCTCAAGTGGCCATGGTAGGGTCAAGTTCGCATATGAGTGTTTAATATGCACACAGTTCTTCACAATGTCTAACTCAGGTCTGAAATTTCTACCTATGAGTTGATCCTAAGAATGGTACAGGGATATCACATAGGAATCCATTATCTCCCATTTTAGAAGAGCATTCCATGACCTCTGCAGGTCTCCCTTTCCTAAAGAGAGCTCATGAACCAAGAAAAACAAAATCTAAAAACAAAAGGAGCTATTCAACTGGCCTTGGGACCCAGAGGATTTTCCAGCAATATCTTCCTGGTTCAGAAGAGCATGGGAAACCTGGTCATCAATTCAAAATGCCTAAATGCGTATGGGCACTACCAGCATTTCAAGATGGACAGTATCCATCTGCTACGGGACCTTCTACGAGAAGGTAACTGTCCATCTGGAGAGTCGGCAGTTCCTGCACTTTATATGTAAAGGTCATCCATAGTAACTCACATGTCTCCCTTTCGGGTTGAGTTCCGCATCTTGATGCTTCACCAAGCTCCACAAGCCAGTCATAACTCACATGAAAGTAAGTAGGACCCGCTGTTTAATCTACCTAACCAAGATTCTAATCTTATGTGTGACAGATGCCACACTACATTCTCAGACCCAATTCGTGGTTCGTCTGTTTGTGAAACTCAACAAATCCACATTAACCCCTGCTCAATACGTACAGTTCTTGGAATATGAGATAGATTCCTGCTCCTGCATTTTGATACTGCCTTTGGACAAGATAACAATAATCAAGAAAGAGATTCACAAACTCCTCTAGTTAGACACTCTTCCTCTTCAACTCCTCGCTGGGTCTCCTCTTTTCATCAACGCCGAGCCCTCTACATACAGAGCCATTCAGCGCCTGAAGACTCATTCCCTCAGATCATCCACTTCATACAATCAAAGGATTCCACCGATGGAAGAAATTCATACCGAACTATGATGGTGGCTGATGCATATATTGGCATGGAATAGGCGTGCTATATTCTGTCCTACCATGGACTTCGTCTTATAGTATGACGCCAGTCTGTTAGGATGGAGTGCTATTGTGAGATTGGATCAACCGGAGGCCCATGGTTGAAAGAGGAATCTTTGTTGCACATAAATTGCCAACAAATGATCCCAGCTCGTTGGTCATCTGCAGTTTCATCAGGAATATGTTGTACTGCTGCATACTCCTGCATATGGACAATTTCTGTGTAGTCAAATATATAAATTGCCTGGGCAGAGCCTACTGCTGCATACTCTCAAAATTAATGAAGGATATTTATCAATTTTGTTTCGACCACAATATTACATTTTAGGTGGAAAATCTTCTGGGAACATCAAATCTGTCTGCAGGCATTAAAGAGATGACACTGATTGGAAGTTGGACAGTATAATCTTCCAAGTGTTCACATCCCTTTACAGACCATTCCATCTGGACCTGTAAGCTTCTTGAACCAACCATCAGACTCCACAATTTTTCTTCTGGCTCCCAGACCAAGAATACCTGTCAGTGGATGTCTTCCTACAAGAATGGCCACTGACAGGTGCCTAGGCATTTCCTCTGTTTGCAATGTTGGCAGGATTTATCTGCCACCTACAGGTACACGCACTGCCATCACATTTATAACCCACTTTTGGAAGGGGCAGCCATTGATCCAACAGCTCCTGGAAATGTCATACAGGGACCCACTATTACTCTCATCATTCCTCTCCTGGACCATTTATGGGTTGTATGGAACCTTGGAGACGTACCACATGCAACTTGGGCTCTTCTCTGGGACTCTTGGGCCCCAGATACCCGTAAATGTTATCAATTCGCATGGAATTCCTGGTGTGGCTGGTGTGTGAAATTGGGTTTATTTTACAAGTTTGCACAAAGCTCAACAAGTCTGCTCAACTTTGCAGCTGGCTCCACCCCCCATCATCCAGTTATTATATAGTTCCATAAACTGTGGGATTTATATCATAGAGAGAAAACTTTTATCTTCTCTACTGTCTTTCCTTAGAGATTTTCCATTCCCAACAAATTCATTCCATCTGCTTAGATTAATTAGTTTGCTCATGTTATAATATTTAATAATATATGTAGCTGCCAGACCCTATCTGTTTGATTTCCTCATCATGTGAGACACTGCAATTCTATGATCCCAATTTCCTATGACCCCAAATATAGCCCATGAACAGTTTATGAACCTTTCTTTATCTTACCAAGGGTATTAGCAAGATAAATATTCTGAATCCAAATGACCATTTGGTTAGAACGTATGGTTTTATTAATTTTCTTTTTCCTATACAGGAGATTCCAATGTTTTTCAATTTTTTTCAGCAGGTTATCATTTGTTTCTTTAAATAAAATGTCAAAAAGGATTGTCATCATATCTCTTATATTTAGGAAAATATAAATGCCAGCGTATGTGAAGTGTTCTGGAGGCCGAGCAAAGAGATATTCCCAGTCGATCAATCAGCTCACAGTTTAAATTAATGGGTAGAATTAATTATTTCCTACCATCTATTCGACCTCCAGTTCCATGTGTTACTTTTGCGATCATACTGAATTACATAAATTCTGATTCATATGGTCTAGTTGCATTTACTATCATCCTAACTCCTTTCAGTATTTTTACACCATTGAGAATGGAAAAATAATAAAAATAAAAATAAATAAATTCATTGTATTGATTATTTCCTTATAATCTAAATATCAGATTACTGTGATCTCCACAAGTCGTATAATAATCATCCATATTAAAACTATAACATTTTTTTTAGCTAACAGTGAATCAGTTGATAGATATTTAGTAGAATTTATCAAATTCCTTAATTAACTCTAAACTTGCTTGTGGTTTAACAAATTCAATCATGTGTGATATATATTATTCTCTATATACTATTTACTTGTGCATCTTAATAATATGCTTTGCCCTACATTCCAATATATATATTAAATTTTTGTTTTATTTGTGAAAATTCCTATTTTCTATCTTTCCTTTTCTATTCAATCTCCAGTTCCATTTATTCCCTATAATTTTTGATATCACAGAGAATCACATAAAATCTGATTTAAATAAACCACCTGTGCTTGCTATTGTCCTAAGTCATTTAAGTATTTTTACACACATGAAAACAAATTATAATTAAAAAAACTATAAAAATATAAACTTTTATTTTCCCTTTTTCTCAATTCCTTTCCCCCTCTTTCATCCCCTCTCTTCTTTCCTTATCCATCCCTTCTTCTTTTAATCTACATTACTCTTTAAATTAATTTTTTTTATGTCTTCCATCATTAATAATAGTTCATTTCCCTTCTTGGTGAATTATAATTGTTGTGGGGAAACACCATTTATAAGGTATTGCCATTTTTCTTAAGTTCATAGTTATGTCCATGATTTTCTTCCTTTGCTGCCTTGTTGCTAGCGAAATATCTGTGAAGACCTGAATGCCATCGAACTTTTTGTTCTTCAGGATATTGTTTCTTATTTTTTGTAGGAAGAGATCTTTAATTGAACAATTCAAGAATCTCACAATTACATCCCTTGGTGAGGTATCATGTATGTATATTGTCTATGCCATCTTTCAAATGACAAGTCACCAATTTTCTGTGGATCTATGACTTGAGTAAAAAAAATAAAATTAAGTTAAAATAAAAAGCAGAAAGAACAGAAGGATTTTCTTATGTTGTGAGAGTCAAATACACCATATTTGGCTTATATGCCCATTAATATGTTTTTACCATTGTGTATACATTTTACATTTGTGAAATTATATAGTTGATCATCCCTAAAGATTATTTGGGCATTAGTTACCATATTCCAAACTTTTATTATTATTTTTTCAACCCCATCTCATTTTATGAAAATTACGTTTTCAAATATTTATTTGTAAATAGTGCATACGATTTTGTGGATATTCACATATGAATATACATCAAAATTATTTTAAATTGTGAAAATTAGATAGTGAGATTATTTCTTTAAAAAAACTATATTGTGTTCAAAAATAGATTTAACATAGGACCCTACAACTACTAACCATCAGAAATGTCAGAACCCCACTGTGCAATTTATAGAAGCTGGTATACAGATATCACAAAGCCATGTTCCATACTTAAGTTCAGGCCTGCCAAAGAAATTAAGAAAACAAAATATAAACTATCTAAACACAATCCGCCATTAAGTAGTATTTTTAACCAAAAATTATATAAAATAAATCTTTAGTAATTGAGAAGTTCGGGGGAGTTTATCTTTTATTAATATCATTTCTTTCATCTTTTTTCTTCATTTTCTTTATGACCCCCCCTTCTTATTTCCATGCTTCCTCTTTCACCTTTTCCCTTTCCCTTATTGTTTCTTTTATTCAAATCTTTACTTATCCCCTTGGAATGACTCGATTGACACACATAATTAATTCCCATATTACATTATTGTGTTAGTTTCAATCTTTCTTTTTATATATATATCGCTAAGACAACTGCAATTTTTAGACCTGGTAGCTCTGTTTAGAATGGAAATAAACTCTACAAAAAGATGGTTTGCATCTTTCTCAAAAGGGAACAAATGTTCTCAGTGTGCAGTTCAGAGGTTTTTCCTATAATGTATTTAAAATAGGGGGGCCAAAAGGGTGATAAAACATCAATCAAATTGCCCTCCAAAGCAAGGAGAAAGGGCCTGAAGCAAGTGTATTATAAGCTTATAAACTACAGATGCTTGCAGTTTAGGGAATAAGATCCATGAACTTGTGACAATAATGGCAACTGTTAATGTAGATTTAGTCGCTGTTACTGAGACATGGTATAATGAGAACAATGACTGGGACATGGAAATACTAGGGTACACTTTATCTAGAAAAGACAGGGAAGGCAAAAAAGCGGGAGAGGTGGCCCTGTATGTGAATGATAGCATAAAATCTAGCCTAATAAAAGTTAGTGAGGCGAGCATAGAGTCTGTTTGGGTTACGTTAGAATTTGGTAATCACACAGTAACTCGTGTAGGTGTGAGTTATAGGCCCCCAGGACAAATAGAAGAGTTAGATAATCTTCTAGTTGAGGAAATAGCTAAAATGACAATGAAGTGGGAAGCTATCATCATGGGTGACTTTAATCTTCCTGATGTGACCTGGAAAACCAAAATACTGAATGTGCCAGGAGCACATATATTCTAAATTTCCTACTAGGATTCTCTCTTAAAGAAGTCGTTGAGGAGCCAACTCATAAAGAGGCCATACTAGATTTAGTGTTAACAAATAGAGATTTGGTATCAGATATTTCTGTAGGTGAAAGTTTAGGATCCAGTGATCATCAGTCAGTGTGGTTTAATATAAGAACAGTGACTGAGTCACACCACACAAAAAAAGTTTAAGACTTTAGAAAAACATACTTTTCTAAAATTAGAATATGTGTAAAGGAGTCATAATCAGACTGGAGCAGATTAAACGGAGTCCAAGAGAAATGGGACTATTTAAAAGTTGCACTGCTGATGGCCACAGAAAATTGCATTAGGCTTTTCAGTAAAAGCAAAAAATTTAAGAAACCACTGTGGTACACCACAGAAATGGCCAAAATAGTTAAAAACAAAAACATAGTATTTAGTAATTATATATATATATAAAAAAAAGAGTGAGGAAGATAGACAGATCTATAGGATTAGGCAGAAAGAGGCTAAGCAATTTATAAGAGCTTCCAAATAACACACAGAAGAGAAAATAGAACAGTCAGTAAAAAAAGGGGACAAAACATTTTTAGATACATAAATGAGAAAAGGAAAGTAAAACAAGGATTAGATAGATTCAAAACAAAAGAAGTAAGGTATGTAGAAGAGGATAAAGGTCTAGCTGACTGCCTCAATGAATATTTTTGTTCAGTATTTACAGATGAAAATGAAGGAAATGGACCTCACTTAGGAAAAAGAACAAATGAGTAATTTGTTAGATGTGAGTTTACAGAGGAAGAGGTTCTATTTCAACTGTCAAAAGTAAAGACAAATAAGTGATGGAATACACATAAAGTTATTAAAAGAGCTTAGTGGTATACTAGATAAACCATTAACATATTTATTTAACCAATCTTTTTTAACAGGAGTAGTTCCAGAAGATTGGAAGTTAGCAAATGTTGTGCCCATTCACAAGAAAGGTAGAAGGGAGGAGTCGGGCAACTATAGGCCATTAAGCCTTACTACAGTAGTGCAGAAAGTAAAGAAACCATGTTAAAGGATAGGATTGTTGAACATCTAAAATCACATGGATTTTAACATCAGAGACAACATGGGTTTACTTCAGGGAGATCATGCCAAACTAATCTTATTGATTTTGTTGATTGGGTAACAAAAATAATAGATCAGGGTGGTGCAGTAGACATAGCTTACCTAGCTTATCATTAAACTGCAAACTTTAAGTTTGGATTCCAATATTGTTGAATGGGTAAGGCAGTGGCTAAGTGACAGGCAACAGAGGGTCGTAGTCAATGGAGTATATTCGAAGCATGGTCTTGTCACCAGTGGGGTAACTCAGGCATCTGTACTTGGACCCATTCTCTTTAATATTTTTATTAGTGATATTGCAGAAGGTCTTGGTGGTGAGATATGTATTTTTGCTGACGATACTAAGATATGAAACAGGGTTGATGTCCCAGGAGGGATAAGCCAAATGGCAAATGATTCAGGTAAGCTAGAAAAATGGTCAGAGTTGTGGTAGCTGATATTTAATGTGGATGAGTGCAAGATAATGCATCTTGGACATAAAAACCCAAGGGCAGAGTACAGAATATTTGATACAGTCCTAACCTCAACATCTGAGGAAAACGATTTAGGGGTAATTATTTCCGATGACTTAAAGATAGGCAAACAATGTAATAGAGCAGCAGGAAATGCTAGCAGAATGCTTGGTTGCATAGGAAGAGGTATTAGCAGTAGAAAAATGGGAAGTGCTCATGCCATTGTACAGAACACTGGTGAGACCTCACTTGGAGTATTGTACGCAGTACTGGAGACCGTATCTCCAGAAGGATATTGATACTTTAGAGAGAGTTCAGAGAAGGGCTACTAAACTGGTTCATGGATTGCAGGATAAATCTTACAAGGAAAGATTAAAGGATCTTAACATGTATAGATTGGAGGAAAGGTGAGACGGGGGGATATGATAGAAGCATTTAAATACATAAAGGGAATCAACACAGTAAAGGAGGAGACTGTATTTAAAAGAAGAAAACTACCACGACAAGAGGACATAGTCTTAAATTAGAGGAGCAAATGTTTAAAAACAATATCAGGAAGTATAACTTTACTGAGAGGGTAGTGGATACATGGAACAGTCTTCTACCTGAAGTGGTAGAGGTTAACACAATGAAGGGATAGGCATAAGGCTATCCTAGCTATAAGGCTATACTAGATTGGGATAGGCATAAGGCCATCCTAGCTATAAGATAAGGCCAGTGACTAATTAAAGTATTTAGAAAATTGGGCAGACTAGATGGGCCAAATGGTTCTTATCTGCCGTCACATTCTATGATTCTATGTTTCTATATGTCAATTTCTCAGCTAGCACCTCCAAATGTCCTTCCTTCAACCAAGACAGTGTTTTTTGGGCCAAGTCAAAGACCGGTATTTTTATGAAAGCATGTATGAATTTTTCCCTGATTTTGAATGAATAAAATCTAATCATTTTCCCCTTGGCATAGCCTCTGGGAATTTGTATTTTGTAGTCTATGTATTCATTTAAACAAGGTTTCATTATTATTATTCAGTAAAATACTCCTCTAAATCTTACAGTAGAATGTTCTCAGTAACCCCTAATAGGTTTTATCCTATAGCCATAGATGACTCCATTAAGATTTGAGAGATATCTGATGTTGATGTAATTGGTGAGTAAATAGAAGCCATTTTTTTACATTTATTTCCTTTTTTGCACTGTTAGTAGTGAATTGAACAGTGAAATTTCAGAGGCATGATCTCCACCCCAAAACTGATTCATTAAGCTAAAGTTGTTTTGGTGCCTAATAGTGTCCCTTTAATATTTATATGTCAATTACTTGTTGTCAAATATCCCCTTTTTGTACTTGCAAAACAATGCAGAATATGTTGGCTCTATATAATACTACTATATACTACTAATAATAATGATTCATTTTACTAAATTAAAAAAGGTACTAGATATAATGTATCCTGACATTCTTTTTATTGTATCATAATTGTCTGATATTTAAATGTGAAGAGTCAAAGACAAGGAAGATGAGGAAATGGGTGTGCTGAATCAGGGGAATGGTGAGTGATATCTTGAAATTTTACATTGATTACATCATGTATCATGAAATAGATGACACATTCAAAGAATGTGGATATGATTTAAGTGAGTCACAATAGGTTAACATTGATAAAGGTTATATTTTATTGTATAGCCACACGTCTTTTTCTTTTTGTGATAGTATTGTATGAGGTCTTACGTTCAACATGGAGTGTCTATTGCCTGTAAATTCAGCTATTTTTTTTTTACTGTATGAATATTATTTCATTTTCAGATTCTTCTATTTTCTTTATTTGAATATGTTTTTTGCAGAATTCCTCCTGCACATCTTCCTTAGTACATTGTTGAATTCTTTGTTCCTCAGTGTATATATGATAGGGTTTAAAGTTGGTGTTATTACAGCATAAAAAACGGGGATAAGCTTGTCTTCCTGTGACTCTTCATTGGTAGTTGGTTTTAAATATGCAGAGAAAGATGTTCCATAGAACAAAGTTACAACAATTAGATGAGATGCACAAGTGGAAAATGCTTTCCTCTGCCCTTCTCTGGATTTAATTTTTTGTATTGTTGAAATGATATGTACGTAAGAAATTAATGTAGTTAGCAATGATCCGAATCCATAAATTCCTCCAACTATAAATAGAACAATTTTATTATTGTATGTGCTACTGCAGGACACTTTAAACAAGGGTGGGATGTCACAAAAAAACTGATTAATTTTATTTGATGAACAGAAATGCAGGTGAAAAGTAAGAACAGTGTGGACCATTGAATTGAGAAATCCACTGACCCATGAGCTACAAACTAATGATAAGCAGGAAGTGATATCCATCACAACAATATATTGAAGTGGATTGCAGATAGCAACATAACGATCATATGCCATGACTGCAAGCAAAGTGCACTCTATGCTGCCCAGCGCTATGAAAAGAAACATTTGGGCAGCACAGGCCGTGAAAGAAATAGAATTGCTTTTCAGTAGGACATTAACAAGCATTTTTGGAATGGTGACCGATATATAGAAAATCTCCAGGAAAGAGAGGTTGCTGAGGAAAAAATACATGGGAGTGTAAAGTTGAGAATTGATGGCAGTCGTAATAATGATGATCATATTTCCAATCAGTGTGGACACATAAAACACCAGAAACAAGACAAAAATTGTCATCTTTATAGAGGGCACATCTGGAAATCCCAACAGGATAAATTCCTTTACCACACTCTGATTCTTCATCTTTGACTGTAACACATTTTCTGTGAATAAATAATCATTTTAATAACACCTATAAACTGGAGTGCATTATACTTTAGAGGTGAAGGACAAACTGCCACACCAATGTGATTTTAAATATTCAGTGATTGCGTGCAAAATTATAGACAACATATATATACTTTTTTTTTCTGCCCAAAGACCAAACCAATCTAATTTAGCAACCCATACAGCGGGAAACACTCTTGATCTCACCATCAACAATCTATGTACATCTATCTGACCACCATATGCTAACTTTTGACATCGGCATACCCAAGACCCAATTGACACCACCATCTTAACATCAATCTCACAGAAACCTCCAATGTCTTGACCTAGATAATTTCTCCACTAATCTCCAAATCCTCTTTTTACCAATCTCAAACCTCACCTGTCCTAGCTCTGCTACCTCCTTCTACAATTCCACCCTCTCCTCTCAACTAGACATCATGGCACCTCCTACATTTAAATGCAGTTAGCACCCACAACAACAAACTTGGCACACCAAGCTGACTCAATACCACCAAAAAGGATCCAGAACTGCTGAACGCTTTTGGAGAAAGTCTCACTGTGCATCTGACTTTCTCCACTATAAATTTATGCTGCACTCATACAGCTTGGCTCTTTCCTCTGCAAAAGTAAATTACTTCAAGACCCTCATAACCACACTCTCCCGCAAACCCAAACGACCATTTCACACATTTAACTCTCTTCTTCACCCTATTGTTCCTCCTCCACCTACTAACTTGACCGCCTCAGACTTTGCAACTCACTTCACTGACAAAATCTCTACAATTAGGAAAGAGATCTCTCATCTTTCTTTTTCACCTTACAATACTTCCTCTAACCTCATTCCCTCTGCTGTTCTATGTACATTCTCACCCGCTACAGTGGAGGTTTCTGCGCTGCTCCAGGCCTCCCACCCCACCACCTGCTCCCTAGATCAAATTCCCTCGCACTTCATCCGTACTCTGTCTTCTTCTCGTTCTCTACCTCTCACTAAAATTTTCAATCTCACTCTCTCCTCTGGTGTATTTCCATCGCCCTTCAAACATGCAAATGTAACCCCAATTCTTATGACGCCCAACCTTGACCCTAACTCTTTGTCCAACTACCGTCTTGCTACTGCCTTTTCCATCCAAGATCCTTGAAAGAGTTGTCTATGCAAGATTGACAGACTTTCTCGAGTCCAACTCTCTGCTAGACACGCTTTAGTCTGGATTCCGCTCTTGTCACTCTGTTTAAACAGCTGTGACCAAAGTATCCAATGATCTACTCGCTGCAAAATCTAGCGGTCACTACTAGTGATGTACCGAACTGTCCGCCGGCGAACAGTTCCCGGCGAACTGAGTGTGTTCACGTTCGCCGCCGCGGGCGAACACACGGGCGGTTCGATCCGCCCCCTATTCGTCATCATTGGGCAAACTTTGACCCTGTGCCTCTCGGTCAGCAGACACATTCCAGCCAATCAGCAGCACTCCCTCCCTTCCACACCCTCCAACCTCCCTCCCAGCATCCATTTTCGATTCATTCTGAAGCTGCATGCTTAGTGAGAGGAGGGAAAGTTTAGCTGCTGCTGATTAGATAGGGAAATTGATAGCTAGGCTAGGGTATTCAGTGTCCACTACAATCCTGAAGGACTCATCTGATCTCTGCTGTAGGGCTATAACATCAGGCTGCTTTTTTTTTTTTTTCCTGTGTAATGTAATTGCAGGTGCCTGCCTGCCAGCTTCTGTGTGAGGTTCACATTGGATACTGTGCCTACTTGCCCAGTGCCACCACTCATATCTGTTTTAACAATAGCTTAAGCTTTAGATTTTAAAGAAATAATTTTTTTTCACTGTAATAGAAGAGCAGTTGCCTGCCTGCCAGCTTCTGTGTCAGGTTGGATGCCTTGCCCATTTGCACAGTCAGTGCCACCACTCATATCTGTTTTAACAATAGCTTAAGCTTTAGATTTTAAAGAATTTTTTTTTTCACTGTAATAGAAGAGCAGTTGCCTGCCTGCCAGCTTCTGTGTCAGGTTGGATGCCTTGCCCATTTGCACAGTCAGTGCCACCACTCATATCTGTTTTAACAATAGCTTAAGCTTTAGATTTTAAAGAAATCATTTTTTTTCACTGTAATAGAAGATCAGTTAGTTGTCTGCAAGCGTCTGGGTGTCAGGCCTACTTCAGCATGTGCTCTGCAGACCTGTGCCAGCGTGCTTTGACAGTTGCCAATCATATCTGGTGTCTCTTTAGCGTGCTTTTACAAAGAAAAAAGGTTTCCAGTGTAAGCTAATAGCAGCCAGTCAGTGTCCTTCAAGCGGCTCTGTCAGGCCTTCCTTCAGCGTGTGCCCTGCACAACCCTGCCAGCGTACTTTGACAATTGCCACTCATATCTGGTGTCTCTATAGCGTGCTTTTACAAAGAAAAAAGGTTTCCAGTGTAAGCTAATAGCAGACAGTCAGTGTCCTTCAAGCGGCTCTGTCAGGCCTTCCTTCAGCGTGTGCCCTGCACAACCCTGCCAGCGTACTTTGACAGTTGCCACTCATATCTGGTGTCTCTATAGCGTGCTTTTACAACCAAAATGTTGTTTCCACTGTAATAGAAGAGCAGTTGCCTGCCTGCCGGCTTCTGTGTGAGGTTCACAGTGGATACTGTGCCCTCTTGCCCAGTGCCACCACTCATATCTGTTTTTACAATAGCTTAAGCTTTAGATTTAAAAGAAATAATTTTTTTTCACTGTAATAGAAGAGCAGTTAGTTGTCTGCAAGCGTCTGGGTGTCAGGCCTACTTCAGCGTGTGCTCTGTAGACCTGTTCCAGCGTGCTTTGACAGTTGCCAATCATATTTGGTGTCTCTTTAGCGTGCTTTTACAAAGAAAAAAGGTTTCTAGTGTAAGCTAATAGCAGCCAGTCAGTGTCCTTCAAGCGGCTCTGTCAGTCCTTCCTTCAGCGTGTGCTCTCCAGAACTGTTCCAGTGCACATTGCCAATCATATCTGGTGTCTCTATAGCGTGCTTTTAAAACCAAAAATTTTTTTTCACTGTTATAGATTGAATAGCAGTTACTTGTCTTCAAGCGGGTGTGTCAGGCCTACAGTGTGTGCTCTGCAGAACTGTTCCAGTGCACATTGCCAATCATATCTGGTGTCTCTATAGCGTGCTTTTAAAACCAAAATTTGTTTTTCACTGTTATAGATTGAATAGCAGTTACTTGTCTTCAAGCGGGTGTCTCAGGCCTACAGTGTGTGCTCTGCAGAACTGTTCCAGTGCACATTGCCAATCATATCTGGTGTCTCTATAGCGTGCTTTTAAAACCAAAATTAGTTTTTCACTGTTATAGATTGAATAGCAGTTACTTGTCTTCAAGCGGGTGTCTCAGGCCTACAGTGTGTGCTCTGCAGAACTGTTCCAGTGCACATTGCCAATCATATCTGGTGTCTCTATAGCGTGCTTTTAAAACCAAAATTAGTTTTTCACTGTTATAGATTGAATAGCAGTTACTTGTCTTCAAGCGGGTGTCTCAGGCCTACAGTGTGTGCTCTGCAGAACTGTTCCAGTGCACATTGCCAATCATATCTGGTGTCTCTATAGCGTGCTTTTAAAACCAAAATTTGTTTTTCACTGTTATAGATTGAATAGCAGTTACTTGTCTTCAAGCGGGTGTCTCAGGCCTACAGTGTGTGCTCTGCAGAACTCTTACAGTTCACATTGCCAATCATATCTGGTCTCACAGTAGCTTGCACTTATAGTACCACTAATCCCCCAAAAAATGACAGGCAGAGGCAGGCCACCCCGCAGGGGCCGTCGTGGTCATGGTCCTGTGATTCCCTTTTGCCCTAGAATAATGCCCAGTTTTCAGAAGCCACGTACCCTGAACTTGAAAAGTTCTGAGGACATAGTTGACTGGCTAACACAGGACACCCAATCTTGTACAGCCTCCGCTCGGAACCTTGACGCACCATCCTCCTCCAGCTTAGCTTCAGGCACCTCTCAAGATACCACTCACCCGCCTGCCGCCACCACCAAAACTAGCACCACAGCCGCTTTACTTGGTATGTCAGAGGAGTTATTCACACACCCGTTTGAAGAAATGAGTGATGCGCAACCATTATTGCTAGAGGATGTAGATAACAGGGATATGTCTCAGGCAGGCAGCATTAAACACATGGAGGTACTGTGTGATGATGATGATGTTGTACCCGCTGCTGCTTCCTTTTCTGAGTTGTCAGATACAAGCGAAGCGGTTGATGATCACGATGCGTCCATGGATGTCACGTGGGTGCCCGCTCGGCAAGAAGAACAGGGCGAAAGTTCAGATGGGGAGAAAGAGAGGAGGAGGAGACGAGTTGGAAGCAGGGGGGGGTCGTCGCAAGGAGCTAGTGGCACAGTCAGACAGCATGCATCGGCACCCGGGGTCAGCCCGACAGCACGCCAATCAACACATGCTGTGTCCACCACCAGAATGCCGTCATTGCAGAGCTCAGCAGTGTGGCATTTTTTTTGTGTGTCTGCCTCGGACAACAGCGATGCCATTTGCAACCTGTGCCAAAGGAAACTGAGTCGTGGGAGGTCCAACACCCACCTAGGTACAACTGCTTTGCGTAGGCACATGATCTCACATCACAAACGCCTATGGGATCAACACATGAGTACAAGCAGCACGCCTACTCTAAGCCGCCATCCTCCTCCTGGTCTAGCATCTTCAGCCACGTCAACCACTGCTGTCCTTCTTGCCCCCTCTCAACCATCCGCCACTCCGTCTCCCGCCTTGAGCAGTTCCCGCTCATCTGCCCACAGTCATGTGTCTGTCAAGGACATGTTTGAGCGTAAGAAGCCAATGTCACCAAGTCACCCCCTTGCCCAGCGTCTGACAGCTGGCTTGTCCGAACTATTAGCCCGCCAGCTTTTACCATACAATCTGGTTGAGTCTGAGGCGTTCAAAAAATGTGTAGCTATTGGGACACCGCAGTGGAAGGTACCCGGCCGGAATTTCTTTTCACAAAAGGCAATCCCCAACTTGTACTCGATTGTGCAAAAGGAAGTCATGGCATGTCTGGCACACAGTGTTGGGGCAAGGGTCCATCTGACCACTGATACCTGGTCTGCAAAGCATGGTCAGGGCAGGTATATCACCTACACTGCGCATTGGGTAAACCTGCTGACGGCTGACAAGGAATGCGTGGCATTGCAGAGGAGTTGGTGACACCGCCACGAATTGCAGGCAGTCCTGCTGCCACCTCCTCTACTCCTCCTACTCCATCCTCTTCCATAACCTCCTCGGCTGAGTCCTCTTGTGCTGCTGCGTCTTGCTCCACATCAACGGCACCCTCCCAGCTCCCCAGGTACTATTCCACATCCCGGATACGGCAGTGTCACACCGTCTTGGGTTTGACTTGCTTGAAAGCAGAGAGTCACACCGGACAAGCACTCCTGTCTGCCCTGAACGCACAGGTGGAAAAGTGGCTGACTCCGCAGCAACTGGATATCGGCAAAGTGGTGTGTGACAACGGAAAGAATTTGATAGCGGCATTGAAGTTGGGCAAGTTGACACATGTGCCGTGCATGGCACATGTGTGTAATTTGATCGTACAACGCTTTGTGCATAAGTACACAGGCTTACAGGACGTCCTGAAGCAGGCCAGGAAGGTGTGTGGCCATTTCAGGTGTTCCTACACGGCCATGGCTCACTTTGCCGATATCCAGCGGCGAAACAATATGCCAGTGAGGCGCTTGATTTGCGACAGCCCTACACGTTGGAATTCCACACTCCTAATGTTCGACCGCCTGCTCCAACAAGAAAAAGCTGTTAATGAATATTTGTATGACCGGGGTGCTAGGACAGCCTCTGGGGAGCTGGGCATTTTTTTTGCCACGTTACTGGACGCTCATGCGCAATGCCTGTAGGCTCATGCGTCCTTTTGAGGAGGTGACAAACCTAGTCAGTCGCAACGAAGGCACCATCAGCGACATCATACCATTTGTTTTCTTCCTGGAGCGTGCCCTGCGAAGAGTGATGGATCAGGCTGTAGATGAGCGTGAAGAGGAAGAGTTGTGGTCACCATCACCACCAGAAACAGCCTTATCAGCATCGCTTGCTGGACCTGCGGCAACGCTGGAAGAGGATTGTGAGGAGGAGGAGTCAGAGGAGGAATGTAGCTTTGAGGAGGAGGAGGAGCAAGACCAAACACAACAGGCATCCCAGGGTGCTCGTTGTCACCTATCTGGTACCCGTGGTGTTGTACGTGGCTGGGGGGAAGAACATACCTTCAATGACATCAGTGAGGAGGAGGAACGGGAAATGAGTAGCTCGGCATCCAACCTTGTGCAAATGGGGTCTTTCATGCTGTCCTGCCTGTTGAGGGACCCTCGTATAAAAAGGCTGAAGGAGAACGACCTGTACTGGGTGTCCACGCTACTAGACCCCCGGTATAAGCAGAAAGTGGCGGAAATGTTACCGAATTACAACAAGTCGGAAAGGATGCAGCATTTGCAAAATAAATTAAAAAGTATGCTTTACACAGCGTATAAGGGTGATGTCACAGCACAACGGGAATCTAACAGGGGGAGAGGTGGAAGTCATCCTCCTCCTCCTCCCACGACCACGCCGGCAAGGACAGGATGCTTTAAAGACGTGTTGTTGATGGAGGACATGCGGACCTTTTTAAGTCCTATGCATCGCCACAGCCCTTCGGGATCCACCCTCAGAGAGCGACTCGACCGACAGGTAGCAGACTACCTCGCCTTAACTGCAGATATCGACACTCTGAGGAGCGATGAACCCCTTGACTACTGGGTGTGCAGGCTTGACCTGTGGCCTGAGCTATCCCAATTTGCGATAGAACTTCTGGCCTGCCCCGCTTCAAGTGTCCTGTCAGAAAGGACCTTCAGTGCAGCAGGAGGTATTGTCACTGAGAAGAGAAGTCGCCTATGTCAAAAAAGTCTAGATTACCTCACCTTTATTAAGATGAATGAGGGATGGATCCCGAAGGGACTGACACTGGGCGATACATTCGATTAAAAGAGGCCTGATGAGATGAGCTGCCTTGGGCTAAAAATGGTCCACACGCTGCTGTATTTTAGCTCTGAATGACGTTTGACTTGCGTGACTTATCCGCCACCAACTAGGGTTCAAGCCGCCATGTTTTAGGGCACTTTCTGCCTGTGAAACAAACATCAATTTTTCTGGCCGCTGCTACAGCAGCGGCTGCAACAATACCAAATTTTTCAGGCATGTGTTCATGCCTAATTTTTAGGCCCACTGGTGCAGCACTGTGGCTTCAAAAACCAAACCAAAAAAAAAATCCTCCAAGATGGCACCAATATACCAGTGGTCTAAGCATCTTCCCACCTTGGCCTAAAAAGGGGAGGTGATTCAACAATTAAAAATCTCTGCCATTTACACGTCCACTGATAGGAGACGCGGAAGGTATTAAACTGATATGAACAATACTAAACTCACCACTCCTATCTGGTGGCACATTAGCTTGCCCGCGCAGTGCCACAAATTTCAAGTAAGAGGACCGACCAAGCATCTTCTTCCATCTCCCTGTTACATAAATCAATGCCATATCCATAGAACTTGTAGAGAATATCCAGGATAGTTTTACAGGGCCAAATCATGTCGCCTGTTGAAAGAGGTGACCTTGCTCGGGTCCCAGGTGTGCGGTTCCTAAAATGGCTGCCATATACACGTCCACTGATAGGAGACGCGGAAGGTATTAAACTGATATGAACATTTACTAAACTCACCACTCCGAGTGCTGTTATTTATTTAATTTTTTTGTGGTGAGGCTTTACAGGACAGAGTGCTTCTCCACGGGACATGTTAACTCACGGGCAGCTGGCTCATCAAGGAACCAGAGCAGCTTGAACGAGGTGACCTTGCTCGGGTCCCAGGTGTGCGGTTCCTAAAATGGCTGCCATATACACGTCCACTGATAAGAGACGCGGAAGGTGTTAAACTGATATGAACAATACTCCACTCCTATCTGTAGGTCCGTCCCATTGTGATTTATGCCCCCCACCCACCGCGCAGGGATGGGGGCCGGGGGGGAGGAAAGTAGCCCCCCCCCATTGTGATTTATGGCCCCCACCCACCGCGCAGTGGTTGGGGAGGACAGTAGCTCCCCCCAGTGTGTATCATGGGCTTTGAGGACAGGTGTCAATCCATACCTGCCAAGTGACCCTATGTAGGGGGAACAGTCCCTATTCTGCTCTGTGTCAGTGTGTATCATGGTCTCTGTGGACGGGGAACAGTCTCTATTCTGCTCTGTGTCAGTGTGTATCATGGTCTCTGTGGACGGTGAACAGTCTCTATTCTGCTCTGTGTCAGTGTGTATCAGGGGCTTTGAGGACAGGTGTCAATCCATACCTGCCAAGTGACCCTATGTAGGGGTAACAGTCCCTATTCTGCTCTGTGTCAGTGTGTATCATGGTCTCTGTGGACGGGGAACAGTCTCTATTCTGCTCTGTGTCAGTGTGTTTCATGGTCTCTGTGGACGGGGAACAGTCTCTATTCTGCTCTGTGTCAGTGTGTATCATGGACTCTGTGGACAGGGAACAGTCTCTATTCTGCTCTGTGTCAGTGTGTATCAGGGGCTTTGAGGACAGGTGTCAATCCATACCTGCCAAGTGACCCTATGTAGGGAGAACAGTCCCTATTCTGCTCTGTGTCAGTGTGTATCATGGTCTCTGTGGACGGGGAACAGTCTCTATTCTGCTCTGTGTCAGTGTGTATCATGGTCTCTGTGGACGGTGAACAGTCTCTATTCTGCTCTGTGTCAGTGTGTATCATGGTCTCTGTGGACAGGGAACAGTCTCTATTCTGCTCTGTGTCAGTGTGTATCAGGGGCTTTGAGGACAGGTGTCAATCCATACCTGCCAAGTGACCCTATGTAGGGGGGACAGTCTCTATTCTGCTCTGTGTCAGTGTGTATCAGGGTCTCTGTGGACGGGAAACAGTCTCTATTCTGCTCTGTGTCAGTGTGTATCATGGTCTCTGAGGACAGGTGTCAATCCATATCTGCCAAGTGACCCTATGTAGGGGGAACAGTCTCTATTCTGCTCTGTGTCAGTGTGTATCAGGGGTTTTGAGGACAGGTGTCAATCCATATCTGCCAAGTGACCCTATGTAGGGGGAACAGTCTCTATTCCGCTCTGTGTCAGTGTGTATCAGGGATTTGACTATCTTTATTCAGATTCAAAAATTACAATTCCAGGAAAAATTTAACAAACATTTACAAGAACATGTTATGCACATCATAGAAACAATGTGAACCTCTTTAAAGCCACAAACTTAAGACAAAAAGTATGTACACACAATGTGTAAGGGTTTGAAAGAATATTCTGAATCCTTACATGTTTACTTTATCGTTTGTTTGATTTTTGTGAACCATATATAAACTACAAGCAGCGTGAAAACTATAAAAGCTCAAGTGGCCATGCTGATCAAATTAAATAGTATGCTTTACACAGCGTATAAGGGTGATGTCACAGCACAACGGGAATCTAACAGGGGAAGAGGTGAAAGCCATCCTCCCCCTCCCACGACCCCGCCATATCTGCCAAGTGACCCTATGTAGGGGTAACAGTCTCTATTCTGCTCTGTGTCAGTGTGTATCATGGTCTCTGAGGATGGGGAACAGTCTCTATTCTGCTCTGTGTCAGTGTGTATCAGGGGCTTTGAGGACAGGTGTCAATGTTAGGTGATTTCTGCCCTTTATGGATTAAAAGCAGACTCTGCATCAACTGTGTAATTTTCCATGGGAGTTTTGCCATGGATCCCCCTCCGGCATGCCACAGTCCAGGTGTTAGTCCCCTTGAAACAACTTTTCCATCACTTTTGTGGCCAGAAAGAGTCCCTGTTGGTTTTAAAATTCGCCTGCCCATTGAAGTCAATGGCCGGAAGTTCGCGTTCGCCGTTCGCGAACCGAAAATTTCGGGTTCACGACAACACTAGTCACTACTTTATCCTAATTCTCCTTGACCTTTCTGCGGCTTTTGACACTGTTGATCATCAACAGCTTCTTCTCATCCTCCGCAATATTGGTCTACAAGATATTGCTCTCTCCTGGTGTTCCTCCTACCTCTCCCAGTTGTCTTACGTGCTCCCAACTTGCGCCGTTACAGTCCATAATGAATGCGGCGGCGAGGCTCATCTTCCTGTCCACCCACACCTCCCATGCCTCACCCTTCTGTCAGTCCCTACATTGGCTTCCTGTAAGATATAGTGCTCAATTTAAAATTCTGGTTCTTGCTTTCAAATCTCTTCATAATGCTGCTCCCACCTATCTATCCTCCCTAATACATTATAAGTATGTCCCGTCTAGGTCCTTACGCTCTGCTGAAGACTTACATCTATCTTCTGTCCAGACTCCCACCTCTGATGCTCACCTTCAAGACTTCTCAAGGACTGCACCGTTCCTGTGGAACTCACTTCCCTTCTCCGTTAGATGCTCACCCAGTCTCTACTCCTTCAAAAAATCATTAAAAACCCACTTCTTCATAAAAGCGTATTAATTCAATTGTTAATAGCTCCCGACTGATTCCTCTCTTGCAACTGTCATTAGTCTAATATTATCCTTACCTTTTGTGTCACTTTACCCCACTCCCTCTAGCATATAAGCTCATTGAGCAGGGCCCTCAACCCCTCTGTTCCTGTTTGTCCAACTTGTCTGGTTACAACTACATGTTTGTTCGTCCACTCACTGTAAAGTGCTACGGAATTTGTTGGCACTATATAAATAATAACATAATATTACCAAAAAGGTGGGCAAGGTTTTGTTTATTGTTTTAAAATTACTTAATTTTTTTCTTTAAATCATCTTTAAATTGTTCAGTGTGTCAAACTCATTAAGTCTTTCACTCCATAATCTATATACTTAACTAGCTAACAAAGCATGAGTGTTAGATGTACACTTCAAGCTGAAGATGTTACAATGCTAGAAGTGCCCTGGCACCTCGTCCTCTAATGTATGCAGTTTTTGTGGCACATACCCTATTGTGCAGACCCAGGATGTCTGCGTTGCATTCCAGTATAAAAGACTAGGCATGTGCCATCCCATTATTCTGGATGCAATTTTGTGGCAATTGCAATGCTGGATGCTGTGTCCCTACATCAATCTATGATGCAGTACTTCAGTACTTCAGTACTTCGGCGTGGGAATGTTAGGCAGATGGAATCACATCTTTTCTGAACTTACATTTGTGGCTGTGGCGATGATGTGAATGATGTAATTTCTTCAAAGCATATATAAATCTGAGTTTGTCCATTTTCCTATGCCCTGTTGGGGTCTCTATTGTCCCATTAGTGCATTCCTGATCTAGTTTACTGTTTTTCTGGTATTTTAACACAGACTGCCTAGACTATTCTGATCTCTCTTTCAGTTTTGACCTGTCTTTATCTATTGTTACTATGTTTATCTCTTGCCCTTGGCTAACCCTGACTATTCTTTTGTCTTGTGCATTAAGTACTGACCCCTCTAAGGGCTGGTAATACGCTATTTAACCCATCAAATCTATACAGGTTAAGTGTTGGTTCAAGCTTTGTGTTTTGGTTTATCACCTCTATTCGTGACAGTAGACAAGTTAAACTTTTTGGCCAATAGTTTGAGAAATTGCTTGGCACTAGTTACTTCCTTCATTGGGAGCTGTAAGATGTTGGTAGGAGCTTTCATTAGCCCACCTACGTCGAGCCCAGCTGTGCGTGGCTAGCTAATTGGATGAGAGAATCAGATAATCACATGAGTTTAAAACGCAGGCTTGTGTTCAATAAGCACTTATTTTTTAGTATTTTTCCCCACACAAAATAATGGGCAAGAAAAAAGAGCTTTTTTTTAACCATTTTGTTTTATGATGACTTCCCTGGCACTTTTGGAATTAAAAAAAAAAGCTTTAGAAGAAAAATATTGATATTTTGGAGGGGGGGGGGGGGTGTTTCGTTATATTTCGTAAATATGTAGACGTTTGTACTAACATTTAAATGTATCTATGTATACTTGTCACATATTCCAATATGTTTCTGAGTATAAGTAATAATGGCCTCAATTTAATATTTTTGGATAAACTTTTCAAATTATTTTTGTACAAAAATAGAGATATTTATGGTGACTTATGTAGATACATCATTTGAAAAAAAAATCAGTTGAAAAATTGAAATCATGTTATTAAAACTTATAAAAATGTAATTGAGGTTTTGATCAGAAAACAATATTTGGGGTCTGTGTTCGTTTAGTACTTCTAAAGGGTTTAACATTCAGACTGACTGAATCCTACTTGCCAATACTTTGGATAAAGCAACAAGACATTTTAATTTCTTTCTTATTGTGGCCCAATCAGAAGAGGTGGAAGGGGTGTTCACATTTTATACTTTTACACATTTTATACTAAGCTCCATTAAATGTGAATTACTTTTCTCCCTTAGGCAGTCTTACCTTTTCTGTTTGATCATGTTACAGCATTAGTATTTTTTGTATTCTCTTTGTATCATATCCAATGGAGGACCATCATAAGCAAAAACTGCTTGTAGAATATTACTTTTAGTGAAAAGCTTTGTAAATAATTCTGTTGTAGTTCTTATTATTTTGTGGTGCAACTTTATTTGTGTATTTTTTGATAACTATTTAATTACTTGAAGGGATTATTGATTGGAAAGACTATGAATTAGATGGTACTACTTGCTTGGATAAAAGATTAAGAAAAACTGTCGTAGGTGATAATTATCTGGAGTTAAATTCTTTTTCATGGGAACATGCAATGAGAGAGGTTAGCTGCACTTGATAGGAACTTAGAATAAGTTCTGATCAAGATCAATGGATGGTCTCCACTGAGGCAACACATCTCTATTCATGTAATGAAAGTTTAATTTAAAAAAATAAATCAAATACATTCCCATTCAATACTATTGTTTCCTAACTATAATTTATGAAAATGTTGAAAAAAGTAGAATGAAGCCCCCTTACCGTATGAAGATCACAGGCTATGTCGTCAGTAGAACTCCTTCCACAATCACATAAAAATACGGACATGAATCAATTTCGTCCTGAATCTGAGAGCTGGCTGATAAACCTGTTATTTTTATAAGCTACATTCACTAGCTGAAATCACACACATTGAGCTACTGGAAAACTCAAGGGAGAAAATTAAATGCTTCGATTGTCTCATTACCCGTGGCTTTGTGTCCCTTCAGTGATTACTACTTTTGATAGGTAAGCATTATCTTAAAGTTATATTCAAGTAGTAGCTCTGGAATAGGTCAGTATGGCAAAACACAGATGCCTAATCACTAACTTATAATCACTTGAAAAAAAAATATTACCAGATATCATCTATTCAACATTTTTAATTGTTCAAATGGACTGATGATCTAATTAGACATGTTTAAACACCAAGCATGCATGCCCATTGTGCTGGGGATATTTTACCACATGACAGGATGCTTCATATTTTGCTTAACTTCCATATTGTTACTAAATATATTTTTCTTTTTTTTTTTTATCAGAAACATATACAAAGGTTATATAAGGCCTCCCAACAGGAAGTAACACCAGTTTTTTTGCTGCTCCATATCAGCTACAGGACAAATTATCGGTTCCCTATTTTATATGAAATATTGTAATGTGCATGTATTTCTTGTTTATTCACTGCTCATAGGGATTTTACCCTTATACATAGCTTTGTCTTTGTTTCTATGGATTGTTTTTTCTCCTATTTCAACTTATATTAACTATTATTGCCTATTTAGTGGGTGTAACACTTTGTTTTTTATAACTATCTATGTCTATCTCCGTGGTAACTCTCTCTGAAGTGTGAGAACAGGTTACCTGACGTGAGAGATCTTAGAGCCCTCACACGTTTTGATTGGGCATTTACTGCATCTCGAGTTGCATCCGCCATTTTAGCTCCGCTGTGTGGTGCCCGAACATAATGGTGCCTTGTTAGTTTCTCCCTTTTGGCACAGCCCTGTTGTGCCTGGTGGGGCGCATGTTCCCCTTACCAGCAGCAAGTTTAGGAAAGGTCTCTGGATACAGGGAATGCAAGAAAAGACCTCTGGATACAGGGAACGCAGGAATAGGCCACTGGATACCGTGAATGCAGGAAAGGCTTCTGTATACAGGGAGATAGCCAGCTAGCACAGGAACTCAGGCCAAAAGGACCAGACAAACAACAATACAATTAGAATGGGTGAGATTCAACTAAATGAGGAGAAAATAATTACAAAATAAGGCCAGCAGGGAACATAGAGAGATTTCAGTCTGGGTGCAGCAGCCTGGAATAGCACCACAGACAAGCAGTGGCACTGTGAGGTATTGCACCAGACTAAGAATAAACCAGATTGTGACAGTACCCCTGTCCCTCCCCCCATCCCCCCTTTAAATTGCAACTTCCAGGTGCTTAAATTGACAACACTTTCCATTAAAGTAAAGAAACGAGGAAGAAAGTATTGCCTATTCCACTCAAAGGAATGAAGAGGTGAACATTCAGAAGGAACAGAAAGTGGCATAAACCAAAGTAACAAGGAAAGAACAGATGAAAATGTTTTAGAGTAGACATGGGACAGATAACATAATGGATTGTGCCAAAGAAAACCAAAGGTATATAACATGGCAGGTATATAACATAGCCCAAGAGTTGTGCAAGATAAATTAATAGACATCATAGGGACGCTGACACAAAGTTTATATCTGGCAGGCAACGCTTTCTCCCGGGGTTTGCCACAGGATGCAAATTATATCAGAAAAGGTGCAAAGGTGTATTTGCCTATTAGGCCATGCCAACATGGCACAAGCCACTGAATGAAGGAAAGCAGCTCTTCTGTGCATAGACTCATAGTTGGAGTCTATGTGTAGAAGAGCTTGGAAGCCAAATAACTAGACCCTACTGCACAGAGTACACTATTTAAGGAACTCTTTATCAAGGAGCTGAGCAAACATGAACCTTTTCTCCTCCTTAAATATGGCTCAATCCTCAATCAAAATGGTTTTCTGCAACACTTTCAAGAGTGCTTTTTCCAGGGCTGGTGGGCAGAGGGGCCGTGCCACCAGCTGTTTTTTGGCTCACAGGCCCAAGATTATTCTACACTACATTTTAGATGGAGTTCTCCACAAAAGTCTCAGTTTACTCCATCTAGAGGTTTGGGTAGACGTGCCTGTGGTAGGACCAAGTTAGCCTCAGGTGAGTTTTTCATACACAAAAAGTTTTTCCCAATGTCTAATTATGGGTTAATTGTCTCTCTTTTTACAGGCTTGGTCCAAAATGTCTATCGCTGCATGGATCCTGAAAACTGTACAGGGATATCACATAGAATTTTTTCCACTTCAAAAGACCACTCCACGACCAGTGTCGTCTTCCTTCCTCAACGAGAACACATAAACCAAGAAATACAAAATCTAAAAACAAAAAAGGTCTGCTATTCAACTGCACCAAGACCCAGCGGATTCTTCAGCAACATCTTCCTAATTCGGAAGAAGATGTGTGACCTGTGCCTCATCAATTGAAAATACATAAACGGGTATATGCTCTACCTTCCTGGGTGGAGCCTGTTCCCTCATCTTCTCTGAATTGACAAACTAATATTTAACAATGCAGCTTGGAATCTCTTCTGGGATTCTAGGGCACCAGGTACCCGGAAATGTTATCCTGTCCGTATGGAATTCCTGGTGTGGCTGATGTCTGGAAAGGAATAGTGAATCCTTTACAGCTCCTGCCATTCTGAATTATCTCTCTGAATTCTATACCGAGGGCTGTTTATACCAGTCTATTAAAGTAGCTTGATCCACTTTCTCAGCAAGCCATGAACCTGTTATGGGGTTGCCCATAGATAAACAATCCCTGGTTTGTTGATTGTTGTGCAGTATCCATCTTTCTTGACCACTGAACCTGAAATATTCATCTCTTTGAGATGTTTCGCTGGTGATGTTTCTTACGGAACTGGTCAGAGAACATTCAGCTTTCTCTCCTTCAGCTTTCAGAAAGCTCCATGTATTGTTTTGTTTACACTCTTTCAGTTTGATTTTTGGTGTCCATGTTTTTGGTTCCATGGGTGTTGCCCTCAAGGGTATTGACTCATATTTCAGAGCTCATTTAGTTCCTGGAGCGACTGCATGTTATGCTTTCTTGGCAGGAGCTTCTGTGGCTGATATTATGCGGCCTGCTGACTGGTCGCAAAAAGTGACTTTCCACACATTATATTTTTGCCAATCTTCACATGCAGCCTTTTTACTGTTATCATAACATTAAAATATAAATCACAATAATAAAAGCGCAAGCAGGGTCAATGAAGCCAGAAATGCAGAATAGTCCGAGAATTAACGAATCAGACACCAAATGGACAAAAACTCTATATCATAATTTCATAAATACAAGTCAAAGAAGGCATAAGCTGAACAATTGCAAAAAATAGACAAATTTACAGTAATAATTAATCAACAGTCTGCTGGATCCACCTAATAGTAATATGTAAATGGCTTTGATACACTGGACTTGTTCTTATTTTTACTACTTTTCCTTTTTTTCTTATATTTTCTTTTACATATTTTATTTAAGTTTTGGTTCACACATGGATTTTTAAGGGATACCTATATCCCTCTCTTTGACTATGGGGCAATTGTATCACATCCATATACATATAACTATTAGGTGGATCAACTGGACTGTTGATTAGCTATTACTGTAAATTTGACCATTTTTTTGCAGTTGTTCAGCTTATGCCTTCTTTGACTTGTTTACTATGGATTATGCATTTATGATATAGATTTAATTTTCTATATATACTGGAACCCCAGCTGGTTCTCTTATTTACCACTATAATGTCTTAAAGCATAGAACTTAGCAGGGCTAACCAAACGGGTACATTAGCCATAACTTTATGTAGTCAGTAAGAGATCCTCTATTTAAAATATATAAATAATTGAGAATACAATATAAAATAAGGATTGCCTTGAAAGCAATAAAGTTTTGTCTTTTTAGATATTTGTTATATAAAAATATAAATATAGACATATAAAATCCATTACAATAATTTATAGCAGAGTTTATAAGATTAAACTAAATGCTTGCAACATTATTAAAATAGAATAACATGTCAACATCTCTCAGTCATAATAATATGGAGCGACAGTGTATCTGTCTCCAAATATCTCCACTGTCCGTTAACATTTAAAAGGTACACATATTTATACCTTTTTTCATTTTAGGGTTACCATAGTTCATATATGAAAAAGTCATGAGGAAGGAGGCTGGCAAATAGGCTTCTCCACAACCCAGGGAAGCAGGGCAATTTGTCATTTAAAGGGCCAGTTACAAATGGCAGTTTGTAACATGGCTGATCTATAAACATTAATAGTGCGGTAGGCCAAACCTGATTCAAAAAGTGTGGTCAGGAAACTGAGTACCTCGTTCAGAGAGGCAGAAAATGGATCCAACGACCTTCCCACGCACCAGCCAGTCCACATGTGCCATGCGTAATTGTATGCGATTCTGTTTCCCAGTGCCCAGGCACTCTCCAGGAGTCTTGTAGTTGCTTGCGGAACGTCTGCGACAGACCAGGGTCCTCTGAAATCAGCAAAGCCGTGAGTTGTAGTAGGCCCTGATCCACCAGGTTGTGCGAGTTTGCATCTGGATCTAGAATCATATCCGGTTGCATCGCAATCATTCGTGGAAAATCTAATGTCATTTCCAGTATGCAAGGGAACCAAGGCTGAGTTTGTCATAAGGGAACTACCATCACCAATGTACAATCTTGTCTGCACAGGTACGACAGCATCCAAGAGATCAGATTGAACGGATTGAACGGAGGGAATGCAAAATGACGACCCAGAGGCCACGTTTGCAGGAAAGCGTCCACCGCCGTGGCTGATGGGTCCGGTCACTAACTGAAGTATTGGGGCAGTTGGAAGTTTAGTCTGGATGCAAACAGATCCATCTCTAACGGGCTCCATAACCGTTTCAGTCATGAAAGGTCGAAGGAAGTAGAGTCCAGTCCCGGGATGTGTTCGGCAGTACTCGACACTTCGCTGTGGAGACAATACTACCAGAAGTCCTTTGCTAGATTCGCTAGCTGCTTCAATTTCGTGCCACCCATGTGGAGTATAATGCAGCAATTTCCCAGTGTTGGAGACAGGCTGTGAATGGCGAAGGATCCTCCCAGTGGTTCCAGACAGTTTATGTGTAGCCTTGATTCGTCTTTGGACCATCCGCCACCTGTGGAAACATTTCTACAGCGAGCGCCTCAACCATGTAGACTGGCATCCAATTCTATCACTATGTCTGGAGCGGATCCGAAGATTGCTTGCCCGTTACACGCCTCCATATGGTCCAACCACTATATTCCCTGGAATCCCTGTCCAGGCTCAATTCGCTTTCGTACGAACTGCGCAACCGAAGATGAGATCCCTTCAGTCATTGTAAGGGCCGATAGTGCAGGGGTCCTGGAAAAATTGCCTGAATCGATGAGGCCAAGAGACCAATCACTCGTGGCCTGCAGTGTATGTCTTATTTCCTTTTTTATAGCCTTCAATTTGTTTTCTGGAAGGAACAGGAATTGGGTGACCGAGTCGACTTCGAATCCCAGAAATGAAATTTTCTGTACTGGGGACACCATGGATTTGTCCCAATTTATGAGGAATCCTAAGTCCTCCCATTCCAGATGATGTAGGAGCTGTTTGGGGGGACGCAGACATAATCAAGATGTTGTCCAGATAAATAATCATCCGGACACCTCGAGCCCTGAGAAACGCCACTACTGGTTTCATTACCTTTGTGAAGCACCAGGGTGCTGAAGATAGACTGAAGGGCAGACATGTAAACCTCCACCGACATCCTTGATAAACAAAGCCAGTCTGCCCCCCACGTTTACATGGGAAAAAACACATTTGGGGGTACTTACCATAAGGACTTCTGTGCGAGGATTGACCATGCCCTCCTCGATTCTGCCACTGTCTCCCACGTGAGGGGAAGAAGGGAGCAGGCTTGTAGTCCTGGTATGCTGAGAGGCAGCAAAAGGAGCCTCTGTGAGTCCGTGGAGGACTTTGAACTCCACAGCTGGGCAGACGGCTCCTATACCTCCTGTCCCCTTGGAAAATCTCTGGGCCAAAAACTCATTTTAGATTGGACTGGGCCTTATCCCGGGCAGTGAAGGTGCGCACAAAGGAGCCTAGGTCCTTTACAAAGGATTCTCCGAAGAGCATGCCCTTAGCGGCAGCACCCGGTTCCTTCACCGCTAGGTTTACCAATTTGTGCTCAATCTTGAGCAAGATCTCCTTACGGCGTTCAGCCGACATGGCTGTATTAGCGTTGCCTAGGAGGCAAATCAGTCTTTGGACCCATCCAATCGCCTCATCAAAATCTAGGGGGGTCTCCCCTGCTTTAGCTGCCTCCAAGAGCACATAGAGCTTGGCAGCTGGCCCCAGGGTGTCCAAAATTTTGTCCTGGCAATTGTGGAGTGAGAACTCCAGTCCCTTTCTGGGTTTCCAGACCGTTTTTGCCAGGAACTGTATTATCTGAGGGTCGACCTCTGGCATTTTGCACGCCGCATCTGGCACTGAGGGCCTTGGGCATTCAGCCCGTAATTTGTTGCGCCCCTCTTTGGACAGAGGGGTGCGCATACGTAAGGCTAGCTATGTGCTTGGGCGGGTCCCATTCCGCCGAGCGAGGATGGCGAAGGTCATCTGGATCAAACAGGGGGTAACCCTGCAGATCACATATGCCTTACCCCCCACTCGGAGGTAGTGCCCAAGCGTCGGATCCTGCCTCAGTGTCGGACCCTGCCTCAGTGTCGGAGGCCTCTTCCTCATAAGGGGTGTAATCAGGGACATCCGAGTCCGTCTCCCCACTCAGATCAGAATCTAATCCATCCTTTTCATGGGCACACGCCCTTTTTCAGTTTCTGGCCGATTTTGCCCGGCCAGCGTCTCTCTTGCGCGGCAACGGCGTGTCAGTCAGGGCAGGTAACACCTGCGTCATATTGGGAGAGACGTGCTTTGTCTTGGCACGTGCCTGCGGCTTGCTTGAGACTGTAGTGCAGGATGGGGGTTGGGTATCATGGCAGGGGCCATAGGCTGTACTAAGGCCTGCTGTATTGTATTAGACAGAGACAATGACATTGTCCCCATGGCCGAGGCCAGGGCCCTCTGCATAGTGGAATCAATGAGGGCCTGGAACTCCTGAGAGGGAGTGAGGCCAGTCTCCCCAGTGACAGGGGTTTGAATAGAGTCCATGATGGGATAGCTGGGTCTGACAGAGCTGTCACCTCTAGCCTGCATAATAGAGGCTGGAGTATGATCAAGTATATCAATATATATATTCACAGTGACAAAGTCAAAATCCCCATGACAAAGAGAAAAAGATCCTAACAGTTTATATTATTACAATATAAACCTAGCCTAACGCAAAAGTAATAAGGGGTTGAGTAACCCACTGACAGTACCTGAGAAAAAACACGAAACAGGGAAGGTATAGGGAGCTGTGCCGTCTAGTCTTTCCAGCCACGTGTGTGCAAGCAGAGAAAATGTGTAATAGACATGTATAAATCACATGTGTAACATTACTAAAGGTTACACACAGTTTCACACAAGAAAACCACACACAGGATTACCAATGACAGATAACAGTACAGTAATTAACCCCTTAAGGACTGGACTTTTTTTGCGATGTTGTACATTTGCGACCAGGCATCTTTTTGACACTTTTGTGGTGTTTGTGTTTAGCTGTAATTTTCCGCTCTCTCATTTACTGTTCCCATACAAATTATATATTGTTTTTTTCAGGACAAAAGGGGCTTTCTTTACATACCATTATTTATATAAACTGATCTAATTTAATTTAAAAAAATGAAAAAATATGATGAAAAATTGAAAAAAATACACGTTTTTTTGAATTTTATGTGAAAAATCTTTTACTCATCTACAAAAGCGAATGAAAAAAACTGCTAAATAGATTCAAAATGTTGTCCTGAGTTCAAAAATACCCAGTGTTTACATGCTTTTTGCTTTTTTTTTGCATGTTATAGGGCTATAAGTACAAGTAGGATATTGCGGTTTCAAAACATACATTTTTAAAATGTATCAATAGTGACATTGTAACACTATTATCTGTCATAAATTGCTAAATAACACCCCACATGTACATATTTTTTTAAAAGTAGACAACCCAGGGTATTCAATATGGGGTATGTCCAGACTTTTTTAGTAGCCACTTAGTCGCAAACACTGGCCAAACTTAGCGTTCATATTTGTTTGTGTGTGAAAAAAGTAAAAAACTAAATTGAACGCTAATTTTGGCCAGTGTTTGTGACTAAGTGGTTACTAAAAACGACTGGACTTACCCCATTTGCAATACCTTGGGTTGTCTTCTTTTGCAAATGGTATGCCATCATGGGGGTAATTCTCATTCCTGGGCTACCATACGCTCTCAAAGGCAACGTAACCAACCTGGCCATTTTCAATGTAAAAATATTTGACCTATATATTTGACCCTGTAACTTTCAAAAACGCTATAAAACCTGTACATGGGGGGTACTGTTCTACTCAGGAGACTTTGCTGAACACAAATATTAGTGTTTCAAAACTGGAAAATGTATCACAACAATTATATCATCAGTAAAAGTGCTGTTTGTGTGTGAAAAATGCAAAAAAAGTCACTTTCACTGACAATATCATCGCTGTGATATGTTTTACTGTTTTGAATCACTAATATTTGTGTTCAGCGAAGTCTCCCGAGTAAAACAGTACCCCCCATGTACAGGTTTTAGGGTGTCGTAGAACGTTACAGGGTAAAATACAGTGATAGCAAATTAAATTCTCTGGTCTTTCGGCCTGGGTTGGCAGGCAGGTCCCTTAAATTGCAATCAATAAAATAACTTAATTATGTAAAAATATTACATAAATACGCACGTAGAATTTAAATATATATGCATATTTATATATTTAAAGTCTACGTGTATATTTATATAATTATTTATGTAATTTTGTATATCGACATATGAATAGTTTGCATTCTTTTTATTTATTTAAATATACATAGATATATATACAATTTCATTCTAAGTGTATTTTGATATAAATATATATATATTAATATCAAAATACAGTTAGAATAAAATTTCGTATAGATATATAATTTTTTTTCAATTTTTTATTATTTTTAATTTTTTTAATTTAATTTAAATTATTTATTATTCGTATTTTATAATAATATATATATACAATATATATAGTTATTATATATATTATATATATACGTGTGCAAATTAATTATAAGTGTATTTTTATATTAATATATGTACATATTAATATAAAAATACACTTAGCATGACATTATATATATGATATATAGACATATATTATATAGGTATAATATATGTCTATATATTATATATATACACATATATAATAATATTTTTTTTTTTTATTAACTATAACTTTAAATTTTTTTTTGATTTTACAGTTGCAGGGAGACTGCCTGTCAGCACAGACAGTCCCCCTGCAGGCAGAGTCTAGGACACCTATTGTGACCATGTGGTCGCCCTGTTGGGCGATCACATGGCCCCAGGGGTCCTAAACCGCCATGGGGAGACTGTCTGGGCTGCAGGCAGTCTCCCCACAACGGGAGCACCGCCGATCGCCGCCGGGGGAACGACGGCGATCGGGTAAGTACATTTTAAATTTAGGACGGTTCAGGACCGTCGTCGGTCGGCAACGCAAAAATGCCGATGACGGTCCTGAACCGTCCTGCGTCCTCAAGGGGTTAATTAACTTTTAAATATTAAGGATCTGATGATACCAAGTTACATTGTATTAAGAGGGTGAAACTAATGCTATAGGTGTCGAAAATTTATTTAATCCTTTGAAAAAAGTATGGAACTGCCCTCACTCCCATCAGTCAGAGCCAGGGTGCTTTCTGTGACCGGAACCAAACACCAGATTCCCAGGATCAATGAAATAAAATTAAACCAAGGAGTGCCTGGACCCCCTTTGTTTTATTTCAAAAATGATTTTAATGGCACAAAACCAGACAGTATGTCTGGTAAAAACAGAACCAAAACAGGGGCGTGGCCTGGACACCGAAGGGAGCAGACGCATGGTGGCTGAGCTCCCGCTGTATATCCCACAGAAATAGGCAGAGAGGCATTTAATATCCCAACATTGGCGACCGCCGACCCCAACAATTCCACCTGAGATGGGGAATAAACCTAAAAAACTGAAAACCCTGAACAGGGAAGGCTCACGCAACATTGGAGGTCTCCTGCAGCAGAGGCCTAAACCTAAGATGGCGGCGCCACTCGACTACACCTACACCTCCTCCTCCGGGGAAGGCATGGATGCCCTGGATAAAATTCCACACACAACGGGCCACATATCCACAATGCTAGCTGGGGACCTGTTGGCTCCGGCTACAAAAGGAGACATACAAGCCCTCATGAATAACATACGGGCCTTCTTCAATGCGGACCTCGACATTATCCGCGAGGACATCGATGCGGTCACGGCCCGAGTAGGGGCAACGGAAGAACACCTCTCCACAGTAACTCACCAACAAGATAACAACAATGAGAAAATGTGCACTCTACAAGCTGACCACAGGGCCCTACAGATTAAACTGGACAACATGGAGGACGCTCGAAGACGCAACAACCTCAAAATAAGAGGTATTGCTGAAACGGTCGATTACCAAGAGCTGCCACACTTCCTAAGGTGCCTCTTCACCTCCCTTATGCCGCAACATTCAGCAAAAAATCTACAACTGGACGTCTGTTTTCGCTTAGCACAGTCCAACAGGGCTCCGGCTGGAGCTACCCGCGATGTCCTAGCATGCTTCGTACTGACCTGAGACAGAGCGGCGGTCCAAGAGGCAGTAAGAAACAAGACGCCTTATGGCTTCGAAGACATGCAACTAATATTTCTGCAGGATTTATGCCACTCAACACTACAATGGAGGGGATCCTTCAAAGAAGTCACACAGACCCTATGCACTGCGGGCATCGCCTATAAATGGGGCCCCTCTCGAACTCTCCAAGCTACCAAAGACGGCCGCACCTACCCACTCACCTCTGCGGACGACACCGAGGAGTTTCTCAAGAAACTGGCCATATCCCCATCCACAGGCTCAGGAAGCGGGGCACGTAGCACATAGGACATTGCCAAGGTTGTACCCTTCACCCCAAGAGCCGCTGCTGACACCGGCTGACGGCGGACAGAAATCCCAGACGTGGGCTCTGATAGGGCCTTAAATAACACTCCAGCTACCAGTTTAATTTTTCAGTTTAATTTTTATTGTGTATGATATGTTGGTCTACCCATAACATATAAAGCAAAGCAAAGACAATATTTAAGTGCCTATCCCCCCCCCCCCCCCCCATACTGCTCAGTGGTTATTGAGCAGAACCTCCACTTACCACAGAACAGAAATATGCTTAAATCTCAAATCTCGTGTACTGTGGTACAGGAGACCCACGTATTTTATAGCCTTTGCACACTGCCCTCACTCTACATTTAACCGGTGCTTCCTCTAAATTGAATACCTGATTCACAGTTATAGCTGGTTGGCATGTGGAGTGTTGGCAAATGCAGGCATGCAGTAACTCATAGCATTGGTACAGTAACAACCTCACACTGAGAGACGAACCTTACACGAACACATCACGGAAACGCTGTTAACTCTCTTATAATTTATCTTTCTCATGCACTTTTCTTTTCTTAACTTATGACTACTGACACCTACGGCTAACACGCGTTCGAATAACCGGAACAGGAAGTAGGGATTGTACCGCACTTCCGCGTTCCGCGGTACAATCCCTACTTCCGGTTCCGGTTATTCGAATGCGCCAAATTTGATCACAGCAATGTGAGGAGGATGGAAAACAGCTGAACAGCTCCCTCACAGGACCAATCAAGCAACGGACACTGGACACCACCCACGGAACCACCAATGGACATAGGGACTAGCCCTATTTAAAGAGGACTCGGGGATGGGGGGAATAGGATGTGTTTTTACATGTTATGATTGTATACTGATTTTATTTTCATATACGGTCCCTGATGAAGTTCTTCGCAGAACGAAACGCGTAGGACCATACCGTTTTTTCTTTTAATTATACTTTATATTGATGGTGATTATTCACCTTTTATCAATAAAAGCACTTTTTTCTACCATTGCCCGTTTGGAGTCCTGAGCATCATTAAGGAATCTTACAAGGAGCCAAGGGACTACTAGCCCCCCATTTCAATCAGGTGAGGCACCCTATGAGCGATATATTCTACTTAATTCTGTGAGTGCATTTGTATTCAGCACATATAAGTGTGTTAATTGTACTTCACTATTTTGTATATTTTTATGTTCCTTTTAGACTCATTTCCAGCCGTATCCCGAAGCTTTGTGTTGTTTGTGGTTATCTATATATGAAAAGGTTGTCTTCTTTGGGTAACGGTCTTGGGAGGCTGCATTATAATAATTAAGTTAAGTATTTGTATACATTTCACTACAGTTACTATCTATAGTAGTGTGTATATTGTATTGTACCAGGTGGAATAATTAAACAATATATTCACTGGTAATTTGCCCAAATTAGAATACTGAACTTTTACCCAGAGATATTTACTTACCTGAATTAGGGATAGTAATCTTTAATTAGGAAAGCTATAATTCTGCATATGGTAAAATCTGGTTAGAATTACTATTCTTGGATGAGAAAGAATGGTTAAATAATCTGGTATAATAAAGATTATATTGTCTATTATAAAAGTAAATATCTTGCCTATGAGAATTGTAGCCAATAGTGAGAAGTTAACTTACTAGCAGCTAAAAGTTTTAGTGCTATATGCAGCACTGTTGTGATACAGACGATGTGAAAACCTATGTGTAAAGGAATTTCAAGTTGATGCTATGTAAGGAATTGCATCACTGATTTAATAGTGTCCTGTCGTAATTGAAAACTGCATCCATGTCGATATAAATGTTGCTATTTAGCTGTCTGTAAACTGTGTTAAACCATTGCCATATTGTATAAATGTTATACCTAAATATTCACTGATTAGTGTCACGGATGTTACATATTATTATTATTAATATTATTGTCACAATAAATTATATTTTTATAATTAGTTTGTGATTAATGTGTGAAATATAAATCCTCTAATAAACGTATGCCAGGGTCAATAAGAGCTAAAATAGTGGGTAGCTCTTTGCTTTAAAGCAATCAAAGGGGAACACAGCCAATATATAAATTTTTGATATAAGAAAAATGATTAATTTAATTTTTGATAATTTTTATGAAAATATTAGTTTAATATTTATCACCCCATAAATATCCTCATACTGCTCATTAACGCATGCTAGGTGGACACCACTTCACACAGAAAGACCATTTCATTCAGAACCTTAAAATCAAAATACTCAAATGAAACTTCAAAAATACAAAGAAGAGATAAGCTGTTGAGATCAGACTGATAATTTTCTTCAACACTAAAGATAATGAACTAAATGTGGATTGGGGTTCGATGGCACACTACAGTAGTTTCATATGCGTACTTTACTCCTTCTCATACTTTTTACGACATCCTTGAAAAGGTGCAGCTATCTTAGGCTTCAATTTAATATTGTTGGATAAGCTTTCCAAATGATTTAATATTTTTGGATAAACTTTTAAAATTATTTAATATTTTGAAAAATATAAAAAAATTTAATCTTTTGATTTTTTTAATTCGACCCAGCGCTGAGGGACATCAGCGCTGGGATAAGGTAAGTAAATCATGGGTTTTTAACCCTTTACTTGCTGGGAGGGGGCACATGGGTGGAGGTGGGCAAAGGGATCGGTAGTGCCAGGAATACAGCTTTGTATTAATCCCTGGTGCCTGTGGCAGAACCCCTCTTCATTCATTCGTATGTTTTCCTCTTTGTATTATTGTGTTTCCCCTAGCTCTTCACGTATTATGCCCTGTTCCCCGTTCGGGAGCGTTCATACAAACGGAAACCCTTTGTCTCCCGAACAGGAATATTCACACCAATTGATCAGAATGTTCGCACCTGCAACATAAGGGCGAAACCGCAAGGAAGTAATTAATGAGTGCTACCCTGGGCAGCTACCATTTCATATAGATGAACGCCACCCTGGGGGAGCATTTGTAGCCCAAAAGGAGATGCTTCCCTTGTCTAGGGTTCGTACAGGAGCCGCACGAACAGAGACCAGTCAGGAAATGCACGGTGTGGGGGTTTTGGAGGTTGGTGGGTACACTTTTAGGGCACTGGCTAGTTTGGCGGGCTTTCTGCGCCTGGGGGACAAAGAGACTGGTCCCTTTTCCCATGCCCAGTCTCCCAGGCGTGGAGGATCCTGGGATGAAGACCCCTGTTGTTGGGTGTGGGAGACCCCCTTCGTATGTGGGGCAGGCTTTTGGTACCTGGGAGACAAAAAAACTAGGTCCCCTTTCCCACGCAAAGGATCACAGGTACAGAGAATCCACGGGGTTATGCATAAAAGCCATGTGTGGCATAATAAAGTGTTGTTGTTCCCTTTATATAGTCGCGACTGATGTTTGGGGATGTGATTGTGTGATTGCTAAAACAGCGGAATTTAGGTGTATGTTGCATCTGGATTCTTAGGGAACGTACAACTCAGCACCCGCACTGCGAGCTATAATCCCTAAGTACCTAGCAGTTCAGGAGGAACCCATGAACGGGCATACGGAATACCAGTGTTCATTACAATTGGTGGCAGCTTTGGGATTTTTCCCAAGTGCAGTGAAGGGTCCAGCAGCATCCCTGTCTGAAGAGGAATTTGGGAGATGGAGCGAGCTAGCCCCTGAGCAGTGCTCACATACGAGGAGGATGCAAGAGATGCAAGGATGCAAGCTTCAGTTGGCCAAGGTAAGGTCAGAGACTGTGGGTGGGGGACTCCAGCAAATGGAACGTTGCAGGGGCCCATCCACGGAGGTAGTTGTAACTGGTCTCACTCCCCAGCAGCAGACAAAATCACTGTGAGTGGAGATCGTCGGTCCCACTACCCAGCACCAGGCAGCAGTACAGGGAGTAATGATCGGTCTCGTTCCCCAGCGGCACTGTGAGGTCCAGGTAATGGAGACAACCGGTCTCGTTCCCCAGTAGCAGTGTGAGTTATTGGCAGTGTAGACAACCGGTCTCACTCCTCAGCACACCAGAGGGAGAAGTGTTCAGTCCTTCCTCCCCAGCAACAGTGTGAGGGTGGCTGGAGGAGCCATCCATAAACTCCCACAGCCCGAGTGCACTTGAACTGGGGCTCGGGAGCCAAGCATTTGGAAGGGGGCATCATGAAGGAACTACCAGCTGAGGTGTTATGGGAAAATGACCTGGGTTGCCTGACCTCCCAACTCGCCCCGGCCTACCCGAAAGAGACATACCCGGTGACCACAAGAGCCGGGGGGAGCCATCACACTCCGAGAACCCTCAGGTAGGACCCTATTTCCCCCCCCTTAGCTGAAGCTCCCCCCCATTTTGGGGTACCCCACAGGGTTTTGAGCAAGAGCAGAGAATTGACCCCACATTAGAAGGGTATAGGAGGGAGGCAGCGACCCTCCAAGGAGATATAGCCCAGGAAAGAGTTGAGTGGGAAAAGGGTTTATTATACCGGGTGACAGAGGGAGTGTGGAGGAGGGCTGTGCAGATACCCAAAAGGCAGCTGGTAGTGCCCCTTAAATATAGGGCTGAGCTACTCAGGCTCAGCCACAACATCCACCTAGCTGGACATCTGGGTGTCCGAAAAACTAAAGACCGGCTAACCCAGACCTTCTTCTGGCCAGGGATCACACGGGACCTACAATATTATTGCAGGACATGTGACACTTGCCGGAAGACAGGGAAGAGGGGTGACCACACGAAGGCAAAACTACACCCTTTACCCATAATAGAGGAGCCATTCCACTGGGTAGCAGTTGACTTGATAGGTCCCCTTTGTAAGCCCAGTACCTCAGGAAAGAGCTATATCATGGTAGTAGATTATCTTACTAAATACCCGGCGTCGTTTGCCCTTTCTAATATAGAGGCAGAGACTGTGACGGAAGCTCTAGTGAATATATTTACTAGGGTAGGCTTCCCTAGGGAGATTCTATCTGGCCAGGGGACCCAGTAGACAACAACTATGACCCAACAGTTATGGCAAAGTTGCAGCGTAAAACCCCTGTTGAGCTCTCCCTACCACCCACAGACAAATGGACTCTGTAAACATTTTAATGTCACGCTCAAGCAGATGCTTAAGATGTTCACAGCCTCCTGTCCGCAGTGGGAAAGGTTCTCCCCCTTTGAACTCCTTTACAGGAGAAAAGTACCGGGACCCACTAGACCTTATATGGGAGCACTGGGAGGGTAACACAGGAGAAGAGGGAATACCTATTATGCCGTACATTCTGGAGTTGAGGGATCATCTGCAGGCTCTCCCTGACTCCAGCTTCTGGCTGCCTGGCAGGGATCTTTCCGGGTAGTGGAGTGCATAAGCGTCACTACCTACATTGTGGGGAAATGTTCAGATAAAAGCATATGGAGATACTTTCATGTGAACATGCTCAAACCCCAGTATGTGCCCCCTTGTTCGAAGACAGTGAGGTCCTCCCCCTACCTAATTTGCTCACATCATCCATGGGTACGGTAAAACAGGTCAATTTAGGTGGCCAACCTTTAGAAAAGGCCAAGGCAACCTGGCTGCTCCAGGCATACAGGGATATGTTCTCTTCAGTGCCAGGGTACACCTCTGCTGTGGTCCACCGAGTTGAGACCCAGGGGGAAACTCAACTCCTGCAGCAACCCTACCGTATCCCTGAAGCTGTCGGAGATAGCATGCAGAACGAGATTAAGGAGATGTTACAGCTAGGAGTCAGAGAGCCATCCCAGAGTCCCTGAGCTTCCCCAGTAGTGCAAGATGGTGCAAGACGGTACGACTCACTTCTGTATCGACTACCGGAAACTTAACGACAGAACAGTTACTGATGCCTACCCCATGCCAGTAATCGGCAAGTTGTTCAATCTCATGGCTGGGGGGAATTACTTGACTACCATAGATTTGTGTAAAGGTTAATGGCAAATCCCCCTGGAGCCAGTGGCCAATCCATAAGTTGGCATTCATCACCCCATTTGGGCTATACCAGTTTAAGGTTATGCCTTTTGGGATGAAAAATGCCCTGGCTACCATTTAGAGGATAGCCGACAGGCTCTTAGGGGGATTTCAGGACTTTTTATTTATTTGACATAACCATCTACAGCCACACATTGGAGGACCACCTGAGACACTTATTTATGGTACTGAAGCGAATTCGGGCAGCAGGGCTCACCTTAAAGCCTGACAAGTGCCATGTCGGTATGGCTGAGGTGCAGTATCTAGGCCATAGGATAGGTTCTGGCAAACTGCGACCAGAACCCACCAAGGTAGAGGCTGTTGTCAACTGGCCCCAGCCCAGTACTAAGATGCAGGTGTTAGCTTTCCTAGGCTACTACCGCAGATTTGTCCCTGAATATAGCACCCTTGCCAAGCCCCTCACTGACCTGACTAAAAAGTCCCTTCCCAGACAAGTAATGTGGTCCCCGGAGTGCAAGACCGCTTTCCAGAGACTCAAAACAGCGCTGAGCAAGGCACCTGTGTTGGCCACCCCAACTAAAAAAAAATTTGTCCACACAGATGCCTTCATGTTTGGGCTGGGAGCTGTGCTAAGTCAAGTGGGGGACGACAGAATGGAGCATCCGGGGCATATCTCAGCTGGAAACTATTACCCAGGGAGGTCAGATATGCCATCGTGGAGAAGGAATCTCTGGCTCTTGTATAGGAAATAAAGAAGCTACAGCCCTATCTCACCTTGATGACAGACCACAACCCCTCCATCTGGCTGAACTGTGTTGCTGGGGATAACCCCAGTTTATTGTGCTGGAGCCTGGGACTTACAGCTTCATCATGCAGTACAGGCTAGGTAAACATAACGGCAACACCGATGGGTTATCCTGGCAGATGGAGTTGGAACCCTGATTGCTTCCCCAGACATCCCCAAGCCAACCTGTCGGGGTCTAGGCAGGTATGCCGCACCACGGAAATAAGGAGGAGCAATGTGATGAAACTACACCCCTGGTGCCTGTGGCAGAACCCCTCTTCATTCATTTGTGTGTTTTCACTTTGTATTATTGTGTTTCCCCTAGCTTTTCCCGTATTATGCCCTGTTCCTTGTTTCATACAAAGGGAACCCCTTCATCCCCCAAACAGGAACCACCCCAGTGCCCCATTAGAATATTCACACCAGTTGATCAGAATATTCGCACCTGCAACATAAGTGCGAAACCGCAAGGGAAGTAATTAATGAGTGCTCCCCCGGGTGGCTGCCATTTCGTATAGAAGAACACTACCCAGGGGGGAGCATTCATATCCTGCAAGTACACGCTTCCCTTGCCCGAGGTACGCACAGTAGCCGCACGAACTGAGACCAGTTGGGAAATGCACCGTGTGGGGGTTGTGGAGGTTGGTGGAGACACTTTTGGGGCACTGGCCATTTTGGGGGGATTTCTGCGCCTGGTTGGCTGGGTGGAATATCCCTTGCATGGGGTTATGCATAAAAGCCGTGTGTGGCATAATAAAGCGTTGTTGTATCCTTCATCTAGTCGCAACTGATGTTTGGGGATGTGATTGCTGAAACAGCAAATTTACGTGTATGTTGCACCTGGATTCTTGGGGAATGTACAACTCAGCGCCCGAACTGCAAGCTATAATCCCTAAGTACCTAGCAGTTCTGGAGGAACCCATGAACGATCATGTAAAATACCAGTGTTCGTTACATTTTTATATTTTAATATGTTGAAAAATAAATAATATGAAAAGTTTATCCAAAAAAGCTTATCCAACAATATTAAATCAAGGCCCCTGTTTGATTGTTTCACTGTGTTCAAAATGCTCTAGACATGATTAATGGAGTAACCTCTGAACGGCGAACGCGAACTTCCGCAAATGTTCGCGAACCGGCGAACCGGGCGAACCGCCATTGACTTCAATGGGCAGGCGAATTTTAAAAACAACAGGGACGCTATAGAGACACCAGATAAGATTGGCAATGAGCACTGGAACAGTTCTGGAGAGCACTCGCTGAAGGAAGGACTGACAGAGCCGCTTGAAGGACACTGACTGGCTGCTATTAGCTTACACTGGAAACCTTTTTTCTTTGTAAAAGCACGCTAAAGAGACACCAGATATGATTGGCAACTGTCAAAGTACACTGGCACAGGTCTGCAGAGCACACGCTGAAGGAGGCCTGACACCCAGACGCTTGCAGACAACTAACTGCTCTTCTATTACAGTGAAAAAAAAACATTTATTTTAAATCTAAAGCTTAAGCTATTGTAAAAACAGATATGAGTGGTGGCACTGGGCAAGAGGGCACAGTATCCACTGTGAACCTCACACAGAAGCTGGCAGGCAGGCAACTGCTCTTCTATTACAGTGGAAACCAAATTTTGGTTTTAAAAGCACGCTATAGAGACACCAGATATGATTGGCAATGTGCACTTGAACAGTTCTGGAGAGCACACACTGTAGGCCTGACAGAGCCGCTTGAAGGACACTGACTGGCTGCTATTAGCTTACAGTGGAAACCTTTTTTCTTTGTAAAAGCACGCTATAGAGACACCAGATATGAGTGGCAACTGTCAAAGTACGCTGGCACAGGTCTGCAGAGCACACGCTGAAGGAGGCCTGACACCCAGACGCTTGCAGACAACTAACTGCTCTTCTATTACAGTAAAAAAAAATATTTATTTTAAATTTAAAGCTTAAGCTATTGTAAAAACAGATATGAGTGGTGGCACTGGGCAAGAGGGCACAGTATCCACTGTGAACCTCACACAGAAGCTGGCAGGCAGGCAGGCAACTGCTCTTCTATTACAGTGGAAACCAAATTTTGGTTTTAAAAGAACGCTATAGAGACACCAGATATGATTGGCAATCTGCACTGGAACAGTTCTGCAGAGCACACACTGTAGGCCTGACAGAGCCACTTGAAGGACACTGACTGGCTGCTTTTAGCTTACACTGTAAACCTTTTTTCTTTGTAAAAGCACGCTAAAGAGACACCAGATATGATTGGAAATCTGCACTTGAACAGTTCTGCAGAGCACACACTGTAGGCCTGACAGAGCCGCTTGAAGGACACTGACTGGCTGCTATTAGCTTACACTGGAAACCTTTTTTCTTTGTAAAAGCACGCTATAGAGACACCAGATATGAGTGGCAACTGTCAAAGTACGCTGGCACAGGTCTGCAGAGCACACGCTGAAGGAGGCCTGACACCCAGACGATTGCAGACAACTAACTGCTCTTCTATTACAGTGAAAAAAAATTATTTATTTTAAATCTAAAGCTTAAGCTATTGTAAAAACAGATATGAGTGGTGGCACTGGGCAAGAGGGCACAGTATCCACTGTGAACCTCAACAGAAGCTGGCAGGCAGGCAACTGCTCTTCTATTACAGTGGAAAAAAAAATTTGATTTTAAAAGCACGCTATAGAGACACCAGATATGATTGGCAATGTGCACTTGAACAGTTCTGGAGAGCACACACTGTAGGCCTGACAGAGCCGCTTGAAGGACACTGACTGGCTGCTATTAGCTTACACTGTAAACCTTTTTTCTTTGTAAAAGCACGCTAAAGAGACACCAGATATGATTGGCAATCTGCACTTGAACAGTTCTGCAGAGCACACACTGTAGGCCTGACAGAGCCGCTTGAAGGACACTGACTGGCTGCTATTAGCTTACACTGGAAACCTTTTTTCTTTGTAAAAGCACGCTAAAGAGACACCAGATATGATTGGCAACTGTCAAAGTACGCTGGCACAGGTCTGCAGAGCACACGCTGAAGGAGGCCTGACACCCAGACGCTTGCAGACAACTAACTGCTCTTCTATTACAGTGAAAAAAAAATATTTATTTTAAATCTAAAGCTTAAGCTATTGTAAAAACAGATATGGGTGGTGGCACTGGGCAAGAGGGCACAGTATCCACTGTGAACCGCACACAGAAGCTGGCAGGCAGGCAACTGCTCTTCTATTACAGTGGAAACCAAATTTTGGTTTTAAAAGCACGCTATAGAGACACCAGATATGATTGGCAATCTGCACTGGAACAGTTCTGCAGAGCACACACTGTAGGCCTGACAGAGCCACTTGAAGGACACGGACTGGCTGCTATTAGCTTACACTGGAAACCTTTTTTCTTTGTAAAAGCACGCTAAAGAGACACCAGATATGATTGGCAATCTGCACTTGAACAGTTCTGGAGAGCACACACTGTAGGCCTGACAGAGCCGCTTGAAGGACACTGACTGGCTGCTATTAGCTTACACTGGAAACCTTTTTTCTTTGTAAAAGCACGCTAAAGAGACACCAGATATGATTGGCAACTGTCAAAGTACGCTGGCACAGGTCTGCAGAGCACACGCTGAAGGAGGCCTGACACCCAGACGCTTGCAGACAACTAACTGCTCTTCTATTACAGTGAAAAAAAAATATTTATTTTAAATCTAAAGCTTAAGCTATTGTAAAAACAGATATGGGTGGTGGCACTGGGCAAGAGGGCACAGTATCCACTGTGAACCGCACACAGAAGCTGGCAGGCAGGCAACTGCTCTTCTATTACAGTGGAAACCAAATTTTGGTTTTAAAAGCACGCTATAGAGACACCAGATATGATTGGCAATCTGCACTGGAACAGTTCTGCAGAGCACACAGTGTAGGCCTGACAGAGCCACTTGAAGGACACGGACTGGCTGCTATTAGCTTACACTGGAAACCGTTTTTCTTTGTAAAAGCACGCTAAAGAGACACCAGATATGATTGGCAATCTGCACTTGAACAGTTCTGGAGAGCACACACTGTAGGCCTGACAGAGCCGCTTGAAGGACACTGACTGGCTGCTATTAGCTTACACTGGAAACCTTTTTTCTTTGTAAAAGCACGCTAAAGAGACACCAGATATGATTGGGAACTGTCAAAGTACGCTGGTACAGGTCTGCAGAACACACGCTGAAGGAGGCCTGACACCCAGATGCTTGCAGACAACTAACTGCTCTTCTATTACAGTGAAAAAAAATAATTATTTTAAATCTAAAGCTTAAGCTATTGTAAAAACAGATATGAGTGGTGGCACTGGGCAAGAGGGCACAGTATCCACTGTGAACCTCACACAGAAGCTGGCAGGCAGGCAACTGCTCTTCTATTACAGTGGAAACCAAATTTTGGTTTTAAAAGCACGCTATAGAGACACCAGATATGATTGGCAATGTGCACTTGAACAGTTCTGGAGAGCACACACTGTAGGCCTGACAGAGCCGCTTGAAGGACACTGACTGGCTGCTATTAGCTTACAGTGGAAACCTTTTTTCTTTGTAAAAGCACGCTATAGAGACACCAGATATGAGTGGCAACTGTCAAAGTACACTGGCACAGGTCTGCAGAGCACACGCTGAAGGAGGCCTGACACCCAGACGATTGCAGACAACTAACTGCTCTTCTATTACAGTGAAATTTTTTTATTTATTTTAAATCTAAAGCTTAAGCTATTGTAAAAACAGATATGAGTGGTGGCACTGGGCAAGAGGGCACAGTATCCACTGTGAACCTCAACAGAAGCTGGCAGGCAGGCAACTGCTCTTCTATTACAGTGGAAAAAAAAAATTGATTTTAAAAGCACGCTATAGAGACACCAGATATGATTGGCAATGTGCACTTGAACAGTTCTGGAGAGCACACACTGTAGGCCTGACAGAGCCGCTTGAAGGACACTGACTGGCTGCTATTATCTTACACTGGAAACCTTTTTTCTTTGTAAAAGCACGCTAAAGAGATACCAGATATGATTGGCAATCTGCACTTGAACAGTTCTGCAGAGCACACACTGTAGGCCTGACAGAGCCGCTTGAAGGACACTGACTGGCTGCTATTAGCTTACACTGGAAACCTTTTTTCTTTGTAAAAGCACGCTAAAGAGACACCAGATATGATTGGCAATCTGCACTTGAACAGTTCTGCAGAGCACACACTGTAGGCCTGACAGAGCCGCTTGAAGGACACTGACTGGCTGCTATTAGCTTACACTGGAAACCTTTTTTCTTTGTAAAAGCACGCTAAAGAGACACCAGATATGATTGGCAACTGTCAAAGTACGCTGGCACAGGTCTGCAGAGCACACGCTGAAGGAGGCCTGACACCCAGACGCTTGCAGACAACTAACTGCTCTTCTATTACAGTAAAAAAAAAAAATTATTTTAAATCTAAAGCTTAAGCTATTGTAAAAACAGATATGAGTGGTGGCACTGGGCAAGAGGGCACAGTATCCACTGTGAACCTCACACAGAAGCTGGCAGGCAGGCAACTGCTCTTCTATTACAGTGGAAACCAAATTTTGGTTTTAAAAGCACGCTATAGAGACACCAGATATGATTGGCAATCTGCACTGGAACAGTTCTGCAGAGCACACACTGTAGGCCTGACAGAGCCACTTGAAGGACACTGAATGGCTGCTATTAGCTTACACTGGAAACCTTTTTTCTTTGTAAAAGCACGCTAAAGAGACACCAGATATGATTGGCAATCTGCACTTGAACAGTTCTGCAGAGCACACACTGTAGGCCTGACAGAGCCGCTTGAAGGACACTGACTGGCTGCTATTAGCTTACACTGGAAACCTTTTTTCTTTGTAAAAGCATGCTAAAGAGACACCAGATATGATTGGCAACTGTCAAAGTACGCTGGTACAGGTCTGCAGAGCACACGCTGAAGGAGGCCTGACACCCAGATGCTTGCAGACAACTAACTGCTCTTCTATTACAGTGAAAAAAATTTATTTATTTTAAATCTAAAGCTTAAGCTATTGTAAAAACAGATATGAGTGGTGGCACTGGGCAAGAGGGCACAGTATCCACTGTGAACCTCACACAGAAGCTGGCAGGCAGGCAACTGCTCTTCTATTACAGTGGAAAAAATATTTTGATTTTAAAAGCACGCTATAGAGACACCAGATATGATTGGCAATGTGCACTTGAACAGTTATGGAGAGCACACACTGTAGACCTGACAGAGCCGCTTGAAGGACACTGACTGGCTGCTATTAGCTTACACTGGAAACCTTTTTTCTTTGTAAAAGCACGCTAAAGAGACACCAGATATGATTGGCAATCTGCACTTGAACAGTTCTGCAGAGCACACACTGTAGGCCTGACAGAGCCGCTTGAAGGACACTGACTGGCTGCTATTAGCTTACACTGGAAACCTTTTTTCTTTGTAAAAGCACGCTAAAGAGACACCAGATATGATTGGCAACTGTCAAAGTACGCTGGCACAGGTCTGCAGAGCACACGCTGAAGGAGGCCTGACACCCAGACGCTTGCAGACAACTAACTGCTCTTCTATTACAGTGAAAAAAAATTATTTATTTTAAATCTAAAGCTTTAGCTATTGTAAAAACAGATATGAGTGGTGGCACTGGGCAAGAGGGCACAGTATCCACTGTGAACCTCACACAGAAGCTGGCAGGCAGGCAACTGCTCTTCTATTACAGTGGAAACCAAATTTTGGTTTTAAAAGCACGCTATAGAGACACCAGATATGATTGGCAATCTGCACTGGAACAGTTCTGCAGAGCACACACTGTAGGGCTGACAGAGCCACTTGAAGGACACTGACTGGCTGCTATTAGCTTACACTGGAAACCTTTTTTCTTTGTAAAAGCACGCTAAAGAGACACCAGATATGATTGGCAATCTGCACTTGAACAGTTCTGCAGAGCACACACTGTAGGCCTAACAGAGCCGCTTGAAGGACACTGACTGGCTGCTATTAGCTTACACTGGAAACCTTTTTTCTTTGTAAAAGCACGCTAAAGAGACACCAGATATGAGTGGCAACTGTCAAAGTACGCTGGCACTGGTCTGCAGAGCACAAGCTGAAGGAGGCCTGACACCCAGATGCTTGAAGACAACTAACTGCTCTTCTATTACAGTGAAAAAAAATTATTTATTTTAAATCTAAAGCTTAAGCTATTGTAAAAACAGATATGAGTGGTTGCACTGGGCAAGAGGGCACAGTATCCACTGTGAACCTCACACAGAAGCTGGCAGGCAGGCAACTGCTCTTCTATTACAGTGGAAACCAAATTTTGGTTTTAAAAGCACGCTATAGAGACACCAGATATGATTGGCAATCTGCACTGGAACAGTTCTGCAGAGCACACACTGTAGGCCTGACAGAGCCACTTGAAGGACACTGACTGGCTGCTATTAGCTTACACTGGAAACCTTTTTTCTTTGTAAAAGCACGCTAAAGAGACACCAGATATGAGTGGCAACTGTCAAAGTACGCTGGCACAGGTCTGCAGAGCACAAGCTGAAGGAGGCCTGACACCCAGATGCTTGCAGACAACTAACTGCTCTTCTATTACAGTGAAAAAAAATTATTTATTTTAAATCTAAAGCTTAAGCTATTGTAAAAACAGATATGAGTGGTGGCACTGGGCAAGAGGGCACAGTATCCACTGTGAACCTCACACAGAAGCTGGCAGGCAGGCAACTGCTCTTCTATTACAGTGGAAACCAAATTTTGGTTTTAAAAGCACGCTATAGAGACACCAGAAATGATTGGCAATGTGCACTTGAACAGTTCTGGAGAGCACACACAGTAGGCCTGACAGAGCCGCTTGAAGGACACTGACTGGCTGCTATTAGCTTACACTGGAAACCTTTTTTCTTTGTAAAAGCATGCTATAGAGACATCAGATATGAGTGGCAACTGTCAAAGTACGCTGGCACAGGTCTGCAGAGCACACGCTGAAGGAGGCCTGACACCCAGACGATTGCAGACAACTAACTGCTCTTCTACTACAGTGAAATAAAAATATTTTAAATCTAAAGCTTAAGCTATTGTAAAAACAGATATGAGTGGTGGCACTGACTGTGCAAATGGGCAAGGCATCCAGCCTGACACAGAAGCTGGCAGGCAGGCAACTGCTCTTCTATTACAGTGAGAAAATATATATTTTTTTTAATCTAAAGCTTAAGCTATTGTAAAAACAGATATGAGTGGTGGCACTGACTGTGCAAATGGGCAAGGCATCCAACCTGACACAGAAGCTGGCAGGCAGGCAACTGCTCTTCTATTACAGTGAAAAAATATATATTTTTTTTAATCTAAAGCTTAAGCTATTGTAAAAACAGATATGAGTGGTGGCACTGACTGTGCAAATGGGCAAGGCATCCAGCCTGACACAGATGCTGGCAGGCAGGCAACTGCTCTTCTATTACATTGAAAAAAAAATATTTCTTTTAAATCTAAAGCTTAACCTATTGTAAAAACAGATATGAGTGGTGGCACTGGGCAAGTGGGCACAGTGTCCAATGTGAACCTCACACAGAAGCTGGCAGGCAGGTACCTGCAATTACATTACACAGAAAAAAAAAAAAAAAAAAAGCAGCCTGATGTTCTAGCCCTAAAAAGGGCTTTTTGGGGTGCTGTCCTTACAGCAGAGATCAGATGAGTTCTTCAGGATTGTAGTGGACACTGACTTTCCCTCCTCTCACTAAGCATGCAGCTTCAGAATGAATCGAAAATGGATGCTGGGAGGGAGGTTGGAGGGTGTGGAAGGGAGGGAGTGCTGCTGATTGGCTGGAATGTGTCTGCTGACCGAGAGGCACAGGGTCAAAGTTTGCCCAATGATGACGAATAGGGGGCGGATCGAACTGCGCATGTGTCCGCCCGCCGCGGCGAACGCGAACACGCTAAGTTCGCCGGGAACTGTTCGCCAGCGGACAGTTCGGTACATCACTACCTCTGAAAACTCTTCTCTACAAATTTCTGTTAGTCCAATAAAAAGGTATTATGAGAAACTGCAATTCTTTACTATTTCCCAACTAAATGTGCACTAACATACACTGTAGATTAGATATTGCCAATGTTAAAATGATAACTATTTTATTAATCATGCTTCATGGTAAACTTTAAATATCTCCTGGGAAGAATTTAGAGCTTCTCCAAGGGCTGCTTAATTATTGCAGTAGATCTTTATAAACCACTCAATCTCACTGTTTCAGAGGAGTTCCAAGGCCTTCCTCCACATATGACTACAAGCTAGAATATTTAGTTTAAAGGACTATTTATTTTTGTAGTCAATTCTCATTTTCAGCAATCAATGCTTCTTCGTTTTCTTCAATCATTTTATTTTCTTCATGGAATAAATGTAAATCATTTTGCAAACAATTATCAGAAATGGAGCAAAAAATTTTATTTTATTATGTAAGGTTAGTGTGAAGTATGTTTTAATTTCTGTGAATTAATGGTCACTTTAAAAAGTCACAGTTAAAATGTCAACTCAAATGGCAAGCTTTATTATTCTGACATTAATTGGACTGCATTCAAAAAATAAAGCTCAAACAATGTTTATACTGTTAAAGCAAGAGAAGCACTCGCAGACTCAAGACAATAGTATAAAATTGCATTTATTGTACTTATATAGAGGAAAGCCCAATCTCTAATGTATTTTCAACAACAACTACAATATTTTCAATTGCTTGAAATAAAAACCACTGCTAATTAACACATCACTGTTAATTAGCAGTGGAGCCAAGAATTGTGCACAAAACCCCAATGTTTTAACAGCATTAAATTGCAGCTATCGTGTTTTCATGTTGTCCTGGTGAGAAGGGCAAAAATTAGATTTTCCATATGGTATTTGTCTGTAATTTTGCTTTTTTATATGTGATTTATAGTATTACAGTATTATTTTGAGTATGCAAATGCACCTCTTATTTTACAACTTACCTGCATAAAGGTTTCTGTGATGGTGGTGGCACCCAGCATGAATCATTTAAAGATTGAGGGTGTTGTGCATGTGTCTATATTTGAAATCATTTCGACACAAGTTATTTAAAGGGAACTGTCATTTATCAGGACTTTTCAAATTATGTTTATCTATATATTTAAGAATCATGTATTTGTGAGATGTGAAAAATAGAATTAAATGTAGAAATCAGCATCATTTTATCCTGCAGTTGGACACCTATACGTAAGCCGTCTGTCATTCACAAAAATAAGACAGTGGTAAGGTTTACTGCAGAACCTGCCTATAATACAGCTCTGTTAAAAACCAAAAAATAACATTACTTCTGTGCTGTTTGCACCTGCCACTGTAACTCAAGCAGGATATTGACAATTCGAAAAATATGAAGAAGAAGAAAAAAAACGACGGCAGTGCAACCAAATGCTGTGTGCACAAACAATGCTACAATCATGTTATGAAGGACACAGCTGAAAGTAAACAAATGTTTTGGGTTACGTCTTTGTCAAAGCATAATGGACGCTTGTTTCTTTGATTGCAGGTGGTACTGAGCATTATGGAATAATGCTTGTCTCTGTATACTGTATATCCTGAGAAAAAGAAAAAGTACAATGCGCAGCTTAGTTAGTCAGGCCCACTGGTGAAACCTACATTTATTAAAAGAGCATGCCAAAATACAAGCTTTTCAGGGCCCCTGTCCCTTTATCAATGTAACTTTTATCAATGTCCCTTTTATAAAGGGAAAGGGTTCCCAATACGTTTGTATTTTGGCATGCTCTTCTAATAAATTTAGGTTTCACCAGTGGGCCAGATTAACTAAACTGTGTACTTCTTTTTCTCATGTTGATTTTTTGCAAATCGAGCCATTGCAATCTATGTACTTTTGCTGCGCTAGGCAAAAGATTTTTTGAGATTTTTTTGCTACATTTAGACACTCATACATATCCCCATTTGCCCTGTATATACTGAGGAGTATGCTAATATTTATAATGACATTATGCATTGACAAAGGGTTAACCCAAAACATTTGCTTTGCAGTCAACGGTGTCCTTCTATAAAAACTTTTAGCACTATTTGGGCATTTTTCTGCGCTGCCTTCGTTTCTTCATACATGTCTGTCATTCAAAGTTAACGCTCTGGCCTTTGTAGCCGGCAATCGGCATAGAGAAAACATACATAGAAGAGAAGAAATAAAACATATTTGTATTTCTCATCTTCATTTGCAATGTTTGACCTGGATTTTTCTTGTCTGAACAAGAAAACTGTGCAATTTGCTTTATCTTTAATACAAATGAAAAGAAAAGCATGAATCTCATGAAAAACGTAAACACAAGTTATAGGTGATTACATTTAATCCATGTAATAAAATGTGCATTTTTAAGTGTGCTCTTAATCTATAGATTACTGACAGCATTCATGTGGATTATTTACATAATATGTTGCAGGTGCCCTGGGAAATGAATGGGCTCCTCACTAAATAGTAAATTGTATTATTTATTGGGTTTTGTATTTCAAAATTGCAGAGCGCCCATTCATTCACATAAATAGTGCAATCTATATTTTAATCCCACAGATATTTTTTATTAATTGGATGGCTGCAAGAAATCAAACAACTATGAAAGATTTTATACTTTTAGGCTTTTCGGACGAAAGAGTGATGATTTCACTTCTGTTGATTCTGATGTACACAATGATTTTGATTGGAAATCTTACCATTTGTAGCATTATACACATTGATTGCCATCTCCAGACCCCAATGTATTTTTTTCTCAGTTATCTTTCCATTTTAGACATCTGTTACTCGACAGTTACTCTTCCTGCCATGATCTTCAACTCTATCACAGACAACAGGAGAATTTCCTTTAGAAATTGTTTCACTCAAGCATATTTCTTTGTCTCCCTCGGAGGATCTGAGTGTCTCTTGCTAGCAGGTATGGCCTATGACCGATATGTGGCAATATGTAACCCCCTGCGATATTTTAATATTATGAACAAGAAACTTTGTTCCCACCTTGTTGCAGGTTCCTGGTTCAGCGGCTTTCTTAACTCTGTTCTTCATACTGCCATGACATCTAAATTGAATTTTTGTGGAGACCAAAATGTGAATAATTTCTTTTGTGATATTCCTCCACTATTAAAAGCTTCTTGTACAGATACTTACACCAGCCATATGTTATTGTATATTGTCAGTGTTTTTCTAGGGATGACACCATTTGTGTTTGTAACAGTCTCTTATACACGTATCATTGGCACAATCTTAAAGATCCGATCTTCTGCAGGAAGGAAGAAAGCCTTTTCTACGTGCTCATCACATCTCATTGTTGTTACAGTGTTTTATGTAACAGCTAATTTCAATTATATTGGTCCAGCTCCTAGAGACAACTTCGATATTGTGAGGCTCTCCACCATGCTTTACAGTGTTTTGACTCCCTTGTTAAATCCTGTTATCTATTGTCTGAGGAACAAGGAGGTTAAAAGAGCTTTAAAAAAGGCCCTAGCAGAGACTCCAACTCCATTAATAAAAAGATGTATGGATACCAATTAGAAACACAAGAAAACACTCTCACCTTCAGGATTCCAAAGACAAAATAAGTTAGAAGACAGTTGTTTCCATCTCAATGGTTTCTAGCTCAATGATCCACAGCATTCCAGGTTTTGGATCTACCTTCATTACAACAGACATGGAAAGTCGCCAAATCTTGGACCAGTAAGAGTTTGGTTCTGTAGACCTAGGACATTTTAATGTAATATGTGGCATAAAATCATGCTCATAGTGTATCGTGGGTAGTCCATTCTGCAATTCTGCTGAAACTCAACATAAGAACCTTTCCACTAGTTCTGAGAATTAAACTGATTTTTTTTTGTAATGAATTAGACTCTCACACATCAATTTTCTAACATAAGAGCAAAGCAGAGTAAGCTACAAAATGACTTATGCATGTTAGATCCCTACAACTTATTTGTCTGACTCATAGTAAAAAAAATCTAGCATAACTTGACAGCTCAAGTGTTATTGATTTCCTGGCCTCCAAACCTGCTGTGAAATGAGATAATCCTGTGTTAGTGTTGTGCATCCAGTTTTAAAAGAATATTAAAAATTGGTGATTCATCTGGATTCTACAATTCTGAATCATCATATACAGAAATGGGAGGGAAGGATCAACGCTTTGAATATCTAACTAGAGAAAGAAAAATATAACGGCAGCTAACCTCAAAAGTAGGGATCCCTCTTGTCCTACTAATGGAAATAAAACACAGAAAAAAGGGGAGAGAACTAGGGGTAGTGCCACAATTTTGATATATACAATGATATATACAGTATATGGTACAGAGTAGAAAAACAAATATATTAGACATGTGCAATTCGGTTCGGCATGAATGGAAATTTGGACTTCTTTCGGATATTCGGACATTTGAATGCTTCCGAATGTCCAAAGTACCGAATTTCCGAAGTGCCGAACCGAACCGAATTGCCAAATTTCATTTTTTTTTTTTTTTTTAATTTGTAGACTTTAAATACAAATAGACATATAATGGTTCATCAATGGAACCAGTTACAAACAACAATTATTGTGGGATACCTATCATTCATCTATATTGAGGTTTCACAATTTTAACAAATAGCTATTTGACCCTATATCGCAGTACAATATTACCATAATACTCCAGGCTAAGCTAAGTCTATCACGAAGTTAAACTTGTTCAACAGTAATTCAGCAAAAGTTATTTCGTTAGTCTGCGAAAGACTCTAGAATACCTCATCCTGGCATCATTCTAAATAGGTCCTAGGATCCCATCTTGACCTTACACTTACTCTAACTTCCACTCTTACATCTATACCATACATTCCATACATTCATGTGGGATTTGGGTTGTCTCATATATCTCATACATATAGAAAAGGACAAAAAAAGAAAAAAAAATAGTTTATACACTCATGTTTTTATTTTATACTAAAGCCCGTTTAATATCCGTGATAAGACTCAGATAAAAATCCTTAATTATATTTTTAGAATGCAAATTTGATGTGATCCCACCCATTTCCAGCTCGATTTGTGTAATTACTTGGGCTTTCAATTGGTGCACATTTGGTACTACTGTTTGTTTCCAAGCCTTAGCAATCAATAATTTAGTAGCCGAAAGGCAATGAATTACCATAATCTCTGCTTTTTTTTATCTAGTTTCGTTCCATACAAATGTAATAATGCTATTTCAGGTTTATTAGTCAGGCAGATATCTCCCACCTTGCATATTAGTTTAAATGAGAGATCCCAGAAAGATCTTATTCTAGGACAGTTCCACCAAATGTGCATCATAGAGCCATCCATGTGGAAGCATCTCCAACATTGGGGGGATTGCTCTGGGAAATTTTATTAAGTCTGCTTGGGACCATGTACCATCATGGCTTACTTTGATGAAATTTTCTAGTATATTTAAACAATGTATATATTTTTTTTACTCTTAAGTAAGCATGACACCATTGTTTATATTGAATCTCAATACCCAAATCTCTTTCCCATTTTTGAAAAACTGTAGGAATATCTGATCCATCTATATCATTTAATAATTCCATTGTTGGAGAGTATTTGTTTTTAACGGACTCGATTGAAAGGACCTTCTCAATCAAATTACCCATATCACCTTTAGTAATTAAGACATATTCTTTCAAAAAACTTTTAACTCGAAAGTAGTTGAATAATTCTCTAGAAGGTAAGGATAGCATCTCAGTTAGTTCCACATAACCTTTTAGATACTTGTCTACATATAGGTCTTTAATGCGAAAATTTTTATTTTTATGCCAATTTATCAAATTCATATCTGTCATTATAAGTTCTAATGTTTTGAGGGATAAAGTGTCTGGTATCCTATTGTTAAACCCTAGCTTTCTCTTTAGTCTATACCATTCGCTCAGTGTCTGAGAGAGAATCGTGGATCTCGGGTTTGTAAAGCTTTTCTTTTTTCCGATATTGTTCCATAACAATATTTCTAAATTATCTATCCCCTCTCTATATGCCCCCGTACTGGGCTTTTTTGGCTAACGTAGTGGATTTTATTCTGGGTTTCTTACCTCTCCAGATGAAGTTTGTAAAACTGCTTTGTATCATATTCAGCCAGTACACAGATATTTTAAGGGGGATCATACGAAATAAATAAATCTATTTTGGAACAATGTACGCTTTGATCGTGTTGATCCTTCCCCACCATGATATCTCAAGTGACCTCCAGTCTTTTAATAGTTTATTTGTTTCTTTCAACATTTTTTTTAAAAAAAAATTTCCATAATGTGGGACACGTCGGCTGTTAGCCAAATACCCAGATATGAGAATTCATTAACTACCCAATTGAACGCGTATGTCTGTCTTAAATATTGTAGCTCGCAATCTTTTATATTGACTGCTAATGACATTGTTTTGCTTATATTTAGTTTATAATTAGAGACATCACTATACTGTTCAAACTCTAGCATTAATGTAGGTAAAGATAATTTAGGCTCTGTGATGGTCAATAATATGTCGTCTGCATATAGACATATTTTTAAATCGTCATTGGGAATACGTACTCCTCTTATTAATGGGTTTTGTCTTATTTTGCACGCTAGAGGTTCAATGGATAGAACATATAATAATGGGGAGAGCGGGCAGCCCTGTTGGGTTCCGTTTTGTATATTAAACCTTTCCGATCGAATGTCTCTTCCCACTATTCTAGCAGATGGATTCGAGTAAAGTGCTCCCATTGCTCCCATAAACCAGCCTTCGAAACCGAAGTGTGTCAAAGATCTCTTCAGGAAGTCCCAGCCAACCCTGTCGAAGGCTTTCTCAGCATCTACCGACAGGGTTAGCAGGGACGTCCCCGTTGTCTTTGCCCAGTCCAGTATCTCTAATATTCTCCAGGTATTATTACTTGAGTGTCTCCCTGTCACAAAGCCTATCTGATCTATATGGATAATGGATGGAAGCACCCTTTGTAGCCTATCCGCCAATATAGCCGAATATAGTTTAACGTCTATATTTATCAGCGATATAGGACGATAGTTAGAGAAATCTGTTGTAGGTTTATCCGGTTTCAAAATTGGGCTAATATGCGCTCTTAAAAAATCCGTCGATGCGTGCCCTTTTGTTGAGATTTCATTAAATATATCTGTTAGAACAGGGATAATCTGTGTTTTAAAAATTTCATAGAACTGGTTGGAATATCCATCCGGTCCTGGAGCTTTTTTATTTACCAGCTTATTTATTGCACGTTCTACTTCTATCGTAGTGAAGATCTTATTTAATTAATTTCTTTGTTCCTGCAAATTTTTGGGCAGCTTTATATTTGATAAGTACCTTTCCAGAGCATCTGATGAGGGCTTTAAATTTAAATTATATAATTTTTTATAGAAACCTTTAAACGTCTCCACAATGTCTTCAGGGCTTATAATATTTTTACCATTCTCTATTAGTTTAGAAATTTTCCTATCCATGTTTTGTTTTTTCAGTCTGTTTGTTAGCATGGAGTCTACTTTATTATTCTTATAGTAAAATTTGATTTGTAATTTCTTTAAATTCCGTTGTATTCTATCCTCAATGTGGTTATTTATTTTATTTTGACAAATCTTAATTTTCTCTGTTCTTTCCGTAGAAATATTATTCTTATTTAATCTAGATAGGTTATAGAACTCGATGTAAAGGTCTGATAGTTTAGAATTGCTGCTTCTTTGCTGGCTGGCTAGCTTTATCCAATAGCCTCTTATGACTGTTTTGAAAGAGCACCATAAGCACTCTTTAGATATTTCCTCCAAAAAAATAGATCAATGAGTTTAGCTATATATTCTATATTCGTCTTTTTTTCTAAGAGCATATCATCCAATCTCCAAATTGGTGGACATTTATTATTCACTTCTAGTACATCAGCGATTACTAAATCGTGATCAGACCAGGTGTTCTTTTTAATTATAATTGAATGTATGGTCTTAGAGAGGTTGATATCTCCCATAATCATGCCGATTCTTGCTGCTGATTTATGAGGAATAGATCGATGAGTTACATCTTTATCATTAGGATGGGCTAGCCTCCAGCAGTCGTATAATTCATATTTTTTTGAGCACTCTATTCATTTCTGCAGCCTGTTTTACTCACTTTTTATCAATTGGTTGGTTGGCACCCAGCTGTTTGTCCATTATAGGATCCAGTATGCAGTTAAAATCTCCTGCTATTATCAATTTCCCTTTTTTCACCTGTTCTATTAACCTTAAAATCTTTGTCAACAACTTAATTGGGCGTACATTTGGCAAATACACATTTACTAATGTGTATATTGTCCCATTTAGCAGACCGACCAAAATAATAAATCTTCCCTGGGGGTCTAAATACTGGTATTGGCAATCAAAGTTCATCTCTTTCGAAAAAATAATAGCTACACCACATTTTTTCTTCCCCGGAAGGGAGGCCGCGTATAGAAGCGGGAACTTTTTGTAGTGCCATAGCTGTTTAGCATTAAGTAACCAGTGAGTTTCTTGGATGAATCCCACCTTAATATTCTCCCTGATCAAGGTTTCATATAAAAAACCTCTTTTCACATGAGTTTAAACCTTGCGCGTTAATAGAAATCAATCTAACCATATCCCAATCTTCTTCTTTTTTTTTTTTTTAATTCTTTATTTTGGCGTGCATAGTGATGACAAACATGCCGGCACTGCCACAACAGCAGGTACCGGCCATTAATCGACATAGGTTACATCTGCACATTTTTTGTTATAAGTGTCATGCTTGGTTCAGAGTTAAACTGCAGCTTATGTCAGTATAACAGGCAAAATAAAACATTGAAGATCTGGACATATACTGACATTAAGATTAGGTAATAAAACAATACTAGTACTTGAATGATCAGGCTAGCATTTAGTGTTAAGGTTAACAAGAGTGAGTTAAATGTGTAATTCGCTTAACGTAAACTGCACATAAAGCATAAATGGTTGATACATTAGCAGGTAGTAGTATGTTTGCAGTAGCTTTCAACATTAACAGGTATGCACAGGTGTATCTGCTTGCAATTATATGTCTATCGCTGTAACTGGATCGCCCGGCATGTGTAAATTTTGGTAAAAGACATTAGCTGGCAACATACTAGAGGTACATGTATTGTGTATGTAGGCGGAAGATCGTCGCGTTGGGGTATACAGTCACACAGTATTATAGTACAAACAGGGATATTGCAAGCTGCCAATCACTTCTGTGTGTCAGAAGGTGTATATGCATTAGTGCTTTCTAGCATGGTAACATGCAGGTAGACCAACAGCCACCTAGTGACTGGCAAACATGCTTAGGATGCCACATTAGAGTGATTCAGCTAGCGCGTATAATAATGCTTGTGGTTCACATAGCAAAGGGTTAATGGTCGTTTGAGAGATAGTAACAAAAAGGAAAATCATACGATAAATTATAAAGAAAAAAGTCAATGCGTGGTACTTAAGACATATCGATTGTTCATCTTGTTGTCGGAGAGGGTGTTCGGTCAGATGGCAGTCTCTAGGGAAAGTTCAGCCAACCCCTGTCAGCGGCAAAGCCGTTACCCCGCCGGGTGTCACCTTGATGGCGTCTCCGCAGTGGAAACTGGCTTTGTCCGTAAGCTGTGTGGTGTGGTCTTGTTTTGTGATCCGGCTGGAGGCTGTAATCCCACGGGGCACAGGTGCGCCATGCTGGTGTCTGAGGCTTTGGTCCTGTGGGTTGCTTGTGTGTGTAGCATGCCCCAGGCTCCAGCGTGTGTGGGTGTTTATATCTGAGCCTCTTGGCGCCATTTCCTGGCTTATCGGTCTCTTGTCTCTGAGAGGCCTGGAGATCATTCTGGGGGCTTGTGGCAGGGGGTCGTAGTAGCGGCGCCGGGTGTCCAGGCGGATCAGCCTTGCCACTGCTCTCACCGCTTGGCTGTAGGTCATTCCCTGGGTGCAGAGTGTCGTCTAGAAGCTTTTGCAGATTTTGTCAAACTGCTCCAAGCTCTGCGTTGGCGGATGGGCGTTTGGGCCGATTGGTCTGGGTCTTTGCTGAGTTGCCATCTTGGCCGTGTCTCGTTTGGATGCTCTCCCTGCTGACTGCCCGGCCGGGAAGTCTAGCATTGGGTAGTCCAACTTGGTAGGCCTCTGTCTGGCTAGCATGGCCGAGTTATGTGCTTCCGCCATTTTGGAGGCCCCTTCCCCCATGTTGCTTGGAGGTGTCGCTGGCTCATGCGGAAGGTGCCGGGCGCGGGGTGCTCCGGTTGGCAGGGACCGGGATATCCCCCACCGGTCCATAGGGGGGGGAGGTAGTTCACCAAGTTCGCTGTTAGCTGCGTGCGTCCGGCGGGAAAGCGGCCGCCTTTCTCCGCCGCCTCCCACGGTAGGCCCTGATCTGCCGATGCGGTGCCCGGTTACCCTGGACATCGAGTTTGGTGTCTCTGGGTTCGGGCCGGCCTCCCCAGTCCATTGGGCCCTCTTGTGGGAGGGTGTGCACTTTGTATCCCGCTTCATGCTCTCTTTAGTGCTTGGTGTTTGGGATCTCGTCCAGAGCACGTCTGCCCTGTTCGTTGGTCAGGCTCCGCCCCCAATCTTCTTCTTAACCATTCTAAGAACAAAACCCAAATCCATAAAACAAACTTCAGACATACACTCACACCATACTCATTCATACTAAAACCTATTCTTGGATGACCTCTTGTAATCCAAGGTCTGGGTACCATTCTGGGACCCTAGGGGGGGAACACAGCTTCCCTTAGTGAGGACTGCTCCAGATCACCTCACTTAATTTCTACGTTATCTCTCGTTATGGAGAAAGAGAGAGAGGGAGAGAGATAAAAAAAACATTATATACATATTAATTAGTTATAAATATAACCCAATTTTGTATCTTTTTTAACCTTTCCATATAACAAATCTTGGCTGTTTCATAAGTGTTATTAGTATTTGATCATTCTTATATATTCAGTTTTCCTTTACTTCTCTATTTTCTATAAATTGCCAAATTTCTGAAGTGTCGAAGTGCCACATTTCGGAAGTGCCGAATTTCGGTAGTACCGAAGAGCTTCGGACTTCTGAAAAGTGGCAAAACGGGTAGAGGTAGAATTGGGGTTGGGGTATGGTTAGGGATAGGGGCTGGGGTAGGGTTAGGAGTAGTGTTAGGGGTAGGGTTGGGTTATGAGAAGGGTTAGGATTAGGGCAGGGTTAGGGTAGGGTTAGGAGTAGGGTTAGGGGTAGGGTTGGGTTAAAAGTAGGGTTAAGGTTGGGTTAGTATTAGGGTTAGGGTAGGGTTAGGATTATGGTTAGGGTAGGGTTAGGAGTAGAGTTTGGAGTAGGGTTAGGGTTGGGTTAAGAGTAGGGTTAGGGTAGGGTTAGGGTTAGGGTAGGGTTAGGTTTAGGACTAGAGTTAGCGTAGGGTTAGAGTTAGGAGTAGGGTTAGGTTAGGGTTAGGGGTAGAGGTACCTTAACCCTACCCTAACCCTAACCCTATTCCTAGCCCAACCCTAACCCAACTCCTAACGCTACCCTAATCCTAATCCTAAGGTGCTTAGGGTAGGGTTAGGAGTAGGATTAGGGGTAGGGTTTGGGTTAGGGATGGGTAAGGAGTAGGGTTAGGGTAGGGTTAGGGGTAGGGTTGGGTTAGGACTAGGGTTAGGAGTAGGGTTAAGGTAGGGTTAAGATTAGGAGTAGGGTTATTGTACCTCTATCCCTAAAACCTAACCTACCCCTACCCCTATCCCTATTCCTAATTCTAACCCTACCCTAACCATACTCCTATACCTAACCCTACCCTAGCCATAATCATAACCCTGCCCCAAACCCTAACCTAACCCTACCCCTAACCCTACCCTAACCCTACTCCTAACTCAACCCTAACCCTTCTCCTAACCCTACTCCTAACCCTAACCCTACTCCTAACCCTAATCCTAACCTTGCTTCTAACCCAACCCTAACCCTAACCCTACTCCTAACCCTAACCCTTCACCTAACCCAACCATAAACCTATCCCTAACCCTAATCTAACCCTACTCTAACCTTACTCTTAACCCTAACCCTACTCCTAACCCAACCCTAACCCTGCTCCTAACCCTAATGCTTACCAAACCCTAACCCTAACCCAACCCTAACCCTAGTCTTAACCCAACCCTAACGCTATTCCTAACCCAACTCTAACCCTAACTCTAAAGCTACTCCTAACCCAACCCCAGCCCTACTCCTAACCCTAGCCCTACTCCTAACCCAACCCTAGCCCCACTTCTAACCCCAACCCTAACCCTACTTATAACCCAACCCTAACCCTACTCCTAACCCTCCCCCTAACCTACACTTACCCGAAGTCCCAAAGTCCCGAATTGCCGAAGTCCCGAATTTTGGAAGTGCCGAACCGAATTGCTGAAGTGCAGAATTTTGGGACGCCGAACCGAAACATAAAAACAGAATATTTCGGCAGATAAGAACCTTTGGCCCATCTAGTCTGCCCAATTTTCGAAATACTTTCATTAATCCCTGGCCTTATCTTATAGTTAGGATAGCTTTTTGCCAATCCCACGCATGCTTGAACTCCTTTAATATGTTAACCTTTACCACTTCAGCTGGAAGGCTATTCCATGCATCCACTACCCTCTCAGTAAAGTAATACTTACTGATATTATTTTTAAACCTTTGCCCCTCTAATAAAAGTCTATGTCCTCTTGTTGAGGTATTTTTTATCTTTTAAATATAGTCTCCTCCTTTACGGTGTTGATTCACTTTATGTATTTAAATGTTTCTATCATATCCCCCCTGTCTTGTCTTTCCTCCAAGCTATACATGTTAAGTTCCTTTAACCTTTCCTTGTAAGTTTTATCCTGCAATCCATGAACCAGTTTAGTGCATATAATGCTCCAAGTGAGGTCTCACCAGTGTTCTGTACAATGGCATGGGTACCTCTCCCTATACAACTAAGCATTCTGCTATCATTTCCTGCTGCTCTATTACATTGTCTGCCTACTTTTAAGTCATCAGAAATAATCACCCCTAAATCCTTTCCCTCAGATGTTTAGGTTAGGACTCTATTAAATATTCTGTACTCTGTCCTTGGGTTTTTACATCCAAGATGCATTATCTTGCACTTATTCACATTAAATGTCAGTTGCCACAACTCTGACAATTTTTCTTGTTCACCTAATTCATTTGCCATTTGGCTTATCCCTCCTGGAACATCAACCCTGTTACATATATTAGTATCATCAGCAAAAAGACATACCTTACCATCAAGCAATTCTTCTGCAATATCACTCATAAAAATATTAAAGAAAATGGGTCCATCTACACATCCCTGAGGTACCCCACTGGTGACAAGCCCATGCTTGAATATACTCCATTGACTACAACCCTCGGTTGCCTGTCACTGCCACTGCCTTACCCATTCAACAATATTGGAATCCAAAGTTAAAAATTGCAGTTTATTGTTAAGCCTTCTATGTGCAACAGTGTCAAAGGCTTACTGAAATCTAGGTAAGCAATGTCTACTGCACCACTATTATTTTAGTTACCCAATCAATAAAATCAATACGATTTGGCATGATCTCCCTGAAGTAAACCCATGTATCTCTGATCTTGAAATCTGAACCAAATTAGATCTTGAAGTTTCAAGTAGAGCAAATAAGTCAAAATAGTAAAACAAGTCCAAGTGATAATGTGGAGATACACTTGCCAGAAGTGCTTTTCTACCAAGTGTCTGCGTAATTCCTCAATGGGCGTAGCAAGGTGGGTTCATCAGTACAATCCGTATGAAACAACAGAAAGGAATAATAGGGTAGTAGGGTCTTACAGGGGATAATTAAAAGAAATACGATATAGTCCTACACACGTTTTATGGAGCTGTAACTAGCTCCAGTATGAATGGCATACAGTGATACAATCCCCACTTTCAAGGATACATGATAATAATGTCTTTTAGTATGTAGACCATAAAATATAAAAAGAAACAATAGTGCTCACTGAATAAAATACCAGGAGTTGGGATAAATGAAAACTTATTTACATTTACCAAAGCAGGCAAACTGCTGTATGGATAAGGCGTGGGTGGTATAATCCCCACCAAGGATGTCTTGAGAGTAGTACTCACTGGAGATAAAAGTCTGGTGCCAGGCAGTATGAGATACAATAAAGTAAAATAGCAGTGATGGTAAAATGTAGAAAAAAATAGTAAATTGGCACACTAATAAAAGGGTAAAATAACCTAAAATACCTTTATTCATACAGAATTTAAACAGTATAAAACATATATACTGTTTATACTATTATAAAACAGTATAAAAACAGTATAAAACAACAATAATCAAATTCCCTCCCTTCAGCCCCTACATGTGTTTCATTTCCTCCCCGCCCGTCCATGTGCCTCATTTCCCCCCCCAAGTGTCTCATTACCTCCCCCGCCCGTCCATGTGCCTCATTTACCCCCAAGTGTCTCATTACCTCCTCCGTCCTTCCATGTGTCTCATTCCCTTCCCCTGTGTCTCATTCCCTTCCTCCATGTGTCATACCCTTCCTCCATGTGTCTCATCCCCCCCCCGCCCCGCCCCGCCCCGCCCCAGCACATCCATGTGTGAAAATGCAGATGGAACACTTACAATATACCGTGTCTGTTAGGAGCTCTAAATTGTAAAGGCACATCACAGAATGTAACCAGCAAGATTGCTGCCGGACTTTAAGGTCATTTGTGGTGATGGGATTTGACAGGAACCAGATTTGAATCTTCAAAAGATGAATTGAATCTTTAAGATATGAAGGACATTTTTTTTTACTAAGGGTTGTAAATGGGTATCTATATATTCAGAAAGGGGAGATAAAAGGGCATTAATATCCAAAACAATTGCCCTGTCTGGAGGATCAACTGAATCTTTATGAAATTTTGGTAAAAAAGTGAGTGTGTGTGTGTGTATGTGTTCTCTCTCTTCTTCCCATCTAGTTGTTAACAATGATGATAATAAAATATATCTTTGTTAGCTTTATTTTTTTAGCTTTTATTTTTTGCTATGATATTTTATGTAGGTGTACATTTACATCATGTTGTTGTATAATTCACTTACTATTGCTTAAATTCATATATATATATATATATATATATATATATATATATATATATATATTTATATAAATCTGCACACCAGTCAAGCCATAAGACTTGCTTTTCCCACAGAAATCCCCAAACTGCAGCGATGTTACAACCGCAAAGGATTCTGGGTGGGTATATGCAAATTAGTTTAACAAAGAATCACATTTTTGCCTCATTACATTTTTTTTTGCCCACCCAGAATCCTTTGCGGTTGTAACATCACTGCAGTTTTGGGATTTCTGTGGGAAAAGCAAGTCTTATGGCTTGACTGGTGTGCAGATTTTTGTTTAACATTGTATTAACTATCCACAGACTTCAGGTGGAAGGGGTTTTCAATCACAATTTTTCCCCACCATAACCTATTTGGATTTTGCTTCCCAAGCACTACCAAGCCTCAATAAGCAAACCAGTAACCAACCTCATGCTGATGAGTTGCATTAACAACGAAACAGCTGTCCATGAGTGGTTCACTGGTTTTGCATCTTTTTCTATATTGTGTTCCAAGCTGTTGTATACAGCAAACACAGATTAAAAGGAATCCATGTTTAAAATGGAATGAGGCAAAAATGTGATTCTTTGTTAAACTAATTTGCATATGCCCACCCAGAATCCTTTGCAGTTGTAACATCGCTGCAGTTTTGGGATTTCTGTGGGTAAAGCAAGTATTATGGCTTGACTGGTGTGCAGATTTTTGCTTAACATTGTATTAACTATCCACAGACTTCAGGTGGAAGGGGTTTTCAATCACAATTTTTCCCCACCATAACCGTTTTGGATTTATATATATATATATATACATATATATATATATATAATACTGTCCAATGCTTGCACTCCTGTAGAGATGTAGGTATAGCCCGGTGCTTGTCAGCAAAATTTATAGAGATCAAATGTAGGAAAAGCACTCCAAGGACTTCTTTCAATGTAGAAAATAAATAAATTTTATTCGGCAACTGCCATGAAAACTCAACGTTTCAGTCCTGTGTCAGGACTTTCGTCAGGATAACAGTGCATTGTAATTGTAACAGAATATATAGCAAAGTTAAACGGTTCTAAATCAAATTGAAATCAAAATTCAGTACATAAGATTCAGCTGGGACTTACCCCTCACCCTGTGTACCGAACTGCCTGGGCGCCAGAAAATCGCGGGCAAAATTGATTCCGTTTCATGTATTCTGCAGCTGTACGGATTGCTTCTGTGTGTGCTCTTTGCGCGTCGGCCGTTACCATGGTTACCGGCCGGGACGCGAGTCAGCGTGCGTTTGCATATTGTCATGGCAACCAGCCGATCGTGGAACGATCGGTTTGCAGGACAGTTCTGTACACAGGAGGCAGGGGTTGGGGCATATTCAAACGGCATATCAGCTATTGGTATTATGAACATAGAGTTACATGGCTGTATAACAACATAGCAAGGTATTAGTGGCATGTATAAACAGCTGCATAAAAGTGAGACAATAAGACAAACCTGGTCGGCCAACACTTGGTAACTGTGCTGTATAGGAGTATGTACTCTATAAAACGTGCTGTTTATAGATATATTCATTGTGCCATACCAGTCCACATTTGGTCATCAATTACATCCAGGTAAAATATGTGGGATATTAAACCCTATATTAAACATTAGGTACTGGCCCCAAGGTGTCCATATCTAATCCTACACACTCCATCTTGGTGAACATTATGTGTCCAGCCTAGTGTCATAAGTCTATAGGTATGGGTCCAGGGGCACAGGGCATACTCTGGGGGTGCAGGCCTATTCATATGGCAAAAAAGCAAACATGTAGTGACACACCAATAACATCACTGAGCAAGGTCTCGATGGCATGTATACACAACTGCCTAACAAAATGATAACAGTGCAAGGCAAAGTAGTTTGCCTGTGGTATGCTCATAGCGATGTCCTAAAGCATAGTAACTTAGCAAATTGTACATGGCGAGATAATAAAGAAATCTAGCAGTGTGGCAATAAGGCAAGTCCGGTCAGCCCACACTCGGTATACATACTATCCATAACATACTACTTAATGGTATGTGCATAATAATGCAGGGGTCATTTGGTTTAGTACTAGTGGGTGAGGCAAACTTAGTAACCATACGAATATTTACACGATTATTTACACAACTATTTACACAACTATTTACATAAAGTTTATTGCAGATCAATATCACCACAGTGTCCAATCATAGGAAGATGCCCAACGTATACTTCTCATTGAGGCCTTTGGGTTGGACCGTGTCCAGCGTACGGATCCAATGAAGTTCTCTTTGTAATAAAAGTTTTTTCCGGTCGCTGCCTCTAAGTAGCTGTGGGATATGGTCTATCCCTGTGAACTTCATAGAGGGCAGGGGATGGCTTTTTTCCCAAAAGTGCTTGGCCACTGGTAGTTCAGAGCCCTTGTCCCTGTACGCTATGCGGATATTCGAACGATGATTGCGCATCCTCTCCCTCAGTGGAAGGTCCGTTTTGCCCACATAGGCTAGTCCACACGGGCAGACTAATTTATACACTACATGATCACTGGTACAGGTCAGTCTATGTCTGATGGTGTATTTTCTGCCCGTATGTGGGTGGGCGAAGGTTTTGCACGGAATCATGTGGCTACAGGTTACGCATCCAAGGCATCTGTAACATCCCAGGTTCGAGTGGGTAGTCGGTTGGTTATAGCAATGTGTGGGGTCCGTCTTGACCAGTAAGTCCCTTAGGTTCTTACCCCTACGGTAGCACATCATTGGTGGCTGTCGAAATTGGCTTGGTAAGCTGGTGTCATTTGACATCATACGCCAGTTGCGGTTAGTGGATTCCCTGATGTGGTTAGAGATTGTTGTGTATGTGATGGGAAATGTTAATCTTCCCACCTTGGAGTTCTGTGTTGGACCCACTTCCAGGCTTTTCTTCAGGGCTTGCTGTAATATGATGGGACTATACCCCCGAGCCAAGAATTTGTCCCACATTTCGTTCAGTTGATGTTGCCTGTTGGTTTCATTCGAGTTATTCCTGATTACTCTCAAAAATTGGGACTGTGGAAGGGAATTCTTTAAGTGCCTTGGATGGTAGCTGTCAGCGTGCAGGATAGTGTTTCTGTCGGTTGGCTTGCTATACAGTGTGTATGCTATTTTGTTATGCTCTATGTACAATCGTATATCAAGGAAGTCTATTGTTTGTTCATTCGTCGTCATGGTGAGGCGGACCGGTGTGTCGGTACCGTTGACGTATTCCAGCAGTTGCTCAGGGGTAGATCCTCCTTTTTTCCAAATCATTATGATATCATCTATGAAACGTTTGTAGAACAATATATTCTCTTGAAATGGGGTAAGTATATATTCCTGCTCAAAGATGTACATAAAACTGTTAGCATACATAGGCGCCATGGCCGCTCCCATCGACGTTCCAGCTATTTGTTGATACCACGTCTGTTCAAACCTGAAGTAATTCTGGTTTAACACCAGGTGTATTAGCTCCAAGGTGTATTCTATTGGTGGTCCAAGGTACAGAGATGATGATGTTAATATTTGCCTCATTGCGTCTATGCCCATGTCATGTGGGATGACAGTATACAGACTCCTGACATCGCAGGTAATAAACGTTGTCCCTTCTTCTAAGTTGTCCAGTAGTCGCAACTCTGTTAATAGGCTCGGTGTGTCCTTGATGCAAGTTTTTAATTCCTCAACCGGTTTCTTGAATAGAAAGTCAAGCCACTTGGCTATGGGCTCTAGGACCCCTCCAATTGCTGAGACTATAGGTCTGCCTGGGGGTAGAGTTGGATGTTTATGTATTTTGGGCAACGTGTAAATCACCGGTGTCCGGGGTTTTGTTTGTAGTAGGTATTTGTACAGATCCTCTGAGATGTAGGTCGCATCCAGTCCTCGCTGTAGGGTCTGTTGGACCTTGTGCATGATTGCCTGTGTGGGGTCAGCCGTGAGCTTGGAGTAGGTAGTGGTGTCTTGTAGCTGGTTCAGAATTTCTTGTCTGTAATCGCTGTAGTTCAACAAGACTATCCCTCCTCCTTTATCTGCTGAGCGAATTACTAGGTTGGGATCCTTGGCTAGTGAGGTGATGATGTGGCGTTCCTCCTTGGTGATATTTGATCTTGGTTTCTTGGGCTTAGTGAGATGGTCCTGTGTCTCCTGGTTCAGTGACCTCAAGAACGTTTTTATGGTTGGTTGATTAGGCAGTGGGTCCCACATGCTTTTTGGTTTAAATTGGTTTGTCGGTATGTGTTCAGTGTCACTCCGAGTGATGTACAGAACTGTCCGCCGGCGAACAGTTCCCGGCGAACTTAGCGTGTTCGCGTTCGCAACCGCGGGCGAACACATGCGCAGTTCGATCCGCCCCCTATTCGTCATCATTGGGCAAACTTTGACCCTGTGCCTCTCGGTCAGCAGACACATTCCAGCCAATCAGCAGCACTCCCTCCCTTCCACACCCTCCAACCTCCCTCCCAGCATCCATTTTCGATTCATTCTGAAGCTGCATGCTTAGTGAGAGGAGGGAAAGTTTAGCAGCTGCTGATTAGATAGGGAAATTGATAGCTAGGCTAGGGTATTCAGTGTCCACTACAATCTTGAAGGACTCATCTGATCTCTGCTGTAAGGACAGCACCCCAAAAAGCTCTTTTTAGGGCTATAACATCAGGCTGCTTTTTTTTTTTTCCTGTGTAATGTAATTGCAGGTGCCTGCCTGCCTGACAGCTTCTGTGTGAGGTTCACATTGGATACTGTGCCTACTTGCCCAGTGCCACCACTCATATCTGTTTTAACAATAGCTTAAGCTTTAGATTTTAAAGAAATAATTTTTTTTCACTGTAATAGAAGAGCAGTTGCCTGCCTGCCAGCTTCTGTGTCAGGTTGGATGCCTTGCCCATTTACACAGTCAGTGCCACCACTCATATCTGTTTTAACAATAGCTTAAGCTTTAGATTTTAAAGAAATCATTTTTTTTCACTGTAATAGAAGAGCAGTTGCCTGCCTGCCAGCTTCTGTGTCAGGTTGGATGCCTTGCCCATTTGCACAGTCAGTGCCACCACTCATATCTGTTTTAACAATAGCTTAAGCTTTAGATTTTAAAGAAATATTTTTTTTTTCACTGTAATAGAAGAGCAGTTGCCTGCCTGCCAGCTTCTGTGTCAGGTTGGATGCCTTGCCCATTTACACAGTCAGTGCCACCACTCATATCTGTTTTAACAATAGCTTAAGCTTTAGATTTTAAAGAAATCATTTTTTTTTCACTGTAATAGAAGATCAGTTAGTTGTCTGCAAGCGTCTGGGTGTCAGGCCTACTTCAGCGTGTGCTCTGCAGACCTGTGCCAGCGTGCTTTGACAGTTGCCAATCATATCTGGTGTCTCTTTAGCGTGCTTTTACAAAGAAAAAAGGTTTCTAGTGTAAGCTAATAGCAGCCAGTCAGTGTCCTTCAAGCGGCTCTGTCAGTCCTTCCTTCAGCGTGTGCTCTCCAGAACTGAAGGTATTAAACTGATATGAACAATACTAAACTCACCACTCCTATCTGGTGGCACATTAGCTTGCCCGCGCAGTGCCACAAATTTCAAGTAAGAGGACCGACCAAGCATCTTCTTCCATCTCCCTGTTACATAAATCAATGCCATATCCATAGAACTTGTAGAGAATATCCAGGATAGTTTTACAGGGCCAAATCATGTCGCCTGTTGAAAGAGGTGACCTTGCTCGGGTCCCAGGTGTGCGGTTCCTAAAATGACTGCCATATACACGTCCTCTGATAGGAGACGCGGAAGGTATTAAACTGATATGAACAATACTAAACTCACCACTCCTATCTGGTGGCACATTAGCTTGCCCGCGCAGTGCCACAAATTTCAAGTAAGAGGACCGACCAAGCATCTTCTTCCATCTCCCTGTTACATTAATCAATGCCATATCCATAGAACTTGTAGAGAATATCCAGGATAGTTTTACAGGGCCAAATCATGTCGCCTGTTGAAAGAGGTGACCTTGCTCGGGTCCCAGGTGTGCGGTTCCTAAAATGGCTGCCATATACACGTCCACTGATAGGAGACGCGGAAGGTATTAAACTGATATGAACAATACTCCACTCCTATCTGTAGGTCCGTCCCATTGTGATTTATGCCCCCCACCCACCGCGCAGGGATGGGGGCCGGGGGGGAGGAAAGTAGGCCCCCCCCATTGTGATTTATGGCCCCCACCCACCGCGCAGGGGTGGGGGCCGAGGGGGGGAGGACAGTAGGTCCCCCCATTGTGATTTATGGCCCCCACCCACCGCGCAATGGTTGGGGAGGACAGTAGCTCCCCCCAGTGTGTATCATGGGCTTTGAGGACAGGTGTCAATCCATACCTGCCAAGTGACCCTATGTAGGGGGAACAGTCCCTATTCTGCTCTGTGTCAGTGTGTATCATGGTCTCTGTGGACGGTGAACAGTCTCTATTCTGCTCTGTGTCAGTGTGTATCATGGTCTCTGTGGACAGGGAACAGTCTCTATTCTGCTCTGTGTCAGTGTGTATCAGGGGCTTTGAGGACAGGTGTCAATCCATACCTGCCAAGTGACCCTATGTAGGGAGGACAGTCTCTATTCTGCTCTGTGTCAGTGTGTATCATGGTCTCTGTGGACGGGGAACAGTCTCTATTCTGCTCTGTGTCAGTGTGTATCATGGTCTCTGAGGACAGGTGTCAATCCATATCTGCCAAGTGGCCCTATGTAGGGGGGGCAGTCTCTATTCTGCTCTGTGTCAGTGTGTATCAGGGGTTTTGAGGACAGGTGTCAATCCATATCTGCCAAGTGACCCTATGTAGGGGGAACAGTCTCTATTCCGCTCTGTGTCAGTGTGTATCAGGGATTTGACTATCTTTATTCAGATTCAAAAATTACAATTCCAGGAAAAATTTAACAAACATTTACAAGAACATGTTATGCACATCATAGAAACAACGTGAACCTCTTTAAAGCCACAAACTTAAGACAAAAAGTATGTACACACAATGTGTAAGGGTTTGAAAGAATATTCTGAATCCTTACATGTTTACTTTATCGTTTGTTTGATTTTTGTGAACCATATATAAACTACAAGCAGCGTGAAAACTATAAAAACTCAAGTGGCCATGCTGATCAAATTAAATAGTATGCTTTACACAGCGTATAAGGGTGATGTCACAGCACAACGGGAATCTAACAGGGGAAGAGGGGAAAGTCATCCTCCCCCTCCCATGACCCCGCCATATCTGCCAAGTGACCCTATGTAGGGGTAACAGTCTCTATTCTGCTCTGTGTCAGTGTGTATCATGGTCTCTGAGGACGGGGAACAGTCTCTATTCTGCTCTGTGTCAGTGTGTATCAGGGGCTTTGAGGACAGGTGTCAATGTTAGGTGATTTCTGCCCTTTATGGATTAAAAGCAGACTCTGCATCAACTGTGTAATTTTCCATGGGAGTTTTGCCATGGATCCCCCTCCGGCATGCCACAGTCCAGGTGTTAGTCCTCTTGAAACAACTTTTCCATCACTTTTGTGGCCAGAAAGAGTCCCTGTTGGTTTTAAAATTCGCCTGCCCATTGAAGTCAATGGCGGTTCGCGCGGTTCGCCGGTTCGCGAACATTTGAGGAAGTTCGCGTTCGCCGTTCGCGAACCGAAAATTTTGGGTTCGCGACAAAACTAGTCACTCGTTTTGAAGAAATCCTTCAATCTTAATGTTCTCCCAAATTTATATGTAAATATATGTATATGTAAATAGTTGTGTAAATAGTTGTGTAAATAATCGTGTAAATATTCGTGTGGTTACTAAGTTTGCCTCACCCACTAGTACTAAACCAAATGACCCCTGCATTATTATGCACATACCATTAAGTAGTATGTTATGGATAGTATGTATACCGAGTGTGGGCTGACCGGACTTGCCTTATTGCCACACTGCTAGATTTCTTTATTATCTCGCCATGTACAATTTGCTAAGTTACTATGCTTTAGGACATCGCTATGAGCATACCACAGGCAAACTACTTTGCCTTGCACTGTTATCATTTTGTTAGGCAGTTGTGTATACATGCCATCGAGACCTTGCTCAGTGATGTTATTGGTGTGTCACTACATGTTTGCTTTTTTGCCATATGAATAGGCCTGCACCCCCAGAGTATGCCCTGTGCCCCTGGACCCATACCTATAGACTTATGACACTAGGCTGGACACATAATGTTCACCAAGATGGAGTGTGTAGGATTAGATATGGACACCTTGGGGCCAGTACCTAATGTTTAATATAGGGTTTAATATCCCACATATTTTACCTGGATGTAATTGATGACCAAATGTGGACTGGTATGGCACAATGAATATATCTATAAACAGCACGTTTTATAGAGTACATACTCCTATACAGCACAGTTACCAAGTGTTGGTCGACCAGGTTTGTCTTATTGTCTCACTTTTATGCAGCTGTTTATACATGCCACTAATACCTTGCTATGTTGTTATACAGCCATGTAACTCTATGTTCATAATACCAATAGCTGATATGCCGTTTGAATATGCCCCAACCCCTGCCTCCTGTGTACAGAACTGTCCTGCAAACCAATCGTTCCACGATCGGCTGGTTGCCATGACAATATGCAAACGCACGCTGACTCGCATAACCATGGTAACGGCCGACGCGCAGAGAGCACACACAGCAGCAATCCGTACAGCTGCAGAATACATGAAACGGAATCAATTTTGCCCGCGATTTTCTGGCGCCCAGGCAGTTCGGTACACAGGGTGAGGGGTAAGTCCCAGCTGAATCTTATGTACTGAATTTTGATTTTAATTTGATTTAGAACCGTTTAACTTTGCTATATATTCTGTTACAATTATAATGCACTGTTATCCTGACGAAAGTCCTGACACAGGACTGAAACGTTGAGTTTTCATGGCAGTTGCCGAATAAAATTTATTTATTTTCTACATTGAAAGAAGTCCTTGGAGTGCTTTTCCTACATTTGATCTCTCTCTCTATATATATATATATATATATGTATGTATATATGTATATATGTATGTATATATGTATATTGTTTTTACTGAAACAAGCATTTTCTATTTGTTTTCACTTGGTTTGTGTTAAATACCGATCTTTGCCAATTCCCAAGATGGCACATGTAATGTGGACTTATACATATTGGTGCTGGATGTGACACACTGGCACTATACCAGAAGTGACGTATCAGAAGCACTGAATGCACATTAGAATTCCAGAAGCAGAAACAGAGCCATACAGATGATGGTGACTGGAAGATGCTGCTTATGGCGCTTATTACAAAATGATTGGGACTCCTATATATTGGGAATAGCGAAGGAGGGTCTTTTATGCACCTGAGGAAGACCTTTTGCGGTCAGAGCGTGTTGTACCTGCTTCTTTTTTTTATTTGCAAGTTCTTTCTATGTTTTTGTTAACCTAATAAATTTATTCTTACTTACCTACTTTATAGTTCCTCTGCATGGAGTCTGTGAACACTCCAAATAGAGATGCATTGATTCAAAGCATCTCTCTGAGGAGATACTGATTAAGAAAGCATTGGATTGGCTGAGCTCATCAATATTGATGATCTCAGCCATGGATGCAGGGCCAACCACGGCGAAACCTAACTGTAAGGTTAGTAATAAATGTTTGTATTCCTAATACTATAGTGTTCCTTTTTTTTTTTTTTTAAATCTTTATTTTATTTGTGCACAGATATAACAGACATGTTTGCACTGCCACAATAGCTGGTGCAAGCAAAAAATATAGACATAGCTGAACATTTGTATGGCATTTAAAAACTTTGCACATTTTATGTTTTAGGAGTCAGAATAGGAAACGAGCTGAGTTATAAACAGTGAAGGTGATCAGACTGATCAGTGTTCCATTAGTAAAAGTTAACGATAGCTTGGAAAGGGTGAAAGGTATGACAAGGGGAGTAAGCCACGCTTGTGCGCTAGCAGCCTGCTTAACGTGTAGTGTACTCTTCCATTGCTTAGGTTTACACTTAGATTAATTCTAGGCAAAAATAACTACAGATTGGTATGTTTACAGGCTTAAACGTGCAGCTATGGTTAAACGCAGGCTATGTTATGGCTGATGGTAAGGCTGCCGTAATTGAAAACATGTTATGTGTTGTCACAGGTTGCATACAGAGAGATATCGCTGGTGCCAATATAAAGCGTATGAAGGTTATCACTGGTTTAAATTAAAATTTTAGCACTTTGTAAGATATCGCTGGTTACCAATACAACATACATAAAGGTTGCTGTTATAACACAGATAAAAGATATCACTGGATGCCTTTATAAAACATTGTTTTACATTAGCTTATCAATATCATCCGCCTGGGTATCAATGGGTGAGTATATAGCAGTAAGTCCTGAGGGGGGCATGGGTACCTCGCTCGGGGGCATGTGGCACTGTTAGCCGATGCCTCGGCTCGGTAGGTCCGTACCATCCCTGGGGTTCATCAGATGCTGGCCTCGGTGCCTTGCCTTGCAGAGTCCCGCTTGTCTGGTGTGGATGGAGACAGCTAGACAGTCGCTTAGGGCTGTAATGGCGATGAGGGAGTTCATCCCTCGAGCTTGTGCCAGAATGCTGGTCTGATCGCTGCAGGCCTGGTGACCTCCGGTTATCTGCTGCTTCCCAGGTTTGGGCCTCTCGCTTGAGTTCCGTCTTATCTGGGTAGTGCCACGGTGTCTCGGATGTGGGAATTCCCTCTTGCCCTGGAGCTGTGGGAGAGCTGGCGCTCGTAGGCCACGAGCCTGGGAACCTTCGTGGTCCAGGATCGGCCCTTTCGGGTTGTTGCAGGGAGGTAGATCAGGTCGCTTGGAGTGTCGTCTTGCCCCTCTCCGCTTATGTGGCCAGCGCCTCTGGGGTACTCCCCATCTTGCTCTCAGCCCAGGAGGGCTCAGGATGTGGGGGATAGATGCAGGGATCTTAGAGTTGCCCTGAGGAGGACTCCAATTCTCCCGTCCGCCATCGGCTCATACCCTTGTGGGTAGCGTTTGGCCGTGTGTCGCAGGCTGTATGCGTGCCTGTAGTTTGGCCCAGAAGCGTTAGAAGATTAGTGTGATGGAGTCTTTTGCGCAGTCCCCGGTGTCCCCTGCATCCGGAGGCCGCTGTCGCTTGTCCGCCATCTTGGGCGCTCCCGTCCCCTCGTCTCTTATGGTGGTCAGTGTGCCAGTCTGTTGGTGTAGGGTTCGGGGCAGCCCGCCTGGCGGGGACCGGGATATCCCCCGCCGGTCCATGGGGGGGGGGTGCGTTTTTTGCACTCGCTTGTCAGTGTTGGGATCCGGCGGGAAGGCGGCCGTCCTTCCCCCCCTGATTCCACTACGCCTCAGTTCGCTGCCACGGTTCCCGATCGTGTCTGTCTTCAAGATTGGTACCGGCATATTCACGGTTGTTTCCCCCAGCCTACTGGCAGGTTTGTAGGGGAATCGTAGCAGTCAGTTTCCAACTATCTGTAGAAATTGGGCCTATTCTGCAGGAGTTCATGCAATGTGCTTCCATTCAGCTTGCCTGCTTAGCTCCGCCCCCTCCTATAGTGTTCCTTTAAGTCTGAGTAGCCAAACTGGTAGAATAGCTGAAATAGAGGTTTGTTTTCCATGATTGCTGTTTTGACCTTAAATTTAAAATTCACTTTGAATTTACCATGGCTTCTCACTTTGGTAAATAACCCGGTTAGTCTCAAAATTCTCTATTCCAACTTAACCTAAAAAGATAATAGATACTTTAATTCTGTTTGATGGCAGTGCTAGTCAATCTGGGACTTTTTGCGTACAAACTACTGTGCTCCCAGTGTGCAACATGTTGAAGAGATTGTTTTTTTTATATAATTTCCTTTTCCCTTTTCTAGATAGGTTTAGAATCACTAAGGTTACATAAGCATAACCCTTCAACTGATTGGGAAACTCAATCTGTATTATCAAATTCAAAAAAATTGTCTGTCCAATCCTGTTTCTAAAATTGTTTCTTCATGTTCAGAATCTGAGAGATAGCTTTACAATATCATGAATTTTCTGATGTATTTTCTGAATTCAAAGCTTCAACTTTAAAACTTCCATACATTGATTGTCCCACTGATATGCTTGAAGGCAAAAATACACCATGATATTATATATATAAGATAATATATATTGTGATGAATAAGAGTGGTTCCATCAGACCCTGTATTGATTATTGGGAATTTAATTAGATAACTGTAAAAGCCAGATACAGTCTTCAACTCATCCCTGAGTAAGTGGAAAAGAAACAGAGATGCTAGCATATTTACAATACTATATTAAATTATGCATATTAAACTTTGCAGTTCAGGAACAGAATCAGAATGAAAATTGGCGTGAAAATGGGCCAATTAGTGTAATGCAAAATATATACATTATGTAATGTGGGAATATTTATGGGGTAATAAAATATTAAAAATAATATTTTATAAAAAAATATTAAAAAAATATATATTTTATTAATATCAAAAATCTATATTTTGGCACTGTAATTCCCCAATTTAATTGGCTAACTACTACTTCAGTTATTTTAGATCCCTTTGAAGTAAGGAGTTTACTTTTTTACATTTTACACAAATACCACAATCTCTTATAAAAATATAATTTATTGTGACATGATAATAATAGACATGCATAATAAAATACAGTAAATCATGAGGTAGAATATGACAATAATATGACTTCAATAATTAACAGCCCAGAGAAAATTTCTAAGTGAGTTCTACACAAACCAGAATTAAATTAACCATTTTACTGCCATCCAAAACAAAGAGATCAAGCAATTTAAAATAAACGAAATTAGTCAGCTATATTATTTGCATTACCTTGATAACCACAATCAAATTACAGCCTATTTCTCTGGCTATGCGTTAATTACACTAAAAAAATAAATTTAAAAAATGAACATCACAAATACTAATGACCTTTAATTAGCTGAAATAATTCCTGTGTGCATTTAAATAAACTACAGACAATTAAAAGATAAAAAGATGAGATTTGCTAACATATTTGGATTAACAAGCTTTGAATATTGCAAAATTATAGGCACATTTTCCAACTATTGTATTTTAAAATTGGAGCTGCAATCACCCATTTCAAACACAATGACTGTATTCAAGAATTGGGAATAAATATTAGTTTGTGTCCTAATATATTATTTGAAATTTATATATTTATATATATATATTACCAGCCTAGTTTTAGTAATTATCGTGTACATGGGAGATTGATCAGTCACTTGGTGATAGTTAAAGTTTAGGAACTTATATGATATGTCTTGGTTTCACAAAGTTAACCAGTATCTGTTCAGACTAACGCACCTTAAATACTATGTAGCTATATACTGCTAATATGCATTTGTTTTTGTATAAATGAACACACGCATATTTGTTAGATAAAAAATATCCTATTTATTTAATCAAGTTATAATTATATTTATTGATACATATGTATGCTTTCTTACTTCTAGGCAAATTTCACCCCACTTAACCCCACTTAACATCACATTAGGTGTCAGTAAGATACTGTGTACATTTGTAACAAGACCCTAACTGTGTCTTATCTTAGACAGATATGCCAGACTTTTATGAACTGACTAGAGAATACTGTAGAGTGGTTTCTTTCTTTTTGGTGAAGAGAAAAAAAAAAAATGTTTCACATTTGTTTAAATGCAAAACAAGATGGCTGAAGTCTGGTTCATACTATTAAAATATAACTGAAGCATATTCACTTACAGTGACATTATAACCATCTTCACAAAATGTCTGACAATAATATCCTGTAGGCATTGTGCAGTACTCTGACCCCTTTTCCTGCCATTTGGTTCACAGATAAAATGAGAAAGAGTGACAAATAAAGGTGGAAAAGCAGCAGCAGTCTACATTTCTATATTATATATTTATTCAATATGTAAGATATAAATATAGATTATTTTGCTGCTCCCCCTTTTTTCCATCTGTTGGTTACTTCTTACTTGATCTATAAATGAAAATAGCTATTCCCCTAACCATCAATCATCATTTTTAACCTCAATCATCTTTTTATTGGCACCACTGACAGATCACTGACTCACAAATCAAACAATCTGGCTTGTCTGGTTTGTTTGTTCATGATACATCCATTTTGGCGCCTCGGAGTTATGCAAATCGATGGGTCAAAATTCAGTTGAATTGCAGTTCATTTGAAAATGAATGGCAAGTCTGTAGAAGACAACATGTTTACTCATCTATTATCCTCTATTAAAATTTCAAATACTTTAAGTTCCTCCTATCAACCTGTACTACATCAACTATTGAGTATAATAATATTTGCAACTTTTATATTTGATAGATATACAAAGGAGTTTTGCATTTATTATTTCTTTTGTTTTACAATCCTCCATCATCCATCCATCATCTCTTACCTGCCCGTTTGTTCTGTATTTTCAACTTAGTTTTAACTAATTATAAATTTTAAATCACACATTTAAAATCCATTTCTTAGAGAGAATCTTTTTGAAAGCTCTTTTAACCTCCTTGTTTCTCAAGCAGTAGATAACAGGATTAAACAAGGGAGTTACAACACTATACAGCATGGGTGACAATCTTAGAATATCAAACATATCTCTTGGAGTAGGACCTATATAATTAAAATTGCCTGTTATATAAAAAACTGTAACAACAATGATATGGGAGGAACATGTTGAAAAGGCTTTCCGTCTTCCAGTAGAAGATGGAATCTTTAAGATTGTGGAAATAATATGTATATAAGAAATGGAAACAAACAATAATGGAATTATCCCCAGTAGAACATTAATAATATACAATAATATTTGGCTGGTCTGAGTATCTGTACAAGAAGAATTTAGCAGTGGAGGAACGTCACAAAAGAAATGGTTCACAGTTCTGTTTTTACAAAAGTTCAATTTAGATGTCATGTAGGTGTGGAGAATAGAGTTCAAGAAGCCACCAAACCAGGATGCTGAAACAAGATAAGAGCATATTTTTTTGTTCATGACATTTGGATAATGTAGGGGGTTACATATTGCCACGTATCGATCATATGCCATAGCTGCTAGCAATAGGCATTCAGATCCTCCAAAGGCGATAAAGAAATACAGCTGAGTAAAACATAGACAGAAGGAAATTCTCCTGTTGCCTGTTACAGAGTTGAAGATCATGGAAGGAAGAGTAACTGAAGAGTAACAAATGTCTAAGATGGAGAGATAACTGAGAAAAAAATACATTGGGATCTGGAGATTGTAATCAATCCGTATAATGCTTACAATAGCAACATTTCCCATTAGAATCATTGTGTAGATCACAGACATAAAAAATGACAATATCACACGTCCCTCTGAAAAGCCTAAAAGAATAAAATCACTCGTAAAAGTTAGATTTTTCACTTCCATCAAAAGTAAATAAAAAATCTGTGGGAATAAAACACAGATTAAAAATATGACATGGCCTTCTTTTACAGGTTTAAAGGATCAGTCCTACTCCACTCCAAAAATATTTTTTTAATTTTTCGATTTACAGCACTCCATTCTTTTTTTTATTAAAGGAACAAGACTGAAGTACAATCTGGGGAGCTATTTTTCTCCTACAAAATACTGCTTATCGTGAAAACAATTGTTAGCGAGTGTAAACACATGGTAGAATGTGACATTGGCTTTTATTTTATTTTTCTCCAATAAAAAATAGAAATGAACAACTCATTGCACAATGCCAAAAACATTCCCTGTCACATTGGTTTGACTTAAAGGGACCCTGTAGGCAGTATAACCATTTCATCTTATTGAGTTGGTTATAGTACCCACGTCCCCTGGCATTGTCCCTCCAATAAGTGTTAAGTAATTTTCAAGTAGCTTAACACTGTATGAGCCAAGAGCCAATTGGGGGTATGGCCAAGGCAGAGATGACACACTTTGTAGCCAAACCATTACGTACCTCCAATGAGCACTATGATAGGCTGAATGTGGTCAGTAGATACTTTCAGCTAATCAGAGCTACCCATTGCTTCTTAAGCTGATGCTTCATCATTTGCCCAAGCAGCAAAGAGGGTAAAGACTCTAAGGGACTCTCATTTAGCATCAAAACATTAAACGTGGATTAACGCCGAATGAGAGGACTGTACCAAGGGACTCTAGACACTATAATAACTGCAATGAAATGAAGCAGGTACAGTAATTACAGTGTCCCTTTAAGATATTGAAAGAGGTGAGGAATATAGACATGCCTTGCCTAATGCCTTACTATGCAAACACAGTAAATTTTCCTTTCCATGCTACAACTGAGCATGGAAAGGACATAGATACATACATACATTACATTAAAAAAATATATCACTTTATAATTATTACACTTGGAGATTTGTATTTGCCTGTATTGTAATATGTCTAAATTTGGGTCCATCGGGGGGTAATATATACATAATGTATACATCCTTTTGGTCCCTCCGATATGTTTTCTAAATCAGTTTTCTGATACCAAAATTCTGCTGAGCCGACGCAACACATGAAAGATATTAAGGCATCCCAAACAATTCCTCTATTTTCAGGAAAAATGGTTTGCCCAAGTTGAATTTTCTTTCTGTGCACAAGTCTAGTAATTACATTATAATACCATGAAATAAAAAAATCTTGCTCAATTATAGGATCATTAAAGAGATTTTTTTTAGGTGGGAAGGCATCGTTTGCCATCCTCTCCACTTTTTTTGCACATGTGTTGTGAGATTATTGGGCAGATAGATACCTCTATCACAGTACACAGAATCAGTCATTTAATTGTTTTTAACTACTTGTCTTAGCGTGTTTGTTCTAACTAGTGCAGTTTAGCACTCATAGAACTATCATCAGAAGAAAATGAGTGGAACATTTTATAGTGAATTTGGACATTTATTCACACAGTGAATGTGTACTCCTACTGTTTGCATGGGAGTTCAATGTCAATTAGTAAACTAAAAATCTAATGATTGGTAAGCAACATAAAAAAATAATATTTTAAGAGTTAGATTTAAGGCTCGGTGTATATAAACCATTGTATTCTTGTAAATGGTTTGTTACTAACTGTGGATTGAGATGAAATGTCAAATGAGTAAATAATTTAGGCTGAAATGCCAAGATGGAAAATATACTCAACTCAGATATTTTGTAGTTCCATTGTCAATTCATCACAATTCTGCTTGGTACATAAACCAAGTGGTCTCACAAGTAGCCCACATCAGTAAATCCTCCCTGTGTACTTAAATGGGGTCTGTAGGTGATAATTCATGGTATAGAAATGCACATGGTCTGCAGATTATATTTTATAATTTTTTTTCAAAATGCATCACATTAACCATTAGACTAAAATAATGACGCAAGTGTTATCTTTAGTATTATGTTTCTATAAAACCAATACATTGACTGAATGGAATGGTATGGAATGGAATGGTATTTATGCTGAAAATAAGATATGACTGCAAAAAGATTTCTCTAACACAAACCTTCGTACTAATGTCTTACTTCTCAAAAGGCCCAGGTTGTCTTCTGAGACAGTAAATTGGGCTGATTTATAAAGCTTTGCTACAGAAATCATAAAGCCCTTGGAGAGACATTCATTCTACCCAGGAGGTTCAGGAACTTTACAGTATAATGAATGTTGTAAAATACTTAAGCATTCCAAAACCAGAAAAATGTAACACAGTAATACAGGTTAAATACCATACTTAAAGGTACAGAATTAAGTTATGGAGCTAACGGGCCCCTCGCACTGGGTCATCTAAAGGGGTTAAATGTTTCTCAAACTGTTTAACTCCAAAGTCTGTGTTACAGCAAAGAATCTCCATGCCTCTTTGCCCTTCCGTTTCTGTAAAATTCTCTAAAACGGACGATTTGTTGGACAGTGGCGCTGCTGATTTAATGAGAGCGATCAGCTGACGTTGTCAACCAATCATTGAAACCCCATTAATAAAACTGGCTTGAAAAATGTAATATTTTTTTTCAAAATAAAACATTCCCAATGACAGGTGCAAAGGTTCTTTTTATACTCCTTCTTAGTTATAATTGTGTTGATAATCCCTTAATAAAGAGGTGAAAACATCAGTCCTAAAGATCCTTTATTTTTTTGGAAATACCTGACCTGCAGCAGGATGTAGCCTGGTCTTGAGGCAGTGCTTGAACAAAGGCACTGGTTCCTGATGGATCTCCATAAAGTGGGTGTGAGTTGGCAATTAAGACATCTTCTAATCCAGCCCATGACGGACAAAGGAAATATAAGAGTCCTACCGGGCCTGTCAGTTTATTTATATCGGCAGACATTTTGTGCTAAGATAGAAATTAAAAGTGTATATTGCCAATCACACTCAGAACAAAGCTGACTCCATTTTGGTATCTTCGGGCTAAGAAAAACATATAATTTCTCTTTCTGTAAATCTAATCACAAGCCTGAGCTAAGGAATGCGTTATGTAAACAAGACATGTGATAAGGAATGATGTCTCACAGCAAGAATAATTATATATATACATCTATAAACTATACACTTATTTTACTATTATATTAATTGCATATAATCAGTACTATGTTAATAATATAGACCATTCATGGATAAATATTAGTGTTAGTGGAATAGAAAAATAATGTCTCACAGCTTCACAGAAGGCCAGACACCAGTGATAGATAACACGTAGTAATTCATTTTACTTTCTAAATCTTACAAGGCCCCATTGTAAGAAATAGGGTGAAATTAAGGTTAGGAGGTGTCAATTTTAAATTACGATCGAAATCGCCGCCACGAAGACTAGGGAAATCATTTTAAGCTGACAGCAAATTTGAGTTATACAGTCATTATAGATAAGCCAAAATGACGTAAGAATCATCATCAAAATGAGTTAACCCTTCCCAGGACAAGAAATTTTGGTGATGTAATTGCACCATCTACTGACCAAGAACTAGATAATACTAGATAAAAGTGGACACACCTACAGTTCCCTACTGGCCAATCAACTAATGACGTGCAGAAAGTTTGCCCTTTAAAAAGTAAGGACAAACAGAAATTTAGGACAGAGATCCAGGACAGATTCAGGGAATACACTCTGGGACTAACACTCAACTCTCAAACTCTCTTGGACACAACTCAAGAAACAATTTCCTGGGACTATCTATTCATCTGATAAAAACTTCTACAACATAACTGGTAATTCTGCTGGTTTTATTTAATTAATTTAAATTAATTTAAATTTTACATAGCAGGAATATATTTGGATACATTTTGTCAGATTTCAAATTTGAAATCTTAGTTAACTAAAGAATATATGATTATAACAATTCCATTCCTGCAGGTGGAATTAAATTAATTATATATTAACGGTTACATTTACCAACAGGTTAGCATGACACATGTTATCCAGAAATATTGACTTGCTCTGAAATAAGATAGAAAATCTTATGTAGAGAAATTAAAATTCGGCTAATGAAAATATGGTAGATTTTTTTTTATTGGATGGTTCCAGGAATGATTAATGGTCTGCTATGAACATTATTTGAATTGAAAATTGCTGAATAGAATAGGATATGATATGCCTAGGAGGATTCTAGCTAGCATTGAAAGAGTTAATCAGTGTGCTCTATCAGCTGAAGTTTTTATGGCTTCTCGCTGCACTGTTGTATTCTGTGGGATTCTGTGTTCTGTGTAAAGTTGGTTTCTAAGCTGTCATAAATCTTGCTAAGTTCTTGACAGTTGATGCTGTAGACGCTGAATTTGTTTAAACATTGCCATTCTGTTGTATACCAATGTTATACCTATATATTCACTGATTATTATAACGCATGTTACATATTATTTTATTATTATTGTCACAATAAATTATATTTTTATAAAGAATTGTGATTTACTGTATGGAGTAAAAATCCTCATAATGATCGTTCTCTAGGATCTAAGAGAATTAAATAGTGGGTAATTTTCAAGATAGCAATTTTGATATAATAAAAATTAATTAATTTGTTTTTATTTGATAATTTTTTATGAAAACATTATTTTTAATATTTTTCACCCCATAAATATCCCAACAGACCTTAGAGTGGCTAAATGTTAGATAGAATAAAGAGTAGTCAAAATACAAGCTGAGGTCTGGGTAACGGAGAGAGGCAGCACATAAGAGAACTAGCCAGAGTCAAGTACACTGTAATAGTCAGATGAGCAAACTACACAGGCAAGGGATAAAGAGAAAGTCAGAGTCAGGAAACAAAGCCAAGGTCAATACCAGAATACAATACAATAACTCAAGGAATGCACTAAAGGGTACTGGGAACAGAAACCACAATAGGGCACAGTATCTAGGGCCAGGTAAGTTTAAATAAGCCCTTGTTTAATTTGATTAGTCCATGTCACGCCTGAATGGGGGTGCCGGAGTGATGTGGGCCAATGGGAGCCGACCGCAATGCGAACAGCGTTCTTAATACTGTACGGACCACGGGCCTGATCATACCGTTCGGCGCACGGTCCACCATGAGCCAGGCATGTTTGAGCTGCATGTGGCTCGTCTGGAGGCAGGAGTGCCAAGGCCGGAACGAGGACCAGGTAAGTACCGCTACAAGTTGGTTGGAAGTAGTGGAGTTCCCAACAATTCTTTCACTTAAATAATCAACAAGTGCCACTATATATACACATTTGTTCTATATCACAGTCATTTCTTTAATGTCTAGCTGCATTGTATTGCTTATGCTTTTTAATATTTATGGTTTTTTATATGATATACACCCAAGATATGTACAGTTTTTGTTTTTCCTTCTCCCGAATACTCTTGCTTTTCTCTCTTGCTCTTTTCTCCATCTCTCCAGGGTACTGATTTTTAAATTTTTATATACTATCCTCATACACAAAAAAGTGTGTGGTGTGGGGCCTGGCTGTTAGACAGAGCAGACATGTTTGAGACATGCTCCTCACCAAACCCTGATTATTCAGATTATATATATCTGGGGTGCGGGGTGACAATGTCGCTTTAAATGCTTCCCATATCTAAGGAGAGATAAAAAAACAGAAGGATCAGCGCTTAGTTTACCAAACCACAAAAGAGAGAATAAATAGATAATTAGGCAACACACCTCGAATAGGTAAAGCTCCCTCTAAGCCCTACAGACAAAAGGAGTGATACAAACAAAAGGGGAAAAATATTTGCAAGCCAGTGTGTGAATGTAGATTACAACAGAATCAAAAATTAAAAAGACTTTAACAATCCTAATTAGGAGGCACTTTCTCCTTACTTCTTTATCACATACCGTGACTACGTTCGCCAACTTCAATTTCCATAATGCCTATCCCGCAATAATCTATATTTTATGATAAAGGCCTTATTTTTTTTTTTACTCCAAAATTATACCACCAGTTCCCACTACCCTATTCTACCTTACAATATACTTTTTAGAAAATGTTATTAAATATCTTACATATTACAATTAAGTTATTTTGGTGCAAAAATTACGTCATTCTGGCACCAAATTTATAATTTGTTATACTTGCACTTCTTATAAAAATCCCTACCTTCTAGGTTGAACTTTTTTATCTCCACTTGATAAACCTTTTATGGTAAAACGCGTTGTAGATAATTGGTCATTTTAACATTGCTCATTAATAAAGGTATTTTGGCTACTTTCAATTGTGAGTGTGCCATTTTATTATTTTATCTGTCACTATTTTTTTTTCATTATTTTCTACCTCACTTCTGTTTTTATTGTTCCGGAGAGGACTACTCTATTAAAGAATCCTAGGTGGTTATTATACCACTCACGCTTTGTACATTGAGCAGTCTGCATTCTCAATCAAATTTGAATAACCTATCATTACTTAATACTCCTGGACTTTTTATACTGTAAGCACAATTGCTGTTTCTTTTAACCATTATTGGGCTTCATATTGAGGAAACATCTTCCTATCTACATTCCGTCACGTATCCTATAAGTGGGGATTAAACCACTGTACGCTATTCATACTAGAACTAGTTTTAAGCTCAATTAAATGTGAGTAGGACTTATTTTTTCTTATCAACATTGATCCTACCTGCTGTTTCTTTAGTCTTCTGAGGGCCCAGGGCCGTCTATAATATGAATAGGACCCTGGGCAAAGCATTTTCTTGGGCCCCCTGGGCAAAGTCCCTGCACCCCCCCAGTCCCTATTACGCCCAACCCCCATTGACAGACATACTGACACATACACACACAGACAGACATATTAAAACATTTGCAGGTACATACTGACACACACATACACTGACACACAAATATATACTGGCAAACATATTGACACACATTCAGACATATTGAAACACACAGATACACATACATACATACATACACAGACACATACACTGACAGATATACTGACACACAGACACATACACTGACAGATATACTGACACACACACAGACACAGAAGAAGATTATATACTCATTACTTGTGACGTACAGTCATTATATATGATTATTCAACATGATAAGGGATGCAAAGCAATTAGATCTATTTTAGAATGAGAACTCAATAATTCGAGAACAAATTGATTTTATAATTGAAGGCATATACTTAATTTTAAAACATAACTACTTTTGGTTCAAAGATAGTTTTTATTTACAAAAGACAGGTACAGCTATGGGTACCAGGTTTGCACCCAGCCATGTCAATCTCTACATGGCAGAGTGGGAAGACCAGTCCATTTGGAGTGGGCATGGCTGGGTGAAAAACCTGGTATCCTACTCTCGATACATAGATGACCTCCTTTTTGTCTGGAAGGGGTCTATTAGTTCAGCTAAAGATTTTATTTCTGTTTTTAAATAATAATGAAGAAGGAATATTTTTAACTGCGGATTTTAGCAATACTATGGTGACCTATTTGGATTTAAATATCTACATTAAAGACAATAAAATACAAACAAAAACGCACTTTAAGGATGTAAATGTAAATAACTATATAAGTACCGACAGCTGTCATAACAAAATATGGCTAGACAGCATACCAAAAAGTCAAATAATGCGCCTTAAAAGAAACTGTTCAGACACATCTACGTTCTTTAAACAAGCTAATACAATAAAAGAGAGCTTTATACAAAAAGGATATAATGCTAATAATATTGAGTCAACAATCAATCAGACAGCTATAATAAATAGGAATTAACTTATACATAAAATAAAAACTAAAGTGAATCAAAGCAATCCTGATTTTACTCTACCAATTGAATTGGATTATAATAATAAAAATAAACAATTGAAGAAAATTTTAATAAAGCATTGGCACCTATTAAAAGAGGATGAGATGGGGGCGGGGCTCCTGCACTTTCCCTGCACTAAGGGTCACCCGGTGACCATGTGTCAGCAGGGTACAAGAAAAAGAAAGGTATAAACAATATACCAGCGAGTGGAGCGCTATAATGAATATAGATATAAATAATGAGGGGGTATACTCACCCCTCCAACATAGTGATACAATGTGTCCAAATGTACATACAAAGTAAAACAACAAAAAAAGAGAATATAGTGCAGATGGTTTACAAAAACAAAAAAATGAATAATAGTAGCAATTGGTTGAAACCACTCACGTGGGTTGGAGCCTATCAGCTATTGGCTCCGTAAGTAACTCCTTTTTGCTCTTGAGGCAGCAACACCTCCTTTATCCCAAACGATGTTCTCCCGAAGATATGGAACAAGCAGTTCCTGGCGAACATAGCGTGTTCGCGTTCGCCATGGATGGCGCACATATGCGATGTTCGGTCCGCCCCCTATTCATCATCATTGAGTAAACTTTGACCCTGTTCCTCACAGTCAGCAGACACAGTCCAGCCAATCAGCAGCAGACCCTCCCTCCCAGACCCTCCCACCTCCTAGACAGCATACAATTTAGATTAATTCTGAAGCTGCATTCTTTTTTTTTTTAGACAGAAGTGTGTTATATTTGAGCATGCTAGGCTGAACGTGCGTATATCATGGCTAGTTGCACTGAGGGTATGAGTATATAGCAGTACATTGTTGTGAAAGATGGCTGTCATGTTTAGGGTGTAGCTTGTACGTCAGAGCCGGCTCTCTAATTAGGCGGTTTAGGGCTGTGGTGGAGCTTGTTGGGGCTTCCTGCTTGTTATTTGCTTCCAAAATTGATTAAAGAGTCTGTCCAGCTTAGACTCAATATCCTGCCATGCTTTGCTGGTACCAGGAGGACACGCGGCTGCCGCCATATTGGGAGAGTCGCAGATGAGTATGTCAGCCTGGGCGGCTGTGCTCTGTGCGTCCATTAGTTCCAGACAGCCTCTCAGGGGTGGACCAGGATAACCCCCACCGGTCCGAGGGGGGGTTACGGAGCTCCTGCCGGGAAGTAGCTGCTCTTGGGCATCCCAGGATCGGGAGATCGGCCGCCTCTCCCGCCCGGTGAGCACCAGGCCACACTTGCCACGCGGAGGTAAGTAAGACTCTGTCGAGTTGCTGACCGCTATTAAGCATGTCGGGTCGGTCAGGTAGGAGCAACATTGCTGGGTCATCCCCTTCTGGGGTGAAATTCGCTTGTTGATAGCTGCTTAAAGTGAGATATTGAGGGAGCTCACACGAAGTGCGTCCTTCCTCCATGACAGCTAGGCCCCGCCGCCCGGAAGCTGCATTCTTAGTGAGAGGAGGGACAGTGTAGCTGCTGCTGATTTAATAGGGAAATCGATAGCTAGGCTAGTGTATTCAGTGTCCACTACAGTCGTGAAGGACTCATCTGATCTCTGCTGTAAGGACAGCACCCCAAAAAGCCCTTTTTAGGGCTAGAACATCAGTCTGCTTTTTTTTTCCTGTGTAATCTAATTGCAGTTGCCTGCCTGACAGCGTGTGTGTCAGGCTCACAGCGTATACTGTGCCCACTTGGCCAGTGCCACCACTCATATCTGGTGTCACAATAGCTTGCATTTAAAAAACAAACAAAAACTTTTTTGACTGTAATATAATAGCAGTCAGTTTCCTTCACACGTGTGCATTTCAGGGCCTGCCAGGGCACAGTGTCACACCAGTGCAACTCATATCTGGTGTAACAGTAGTGTACATTAAAAAAAACCTAGAAATTTGACTGTGAAATAATAGCAGTCAGTTTCCTTCACACGTGTGCGTTTCAGGGCCGGCCAGGGCACAGTGTCACACCAGTGCAACTCATATCTGGTGTAACAGTAGTGTACATTTAAAAAAAAAATACAGGGGCTTGTTGTCACCTTCGGGGGACCCTTGGTGTTGTTCGTGGCTGGGTGGAGGAAGAGACCTTCAATGACATCAGTGAGGACAAGGAACGGGACATGGCTAGCTTGGTATCCAATCTTGTGCAAATGGGGAGTTTGCGGTTGTGCAAATGGACTGTTTGCGGTTGTTTTCGGTGCGTTAAACGGGGAGTTTGGTCTGTCACTGTGAAGCGGGCATAACCCTTACACTACCTGATCGATACAACATCATACCTGATGTTTTAAAGCACGTTATTCCAAACAATTTAGGAATGTTAGGTGATTTATGCCCTTTATGGATTAAAACCAGACTCTGCATCAACTATGTAATTTTCCATGGGAGTTGCATGCGGCTTGAAACAACTTTTCCATCACTATTGTGGCCAGAAAGAGTCCATGTGGGTTTTAAAATTCGTCTGCCTATTGAAGTCTATGGCGGTTCGCCCGGTTGTTTTTTATGTTCGCGACATCACTACTGTTAAGTAATACAATGTGAGCAAGATATTATTTTGCTGCAGAGGGATTTAGATAGACTGGGGGACTGGGTTCTCAAATTGCCGATGTAATTTAATGTAGAAAAATGCAAAGTTCTGCACTTTGCACAAGCAACTTATACCCTAAATGGAAGCGAATTATAGATAACAACACACAAGAAGGATTTGGGAATTGTTATAGACAATAAACTATGCAACAATGTGCAATATCAATCAGCAGTGGCTAAGACCATCAAAGTATTGTCGTGCATGAAAAAAGGGATCAATTCTAAGGAGGAAAAACATAATTTTGCCTCTTTATAAATCATTGGTAAGACCACATTTTGAATATGCTGTGCAATTTTGGGCACCTGTTCTGAAATAAGTACTTATTTATTATTTTATTGAATATATATATATATATATATATATATATATGTATATATATATATATATATACATATATATATATATATATATATATATATATATATATATATTATTTATTTATTAATTATTTTTTTTTTGGTAACTTAAAATTACATTTTACCATTCAAATATATTTTACTTGGTCCTGTTTTTACTTATCATCTGGAAGTCTCCAACTGACACAGTTGCACTATTTCCTATTTGTCCTTACATATCCCAGGTGGGGATTGTACCACCCACGCTGTTTCCAATGAGCATATCTGTGCTCCACTAAATAATACTCACCCCAAAAACATCCGTGAGCGTCGATTATACCACTTGATGCCTATACTAAGAGATGAATTTGAAGCTCTTTACTTGTGAGTGTATTTTACTTCATTTTAGTAAATATTTTAAGATCCTGTTACTGGATTGTACTATTGGTTCTTTTTGTCTCCACATTTATATATTCCATGTAAAATGCGCACCCTGTGAGTACTACAAAGCTGTGAGTGATCATCCACTCCATATCCCGTGATAAGGATTGTATTGTCAAATACTAACATCTGAGTATTAGATAGCTCCATTTTTGTGAGTGTATTTTCAATCATCTTTCATTTTTTCCCTTGATGCATACAATATTATACTATCTTATTTTTCCTGTTCTTTATTTCATATTATGGAACTGATTTGAGTTGGTGAAAATATTGCATTACCAGCCGAATTTACTTACCTCAATAAGACTTTGTGGCTCTTGGTATTTGTATTAGATCTAATTTTGAAACTTATTATCACTCTATTTGGGAAACCTGTTTCTCATTTTCATTTTACTTGTATAGTGTTTTTGGGTTGTTAGGGTACCCAAGTTTTAGTGTCTGCTGCCCACCAGAATCCGCGCTCTATCTATCCCCCTATTGTTTACAAGCAACTTATACCCTAAATGGAAGCGAATTATAGATAGCAACACACGAGAGGGATTTGGGAATTGTTATAGACCACAAACTGTGCAACAATGTCTAATGTCAATCAGCAGTGGCTAAGGCCAGTAAGGTATTGTCATGCATGAAAAAGGGCATCAAAAGATGAAAACATAATTTTGCCTCTTTATAAATCACTGGTAAGATCACATCTTGAATATGCTGTGCAATTATTGGCACCTGTTCTGAAGAAGGATATTATGGCACTAGAAAAAGTGCAGAGGTAGGCTACAAAATTAATAAAAGGAATGGAACATTTTAGCTATCTAGAAAGATTAACAAATGTAAACCTCTTTAGTTTAGAAAAAAGTAAACTCCGAGGGGATTTGATAATATTATACAAATATATCCGAGGACAATACACTCCATTTCGTGGAAATCTATTCACAAACAGGCCTATACATAGGACACAAGGTCATGCGTTTAGACTGGAAGAAAAAAGATTTTGTCTAAAGCAAAGGTAGGGTTTGTTTTTTTTACCATAAGAACAATAAGGATTTGGAATTCTCTGCCTGAAGAAGTAGTTTTATCAGAATCTGTGCAGATATTAAAATAGCAACTAGATGCATACTTGCAAAAACCTCATATTCAATTATATCATTTTTTAATTGTAGGGTAATAGCTTCTTCTTCCAAGGATAAATCTGACTGCTAGTTTGTTGCAAAATTGGAAGTGCTTTAAACTGGTTTTGTTGCCTTCTTTTGGATCAATAGCAAAAAACAAATGTGAGGAAGGCTGAACTTGCTGGACACATGTCTCTTTGCAGCCTATGGATACTATCTAACTCTAATCCTTACAAACAATCATGCCAGTAATTACCAATTACTCTGAACCTGCTCTTACGATACTTAATAAATTCGGTGGGAATAAAATTCAATACAGATTTATTATAAGCATGTGTCAAATACGGTTTAATCTTAAATTAAGAACCTATTACAATGATCTAATCATGTCAAAACTCTAATTACTCTCAGCAAGGTGACCCTACAAATTGGGCCCACCAACTCTTGATTTTACAAGACACGTGACAGAATCTTTTGAATTATTTATCTGTGAGCTATGATGGCTGTGTGATGATTCTGATATAATTTCCAAAGCTGAAACTTGACTATCGCTTCACCATGGAAAACAGCCAGTAGAGGAATATATTACCTCCTTTAGATCCTGGTCTACAAAAACCCTGTAGAATGAGCATGTTTCATACTGGCCTATCAGATCATCTTTGTGATAAACGTGGCATGACTAGAATTACAGGGATACTTAATGATCTGATAGATCTCACAGTACAACCTAATATAAGGCAGAGAGAACGAAGAGCAGAAATGCATCATTCTCCTATGCCAGCAAAGCATCAGGTTTACAATCCTAAACTATCTACTTCTTCAGAAATACATAAATATGAACCACTAGAAATAGTTCTCTCCTATGTGATGAATAAAAAAAAAAAAACAAAGGAAGAAAAAGGTATGTATTTATTGTACTTCACCAGAATATTTACTTTACAATTGTCCACATTCACATGAAACAAAGCTGAAATGGAGATTATTTTCATTTCTGCTATTTTGACATTGAATTGTAAATCTTCTTTGAATTCACGTTGAATTCTCACTTTGGTGAATAACCATTTCAGTCTCAAAATTCCCTATTCCAGATAAACCTAAAAAGATTATGGATACCATTATTTTGTTTGATGGCACAGCTCATCTCTGCTCCCAGTGTGCAACATCTTAAAGAAAACGTTTTTATCATTTCCTCTACCCTTTTCCAAATTATTTGAGGGTTACCAAGGTTACATAGGCATAACCCTTCGATTGATTGGGAATCTCATTCTGTATCATAAAAATAAAAAAACGTGTATATCATATTGTCTGTTCAATTCTGTTTCACAAACGTTTTGGCACCACTGACAGAACTCAGAATCACAAACAATCTGGATTGTGCAAGATCTGGTTTGTTTGTCCACAATATATCCATTTGGTGCATCATAGTTAAGAAATTTGATTGGTCAAAATTCAGATGAATTGCAGTTCATTTGAAAACCAAAGGACAAGTCTGGAAAAAGAGGCCAAATGTTTACCCATCAACTATCCACTATGATATCAGTTCTCTCCTAACAACCGAACTGGTAAATGCTCAAATTGAGCATTGTGTTCCTTCCTGTAAACCATTAAACTAATGAGTATAGTGATATTTGTAACTTTTATATTTACTAAATATACACAGAGGTTTTGCATTAATTATTTATTTTGTTTTACAATATTTCATTTTACAATTCTAGGCAATATGACAGTAGTAATTCCTTCTTCTTTTACCTGCCCATTTGTGCTGTATTTTCAACTTGGTCATTAGGAGAGTCAGGTAATTTACTAATTTTAAATCAAACATTTAAAATCAATTTCTTAGAGAGAAGCCTTCTGAAAACTCTTTTAACCTCATTGTTTCTCAAGCAGTAGATAAAAGGATTAAACAAGGGAGTTATAACAATATACATCATTGGTGACAATCTTAGAATATCAAAAGTATCTTTTGGAGTAGGACCTATATAATTAAAATTGCCTGTTACATAAAAAACAGGCAATTTCAAAAACATAAAGGAACATGTTGAAAAGGTTTTTTGCCTTCCTGTAGTAGATGGAATCTTCAAGATCGTGGAAATAATATGTATATAAGAAATGGAAACAAACAAAAATGGAATTATCCCCAGGAGAACATTAATAATAAACAATGATATTTGGCTGGTCTAAGTATCTGTACGAGAAGACTTTAGCAGTGGAAGAACGTCACAAAAGAAATGGTTCACAGTTCTGTTTTTACAAAAGATAATTAGATGTCATGTAGGTAATTAGATGTCATGTAGGTTTGGAGAACAGAATTCAAGAAGCCACCAGACCAGGATGATGCAACAAGATAAGAGCATGCCTTTTTGTTTATAACATTTGGACAATGTAAGGGGTTACATATTGCCACATATCGATCATATGCCATAACTGCTGGCAACAGGCATTCAGATCCTCCAAAGGCCATAAAGAAATACAGCTGAGTAAAACATCCACTAAAGGAAATTCTCCTTTTAATAGAGTTGAAGATCATGGCAGGAAGAGTAACTGAAGAGTAACAAATGTCTAAGATGGAGAGATAACTGAGAAAAAAAATACATTGGGGTCTGGAGATGGCAATCAATCCATATAATGCTTACAATAGCAACATTTCCCATTAGAATCATAGCGTACATCACAGACATAAAAAATGACAATACCCCACGTCCCTCCGAGAAGCCTAATAGAATAAAATCACTTATAGAAGTTTGATTTATCACTTCCATCAAAAGTAAATCAAATTTCTGTGGGAATAAAACACAGATTAAAGGAGTAATGTGACTGCATAGTTCCTTCTATTACAGGTCCAAAAGATCAGTCCTACTCTACTCTAAATATGTGTATTTTTAGGATTAGAGTGTTCCCTGTTATTTTAGATTAAGGGCACTCCTCTTCTTCATTAAAGGAACTAGACTGAAGCACAATCTGGGGTAGTTATTTTTCTCCTAAAAAATACTGCTTATGGTGAAATCAACAGTTGTTAGCAAGTGTAAACACATGGTAGAATGTGACATTGGATGTTATTTATTTTTCCTCGTAAAAATAGAAATAAACAATGCTACAATGCCAAAAATGGTCACCTTGGTGTGATTCAAAGGGACACGGTAGGCAGTATAACCATTTCATCTTATTGCGTTGGTTATAGTGCACTGTCCCTCCATTCAGTGTAATTTTGTTAGCATTTTCACATTGAATGAGGTTCATAATGTCCAACTCCTATCAGTTAAAGCAGTTATATCACTGATAGCAGTTGGACATTATGTACCAGTTACTGGTTGAAACACGTTGCGTTGATGATTGGAGTAACAGTAACTAAATGTTGATTTTATTCACAGATGAAGTAAGACGAGTAATAGAGGGAAAAAAGGAGAAACAGAACAAGAAAATCTATATTTTATATATTTTATATTTAATAAAATTATATTATATTGGGATTTTGTTTCCTACTCCTCCTCTTTTTCCCCTCTATTTAAAGCTTTTTTCGTACCTGATCTGTAAAACAAATGTGGGGAAATGCTCCTATCAGTATACTTCAAAATATATAGATAATATCGTAATATGTATATATTATACAGAATATTGGCTGGCCCATTATCACATCCTTTGGGTTCCTCCAATATGTTTTCTAAATCAGTTTTATGATACTGAACTTCTGCTGAGCTGACGTAACACATGGGCGAAATTAGGGCATCCCCAAAAATTCCTCTACTTTCAGTCAAAATGGTTTGACCAAGCTGAATTTTTTCGCTGTGTGAAAATCTAATAACTACAGTATAATTGTCACGATTTAGGGAACCCAACACGCTAACACACACAGAAAATGGGCAGTACCGGACCTTAGAGTGGCCGGGCTAAGCACACACAGAATAGTCAGGAGACAAGCCGAGTAAGGGGAACCAGAAGACAGAATAACGAGAAACAAGCCGTGGTCAAAGGGTAGGGGAAAGTCACAAAGTCAGATTAACAAGCCAGAGAGTACGTAACCAGAAACACAAGTTCAGTATCAATACTAGTAAGCAAAGACCACAACAGGGCACTGAGGGACAGGAAAGGTAAGTATTTAAATCCTTGCCTTAATCCTGATTGGATAACTTCCAATCAGTATTAACAAACACACGTGGGGGATATCTATACCCACCACTGTGATTGTTGCGCTGTAGCTTTAACGCCGGGTCACGTGAGTGACCCCGGCGTTCTGATATTAGTGCCGGCTCCCAGCGTGCAGCGTTAGACATGCTGCCGCTGGGAGGAGGAGAGGAGGATGCGAGCGGCGTGTCAAGGGGAGAGGACGCCGCTCGCTGACCGGTTGTCAGGGCTCCGCGGGCAGCGGTGAGGGGAGGCTGCAATCCTCTCGCAGCACTCACCCTCGGTCCGTCGCCGCCCGCGGTCCCCTCTCCCCTTACCGTTAAGCGAGCGGCGTCCTCTCCTCCTGACACGCCGCTCGCGTCCTCCTCTCCTCCTCCCAGCGGCAGCATGTCTAACGCTGCACGCTGGGAGCCGGCACTATTATCTAAGCGCCGGGGTCACTCACGTGACCCGGCGTTAAAGCTACAGTGCAACAAACACAGTGGGGGGTATAGATATCCCCCACGTGTGTTTGTTAATACTGATTGGTGGTTAGCCAATCAGGATTCAGGCTAGGATTTAAATACTTACCTTTCCTGTCTATCTGTGCCCTGTTGTGGTCTTTGCTTTATAGTATCGATTGTGAACGTGTGCTTTCTGGTTACGTACCCTCTGGCTTGTTATACTGACTTTGTGACTTTCTCCTACCCTTTGACCTCGGCTTGTTTCTCGTTATTCTGTTTTCTGGTTCCCCTTACTCGGCTTGTCTCCTGACTATTCTTTGTGTGCTTAGCCCGGCCACTCTAAGGACCGGTACAGCACACTTTCTGTGTGTGTGTCTGTGTGTGTGTTAGCGTGTTGGGTTCCCCGGGATCGTGACATTACAACAGGGCCATAATGGAACCTGCTGACATACCACAGCTCCTAGTTAATCAGGAGGCTAGAATGGATGGCTTGGACCACCGTATGGATCAGTTTGCTCAAGCTTTGCAGACCATACTGGCTCGTACTGCACACCTGCAGCCTGCCGTCCAGGAGGCGGTTGCTGCTGTGTCCGAACCCATTGCCACTCCAGTACCCGTTCCTGCCCATGTAGTCCATATGACACCTCCACAGCGCTATAGTGGTGACCCAGCATTGTGTCGTGGTTTCCTCAATCAAATTGACATCCATCTGGTGACCCATGAGACTCAAGATATAGAGATGTGTGTGGGTGCTTTACACAAGGAAAGGTTAACCTTCCAAATAATTGACTCCCCTACTGCTTCCATAGTTCTGGGTTTTCCCTGGTTAGTGAAACACAACCCAGTACTTGATTGGGGTTGTTTAGACATACTCTCCTGGGGGGAATCTTGTCAACGAGACTGTATGGCCCAAGTACGTCCCATTTGTTTACTTAACGTGCCCACGGCTAAACCGCTTTCTGTTTCTGTCCCTTCTGTGTATGCAGACCTTGCTTTGGTTTTCGAAAAAAGGGAGGCAGATAAGCTACCCCCACACCGTGAGTAGGACTGTGCCATAAACCTATTACCGGGTACTATGCCTCCTAGGGGTAAGGTCTACCCTCTTTCTGAGAAAGAAAACCAGGTCATGGAGGAGTACATACGAGAGGCCTTAAGTAAAGGTTTTATTAGAAGGTCCTCCTCTCCTGCTGGTGCTGGTTTCTTTTTTGTGGCAAAAAAGGAGGGCGATTTGAGACCGTGTATAGACTACAGAGCCCTAAACAATATAACGATTAAAAATGCCTATCCGATTCCCCTCATTACCGAATTGTTTGATCGTGTCAAAGGTTCTAGATATTTTACTAAACTAGACCTCAGGGGGGCTTATAACCTTGTTCGTATTAAGGAGAATGATGAATGGAAAACGGCGTTCAATACGCGTAGTGGGCATTACGAGTATCTGGTCATGCCTTTTGGATTGTGTAATGCTCCTGCCGTTTTTCAGGACCTCATAAACGATGTCCTTAGAGATCTACTGCATGTCTGTGCTGTAGTCTACCTAGATGACATACTTGTATATTCTCCAGATTTGAAGACACATCATACTCATGTTAGGATGGTGCTTAAAAGGTTGTTGCAGAATGGTCTTTATTGTAAATTAGAGAAATGCTTATTCGACCAAACCTCTGTACAATTCCTGGGTTATGTTATTTCTGAACAAGGATTCAGCATGGATCCTTCAAAATTGGAAGCTATACTGTCCTGGCCCCTTCCCCAAGGACTTAAGGCAATACAGCGATTTATAGGGTTTGCCAATTATTATAGAAAGTTTGTTAAAAACTTCTCATCCATTATTTCCCCTATCACTAAACTGACAAAAAAGGGTTTACACCCCAGGGTTTGGAATCCTAATGCTATTGTGGCCTTCGAGACTCTAAAAAAGGCCTTTGCCACTGCCCCTGTGTTACACCATCCTGATCCTTCCCTTCCCTTTGTACTGGAAGTAGACGCCTCTGAATCAGGTATAGGAGCAGTGTTGTCACAAAGACAATCGTATGACGAACCCCTCCTTCCCTGTGGTTACTTTTCAAAACGCTTGTCAGAGTCTGAAAAGAATTACGACGTTGGGAACAGGGAATTATTAGCTATAGTGATGGCATTTAAAGAATGGAGGTACTTGTTAGAGGGAGCTAGACACAAGATTTTGGTTATAACCGATCATAAAAATCTATCCTATATCGCAGATGCTAAGAGGTTATCCTCTCGTCAGGCTAGATGGTCTTTATTTCTCTCACGTTTTCAGTACATAATCACATACAGGCCTGGTTATCGAAATGTCAAGGCTGATGCCATCTCCCGCCAGTACGAACCTGTAGATTCTATTACCTCCACTCCTGAGCCCATTGTACCCACAACTAATATAATAGCTACTACCCGTTTGGTTATCTCGTCTCTTTTTCTTGATGGTATCAAGTCATACCAACCCCAAGCACCCTCTGAGACACCTACTGGTAAGCTGTACGTGAAAGTAAAAGACAGAAAGAAGTTGTTGACTTTATTTCACACAGCCAAAACGGCTGGTCATCCAGGGGTTACCAAGACTTACAAGGGTCTTCTCCAACAGTTTTGGTGGCCCTCACTCAAAAAAGACGTGGTAGATTACGTGCAGGCTTGCCGTGTCTGTACACAGTGTAAGTCCCCTAATGTTAAACCCCTGGGACTCCTTATGCCCCTATCTGTACCCAAGAAACCGTGGACACACTTATCCATGGACTTTATTGTGGATCTTCCTTCATCTGATGGGCAGACAGTAATTTTGACTGTAACGGATAGGTTCTCCAAAATGGCGCACTTCATTCCGCTTAAGAAGCTACCTTCTGCGGTTCAGTTGGCTCAGGTGTTTGCCAAAGAAGTGTTCCGCTTGCATGGTATACCACAAGATATCGTATCTGACAGGGGCCCTCAGTTTGTCTCTCGGTTTTGGAGAGGCTTTTGTGCTGAGATGGGGGTCTCCTTATCGTTTACTTCCTCCTATCATCCGCAATCTAATGGAGCTGCCGAACGAGCAAATCAGTCTGTGGAGTTGTATTTACGCTGTTTCACGAATGCACACCAGGACAACTGGTCCCGTCTCCTTCCCTGGGCTGAGTTTGCCAGGAACACTGTGTCTCATTCTTCTACTGGCGCAAGTCCTTTTATGGTGGCTTATGGGTTCCAACCCGCTGTCCTTCCCGGTGTATTCTCCGACAAGGGAATGCCCGCTTTGGACGAGCACCTCGCCTCCTTACGGAAGATGTGGGATCAGGTCCATGCTGCTCTTTGTCGTGCTGCTGCTACTCAAAAGAGGTTTGCTGATCGTCGTAGGTGTGCGGCTCCTTCTTATGCTCCGGGTGATAGGGTTTGGTTGTCCTCTAGGAATCTCCGCCTTAGGGTTCCCTCGATGAAGTTCGCGCCCAAGTTCCTTGGTCCCTATAAGGTGTTGCGTAGGGTGAATCCTGTATCCTACTCCCTGGCCTTGCCCCCTTCCATGCGCATACCTAACACCTTTCACACCTCCCTTTTGAAGCCCTTGCTCTGTAATCGGTTCTCTGGCTCTCTCAGGCGTTCCGATGCCCTCCGCGCGGTCTCTAGTGACGTATATGAGGTGGCTGCTCTCCTTGATTCTCGTTTCTCTCGAGGTCGGTTGCAGTATCTGGTTGATTGGAAGGGTTATGGCCCGGAGGAGCGGTCGTGGGTTTCTGTCTCTGACTTGGACGCCCCCTCCTTGATCCGCTCCTTTCATGCGCGGTTTCCTTTGAAGCCTTCGGCTTCCCGCCCCCTGGGCGGTCTTCGAGGGGGGGGTTATGTCAGGGCTCCGCGGGCAGCGGTGAGGGGAGGCTGCAATCCTCTCGCAGCACTCACCCTCGGTCCGTCGCCGCCCGCGGTCCCCTCTCCCCTTACCGTTAAGCGAGCGGCGTCCTCTCCTCCTGACACGCCGCTCGCGTCCTCCTCTCCTCCTCCCAGCGGCAGCATGTCTAACGCTGCACGCTGGGAGCCGGCACTATTATCTAAGCGCCGGGGTCACTCACGTGACCCGGCGTTAAAGCTACAGTGCAACAAACACAGTGGGGGGTATAGATATCCCCCACGTGTGTTTGTTAATACTGATTGGTGGTTAGCCAATCAGGATTCAGGCTAGGATTTAAATACTTACCTTTCCTGTCTATCTGTGCCCTGTTGTGGTCTTTGCTTTATAGTATCGATTGTGAACGTGTGCTTTCTGGTTACGTACCCTCTGGCTTGTTATACTGACTTTGTGACTTTCTCCTACCCTTTGACCTCGGCTTGTTTCTCGTTATTCTGTTTTCTGGTTCCCCTTACTCGGCTTGTCTCCTGACTATTCTTTGTGTGCTTAGCCCGGCCACTCTAAGGACCGGTACAGCACACTTTCTGTGTGTGTGTCTGTGTGTGTGTTAGCGTGTTGGGTTCCCCGGGATCGTGACACCGGTAAGGGGAGCCCTGACAATAATAATATAAAATGTAAAGTCTTGCTCAATTAAAGCATAATTAAACACTTTTTTAGGTAGGAAAGCACCATTTGCCAGCCTCTCCATATTTTTTGCACATGTTCAGTGGCATTATTAGGCAGATAGTGAAAAATCAGTAATTTAATTGTTTTTAATAACCTGTCTTAGTTTTGTTCTAACTAGTGCTGTTTAGCACTCATAGAACTATCATCAGAAGAAAATAGGTGGAACATTTCATAGTAAATTTGGACATTTATTCACACAGTGTTCTGCTTGCATGGGTGTTCAATGTCAAATTAGTAAACTAAAAATCTAATGGTTGGTAAGCAAAATAAAAAAAAATAATATTTAACAGTTAGATTCAAGGCTCTGTGTATATAAACCATTGTATTCTTGTAAATGATTTGTTACTAATCATGGATTTAGACGAATTGTCAAATGAGTAAAATATTAGGCTGAAATAGCAAGATGGAACATTTGCTGTGTTGAAAAATATTTTCAACTCACATATTTTGTAGTTCTATTTTCAACTCATCACAATTCTGTTTGGTACATAAACCAAGTAACCTCACAAGCAGCCTACATCAGTACATCCTCCCTATGTATCTAAATGGACTCTGAAGGGGATAATTCATGGTATAGAAATGCACATGGTCTGCAGACAGGGCCGCCACCAGAAATTTTGGGGCCCCTAACTGAGCTCAGGGTCTGGGCCCCTGGGGTCCCACCTCCAAAACCGCCCACAGAGACCGCCTCCAAATCCCGCCCACAGGAATACACACACAGACACAAACACATTCACTGATACAAAAGGACACAGATACACACACACACACACACACACACACACTGATACATACTAACAGACACACATACTGATACGCATATAGGCATACATACTGACACACAAATACTGAGACATACACACATATACAGACACACAGGCGTACATAGTGACAGACACATACTAACATAGATACAGACACACATGCATAAGGACATACAGACACAGACACATTCATAATGACATGCAGACATACATACACTGACATTCATACACACATAATGACATGCATACAGATAGACATACATGCATACATACATGCATACAGACATACATACAGACATACATACAGACATACATTCATACAGACACTGACATCCATACATACACACATTCATAATGACATACAGACATACATTCATACTGGCATACATGCATTCATACAGACACACATTCATAATGACATGCAGACATACATACACTGACATTCATACACACATAATGACATGCATACAGATAGACAGACATACAGATATACATACAGACATACATAGTTACATACATACATTCATACTGGCATGCATACATCCATACAGACACTGACATCCATACATACACACATTCATACAGACATACATTCATACAGACACTGACATCCATACATACACACATTCATAATGACATACAGACATACATTCATACTGGCATACATGCATTCATACAGACACACATTCATAATGACATGCAGACATACATACACTGACATTCATACACACATAATGACATGCATACAGATAGACAGACATACGGATATACATACAGACATGCATAGTTACATACATACATTCATACTGGCATACATACATCCATACATACACTGACATCCATACATACACACATTCATAATGACATACAGACATACATACACTGACATTCATAATGACATACAGACATACATACACTGACATTCATACATACACTGACATTCATACACACACATAATGACATGCATACACATAGACATACATGCATACAGACAGACATACACACATTCATAATGACATGCATACATACATACACTGACATTCATACACATAATGACATGCGTACAGATAGACATACATGCATACAGACATACATTCACACACAGACACACAGACACACAGACAGACATACACACACACAGACATACAGACATACACACACACACAGACATACAGGCATACACACACAAACAGACAGACATACACACAGACAGACATACATACACACAAACATACATACACACATACAGACAGACATACATACACACAAACATACATACACACAGACAGACATACACACAAACAGACAGACAGACATACAGACAGACATACACACAAACAGACATACACACAAACAGACAGACATACATACACACATACAGACAGACATACATACACACAAACATACATACACACAGACAGACAGACATACACACAGACATACATTCACACACACACAGAGCTCATTTTCCAGCCACCCTCCTGTTTCTTACCTTGTCTTTGCAGGAGGGTGGCTGGCTGGGGCTGATGGGACTGTCAGTCGGCTGGCTCTCCCTCTTCATTGTCGGTCGGGCGGGCGCTTCCTCCTTCCGCGCGGAGTGAGCTGGGAGGAAGTAACCACTTCCTCCCAGCAGCACTTGCGCTGCGGCGGCAATTTATTTTTTAAAGGGGCCCGGTCGCGCTATACCATGACCGGGCCCCTGAAGATATGGGGCCCATCGGGTGGCCCTAAGGCCACCCGATGGGCCCCATCAGCGTGCGGGCACCGCCACTACACGTGGGGCCCGGGCGGCCGGGCCCCCCAGGGCCGCCGGGCCCGTGACAACCGTTATGGTTGTCACCCCCTGATGGCGGCCCTGTCTGCAGATGCTATTTCATAATTCTAAAATAAGATATCACACTAACCTTTGAAGACTAAAACAGGGATGAAAGGGTTACCTCTAATATTATGTTGCTAAAAAATAAATTAAATGTATATTGTAAATACATTGACTGAATGGAAATGTATTTATAAGATATGACTCCATAAATATTTCTTTAACACAAATCTTCCAACTCATGGCATACTTTTCAAAAGGCCCAAGTCGTCTTCTGAGAAAGTAAATTGGACTGGTTTATAAAGTTTTGCTTCAAAAATCATAAAACCGGGGGGCGGGGCCTGGCCGCGGAGCAGTGAAGACGTGTGACTCCAGAGCTCCTGCATTAAGCTACACCAAAACTATAAATCCACAGATTTAAAAGCGACTAATCGGGCCACGAAGGCCAGCAATAGAACGGGGACATAAAGCGGAACAAAATGATACCCCACAAGCGCCATTACTGGCAGCACTCGCAGATCTGGCATCCGAGGCCTACTCACATGGCGAGCGCGGGAGAGACGGCCGCTCTCCTGCCGCCACAACCAACTACCTCGGCGACCAGGAACCCACATCCCCCCCCCTATGGACCGGCGGGGGTCATCCCGGTCCAATCCCTACAGGGCCACGGGATCCAACAAGCCTCCGTAATAGCTAGCAACCCACGGCCGGAGGCCAAGATGGCGAATGCCGACCAGGCCCTAGGGCTACAACCCGCCCAGACTCAACAACTGCAGCTGACTAACACGGACAACATAGCAGCGGCCTTCGACCGTTTCTGGACGAGATGGCAGGCCTTAACGACACAGCCCCGAACAGCAATACAAGCCGCCCAAATGTCCACCAACCTACCTGCACATGGCCCGGCGCTAAAACGCACAGCCAAGCCACCAACCAAAGTGCGACAGCAGGGGGCAAAGAGGGCTCAGCCCGGTCCTCAAAGCCGCACATCGCTTACCCGACATCATCAGCCCGAGCACCGCCAGGTTCGGAGATCACCTCCCCACAGCACGCTACTACAAAGGAAACACACCCGACGGACCTATACACGGCCGTCGGCAGAAGTCGCAAGGAAGGCACATCGGCGCATCACCCGCTTATGGCACTACTCAGCCGTAACCAGCCTCCAGAAGGACTTTGCCTCCACGTTCCTGCAAGCTTATAGCAGCCGGCGGACGCCGGTGCAAACAACCACCACCGCAGGGGCACCAAAGGACAGAGCGTATGGGCACAGAAACTCCCACCCGGCTTACCTGCAACCACTGCGGCTCGGCAGATCGGGAGTTGGCTGACTTCGGGCTACGCTGAGGACACAAGTCAAAATAATCCACCCTAACACGGAGGATGACTGCTGCACGCCAGCATGGACTCAGTCTCTAACTTCTGGTGACCTGTTGTCTCCTTGTTATGTTATATTCTTTAGATTACTTACACATTCAAGGGCGGATACCGCGTAATACTTACTATCGTCCAACAACTAATCGTTTGTTATAACCTATCTAGTTTAAATGCCTGTTTAACAGACTTACTTAGCATGTATAGATAGTGATCAGCTGCCAAATATTTTAACATATGTACTCATGTTATATATCTTGACGTGTCAGAGCCTCACCATACCACAACCCTGAAACATGAGGGCATCTTAATGTTATTCCTGTGGTTAATCTATATTTGTTAAACGTTGCTTGTTCTCAGTTGTTTTAACCATGTCTCCGCTGACAGTATAATCGTCTAACTCAGCTGGTTAATATTCTAACAACGTGCAAATACTAATGCTATTACCTAATGTGTGTGAACTTTGCAATATGCTTAGCGTGTTTGTTTAATTATACACCATATAGCATAACATTACTACTTCGTACTACACACGCTAGGCATACACATAGCGCTACGCTTAGCTAGAAATATTTTATCCTGTACTAATCGACTACTCAACGACATATGTTTTTTGTTTTGTTTTGTTTCTCTGCATGTATAATCTTACTTACGTACCATACAAAAAAAAAAAAAAGCGCACAACTTCTTGACCTTTTCCGCATATACCTGTGACTACACTTCTTGTGAAATCCATTTGTCTTATCTTGTATTTGTACTTAACATTGCGCTTCCAAAAATAAAGAATTCAAAAAAAAAAAAAAATCATAAAACCCTTGGAGAGACATTCATTTCACTCTACTCAGGAGATTCAGGAACTTTAAGGTATAATGGATGTTATAAAATACTTAAAGGACCACTATAGGCACCCAGACCACTTCAGCTTAATGAAGTGGTCTGGGTGCCAGGTCCAGCTAGGGTTAACCCAATTTTTTATAAACATAGCAGTTTCAGAGAAACTGCTATGTTTATAAATTTGGTTAAGCCTTCCCCCTAATCCTCTAGTGGCTGTCTCATTGACAGCCGCTAGAGGCGCTTGCGTGATTCTCACTGTGAAAATCACCGTGAGAGCACGCAAGCGTCCATAGGAAAGCATTGTAAATGCTTTCCTATGCGACCGGCTGAATGCGCGCGCAGCTCTTGCCGCGCGTGCGCATTCAGCCGACGGGGCGGAGAGGAGGCGGAGAGGAGGAGGAGAGCTCCCCGCCCAGCGCTTTTCCCCTTTCCAGAGCCGGGCGGGAGGGGTCCCTGAGGGTGGGGGCACCCTCAGGGCACTCTAGTGCCAGGAAAACGAGTATGCTTTCCTGGCACTAGAGTGGTCCTTTAAGCATTCTAAAACCAGAAAAATGTAATACAGTAATACCGGTTAAATAGAATACGTAAAGGAACAAAAGGTCTCTGGCACTGGCTCACCTTTTAACTTTTCTCAAACTGTTTAACCCCAAAGTCTGTTACTTTTAACAAAATATCTCCCTCCCGTTTTTTTAAATTCTCTGAAATGGAAGGCTCTTGCACAATAGGGTAGTGGTGCCGCCGATTGGCTGAAAACAGTCAGCTGACGTTGTTTTGATAATAACTTAATAAAGAGGTGAAACAACAGTCCTAATGGCCCTTCAATTTTTGGAAAAATTTGACCTACAGCAGGGTGTGGCCTGATGGTAACTGTCCTGAGGCAGTGCTGGAACAAAGACACTGGTTCCTGAAGGATCTCCATAAAGTGGGTGTGAGGATGCAATTAAGAGATCTCCTAACCCAGCCTGGGTTGGGTTAGAGCAGTCAGGTGCGAGTAATGACACTTGAGATTTGGTATAATCTTAGATACCAACTGGATTTGACTACTCGGTTAGGGCCCTAGTATCCACTGATATCTAATACGGAGTTCCCAGAGGGAAAGGAGCCGACAATTTTATGTTTCTACAGGAAAAAGCTCCTATTGTTGCTAGGGACATGAGTACTGCTGCTGGCCTCAAATCAATACAAAAGCTGGTTTCAGAAAAAAATCTTACTAAACTTGAGAAATTTAGATACAGACATACCCCGCTTTACGAACCTTCACTTTACGTACACTCGCGAGTACGGACATACCCGTGAGTGTATGTAAAGTGATTCATGAGTACGGACATTCTAGTGCATGCTCATGTGAATTCACTGGGAGCCATCATGTACAGTACTGATAACAAGATGTTTACTCAGAGACATGCTTGCTCTGGCATTGCTCCAAAGGACTGTTAATGTGGGCTGCTGTTTTAACCCAGCTGGCAAAGTGATTACTGTACTTACACATATTAGGAAAAACTGCCGAACACGGATACCTTAGGAAATGTAGTGGGGGATAGGGGCTGTAGTAGGGGGGTTAGCGACTGAAGTAGATTGATGGCTGCAAATGGGGACAGGCACTGTAGTGTGGGGGATATGGGCAGCAACTGGGGGAAAGGGGCTGTAGTGAGGTTAGGGGTTGTAATTGAGTTATTGAGTGTAAAAGGGGGTTAGGAGCTGCATGTGTGGGAATAGAGGCTGTAGTGGAAGGGATGTGAAGTAGGGGAGTAAAGTGCCGTAGAGGGGGGGATAGGGACTGTGGTGGGGGCACAAGGGCAATATGGTTGGAAACAGGTGCAGTAGAGGGGGCAGTATGGTGGAGGCAGGACTGTAGAGGGGGCACGGGCAGTAGAGGGGGGCAGGGGCAGTATGGTGGGGCGGGAGCTGTAGAGGAAACTAGAGGGGCTGTAGAGGGAGCACATGAAGCAGTAGAGCGGGGCAGGGCAGTATTGTGGAGGGTAAGGCTGTAGCGTGAAATAGAGGTGCTGTAGAGGGGGCACTAGGGTACTGGGGGGGGGGCAAGGACAGTATGGTGGGGGCAGGGGCTGTTGAGAAAAAAATTATCCCATTTGCAAAGATTTGTATGGGTATGAGATGTAATAAAGAACTTACCAAGCTCTCTAAATTTAGCAAACCTTCATATGTGCTGCAATGGGAAAAATATTTACCTCCACAATTTGCAATAGTATAATGGCACGTGGCTTTTACCCAATTAAAACAATCCACGCACTGTCAGGACCATATTGATACCACACTTAAAGTTGTTATGAAGTGGTACTTGACCCCTGAAAAATTAGCCCACATTGATATCCTCGAGCTTCGGTGTATTGTTGGAGATGCCACAAACCAATAGGTTCATTAAGCCATATCTTTTTGTCTTTGTGTCAAATTGAATCCATTGTGGCATCAAATTTAACAATTAATTTTCATCTCCACTGGACAGCAGGTGGGCTAAACTCTCTCATGGCCATTGGAGAAACTAAACTTTGGGAAGAGCGCAGGTAACTTTTTTCTTTAATTTTACTGTATGTATTGGGGCTGATGTGTACTATGCTCATTGCTGCTGCCCAGGAGTTTGAGTGCAGGACTTGTTTTTTTTTTTCTACATGTTGTTTTGTTGACATAAATCTGTATGTAAATCTGTATCGGCAGGTGGGGTTTGGTAAACATTATGCTAGTATAATGCATGTGTGGTATTTCCTTCCTTTTAACTTAAAATAAGGACGTGTGTACAATTCTAAGTACATATTAAAGTGGTAATAGTATCAAAGAGAACAGGTAGTATGGGATGAATAGACAAAGACCTCATAATTATCCAGTAAAATCAGACTTTAATAATAATAAAAGCAATTGTAAGTTTGGAGGTGTAAGATGATAAATTGATGGAGGTCTGGAGGTATAAGATAAAAATTACCTGGCAAAGGGTGTACACTATAATATGTTAAATTAATATATTTATATGTATATTTATTTATTTTCCCTCCAAAAAAATATGTCTTATTCATTCATTGTTTAGCTAGTTAGGGGGCAATTTAGTTTGTCAGAATTAAGTAATAAAATTCTAAGTCCACAGCATTAACCCATTAAGTGTCTGATGTGTACATGCCACTGAAACTCAAAGGGTTAACAAGGAGGGACCTCGTCAATTGAACGTCTTAATAAAAATCTTGAACATTTCCCAATGTCTGTCTGTCTGCTACTGACATTTTGGTGACACTTTAAAAATCAATAAAACACAATTGTAAAAAATAAAGGAGGCAACTCTGTAAAGCTCACTGTAGGTGAGATTCATAGGGTTGTCTGTTGCATATTTCCCTCCTGTTTTGAATTATTTATCCTATTCACATCTAGGAGATGAGGATAGGTTGCGACTGGGAGAATAACTGTTCGGCTTCCATTTTAAACTCTTAGCTAGATTTACACGTGGCCCCAGTCCCAAATCTAGTGAAACCTGTTGAAACAACTGGAGTCTATTTACTTAATTATGTCCACTGACCTTACATGTAGAGGCTTTGCTCTAAAATGATCACAGAGATGTATACTTACAATAACACAACAGAGAAAGTTATTCTAAGGTAGAATGAACAGCATAGAGAAAGATTCTCCATGCTACTACAAATATCGAAGTGGAACTGTCTGTTACAAAATGTGTATCTAATATCAAAGTAAATTATAATAAAATATATAAAAGACATGTTCATCTTCAAGTATCAAAAAAGAAAACATTTTATTCTACGCATTCTTTTACCTTTCTTCTCATGTATTAATAATAGGTTAACTATGTATTTGTCAGACATGTAGATATTATTCAGCACAGATTATATTATTTACACTTCAACACCCTGATCTATACTTCACCTACTTCTTTGTAGAATGCAATTAGGTTAGTTTGGCATGACCTATTTTATCACAAAACCTGATTTATTCTGAATGAATTGTTGAATGTTATCCCTTAATAACCTTTCAAATACTTTCCCAGCCACAGAAGTTAAGCTCACGGGTCTATAATTTCCAGGCAAAGGACTTTGAATCCTTTTTGAATATAGATTCAACATTCTTGAGTCATATCCTATTATATCCTATTTATTATCATGCATTTTGCTGTATGGATTCAAATTTGTTTTATTTTGTTTTTGTTTTTGTTAAATACACTTGTAATGTCACTTACATTTTTTTTTTCAAATAATTAAGAAGAAACAATTTTGGAAGGTTTTTGCAACAAAATGACACTAATCGCTACAATTGACATCATATACAAATTCCAAAAATCTAATATTATAGTTTAGAACAAAAAACAAACAAACAACTAATAGCAGTGCATACTATATACAGTGGGGCTTGCAGAGAGACAGAAAAACTGAAAAATAATAGACTTTAAGTTAGCTATAGGAGCTCAGATATCAAGATTAAGCCTGATGCAAGTTAAATGGCAAATTATTTGCTCAAAATTACAGTCCTTAATTAAACATAGGAAATCAAAGCAACATACTTGCAGTCTGTTTCTGTCATTCACATTTGTATCAGTGGTCCTTGTCCAATATAAGAGCTTTGGAAAAAATCTTCAGTACACATTTGTAATAAAACTATGAAGAAAATACTGGTAAAAATGGGAAAATCTGTGTACTCTTCACATCAAAGAAAGCCACACAAAAAAGCAAAATAAAAACAAAACACCAAAAACAGTTTGTACAAATTGTTTAGGAACAGAAAAAAAAAAAAGTCTTCCTCTCTATTTCTTTAATTATTCTGTTTACTATTTCACTTTTTGCTTAAAGGGTATCTATAGTGTTAGGAATATAATTCTGTATTAGCACTATAGTTCCCTCTGGTCCCCTCTTACCTTACCTTAATCTTGATATCTGAGCACCTTACTCTTAGGGTTTTCTTTTTTTTTTTTTTCAAATCATTTTTATTGAATCATTTTCAAATTATTTACAATAACAATAATAGAACAAATCATTTTAAAAATATAAATAAAAGAAAAGAGGAAGGAAAAAGTAGGGGGAGACAAGGGGTGTGGGGAGGGAAGGGGTGAAAAAGAAAAAAATATCAATCAAGATTAATATAGTCATATTTGAATTGTCTAGTAAGCATTAAAACAAAACAATAATGCATTTGGTACAGGAAATATCAAATGAAATAAATCAAAGTGTAGTTCTATAATATCTCCAAAATAGCTATACAATTATTAATTGCTTATCATAGGGTATATTTTACAGAGAAAATCTTTTTTACAATCTCTTCCTCCCATATATACCAATAATATTTTAGGCCATCTATAAATGAAGATGGTTGTCTATTAGCTAATTCGTATTGTTTACTCTCTAAGATGGTATATAATGTTTCCTTTATCGAAGGGATAGTTGAAGATTTTGAATGTTTTGGAATAATAAAGGTGGCAGCAGTCAATAAATGTCCTATAATGATTCCATCAACCTTACTCATGTCATCAGGGAACCTCTTGAATAATACCAATTCTGAAGTAAATATGGTCTAACCTCTTAATTAGTGAGTGAATATGTTTCCCAGGATTGAAAAATATAAATTAACTGGCAAGATTGGAGACCAATTCCCCTAATATCTATGTAGAGACTTGTGACCCACTCTTCTGTGCCTTATTATTTTATTATTTTTTCACCTTATCACTTGTTTGCACACTATGGGTATTTAGACCCTCACTGGTTAATGTAATTTTCTTCTACTTTCACAGTGTTGTCCTTACAGCGATTGTGATGGCACATTAGGCAGTATTCGCTCAATTTCAGAGTCAGTTACGGATTAGAACACCCTCGAAGGTGTTGGGAGGTTATTAGGGACTGTTGTACAGGCTCTCGGTTAGACAATATACCAGAAGAGTGGGTCACAAGTCTCTACATAGATATTAGGGGAATTGGTCTCCAATCTATACCTCCTATGTAGAATCAGAAAGGAAGGAATTACTTTCAGCTGATCACTTTTTGATCATTGCAACACTGTATTTAGCCAGCATTGTAACTTCTTATCCTTTGATTTCTTTATTGCTGCCAATGTACCTTTATGGGGAATTTTTTTTTGTTAGCTTTTTGGTAACCAGACCTTAGCCACCGACACTATTGATTTATTGGTTAGGCTATAGCTACAACAAAGGGAGACTGTTTTATCGGCAAACTATGCTAGTAAGGATTCAATAAAGACAGCAGTCAGTTTTTCTGTGCATTAGGACCGATTTCCAGACAGTAAGGAGCCATTTATCTCCTATCTCCCAAGTTTACCCCTCACAACACATTACTGTAAGGCCTAGTAGGCACAGACCTCCAAATTGTTCAGCATAACCATCTTGCCAGTTAATTTATATTTTTCAATCTTTACATTTAACCGGGTACATGCCCTTTGGTGGCACTGGCAACACCCACTGACGATTACCTTTTGCCTGTCAACACCCCAAATCCTCCTCCGTATGTTTTACTGTAGAGGACTTGGGATTACCAGGCAAACTATTTACGTTTGAATATGTTTCCCAAACTCTGTAAGCTTAGGGCAGTACCAAAAAATATATGACGAAGAGCCAATCATACTGCAATCGCACCAACATTTATTAGAGATCACAGGATTCATTCTATGTAGCCTAGTAGAGGGATAATACCAGCGATATACAATCTTTAAATGATTCTCTAAGTGATCATAACATTGTGTTATGCCTTTGAGAGCGGTGGTAAAGCGAAGCCTGTCCTCTAGCTTATATTGAAACCTCAAATCCTTTTTCCATGCCAGTTTTGTTACGAGATTAGGCATGACACATAAGTAGCAAAGGATATGGTATGTCCTTTGCCGGAAACAAAGAGACAGATCTTTTCCAAATTAGGAATTATCAAGGTATCAAATTTTTGATCCAGGTCAGAAATGGCGAAACCTTCTTTCAGTATCTCAATAATCATATTATATTCTGAATTAATAAAACTGTCTAAATCAAATTTGGAGTGTAATTTCCCAAAAAGAAATTATAAAGTTTCCCCGAAATAGAATCATTTAAATGACAAATTGAACGCATATGCCAATAATTTAAATTAATTTGTGGTAAACATTGTTGTAGAGCTGATAAAGCACAGTTCTAGATAAACTGGATCATGATCTGATCATGCCAAACACTACTTTCCAAGCTTTCAGACTTGTTCTGGTTGTAGGGAACATTTCTGCTACATGGGGATGTTTGCAGTCAAAGAATATATTTTATAGAATAAGAGTGCGACTTGGCCTCCATTTCCAACCAACTAGGACATTGCATTTCTAAATTAAACGTAACCACAAAGGACATGGTGGCGTAGTAATATTTCTTAAAGTCAGGAATTCCCACTACTCAATTAGACCTAAGATGTTGCAGTATAGTAAACTTAGCTCTACTTGCTTTCTTCCTCCATATGTATAAGATCAGGGTAGAATATACCTATTTGGATTTGGATGTATAATGGATTCCTATTTCAAACATGCTAAAAAGTATATTTTAATTTTCAACAAATGCAGGTTATTTTGCATATAAACCAGTGTTTAGAAAATTATGTTTTTAGAAAAGACTTTGTTGAATGCCCTTTTAACCTCCTTGTTTCTCAAACAATAGATAACTGGATTGAGCAGAGGTGTCAGAACACAGTATAGCATGGATGACAATATCATAATATCAAAAGTATCTATATGAGTAGGAGCTATATAACTTAGAACACCTGTTGAAAAGAAAACTGTAACAACAATGAGATGAGAGAAACAAGTTGAGAAGGCTTTCTGCCTTCCTGCAGAAGATGGTATCTTCAGGATCGTTGTAATGATACGTATGTAAGATATTGTGACAAACATAAATGGAGCTATTCCCATGAAAACACTGAAAATATACAATAACATCTTGCTGGTCCGTGTATCTGTACAAGAAACTTCTAGCAGTGGGGGAATATCACAAAAGAAATGGTTCAAGTTTCTGACTTCACAAAAGTTGACAGTAGACGTCACTGAAGTATGAAAAGCTGAGTTCATGAATCCACTGGAGTAACATCCCAGAACAAGATAAGAGCAGAATTTCTTGTTCATAATAACTAAATATCGCAGAGGGTTACATATTGCCACATATCGATCATAGGCCATAGCTGTTAGCAAAAGGCTCTCTGACCCCCCAAAGCAGATAAAGAAGTATAGCTGAACAAAACACCTGCTGAAAGAAATTCTCCTATTGTATGTTACAGAATTGAAGAACATGGCAGGAAGAGTAACTGTAGAGTAACCTATGTCTAATAAAGAAAGAAAACTGAGAAAGAAATACATTGGTGTCTGAAGATGGCAATCAATCCGAATAATGCTAATGATGGCAAAATTTCCCATTAAAATTGTTAAATAGGTCAAAGCTATCAAAATCGACAGCAACACACGTCCCTCTGGAAATCCTAGAAGGATAAAATCACTTGTGATACTTTGATTTTCCACAGCCATCAAATTAGAAATAATACAACTGCATTTTATTGACTTAGGGTTAATGGGACTGTGGTTTAGTTATCAACAGGTAAAGAACAATAGGTTGCTCAATAGATAATGGATATTGCAAATATTTTGCTGATAGACAAATCCCCTATGTGCCTGGGAGTCTCGTCCAAGTTTTCTATAACTTTTCAAATGATTGAGATGTCACCAACTCTGGTGAGAACAGATTTCCAAGATCATAAAACTCCTACAACTCTGCAAAAACATCTGAAATATTTATGGACATTTCTCACACATTAAATTTACAACGTGCACAAGCTACATTGTTATTTGTATATTTCATCACTAAACTGTGAATTGTGTTGGACGTAATAGAGAATAAAAATGTCAGGATAATATTACTAAGTTGTAAATTAGTTGCAGTGACGTGTTTTTTTTAAAGTTGACTTTTCTGTTTTTTAATTATTTACAACAATGTTTTATTTTGGAAAAAAAAAATAGTCTCACAAGTATTCTGTATATGTAATACAGGTCTGCACTAGCCTACTAGCCATTGGAAAAAGAAAATGTACATCTGTGAGTGTGCCAGGTAGATGAGTAACTTTTAGGACTTGAATATTGAGCCCTGTATTAAGCATCCATGTGTCGTATTGGGGTCTGAGGGTTAGAATCTATAGTACAGAAAGCACACATGGCATGCACAATACATTTTTAAATGCTATATCACACTAACCTTATATTTTTTTTCCATTCTTGCTGTAAAAGAAAATACACTTATTCTATGTCGCAGTTATACCACTTGAATGGAAATGCATAGTTCTTGATGTTAAAATATGAGGCATGACTACAAAAAATATACCTTTGACATAAAAGTTTTCATTCATATCTCTTAGCTAGATACATATTCTCTGCTAAGATAAGGCGTTCTCCTGTTTATAAAGATATGCTCCAACCATCTTAAAGTCCTTAGAGAATTTACTCAAGTCAGGAGATTCCGTAACAACAAGAGAATAAAATAAATTCAATAAAGTGTTTATGTCGTTTTAAAACAGAAAAATAGGTAGCTCACATAGAATTGAAAAATATAACTTAGGTTTTTACATGATTTTACTGTTTCATGATGGAAAGCCATGATTTTCTAAAAGACACAGAGGCAAGTATTGCTTCCTTTACTGTCCACCAATAGCAGCAAAGAATAAACAGAATAGAAAAAGTGATCCCAGCCAATCCCTATTCAGGTCCTAGCAGAACCATAAGCACCACCCCCAGACTTTCCTCTTTCTTTGGCCATAAACAATAATCAATAACGGCAAACAAATAGAGTAAAAATAAACAGTCCAGGACATACGATTCAACACTAGAGGCTTTTCACAGGAAACAATCCAATCAAATGTCGAAGAGACTGGAAACACAGCCTCCAATACATAGAAGAATTTAAAAACCTAAGCTGCATGCAATGAAGCTGAACATGGGATATAGCAGGGATCATCTTGGAGTCACACTGCGAAGACACACAAGGAACCAGAGCCCAGCGGTAGAGTTGAGCGGACACCTAGATGTTCGGGTCCGGCGGGTTCGGCCGAACTTTGAAAAAAAGTCCGGGTTCGTGATCGAACTTAACCCAAACTTGAACCCCATTGAAGTCAATGGGGACCCTTACTTTTGGCCACAAAAATGCCTCTAAAAAACTCATGGAAAGGGCTAGAGGGCTGCAAAAGGAAGTAAAATGGGGGTAAGAGTAGGACAAGTGCCCTGCAAATGGGGAAATCACTTAAAATAACATAAAAAATAAAAATACAGCTGAGCCATGAAATAGCACTAGATGGAATCTTTGATTTTAGCTTTGGAAGAACATAAATCAAAATCTAAAGCATGGCTGTCTGGAGGTTTACCAGAATTATCCATTTGAGAGAGGGTTGGAGGCAGGGTATTCTCTTTCATTGTTTAAACTGAGCTCAACTCCTGATGCATGGAGAAAAGGCCTCTCTGCTATTGTGTACATAGTTTATACTAAGTGACCCTTAGGTTGAGGAGGCGGTGACCGTGGCGGTGTAGGTGGAAGCAGCGGTGGAGAATGAGGAGGTAGCCAACACTGTTTATATATATATATATATATATATATTTTATTTTAATTGGGGTAGCCCCCAAAATAATGGGACATACAAAAAAAAAAGAAACATTTGCAGCCTGCGCTGCATTTCTTGCAGTCCTGATGCATGGAGAAATGCTCAACTCCTGATGCATGGAGAAAAGGTCTTCACAAGCCTCTGCTATTGTGTACATAGTTTATACTAAGTGACTGACCCATAGGTTGAGGAGGCGGTGACAGTGGAAGCGGCGGTGGAGGAGGAGGAGGAAGCCAACACTGTTTATATATATATATATATATATTTTATTTTAATTGGGGGAGCCCCTAAAATATTGGGACATACAAAAAAAGAAACATTTGCGGCCTGCAGTGCATTTCTTGCAGTCCTGATGCATGGATAAATGCTCAACTCTTGATGCATGGAGAAAAGGCCTTCACAAGCCTCTGCTATTGTGTACATAGTTTATACTAAGTGACTGACCCATAGGTTGAGGAGGCGGGGACGGTGGAAGCGGTGGTGAAGGAGGAGGAGGAAGCCAACACTGTTTATATATATAGATTTTTCATTTTTATTGGAGTAGCCCCCAAAATATTGGGACATACAAAAAAGAAAACTGTTCCGCAGAGCAACTGACCCGTGCATGCTGCATCTGAAACTCCACTATTGCCTGCTGCTGCTCGCACAGTCTCTTGAGGCGGTGAACAGGAAGGCCCAAGTTACACTGCAGCACAGACAGGCGAGCAGCAGCAGGGTGAGAACACCAAAAGCGTGCACAGACGTCCCGCACTTTCTGCAGCAGCTCTGATATATCTTGGTATACACCGTGGCATCAGAAGGGCCACCCAGAACTGGCTCAACTCCCATCAAGCCAAGTTCCCGGAGGAGATCACCCAGCTCGTCATGCTAGAGCACTTTTTCAATGTGCTCCTCAACGAGAAGGCGACGACGCATTCGTATGTCAATCCATATCAACTTTCAATGCCATTGACTGCGCCTACCATGGTGACCATGGGTAATGGGGAATCAGGGTTTGATTCCGTACAGAGACCCTGACAAATGGTTACCACATGCAAGGAATGCAGCAGGCGCGCAAATGACCCACTCCAGACGCTGGAAGGTAGTGACGACAAATAACAATACAGGACTCTTTAGAGGCCCTGTAATTGTAATGAGTCCACTTGAAATCCTGTAACTCTGATAAATTGGAGGGAAGTCTGGTGCACAGCCACTGACCCGTGCGTGCTGCAGCTGAAACTCCACTATCGCCTGCTGCTGCTCAAACAGTCTCTCCAGCATGTGCAAGGTGGAGTTCCACCTTGTGGGCACGTCGCATATGAGGCAGTGAGCAGGAAGGCCAATGTTACGCTGCAGCGCAGACAGGCGAGCAGCAGCAGGGTGAGAACGCCGAAAGCGCGCACAGCCGCTACAGTGAATGTCACATCCTGTTCGCTTCTATTTGACTCTCAGATATGAAGTGCACGCCCCAAAATGTACTATTTGGCAGATTAGCACCCAGAAAATTAGAATTTTTACAACTGCGCTGTAAGCACACTATTAGACGGTTCTATTTGACTCTCAGATATGACGTGCATGCCCCAAAATTTACAAATTAGCAGATTAGCTCCCAGAAAATTTGAATTTTTACAACTGCGCTGTAAGCACACTATTAGATGCTTCTATTTGACTCTCAGATATGAAGAGGAGGCCCCAAAATGTACTATTTAGCAGATTAGCACCCAGAAAATAAGAATTTTTACAACTGCGCTGTAAGTACACTATTAGACGCTTATATTTGACTCTCAGATATGAAGTGCACGCCCCAAAATGTACTATTTAGCAGATTAGCATCCAGAAAATTAGAATTTTTACAACTGCGCTGTAAGCACACTATTAGACGCTTCGATTTGACTCTCAGATATGAAGTGCACCCCACTAATGTACTTTTTATAAGTTATAAGTTTTAAAACTGCAATGTGACAGCAGTATTTTACGCTTCTATTTGACTCTCAGTTATGAAGTGCACCCCACTAATGTACTTTTTAGCACTCGGTACAAACATATAGGGACATGCATAAAGAGCTCTGGCCAAGCTAGACAATGTGTACCATCCGGCACCTCTCTACCTGTATCCTTACTTAGGGGTCTGATATACTAAACATGTGGTGGGATTGGGACAGGATGGGGGAAAATGTGGCCACCTAGCCATAAACCTGGGACCGGGGAACCTGGTCTCCGTGACCGTGAAGGCCAAAACCAATGTCAGGCCCCCAGATAAGGGACATTCCCTGGTGGCAGGAGGTCCAGGTGCAAGTCGCACCAGATGCTAACTGAGGAGGTCGAGCGGACCACCCCCTCTCTTCTGACAATTGCGGACCGGGCCGGGGGTGAGGGGAGATGGCAACGCTCATGTGGGGAAAAAAGAGGAGACGAGATAAGGGCATACCCCCCCAGGTCCAGTCCTGCCACTTCAAATAGCTGTAAATATTGTAGCCAAAAAAACAAAAAACACCAGTATCCTAAACCAGCAAATTCAGACTCAGGGACTTAGTGGATACCGCAGTCCAGCCCACATAGCCCGGGCATTCAAAAAAACAAGTACGAATCCATGTTGTATACTTCATGTACCCAGGGCACGAAGTCAATCCACAATTAGGACAGGGAGACACCAGGACACGGGGTGACACCCTCCCCTACTGGTAGCTTAAACGGGTCCCGAGTTCCAGGGAACCCCAAGATTAATAGTGCCAACTACGAGACAGTTCAGACTCTCAGTGCCGACCAGACCTGAGCTCAGTCTGTTTCGACTCGCCCACCTACTCCCTACCCAAGAAGGTTAAATTACTACCTTCGATTCAGGTTACATGAACACTTTAACAGTGGTGTTCACTTATGGTTTCAAGTTAATGTTTTTTAAGTTTTGTTTTATGTTGGTATGTCAATCTAAACATAATGCCTCGAATGTGTTTTACATAATAATGTGACAATGCCACTGTGTTATTTCCTCTCTGCAAGCACAATAACTATTAGTAACTGAGTATTAAGGTTCCTCGACCCACCACAGCAGGTGTATCTTCAGTGCACGCCGCACCACCTTCCCCAACACGATGCCTCCATGCCACCATGGCATCTGCACTCACCAGTGATAGCTGATGGCACCAGACCAGCACGAAGCCCCAAACTGTACATAACATGAAAATATACACACAATATAAGCCGCACAAAAGCCACACCCTACTCAGAGTACTCAAAACCTCACAGGTCGACATAGTTTGCCTGCAGGAAACGCACTTTCAAAAAAACTCCAACCCTGTATTAGGGAAAACACCTTACTCCCACCAATACCACGCCAAGGCACCTACAAAAAGCAAGGGGGTCTCCATCCTCCTCAGCCGCCATTTGGCATATGAGGAAATAACGGTGAAATATGACCCACAAGGCAGGTACCTTATCCTGATTTGCACCATAAACAACTCCACCTACACTATTATCAATATTTATCTACCCAATGTAAACCAAGTAGGCTACCTCCGCAACCTACTGACACTCACAACACATCTGCAGACAGGCACTACAATCTTCTGCGGAGACTTCCACCAGTTCCAAGACCCTCTAATGGACTCGACTGCTAAACACTTGACACACAGAGCCAAAACACTCCACAAACAATGTAGATCCCTTACCAAGCACTTGCACACATTCGGACTCTACTATGTCTGGCGAACACTGCACCCGCAAGACAAGGAATACACTTACTTTTCACAGGTATACAACACGTATTCTAGGATAGACGGCTTCCTACTGTGGGGAATACTTCTGAACAGAGCAAGAACATGCGACATAGGGACCTCCACCATAGCCCAGTGACAATTACGGACCAGTACAACTACAAACACCGCAGCCCCTGGAGACTAAACGAACAACTCCTAAATGACCCCAGTTTGTCCAAACTTTACAGCAGGACCTGCAAGCCTACCTCAAAACTAACAACACCCCAGACATTTCCCCCATGACCCTATGGCTGGCCCACAAACCGGTAATTAGAGGGCTGCTGATCAATAGAGCCTCAAGAAAAAATATCACACCGCACACATCCAGAATCTAAAAAAATTGCACGACTTCCATAGAGCCAACCAACTCACCCCCTCCAAATCACATAAGATGAGATAACCGAATGACAAAGGCACATTAACGCCACTAGTTTCCAAAAAGCAAGCTAAGCAAGCAAAAAATTAAAAGCCACAACTTTTGTTCTGGGGAACAGAGCTAGTAAAGCACTGGCCCACAGACTTAGGGGCAGACAAGCCCAAACTAGAATCACCTAACTTCTGACCTCCTCGGGCCTAAACAATGTCACAGCCCAATCTGCAAAGAATTTGCAAGCTACTATAGCTCCCTCTACAATCTGAAGGACAATAGCTCAGTTGCGCAACCGACGCAAGCCACAATAAGGCAATACTTGATCAAGATCGATTTGCCCAAGCTCCAAGATCACCAAATAGCCCACCTCACAGACCCTATCACACCCCAAGAGGTAACACGACTTATTGAATCCATGCCGAAAGGGAAAGCCCCAGGCCCAGTTGGCCTCACAAATCTGTACTACGCCATCTTCAAAACCACTATAAGTCCCTACATAGCGCAAGCCCTCAACTTCGCCACAATGCAAGTCACTTTGCCGCCTGAATTCCTAGCGGCCCATATCATCACTGTAGCGGAGAGCTGATTTCTCGCAGCTATTCTCCACTTTAGATCCAAGGAAGGCTCAGGAACAAGTCATTAGTAAATCCACAGCAGAGTTTCCAGCAGGTAAAACGGTACAGCAATATCCCCACAGCACTCCCAATAACTGGACGACACACAGTTTCAGGAGTAGAACTAGCAATCGTTTATTCCAGGGTTTCTTATAAAGCCTGCTCCCATGCAAGGGAGGGAACTACAACAATTATGATAGTAACCAATAACATTCTTGTTACCTCCCACACATCTCCTCCCCTCAGAGTGGGTCATAATCCCCTTAAGTTGTACAGTAGTTTACCCCAAACTTGGATGTACCTCTAAAATATCATATAGCTTTAATATCAGGGTACCGCTGGGTAGCCCTGATCTGGGTGAATATAATATCCAAAATTCACCCAGATCGGACCAGGGGTTCGGCAGTTACCGGCAAGTGAAGTTTGACCGACCGCACACGAGTTGGTATCCGAAAAGGGTTCCATGAGAATGGGCCCTGCGGTCGGTCTCCGTTCAGTAGTTAAAATAGACATTTACAGTTGCCATCCACATTTACATTCGCCTAGATAGTGATTCCCTCATTCGGTACTTTATTACTACCGAATGGGGATTCGTTATGTCTCTCCGTTCGGCAGTTACGGAGCTCTGGAGGTCTCAGCGGTGTTTGGTTGTCTGAGTGTCCGATTTGAGTTCCAGGCACTCGACGACCAAACACCGCTGGGATTTTCATGCGTAAGATGGCCGCCGCCACGTGTACGCATGCCGAATGGCGGCCACCCAGACACAAGGTTAATGCCGGTTAACTTGTGGTTTGGGAAAGAATGTGAGCCTTAATTGCTGGCACACTTCTCTCCGGGGTGGCCCCTCCGTTCGGTAGTTTCCATACGTATGTAGTACGGATGGAAACTACCGAATAACATATAATTCACATAATAAACAGACGAACAGCAATTTTAACATAGGGAAAAATTATACGGACACAGTCACACAGGCATTTTGCAGGACAGGCTTACTGCATTCCGCTACACTGCTCCCCCTTGCCCACAAGCCGGCATACACAGTCTGATCCACCACGGATCGGCTTGGGGATGACCGGGGTGCTCACGGATCATTTCTCCAGATCAGTTTGTCGCGACAACCCGTCGGCGTTTCCATTTTGCTTACCCGGGCGGTATTGAATGTTAAAGTCAAAAGGCTGTAGCGCCAAACTCCAGCGCAGCAGCCTGGCATTGTCCCCCGCCACCCGGTTCAGCCAGACTAACGGGTTGTGATCCGTGAGCAGCGAAAAAGCCTGTCCATACAAATAGGGTTGCAATTTCTTCAAGGCCCACACCACAGCCAGGCATTCCTTCTCGATGGCGGCGTAGCTTACTTCCCGGGGTAAAAGTTTGCGACTGATGTAAGCCACGGGATGTTCTCCGCCATCGGCCCCGACTTGGCTTAATACTGCCCCCAATCCAAACATAGAAGCGTCTGTGTGGACAAGAAAACGTTTAGTTGGATTGGGAGCGGCCAAGACAGGGGCATTAACAAGTGCATCTTTCAAGTTTTGGAATGCCTGCTCACACTCCGGGGTCCAGGTTACTTGGCGGGGAAGGTTTTTACGGGTCAGGTCAGTGAGGGGTTTGGCCAGGGCACTATAATTGGGGACAAACTTCCGATAATACCCTGCTGTCCCTAAGAAGGCTAACACCTGGGTTTTAGTCGTCGGGGTAGGCCACTGGGATACCGCCTCTACTTTGGCGGGTTCCGGCTTCTGCTTACCACAGCCCACTCGGTGGCCCAGGTACTGTACCTCGGCCATCCCGATACTACACTTAGCTGGCTTTAGGGTCAAACCAGCCTCCCTGATCCTGTCTAGGACCGCTCCTATATGGGCCAAGTGTTCCTGCCAGGTATCGCTAAATATGGCAATATCATCGAGATATGCGCAGGTATAGTCTTGGAACCCATCTAGGAGACGGTCCACCATCCGCTGGAAGGTAGCTGGCGCGTTTTTCATCCCAAACGGCATGACCTTAAATTGGTACAGGCCGAATGGGGTGACAAAGGCGGACTTGGGGATGGCGTCCGGGGCCAGGGGAATCTGCCAATACCCTTTGCACAGATCAATCGTGGTAAGGTATTGCCCCCTGGCCATCCGGTCTAGTAACTCATCGATCCTAGGCATCGGGTATGCGTCGGATACGGTCTTCTCATTCAGTCTCCTGTAGTCCACGCAAAAGCGGGTCGTGCCGTCCCGCTTTGGTACGAGGACCACTGGAGATGCCCAGGGACTATCTGAGGGCTCAATCACTCCTAACTGTATCATCTCCTCAATTTCTTTGCGCATATTCTCCCGGACCGCTTCAGGGATGCGGTACGGGGTCTGGCGCATGGGGAGTTGACCTGGGGTGTCTACTCGGTGGGTAGCCAGAGGGGTGTATCCAGGTACATTAGAAAAGGTTTCCTGCTTTTCCTGCAGTAGCTGTTGTACCTCGATACGCTCCTGTGGGCTCAACCGATCCCCCAATACAACTGCTCCTAAATCCCCAGCCAGCTGTCCGTCTTCTAACAGATCGGGGAGGGGTAGGCTGTCGCTCTCTTCAGAGGTGGGGGCGCAGATCGCTGTCACCTCCTCTGAACGTTCCTGGTAAGGTTTCAGCATGTTCACATGGATCATGCGTCGCCCCCCATTCCCTGCGCAGTGGCCAATTATATACGTGGTGTCACATCGTTGTTCTACCACTCTATAAGGACCTTGCCAGGCGGCCTGTAGCTTATCGTGTCGAACAGGTTTTAAAATTAAAACTTTCTGTCCGACCTGAAAGCTGCGGTCCCTGGCGCCTCTATCGTACCAGGTGCGCTGCCGCGTCTGAGCTGCCTGTAGGTTTTCCTTTACCGTCTTGGTGAGTGCTTCCAGGCGATCTCGGAGGGCCAACACATATGGTACAATAGGGGTACCGTCCACGCTACGGTCTCCCTCCCAGTGCTCTCTAATCAAGTCTAGGGGTCCCCTTACTCTCCTCCCGAATAGCAGCTCAAAAGGGGAAAATCCCGTAGATTCCTGCGGCACTTCCCTGTAAGCAAACAGTAAGTGCGGCAGGAATTTTTCCCAGTCTCGGTGAGTCTCTGCGAAGGTTCGGAGCATTTGCTTTAAGGTGCCATTGAACCGTTCGCAGAGCCCATTAGTCTGGGGGTGGTACGGAGCACTAATTATAGGCTTAATTTTACAGAACTTCCAGAGTTGTTGGGTAACCTCTGCCGTGAACTGAGTGCCCTGATCCGAGATGATCTCCCTGGGTAGCCCCATCCGGGAGAAAACCTGCATCAGCGCCTCAGCCACCGTCTCTGCATGTATATTAGTTAAAGCTACCGCCTCGGGGTAGCGCGTGGCATAGTCCACTACAGTCAGGATGTACCGTTTGCCCGAGGGGCTAGGTTTCCGGAAGGGACCTACAATATCTACGGCAACCCTATGAAAGGGTTCCTCAATTATGGGTAGGGGGTGCAGCTTCGCCTTATGCTTATCCCCCCTCTTTCCTACCCTCTGGCACGTGTCGCAGGTATTACAGTACCTGCGTACCTCCTGGCTAATCCCTGGCCAAAAGAAACTCTGGGTCAATCGATATCTGGTACGGCTGACCCCCAAATGTCCGGATAGCGGAATATCGTGCGCTATCCGGAGTAATTCGGTTCGGTACCTCTGAGGTACCACCAGCTGTCTTGTGGTAATGGGGTCTGACCCGTCTATTTGTTTACTTGATTCCCGGTATAATAACTGTCGGTCCCATACAAATCTTTCCCCCTCCGCCCCCGGTTGGATAGAGGTGACCTTGTCTCGGTATACCTGTAAAGTGGGGTCAGTGACTACCTCGGCTACAAACTCGTCAGGGGGGGCCCAAGGGATACAGTCTAGGGAAGGGGAGGAATCTCTTACCTGGACCTCCGGCAGTGCGTTATTTTGTTGGGTGCGGGCCTGTTGCCTGGTGACTACTGGGTGTGCTTCTTCAGTAGGTTGTGGTTCAAATGCGGAGGTGAGTTTGCCCAGGTCATTCCCCAGGACCACCTCAGCAGGTAGTTGCGGCATTAGTCCCACTTCCACATTCCCGTACCCCGCACCCCAATGCAAATGTACCCTGGCTGTGTCTAGCCGATACACGGCTCCCCCTGCAACCCTGACAGCCACAGTCTTATTCAGTTTAGCCTTATCTGGAACCAAATGGCTTTGCACCAGGGTGATGGTGGCTCCTGAGTCTCTGAGCCCCTGCATAGGCTTCCCTTCCAGATATACGGTTTGCCTATGGTGCTGGCGGTTATCCGCCTGTGCCTGTAAGGGGTTGGCCTCATGCAGCACTTCCCACTGTTCCACAGTCGTGACTGGAACGGCAGAGCTGTAGGGAAGTGGTACCTCGTCCTGGTAATGATGCGCTGCTGCTCTCGGTGGTGGTGGTGGGGGCCCTGGTCGGATCCAGGTGTTGCGTTCCCTGGACTGCGGACAATCTCGTTGGTAATGTCCCCACCTCTGGCATCGGTGGCATTGCACAGAAGCAGGTGTGCGGTATCTCGGCTGCGCTGCGGCTGGTGCTGGTGGAGGAAGGGATCTTGGTGGGGGTTGAGGGTTAGGAGAAAATGAATTTACCCCCAGTGGCCGCATGGCCGGTTTGTTACCCACTGTCTTGGTTTGTCTGCGAGCATCCATAAAGTCATCTGCCTTTTTGGCAGCCTCGGTGAGGGTGGTGGGGTTACGGTCCCTCACCCACTCCTGCAGTTCTGAGGATATCCCCTCATAAAACTGCTCCAACAGCAGCATTTGTAATAAGTCCTCCATGGACCTCGCTTTACTCGACTGCATCCACCCAAGGGCTGCCCTTTCTAGTCGGCAAGCCCACTCCGCATGTGAATCTTTGTCCACCTTTTTCAGTTCCCTGAAACGTCTCCGGTATGCCTCTGCTGTTATTGCATACCGGGCCAAGATAATCTCTTTCACCCGGTTATAGTTCCTAATTTCCACATCTGGCACAGTGCGGTAGGCTTCCGCTGCCCTTCCTGACAGCCGTCCCGCTAATATGGGTACCCACTCTTCCCTTGGTATGTTATGCAGTGTACATAGTCTCTCAAAGTCCTGTAGGAAGGCATCTATATCCTCCTCTGCTTCCACATACGTTTTAAAAGCTTGGTAGGGAATTTTGGGCTTACCCTCTTGTGCTATAGCTCCTGCGGTACCTCTTTCTGGTGTTTGTGGTCTCCTGTTTCTCTTTACAAATTCCTGCACCTCTGTCATGGTTTTAGAGATGATTTCTGTGGGTGGGTTTTCCCCATAGAAGGCCAGGCTGTATTGTAATTGCCTTTGGAACTCCTCCTGTTCTGTTTCAGGTCTTTGTTCCGTGGCCTGGACCTCCTCTGCTCTGTATTCTGCCATTACTTCGGTGATAAGCGTTGCTTTGGATTTGCTGCTGGCAGAAACACCTTTTGCTTCCAGAAGATCTTTCAAGGTGGTTCTTTTTAGCGTAGAAAGGTCAATCTCCATTAATCCTTGTTCCTCTGTGAGTCTGGATCCCAGCGCTGCCAACCAATGTAGCGGAGAGCTGATTTCTCGCAGCTATTCTCCACTTTAGATCCAAGGAAGGCTCAGGAACAAGTCATTAGTAAATCCACAGCAGAGTTTCCAGCAGGTAAAACGGTACAGCAATATCCCCACAGCACTCCCAATAACTGGACGACACACAGTTTCAGGAGTAGAACTAGCAATCGTTTATTCCAGGGTTTCTTATAAAGCCTGCTCCCATGCAAGGGAGGGAACTACAACAATTATGATAGTAACCAATAACATTCTTGTTACCTCCCACACATCTCCTCCCCTCAGAGTGGGTCATAATCCCCTTAAGTTGTACAGTAGTTTACCCCAAACTTGGATGTACCTCTAAAATATCATATAGCTTTAATATCAGGGTACCGCTGGGTAGCCCTGATCTGGGTGAATATAATATCCAAAATTCACCCAGATCGGACCAGGGGTTCGGCAGTTACCGGCAAGTGAAGTTTGACCGACCGCACACGAGTTGGTATCCGAAAAGGGTTCCATGAGAATGGGCCCTGCGGTCGGTCTCCGTTCAGTAGTTAAAATAGACATTTACAGTTGCCATCCACATTTACATTCGCCTAGATAGTGATTCCCTCATTCGGTACTTTATTACTACCGAATGGGGATTCGTTATGTCTCTCCGTTCGGCAGTTACGGAGCTCTGGAGGTCTCAGCGGTGTTTGGTTGTCTGAGTGTCCGATTTGAGTTCCAGGCACTCGACGACCAAACACCGCTGGGATTTTCATGCGTAAGATGGCCGCCGCCACGTGTACGCATGCCGAATGGCGGCCACCCAGACACAAGGTTAATGCCGGTTAACTTGTGGTTTGGGAAAGAATGTGAGCCTTAATTGCTGGCACACTTCTCTCCGGGGTGGCCCCTCCGTTCGGTAGTTTCCATACGTATGTAGTACGGATGGAAACTACCGAATAACATATAATTCACATAATAAACAGACGAACAGCAATTTTAACATAGGGAAAAATTATACGGACACAGTCACACAGGCATTTTGCAGGACAGGCTTACTGCATTCCGCTACAATCACCCTCCCAAAACCGGGCAAGCCCCCGACACAGTGCCTAAACTTCAGGCCTATTTCACTGCTAAATGTAGATGACAAACTTTATGCTAAAATTTAGGCAGAGCGGCAAAAAAATCTGCTGACCAGTTTGAGCGATGAGTGCGCCTGGACAACTCGCGCAAAGTACTGGATATCCTCCATTACCTCAACCAATCCAAGCTACAGTGCACGTTGCTCTCACTAGACGCTGAAAAAGTATTTGACCGGCTAAATTGGAGGTTCCTCCATGAGGTGCTGCTCAGGTACGGCTTCCCACCCAATTTCCTAAACATGATTTAAGCCCTCCGTAGTTCACCGTCAGCCACTGTCCTAAATTAAAGATTCAGTTCAAACACATCCAAAATCACCAAAGGCACCCGACAGGGCTGCCCCCTCTCTCCACTGCTCTACGTTTTGGCTTTGGAACCGCTGGCCATAAATATCCATAATAACCGAGATATACAAGGGATCACCATAGGGGGCAAGGAATACACATTGAACCTATTTGCGGATGACATCCTACTTACACTTTCCAACCTGACAATATCACTCCCAAATCTACATAAAGAAATTCGGGAATACAGCAACCAATCTTATTACCAACTTAACCTAAAACCCAAGCCATGTGCATTAATATGACTAAGGCAGAGGAGGAAAGATACAGGCATAACTTCAATTATGACTGGAGGGGTGACCACCTCACATTTCTGGGCATAAAGTTGACGAAGAGGCCCAAGGACATTTTCGCCACCAACTACACCAAACTTCTCAAAGAAGTAGAGCACACCCTACAGTCATGGCAGAACAAATTTCTCTCATGGCTGGGACGATACTCCCAAAACTCCTATACCTGTTCCGTTCCTTACAAATACACTTCCCTCAGACCTACCTACAAAGACTGCAATCAATCCTAATCAGTTTTAGCTGCCAAGAGCGCTACTAATGAGACCAACAAAGGTGATTTGGGATTCCCCAACCTTAAGGCCTATTACCAAGCAACCCAAGTAGCTAACATCCTCACCATGCACTCTACTGCATACATCCCCCAGTGGATAGAGATAGAAGCCAGCTGTAGCATGGTCGCCGACCTCCCAGCATTTATATGGGCGCCCGAGACTAAGACACACAAACCCGAGCACTTTACCCACCACCAAATGATTGTATAACAGCTGGGAAAAACACAGAGACATGTTCTGCTCTGCCAGGCCTTGGTCCATGGCGACACCCTTGCACACCATTGGCATGTGCAACGACACATTTCCACACAAATTATGGCAAACATTTAACATCACACACCTTTATCAGGTGAGCACCTCACAGGGGCTACACACACTACCAGAGCTACAGACTACCTACGACGTCCCACCACAACTCACGTTCTCGTGTTGGCAACTGAAAGCGATAGTCTCTAACACCACAGGGACAGACCCCCCACCCGCATTCGACACCACTCTCACACACTTCCAAAAGATGTGCCTCCACCTAATTCCAATCCAAAAAACACTGTCACTCAGCTACAGGCTCCTCAACTCACAAAAAATAGAACCTACCTGGTGCTTTATAGCAGACTGGAACAGAGATATAGGTAGATCCATCACGCAGGAAGAATGGGACAACATCTATGCGAATCACAGGGGGCTCAATACATGTGCTTTCCATTTGGAGGCCGCAAGGAAACTGTTGTACAGGTGGTACATGGTACCCACCCGACTTAAGTCAATATACCCGAACACAAGTGCTAGGTGTTGGAGATGTCTGACACAGGAGGGTACCCAACTCCACATTTAGGGGACATGTGAACTTGTGCAGCCCTTCTGGAAACAAATTGCAGAGCTCATAAAAGGAGCCACAGGGTGCATATTGGAACACAACATTGAAGCCATACTACTCAAGCAAACTCCCAGAGGATTACCACACTGCATAGCTAAGATTATATTCCTCACACTGTCCTTGGCCACCACATTGCTGGTTAAAAAATGGAAGACCCCAATTATCCCCACAATGTCAGAGGTAACCACACTACTCTCCACAGCACTGGATTATGAAGTGTTAATGTGGAACCAATCAAAAACGGGTAGGGGGAGTGCCACGGCACAAGCGATGTGGACGACATACATTGAGAACAAGGGAACCACTGACTCTGCTAGAATTAATTGAGGAATAGAGAACCACAAGGTTAAGAGAGGACATACCGGTTACCCCAGTTATACCCCTTTTAATAACCCCCCTCCACCTGAGGGTAGCATCTTGGCTACAGGGCATTCCCCCCTATACACAAAGGGAGGAACCCTTGGGCTGAGCTAAACACCCTCAGACATCCCATCCAATCATCTTCACTCTCTAAAGCCCTAACAAAGGGACGAACAAGGGTGACCCACCAACACACACCTCGGGCGAGGCTCGGGCGAGCCAAGCAACCCCACACTACAGTTGGCAAAAACCACCCAGTTGACAAACGATAGGCCCCCGGCACAGAAGGGATGAGAGATGGAAACATGATAACCCACTCTCACATACTCCTTTGCTCCCTCCCCTTTGTTTTCTGTACCCTCTCCCATCCCATTGAGCTAACGCATGGCAATATTTGACTAAAATATTCGTGTCCAAGTGTTACTGAAAGTGTATTATGGCATTAATGACTTTTTAACCACCCGCTCACCCCCCTTCTTTCCCTTCTGTATCCCAAAACGAATAAAAATTGTCAAATTGAAAAAATAAAGTATATTAAAACCATATTGTTTTATAGTGCTTTTATATAAATATATCATATAAAAAACAGTATATATAAAAACATTTTTTTATTTATCTACTAACTACTCCATATTTGTGAGGGTTAAGCAGGGCCGGCCCAAGACATTGTGCTGCTTGGATCCAAGTATGAAATGCTGCCCCCCCCCCCCCTCCAAAAATAAAACAACAACATACATTCTTCTGCAATGGTAGTGTCTCTATGTGAGTGTGCTGGGGATGAAGTGTGTGGCTGTGTGTGTGCTGGGTATGTAGTGTGTCTGTGTGTGTGCTGGGGATGAAGTGTGTGTCTGTGTGTGCTGGAGATGTAGTGTGTCATTGTGTGTGCTGTGGATGTAGTATTTGTGTGTGCATGCTGGGGATGTAGTATACACAATATATACATAAACTACACACTACACACATACACAAACTACACACTACATGGGGGCGGGGCCTGACTCGCAAGCAGGCCAGACGTGTTTCTATGAGCTCCTGCAAATTCTTGCAAAAACAAGCTCTAAAATCAACTAAAATTTCCTCTAACAAGAGCAGAAAACTCGGCATCGGCACAACAATCAGCTCATGCGACAGGGACTCCAAGGATCCCACTATTCTGGATCACACAGACCTGGTCTGCCTTTTTTGCCTTGAGGCCTACCAGGACAGCGGGCTCGACAGCGTGTGGAGACGGCCTATTCCCCCCGCGGGAGAATATGCTGTCCGAGGTGCAGCCAGAATAACCCCGCTACCCCCCCTTTGGACCGGTGGGGGTTATCCCGGTCCCCACTAGGCACAGCACCAACCTATACAGCCCGCAGCCACTTTAGCCATAAACCGCATGGCGGTCCTGAGATGGCTGCCACTCAGAAGCCCTCCCTGCAGCACACAGACAAAGAGAGCCTGAACTGGATGCGGGACTTTGATTTAACAAGATCTGCCGTGACTTCTGGACCCGCATGACCAGCAGCCCCAAGATCAGCCTCTCATCTAACCAAGACCGTCGCAGACAGCAAAGAACGGCAACAACATCACTGCCCCAGCCCTACACACCGAGAGGCAAAGCCACAAGACCGGCTGGGAACCCTAACACAAAGGCACCAGAGGGTAAACGGAGGCAGACACCCTGGGCCCGGCTGTGGCGCCGACTCCACAAAGCTTCCGCCCCATGCACGGGAAGGTTCCCGGCACAAAAGAGGAGGCCCACAAGCGACACCATACCACAAAGCACCCACCTTACCTCCTCACGACACTCACCCAGCATGGCGAAGTGGGGGGAGTCGCGTCCATGCCCGCGGATCATCGAGTTGCCAGGCAGGCACCTGCTCTTTGAGAAACCTGGGCCTGAAACACGGAACATGCCCTTGCACCGCCAGAAGGGCGTGGGAACACAACTACACTGGAGACAGGTGGCCCCTTCACAGACAGGTCGGGGGACACGCATCCTCCATAGCAGGCAGCCTACCAGCACTGGGAATTGGCTGATCAAACCCACGCAGGTCCTCTAAGGCGCAGTCTAGTCTCAGTTGGAAGCATGATTGTGTTGCTACTCATTATAAACACAAACTCTCAGAACTTTACCTTACTCTTTGATCAGTCAGGACTCTTGTACCCCTCAGGAGCACTGTATGCTCCATATCTAAAGCCTGCAAACCACAAGAGTACCATAGCTATAGACATCACTCAGCTTGTATTTAATGTGTCTTATTAATTTTAACGCAACATCTTATAATCAACATACGTGCGACTTATTATAACTTTTAGTTTGAAATTTTAAATCTTATTTTGACATACTGCTTAGCCTTTCCAGTTGACATGTGTGCTTAACCATTTACCAACATGCAGTAACCTAAGGCAAAGCAGTCAGAAATAGTTTATGTTCAATCTGTTCATAGTAAGCTTGTTTATGTACAAAATGCATGTCAAGCGATAACCTTAAAAAATGTGCAAGTTTTTTCCACTGCCTAATTAACGCAAATCTTTGTTTGACTCCGCATGCTCAGGCTGTTGTGGCATCACGTGCTATTTGTGATTCTCCATGCACAAATAAAATAAAGAATTTAAAAAAAAAACTACACACTGCACACATACAGACACACACACACACACACTACACATACACAGACACAATACACACACTACACATACACAGAGACACACATACAAACACACACTACAAACATTACACACATACAAACACACAGATACCCACACTACATTCAGATACACACATTACACAGATACATATACAGATATACACACACACACACTACACACAGATACACACACTACACATACACAGATACACACACATTACACTCATACAAACAGATACACACACTACACACACACACATATACACATACAAACACACACACACAGATACACACACTACACACATACAAACACACAGATACCCAAACTAGTTACATAGTTACATATAGTTACATAGTTACATAGTTACATAGCTGAAAACAGACTTGCGTCCATCAAGTTCCGCCTTCCTCACATATGTTTTTGCTGTTGATCAAAAAGAAGGCAAAAAACCTAGTCTGTAGCGCTTCCAATTTTGCAACAAACTAGGAAAAAAATCTTTCTTGACCCCAAAATAGCAGTCAGATGTCCCCTTGGATCAAGCAGCTATCATCCCACTAATTAGAAATTAGTCTGTATGTTATGTTTTTGCAAGTATTTATCCAATTTCAGTTTAAACATCTGTATGGACTCTGATAAAACCACCTCTTCAGGCAGAGAATTCCATATCCTTATTACTGTACAAAAATACTTTTCTTTGCCTTAGATGAAATCTCCTTTCTTCCAGCCTAAATGTGTGACCTTGTGTCCTATGTATAGACCTGTTTTTGAATAGATTTCCAGATAATGGTTTGTACTGGCCCAGAATATATTTGTATAATGTTATCATATCCCCTCTGAGGCGCCGTTTTTCCAAACTAAAGAGATTTACATTTTTTAACCTTTCTTTGTAACTAAAATGCTCCATTCCTTTTATCAATTTTGTAGCTCGTCTCTGCACACTTTCTAGTGCCATGATATCCTTCTTTAAAACAGGTGCCCAAAATTGCACAGCATATTCAAGGTGTGGTCTTACCAGCAATTTATAAAGAGGCAAAATTATATTTTCATCCCCAGAATTTATGCCCCTATTTATGCATGGCAAAACCTTACTGGCCTTAGCAACTGCAAATTGACATTGCATATTGCTGCCTAATTTGTTGTCTATAATAATTCCCAAATCCTTCTCGTGTGTGGTTATCCCTAATTCACTACCATTTAGGGTATAAGTTGCTTGTGCATTCTTGACCCCGAAGTGCATAACTTTGCATTTCTCTATGTTAAATGTAATCTGCCATTTTAGTGCCCAGTTCCCCAATCTATCCAAATCCCTCTGCAGAAAAGCAATATCCTGCTCACATTGCATTACTTTACAAAGTTTTGTGTCCTCTGCAAACACTGATACATGCCTTTCAATGCCTATTTCAAGATCATTTATAAATATGTTAAATCGAAGCGGTCCCAAAACAGAACCGTGAGGGACACCACTTACCACTTTTGTCCAGAAAATGTACCATTAATGACAACTCGTAGTACTCTATCCTTAAGCCAATGTTCTACCCAAGAACAAGAATATTCATCTAGACCAATTTCTTTTAATTTGAAGACTAACCTATTGTGAGGAACCGTATCAAATGCCTTGGCAAAATCCAAGTAGATCACATCCACTGCAACATCCTGATCTATACTTCTACTTACTTCTTCGTAGAATGCAATTAGGTTAGTTTGACATGACCTATGTTTCATAAAACCATGCTGATTTTTGCTGATAACAAAGTTCTTCCCAATGAATTCCTGAATATTATTCCTTAATAGCCCTTCAAATATTTTCCCAGTCACAGAAGTTAAGCTCACAGGTCTATAATTTCCAGGCAAGGATTCTTTATTTATCTGATTGTAACAATATCACACATATATATTATACTGTTCTCTGTCTTTTCCCGGCATGTGTATGAAACCATTTTATAACGCATGGGCAAGCTCTGAAGTTTGTTAGTGCTACACTTTACACTGTTTGTGTAAGAAAGGGGTAATATCACCTAAACCCTGTCTATACACATTGTGTTTTTTGTTTACTGTTTGATTTCTGGGTCAATAGGAGAACCCATAGAGTGCTACAGCTGCTATTACTAATACAATTTATTTATATTATCATTAAGCGCCCAAGTTCCACACATACAAAACATCAACATTTATTTATGACAGAAAGCAGCCACTGACTGCGCGCTTTTTAGTATACATGCCCCTACTTGTGGCATGGTGGGTACGAGCCGGAGGGAGGGATTATCCTCCCTTATACTAAAAGGAGGTCATATTGACCCTTATAGGCCAAGGGTGAGCACACAGCTCCCTAATTTGGTATCCTTATATGGGATTGCCATAAATAACGGTATCAAATTATGGAATTTTCTGCTAAGCAACTGAAATAGCAATTTTTTAATTTTTTTTAAAAAAGGCTTTTCTTATTTTTGCACTTTCAGCTGTGTAGTAGATAGCTCCCTAATTTGGTATCCTATCCTTACATCATATTGCCATAATTAAGGGTACCAGATTAGGGAGCTGTTGTGCTTAGTAGATATTAAATTAGGGAACTATATACTAAACAGTTAAAATACTGAAATGAACAAAATGTTTTTTCCTAATTTTGATCTTTCAGCTGTTTAGAAGATAGCTCCATGATTTGCGATCCTGTGTATATCATATACATTCATTATACATTCTATGTAAATACATACATTCTAAACACATGCATTCTATGTGCATGCAGCGTATACATTATATATACATGCATTATGATGGAATACGCCCAAAGTTATTAAAAGAGCTTAGTGGTGTACAAGCAAAACCATTAACAGATTTATTTAACCAATCATTGTTAACACTAGTAGTCCCAGAAGATTGGAAGTTAGCGAATGTTGTGCCCATTCACAAGAAAGGTAGTAGGGAGGAGTCGGGCAACTACAGGCCAGTAAGCCTTACTTCAGTAGTGGGGAAAGTGATGGAAACCATGTTAAAGGATAAGATTGTTAAACATCTAAAATCACATGGATTTCAAGATCAGAGTCAACATGGATTAACTTCAGGGTGATCATGCCAAACTATACTAATAGATCAGGGTGGTGCAGTAGACATTGTTTACCTAGATTTCAGTCAGGCTTTTTACATTGTTGCACATAGAAGGCTTATCAATAAACTGCAATCTTTAAGTTTGGATTCCAATATTGTTGAATGGGTAAGGCAGTGGCTGAGTGACAGGCAACAGAGGGTTGTAGTCAATGGAGTATATTCGAAGCATGGTCTTGTCACCAGTGGGGTACCTCAGGGATCTGTACTTGGACCCCATTCTCTTTAATATTTTCTCGAGAAAGATATTGATACTTTAGAGAGAGTTCAGAGAAGGGCTACTACACTGGTTCATGGGTTGCAGGATAAAACTTACAAGGAAAGGTTAAAGGAACTTAACATATATAGCTTGGAGGAAAGACGAGACAGGGGTGATATGATAGAAACATTTAAATACTTAAAGGGAATCAACACAGTAAAGGAGGAGACTATATTTAAAAGAAGAAAAACTACCACAACAAGAGTACATAGTCTTAAATTAGAGGGGCAATGGTATAAAAATAATATCAGGAAGTATTACTTTACTGAGAGGGTAGTGGATGCATGAAATAGCCTTTCAGCTGAAGTGGTAGAGGTTAACACAGTAAAGGAGTTTACCTTGGTTCCTGGTGTGTGGAGCAGAGAAGTTAAAGTTTCCCCAAATCAAATTATGCCTAAAATGGTAGCTCTGATGCCATTCACACAGCAAAAACTAAACGTCCTGAAGCTGGGATGCCTGTTTAACCTACCCTTACCTGGCAGACTGTGAAGAAAAAAGCTATTGGTCACATGTGCTCCTTAGCATAGTGATTCCTTGAAGTGGTGGCACTGGCAGTTGCCCGATATTCCACAAATCACACAAATGTAGCAATAATGGCTACAGGAGAGACTTGGCTACTGATGGCCTTATTGCTGTATCAGCATTTGTCTTCCAGATAAAATGGATCCTCTACACCTTTAGCCTTATTTTAGTGGGCTGTTAACTGTCCTTAGATTCAACATTCACTGACCTTTGCCCGCTCTATTCGGTGTTGCTATCCAAACTGGCTGTCTATGCATTGCTTTTTTTGTGGACTATTGCCTCTGTAACAATCTACAATAAAGTTTATGCCTCTTTCTTACTCTTTAAATTTGTTCAATAGCTACAATATAGTTTACTAATTGAATTTTCCATTTTTGCAGTCTCCTTCTGATAACCTGTTCTTGGTGTAACTAGAAATAAAAGAAAATTAAAAAAAAAAATAGTACATGTGGTTGCAAGCCTGTAAACTGATTGTGGAATAAATATTTAATAAATCTCAGTGGAGGCTCTGTACTCGGAGCCGTCAGCTAGAATTGTAGGTAGAGACTTAAGATCTGAATGGTTCAAAATTCTTAACGGCACGAGACAGGGCTGTCCACTCTCACCGCTTTATACGTTATTTCAGTGGAACCCTTGGCATGCATAATTAGACAAAGTATAGGTATAAAAGGGATTTTTATCCCAAATGAACAACTTAAAATCTGTCTACATGCAGATGACGTTATATTGACTATTACAGAACCAGAACACTCGCTACCACTGTTATTGCAGGAGATAACATTACACGGTGAGGTCTCCAACTTCAAAATGAATATTAATAAAACACTAGCCTTACCTACAAACATAGGGAAATCACAGTTACAAACGTTAAGACAAAATTATTCATTCAACTGGTCAATTACACAGCTTCCATATTTAGGCATTTTGTTAACATCTGATGTTGCCCGCTTAATGGAAATTAATTTTTTAAATCAACTAAAAGAAATGAATAGATTGCTTAGGGAATGGAGGTTTCATGAATTATCATGGTGGGGCAGAATTAACACGATTAGGGCTTATATAGTCCCAAAATGGATCTATCTGTTCCGCATGATCCCTCTTAAGATCTCATTACACTGGTTAAATTTAATACAGAGAAGTTTTACAGACTTTATATGGAGGGGCAAGAAACCCAGAATCAACTCAATAACATTAGCGAATAAAGCCTATCGGAGAGGTCTGGGATACCCATTAATAATAAATACTTATCAAGCAATTATGATGTCACATGCCTTAAATTTACAAGCTGCAGATTGTAAAGAACAAGCTTGGTATAAATTAGAACTATATAGAGAGGATTTGTCTAACCTAGAAACAATACTCTTGGCAAATATTGGTAAAAGGGTCAGCATACCAGAATTTAAAACCAAGATTATTTCACATACAATAAATATTATGGATGATATAAGTTTGGAAAACTGGTATGATAACTCTGATATCTGTATTAAAGATATATATGACAATGATCATTTAGAAGACTACCCCACTCTAAGGATAAAACTAGCCTTACCCCCCAGAGAATTTTTTAATTACTTGCGTATTAAGAGTTTCCTAAAGATGCATCTTATAAAATATAATGGGGATAAAGGAAATCTACTTAGAAAGATTCTATCCATAGAAACTACGAAAAGGAAATATTCCATAATACTTGATTTGTTAAACTCTATAAAGCAACCAAACATCCCCACAGCTTTTAAAAAAATGGGAAAGAGATTTTGATACCGAAGTTGACTTTAATTCGTGGTGCCTTGCACTTCTAAAAATTAAAAAACATCTCCATTGCTTAAATATTTTGGAAAACTTCATTAAAGTCAGCTATAGATAGTATATGGTTGCAAGGAGATTAGACAAGATATGTCAAACTAATCCTCCTAATTGCTGGAGATGTTTTAACTTAGACGGCTCCATGATACACATATGGTGGAGCTGCCCTAGAATCCAACCAATATGGGACCTTACATATAAAATAATAGCTGAGATAAGTAATATTCATTTAAACTTTTCACCAGAAACAGCTTTATTACATATTTACAAAAACAAGCTAGATAAAAAAAAAAACGAAATACTAGTTATACATTGTTTTATGGCCACAAAGCTCCTGATTGCAAGATCATGGAAAAAAACAGATATTCCAAATATGCATGATTTAAAGGGCCAAATTCTGAATCAATTAGAGATGGAAAAAGGAATAATCTGGCATAATGCTTATAAAAAAACTCAATAAGAGAGATATATAATACCCCTATAGTAGATATAAACCATATAGAAAGCTAAATAGGAAAAAAAAAGATTAATAAATTGAAGATCAAGAGATAACCCATTTTATTTTTCATTGTATGTTGAAGTTTGTGTGAATGTGGATTAATCATAGATAAGATGAACAATGTAGTCAAAACAAAAATGTATATATTGTTGATGCAAAGAGTAAAGTGTCAAGTTAAACAAAAGTAATGTAATTGTATAGATATAAGAATATAAAAAAAACAGAAAAGGAAAGAGGAGAGAGGAAGAGAAAAAGAGATAATAAAAGACTATCTTTCTATGATTTTGATATGAATATTTTTATGTTTCATTCTTAACAGAACCATTGTTTTACTGTATGTATATTTGTACAAAATGTCTGAAGACAAATAATTTAATAAAGAGAAATACATTTATATATATATATATATATATATATATATATATATATATATATATAATAAATCTAAATCTGGTAGATTTGTTGAGATGTTTTGTGAAGTTGACTTTTTTCCATTAAATCCATAAGCAAGCAACTTGACCAGCAGTATGATTAATATATATAGAGAGAGTCAACATATTTAGCAGTGCTCTTAAATGGCCATTAACATGAAATCAAGAATAAATAACAGTGAAGAAGACCCTGCCTGAGCTAACATTCTAATGGAAGTGGTGTAGATGCAATCCCCTTCTTATTTCTCAATGATTTCCTGCTTACCATCTTGTATTGGAGTCTCTTGTTTCATCACATCACAAGGTATAACCAAATATAAAAAATGTGACATTTGTTTATTTAAATATGTGTTTTGATAGGAACTTGTTGAAGGCCCCTTTCACCTCCTTATTTCTCAAGCAGTAGATAACTGGATTAAACAATGGCGTAAAAACACTGTATAACAGGGGTGACAATATCATAATATCAAAAGTATCTTGAGGAACAGGAACAATATAATTTAAAAAACCTGTTGCATAGAAAACCGTAACAACAATGAGATGAGAGGAACAAGTTGAGAAGGCTTTCTGCCTTCCTGTAGAAGATGGAATCTTCAAGATCGTCATAATGATACGTACATAAGAGATTGTGACAAACATAAATGGAGTTATCCCCAGGAAAACGCTGAAAATATACAATAACATCTGGCTGGTCTGTGTATTAGTACAAGAAACTTTTAGCAATGGGGGAACATCACAAAAGAAATGGTACAAGTTTCTGTCTTCACAAAAGATAAGTTTAGATGTCACTGAGGTATGAAGAACTGCGTTCATGAATCCACTGGAGCAACATCCCAGGACAAGATAACAACAGAATTTCTTGTTCATAATAACTAAATATCGAAGAGGGTTACAAATTGCCACATATCGATCATAGGCCATAGCTGCTAACAAAAGGCATTCTGACCCTCCAAAATAGACAAAGAAATACAGCTGAGCAAAACACCTGCTGATGGAAATTCTCCTATTGTCTGTTACAGAATTGAAGAGCATGGAAGGAAGAGTAACTGTAGAGTAACCTATGTCTAATATAGATAGAAAACTGAGAAAGAAATACATTGGGGTCTGTAGATGGCAATCAATCCGAATAATGCTAATGATGGCAAAATTTCCCATTAAAATTGTTAAATAGGTCAAAGCTATCAAAATCGACAGCAACACATGTCCCTCCGAGAACCCTAAAAGTATAAAATCACTTGTTGTACTTTGATTTTTCACTGCCATCAGATTAAATACAAGAAAACTGCATTTATTCACACTGGTTTAGGGATTATAGTACTTTCTCCTAGCATCCACAGTAAGAGAACAATAAGTTGCTCAACAGATAGTATATATGGAATAGTGCCAATGTCTCAATAAGTTCATAGTGATACAATACGAGTGGGGTCGGCCTCACAAAATTTAAAGCCTACTAGGCTGGGCACGTTAAAGTCATAATTATTTTAATGTTTTAAGTGTCAGCAGATCAATTTCACAGGACTGTGCTGTGGTTGAAAAAAAGAAAACAAAAAGAGGACAAAATGTACCTTTCATCAACTAATAATTAATAACTAGCTGAAGCTTTCAAGTTACTAAACATTAGAATCACAATGTCAGGTTTTTAATATTCATATTAAAAAGGACAGCCTCAGCTAAAATTTTAAAATAATGTTTCTATTATAAAGAGAGTAAAAATGAAAATCCAGCACACTCCCTTATCTGTTTTTTACAGATAAGGGAGTGCGCTGGATTTTCATTTTTACTGTACTTATTGGCCCCCAGCAGCACCCCATTTAAGCATGTTTAGGTGAGTGCAGCCAGCCCCTTGTTTTCTCATATCTATTATAAAGAGAGTCATGCAATTTTCCCGATGTATGAGTAAAAAGGTTTTCTGACTTTTGACATTTACTATATTGAAATGCTCTGTGCTGTTTCTCAAAATATTAAAAAGCGTCATATGGAAAGCACCAAACCTTATGAGGTGCTTCTAAATGCTACTTAAATACTCTCAAAATATTCTCTTTTTCTGACAGAGAAACATAAATTTATTTGTTCTTCTCATTCTCATTGTAATAGAGCAAGTTTTGCTCTTGATTCTGTTTTATGTCCAGGACAGTGTCTACTACAAATCTTCTATAATGTTCAAATGCTTGAGATTCTACCAACTCTGGTTAGAACAGTATTTCAAGATTCAGGTACAGTGAGTACACACTACATTATATTTTTGTAAATTGGTCTGTGAAGTGATGTTGAAAAATCTGAATAATATAACAATTTAATATTATTGATTAAACATTTGAAACGTTTTTAAATTTTTGGATAATCTTTTCAAATGATTTTTTTTAAAATAAAAAATATATCATATAGAAAAATATATATCAAGATATAAAAAAAAGTAGTAAGCATTTTTAATACTTTTCATATTAAATAATTTCAAAACTTCAATATGAAATCATTTGAAAAGCTTATTAAACAATATTAAATCGAGCCCTAAGTTGGAAATTTAGCTGCGCTGATAAATATTTCCTCCTCAGCTACTTTGCCGTACAATTCTCAGTTCTGTGTTTAGAAAAAAATTGTTTGTCTCACACACAGAATCTGTGCTAGATAAAATACACATGGTCTGTACAATATATTTTTTGAATGATATACCACACTTACCTTATATAATAAAATGGCGGAAAAAGATGCTTCCCCATTTTTCCTGCTGCTACAAAAATGTTGCACTTATCCCATGAAGCCAATGTACAGAGTAAGGGGATAAAATAGCATAATTACCAATAAATACCATAGAAGATGTTTCAGTTCATATCTCCTACCTAGATATGAGATAATGAGTTTACCTGTTTATATATATATGTTCCAACCATCTTACGGTCCTCAGAGACATTGACTACACGTGGGGGATTCAATTAATTACAATCAAGTGCTCAAGACATTAATGTTTTAAAGATGACATTTTGATTATTGTTATATTTATTATCTTTTTGAAAGCTCCAAAATAGGCCTTGATTTAATATGTTTGAATATGTTTTTCAAATGATCACAATCTGTCACAAAGAAATTGCTAATTATTTATCTTCAGAAGTAACCATTAAACTCTATAGGATCTTGTGCAGATAACACATTTGAAAACAAAATTCTCTAACAGATTGTGATAAATTAAAAAAACTTACCCAAAAATCTGAAATCATATTTTGAGTGGAGCAAGTAATTTGCAGACAAAACAAAGTTGACAAACACAAAAGATTAAATGGCCCTTCTAAAATGAGCTTACAATCTAGAAGGAAGTTGGGTAAAAGAACACAAAATGAATAACAGAATGCGAGATGGAAGCTGTCAGAAACTTACCAGTACCAGACGTCTGAGCTTCTACTCTTGTCAGGCCATGCGAACTGAACACTTCTTGTGGCCGCTCTGCTCCATCCTCAGGTCATGTGGTCCTAATGCCTTGACGTTGTGTATTTCTGGTATCCTGACCCAACTGATCTTGAGTATTTCTGGTTTCTGGTCAGGCTTGTTATTCTGTATATCTATATTTCTAGATTGCTGACCTTGACTATTTTCCACTCTGTCTTTATCTGTATTATCTGTATCTGTTTATAGGTCTGTATATTACTGTATCTGTATTATCTATATCTGTATATAGATGTATGGCAGTGCATATCTTTATGTGGCATTGTACATCTGTTTGTATATATGTATGGCAGTGTGTCTATGTGTGAGAAAGTGTGTATATTTGTTTGTAATATGTGTTTGTAATGGAGGATCTGTTTCTTTATGATTGGCTGAGTGTGAGTACACGAGCATACATACATACACACTCACAGATACACATGCAGACACATACATACAGAGACACAGACACACACACAGACAAACATACAAAGACACTCACACACATACATACACACATACAGAGACACAGATACACACATACATACACACCTACAGAGGCACAGACACACACATACATACACACATGCAGAGACACAGACACACACATACATACACACACATACAGAGACATACATACAGATACACATACGCACATACAGAGACACAGACACACACACACATACAGAGACACACACACATACACAAAATGTTTCATACCTTGTGTGACTTTCCCTGGGGGGTGGCTCAGCCTGATGGGAGTCAGAGTTCCCACTCTGACTCCCTCCTCCTCCTTCCTCCTGCGCGGGTCCTGATAGCTGGGAGGAGTGACCGGGGAATCACTTCCTCTCATCAGTGATGATTTCATCACAGGGGGCCCGGTCGTGCTGTTAAAGCGCCCAGTGCTGACCGGGCCTCCTGACAATCCATATCCATCGGGTGGCGCTGACAGCATGGGCCACCCGATGGACCCCTTAACATAAATGAAGTCTAGAGATGTCGCGAACATTAAATTTTAGGTTTGCGAATGGCGAACGCGAACTTCCGCAAATGTTATAAAAAATACCCCTTTCTGTCTCATTAGAGATATCTTTTCCAGAAGCTCAAGGAAGCAGGCTGAAGGGTCAGTGTTAGGACCCGCTTAGGGGGGTCTGCCTTGACGTTGGCAGGCGGGCATTCCTCCAATGGCCATTGGAGCAACTAAATGACCTCCATTTGTCTAAATATACATAGGGATTAAGGAGAAAGCGCAGGTAACGTTTTTCTTTTCTTTGGTTTTTACTATATATTGGGGCTGATGAAGGTTGGATACCAAGCTAGCCATGTCCCGTTCCTTGTCCTCACTGATGTCATTGAAGGTCTCTTCCTCCACCCAGCCACGTACAACACCAAGGGTCCCCGAAAGGTGACAACAAGCCCACTGTATTTTTTTTTTTAAATGTACACTACTGTTACACCAGATATGAGTTGCACTGGTGTGACACTGTGCCCTGGCAGGCCCTGAAACGCACACGTGTGAAGGAAACTGACTGCTATTATTTCACAGTCAAATTTCTAGGTTTTTTTTACGTACACTGATGATGTCCAGAACAGTTCGCTTGTGAATAGTTCCTGGCGAACATAGCTTGTTCGCGTTCGCCACAGACGGCAAACATATGCGATGTGCGGTCCGCCCCCTATTCGTCATCCTTGAGTAAACTTTGACCCTGTACCTCAAAGTCAGCAGACACATTCCAGCCAATCAGCAGCAGACCCTCCTTCCAAGACCCTCCCACCTCCCAGACAGCATACAATTTAGATTAATTCTGAAGCTGCATTCATTTTTTTGTCTGTTTGTGTTTATTATACATTATCCTCCATAGCCAGTAACCTGTGTTTATTATACATTATTCCCCATAGCCAGTAACCTTTGCTTATTATACATTATCCTCCCATAGCCAGTAACCTGTGTTTATTATACATTATCCCTCCCATAGCCAGTAACCTGTGTTTATTATAAATTATCCCTCCCATAGCCAGTAACCTGTGTTTATTATACATTATCCCACCCATAGCCTGTAACCTGTGTTTATTATACATTATCCCTCCCATAGCCAGTAACCTGTGTTTATTATACATTATCCCTCCCATAACCAGTAACCTATGTTTATTATACATTATCCCCCATAGCCAGTAACCTGTGTTTATTATACATTATACCCCCATAGCCAGTAACCTGTGTTTATTATACATTATCCCCCATAGCCAGTAACCTGTGTTTATTATACATTATCCCCATAGCCAGTAACCTGTGTTTATTATACATTATCCCCCCATAGCCAGTAACCTGTGTTTATTATACATTATCCTCCCATAGCCAGTAACCTGTGTTTATTATACATTATCCCCCATAGCCAGTAACCTGTGCTTATTATACATTATCCTCCCATAGCCAGTAACCTGTGTTTATTATACATTATCCCTCCCATAGCCAGTAACCTGTGTTTATTATAAATTATCCCTCCCATAGCCAGTAACCTGTGTTTATTATACATTATCCATCCATAGCCAGTAACCTGTGTTTATTATACGTTATCCCGCCCATACATAGCCTGTAACCTGTGTTTATTATACATTATCCCTCCCATAGCCAGTAACCTGTGTTTATTATACATTATCCCCCCATAGCCAGTAACCTGTGCTTATTATACATTATTCTCCCATAGCCAGTAACCTGTGTTTATTTTACATTATCCCTCCCATAGCCAGAAACCTGTGTTTGTTATACATTATCCCTCCATAGCCAGTAACCTGTGTTTATTATACATTATCCCTCCCATAGCCAGTAACCTGTGTTTATTATACATTATCCCCCCCATAGCCAGTAACCTGTGCTTATTATACATTATTCTCCCATAGCCAGTAACCTGTGTTCATTTTACATTATCCCTCCCATAGCCAGAAACCTGTGTTTGTTATACATTATCCCTCCATAGCCAGTAACCTGTGTTTATTATACATTATCCCCCCATAGCCAGTAACCTGTGTTTATTATACATAATCCTCCCCATAGCCAGTAACCTGTGTTTATTATACATTATCCCTCCCATAGCAAGTCACCTGTGTTTATTATACATTATCCCTCCCATAGCCAGTAACCTGTGTTTATTATACATTATCCCCCATAGCCAGTAACCTGTGTTTATTATACATTATACCCCCATAGCCAGTAACCTGTGTTTATTCTACATTATCCCCCATAGCCAGTAACCTGTGTTTATTATACATTATCCCCATAGCCAGTAACCTGTGTTTATTATACATTATCCCCCCATAGCCAATAACCTGTGTTTATTATACATTATCCCTCCCATAGCCAGTAACCTGTGTTTATTATACATTATCCCCCCATAGCCAGTAACCTTTGCTTATTATACATTATCCTCCCATAGCCAGTAACCTGTGTTTATTATACATTATCCCTCCCATAGCCAGTAACCTGTGTTTATTATAAATTATCCCTCCCATAACCAGTAACCTATGTTTATTATACATTATCCCCCATAGCCAGTAACCTGTGTTTATTATACATTATACCCCCATAGCCAGTAACCTGTGTTTATTATACATTATCCCCCATAGCCAGTAACCTGTGTTTATTATACATTATCCCCATAGCCAGTAACCTGTGTTTATTATACATTATCCCCCCATAGCCAGTAACCTGTGTTTATTATACATTATCCTCCCATAGCCAGTAACCTGTGTTTATTATACATTATCCCCCCATAGCCAGTAACCTGTGCTTATTATACATTATCCTCCCATAGCCAGTAACCTGTGTTTATTATACATTATCCCTCCCATAGCCAGTAACCTGTGTTTATTATAAATTATCCCTCCCATAGCCAGTAACCTGTGTTTATTATACATTATCCATCCATAGCCAGTAACCTGTGTTTATTATACGTTATCCCGCCCATACATAGCCTGTAACCTGTGTTTATTATACATTATCCCTCCCATAGCCAGTAACCTGTGTTTATTATACATTATCCCCCCATAGCCAGTAACCTGTGCTTATTATACATTATTCTCCCATAGCCAGTAACCTGTGTTTATTTTACATTATCCCTCCCATAGCCAGAAACCTGTGTTTGTTATACATTATCCCTCCATAGCCAGTAACCTGTGTTTATTATACATTATCCCTCCCATAGCCAGTAACCTGTGTTTATTATACAGTATCCCCCCATAGCCAGTAACCTGTGCTTATTATACATTATTCTCCCATAGCCAGTAACCTGTGTTCATTTTACATTATCCCTCCCATAGCCAGAAACCTGTGTTTGTTATACATTATCCCTCCATAGCCAGTAACCTGTGTTTATTATACATTATCCCCCCATAGCCAGTAACCTGTGTTTATTATACATAATCCTCCCCATAGCCAGTAACCTGTGTTTATTATACATTATCCCTCCCATAGCAAGTCACCTGTGTTTATTATACATTATCCCTCCCATAGCCAGTAACCTGTGTTTATTATACATTATCCCCCATAGCCAGTAACCTGTGTTTATTATACATTATACCCCCATAGCCAGTAACCTGTGTTTATTATACATTATCCCCCATAGCCAGTAACCTGTGTTTATTATACATTATCCCCATAGCCAGTAACCTGTGTTTATTATACATTATCCCCCCATAGCCAATAACCTGTGTTTATTATACATTATCCCTCCCATAGCCAGTAACCTGTGTTTATTATACATTATCCCCCCATAGCCAGTAACCTTTGCTTATTATACATTATCCTCCCATAGCCAGTAACCTGTGTTTATTATACATTATCCCTCCCATAGCCAGTAACCTGTGTTTATTATAAATTATCCCTCCCATAGCCAGTAACCTGTGTTTATTATACATTATCCATCCATAGCCAGTAACCTGTGTTTATTATACGTTATCCCGCCCATAGCCTGTAACCTGTGTTTATTATACATTATCCCTTCCATAGCCAGTAACCTGTGTTTATTATACATTATCCATCCATAGCCAGTAACCTGTGTTTATTATACGTTATCCCGCCCATAGCCTGTAACCTGTGTTTATTATACATTATCCCTTCCATAGCCAGTAACCTTTGTTTATTATACATTATCCCCCATAGCCAGTAACCTGTGTTTATTATACTGTGGTGGAATCTCAGTAAAAATAAATTTACTAGGACAAGATTGCCACATGGTATGTGCATTTGCATATGTTGATGTACCAGTTCTAAGATACAATCAGTAGTGTAAGGAGCATAAGTAGGAATACAGGATATACGAGTATTTCCCCTCCTCCATTGTGCTGGGCAAGCCATGTGGTCAAACAGGATTTTAGTCTCTATTCGGTTGATTAGATAAGAGTATGTGTAGGTTGAACTGATTATGGGAGGAGCTACATGCCTATATAAGGGACCTACACTGTATGATCAGGACTCAGACTTTGCTGTTTTTTGGTGATTTTTTGGTCCCTCTGAGTCCCGATCGGTGAACCGAATAAAGAATCTCTTCCTTCCTGAAGAAACCTGTGTCCATCTCTCTGTGCTTGGCTTCCGTCAGTTTCTCCGGTATCATTTGGTGTATTGGCCGGGAAGCTCATCGTTCAACGGTAGCTGAGAAGCAGAGGCGTGAGACGGTCTATCTTTGCCCACGTTCTCTACGGCTGCACCCCTGAACTTCTGTGTGGATCTCCCTTCGTCTCGGCGCCACTGGTCTGTTGTCCAGGAGATCATCGGCCTCTACGTAGTAAGTGCTGGGGTGTCCCCGTCGATGAGTGTGAACTCAGGTTCAGGAACGAGGAGGTAAGACAACCGCTGTTTTAGACGGCGGACCCACTAGGGGTATTGGATACCGATTGTGCGGTAGGCCCATAAGGGGTTATTTGGAATCTGCCCCCTCCTGTGGAGGGAAGGAGCGAAGGCCCACCGCTCAATTAAACGCCCTTTAGTAAGCCCGTTTAATTTTGGTTTGGAGTCAGGCGGGGTTCTGGTGTAAATAGCCCTAGCCGGACACCGGTGTCTTGTCTAGACTAGCGTTCTAGGGTGTATATTTTGTTCGCTAGGTCGGAGGGACCGGGAGACTAAGCGGCGTCTGTGTAAATTCGGTCCGCTAGATCTCAACCTATCTTGGCTAAGTGGGAAGGCGTGTAAATTTGGAACCCACTAGATTTTTGATAGAGTAAATAGACTAAAAGGGTGCTGTTGTAAATTCCGCCCTCTAGTTCGCTATATGTGGTGCTTGGGCAGTGTGGCTAACCAAAACATATGTAGATAGTTTTAGGTAGTCCATCAAGGTACTGGCCAATAGATTAGTTGGGAATTGTAAATGTGTTAAAGATTGTTGTAGTAGCGTGTATATCTTGCTAGATAGCGTGAGCTCTGCCGTCTAGCGAGAGTGTGAATAGTGTGTAACTGTATTATAGCGCACGGTACCATAACCATGTATAATTACTGATACTGTAAATAAGTACTAATAATTGTCGTCTATGTTGCATGTTTTAACACCATAACCGCTACTAATTGTACTGTGACTTTAAATTGTACTTTAACCTATGCTAACAGTACTGTAACTACTGTTTGTAAAGACGATGTTACTGGGGTATGTTATAGACGGGTAATTCAAATATAGGGAATTATAGCGTGGGTGACCGTATAGTTTCGCCAAAGGGCACAGTATTAGTTACTTAGTGACTGGTGTAACAGCTGCGTGTGTACGGGAATTCCCTGAGTGTTTTGTTGTGTGCGTTTCACTTAGTAACTGTACCATGTGGTGCTGTTGCCGAGGGAACGGGTGTGACCGTTGGTAGAGTGTTTGCATAGTTTCTGTTGGAAACAACGCTCCATTGTTAAGTATGGGCGCGTCAGATTCGATGATTTTGGATCCCTTAGGATGTATGATAAAGAATTTTAAAAAGGGATATACAGTATGTGATTTTGGGGTAAAGATGTCTCCAGCACGCTTGATTACATTGTGTAGTAGGGAATGGCCTACTTTGGTTGCCGCATGGCTGCCACGTGGCAGTTTGGATCCTAATCTGGTATAGCGCGTACACGTGGCTGTATCAGGTAGGCCTGAACTTTACGGACAGTTTCCATATATTGATTGTTGGAGGCAGGCCGCAAAAGACTCGCCAAAATGGATCAGAGTATGCCACGAGGAACAATGTTGCCTCATGGTGGCCAGGACTCGCTTGTCCACTAAGGCCGTAATTACGCCCATTTTGGACACGCCTCCTGAGTCTGAGATCCCTATGCCGCCCCCTTACTCCTCCTCCACCGGAAGAGGAAGAGGAGGTGCTGCTGGAAACGCTCCTCCCCTTGCCCCGTTGTCCCCACCTACTTCCTCCTCTAGCTCAGAGCCCAGCCCTCTTGTTTTAAACCCTCCACTCTCAGTACCTACCTCTGTCAACTCCACCTACCCAGATTTGGCGCCATTTCTAGTTCCTGGTCAGGCTCCTCCTAGCCCGGCCCGGAATATTTTACTCACCGACCTCCCCCTCAGTAAAGCGTCCCCATTCCCTTGTCTTACTACCCCTCGACCGGAACCCCTAACTGACGTTCCTAAACGAAGCCCCATACTAACCCGACAATTGACCGGTACCCTACAACCCCGACATTATCAAATGCCACTTCGACTGACACCTGGTCCGACACACATTAACGGTGACGGCCAGATACAATATGCTGATCCAGTATTCGTTTATTTTCCCTTCACAACTACTGATCTATTTAATTGGAAGACCCATAACTCCTCATACACCGAAAAGCCTCAAGCCATGACGGATTTGTTTACCTCCATAGTCCAGACACATAATCCCACTTGGGCTGATTGCCAGCAACTGCTTATGACATTGTTTAATAACGAGGAAAGGACAAGGATAAACCAAGCGGAAATTAAAGCGCTGGAAGAAGTGGCCCGTACACAAAATCAGGCCAATCCGGCAGCATGGGCCGCAGCACATTATCCAAACACTGATCCGGAATGGAATATCAATGGCGCAGATATGGCCCATTTAAAAGTGTGGCAAATCTAGCCACTTCTGGACTATATGCAGTATAGGTTGTCCGTAGGCTGACTGTATGATGTGTTCCGTTAAATGTGTATGTATTGTGCTATGGCCGTTCGCACGCTGGCAGCCGTACGCTGCCAGCGTACCAGCATTCATACGACGAAAACACGGCTATCTTGGCCATTCGCCGTACGAATACGGGCTCCCCAGGTCGACCACACACTCCCAAGTCGTGTGGTACCAAGTAACCGATTGCCACATTGTTGCAATCGGTAATTAAGGGCTCTCCTAGGTGGCCGTCGATCCACTACCGACCATGCGGCGGTCGGCCATCTTGGATCCTTTGTCTCTGCAGCGGTGTTCGGTCGTCGAGAGCCTGGACTTGAAAACGGCTACTCGATGATCCGAGCCCCGCTGGGTTTCCAGAGCGTTCGGGAGTTCCGCGTTCGGTACATTATATGTCCCGTATTTATTCGGTACTTTTAAACCAACTTTCATGTTTAAATGTATTATGTGCGGCGTTCGGTCAATTCAGCTGGGATCAGAGCGGTATTCTCACAAAGTGTGCGCTCCGACCCCAGCTATCTACCGAACGTTCGATTATTCCAAAGTACCGAATATTATGTGAATTATGGATTTTAGAGTCAATTGTCGGTTTTGCTACACGAGGGGATAATCCACTTAATCGTCCATTTTAGTGGGAGTATCCCTCTCGTGTCGCAATGCCTGTTGGGAAAGTCACAATGCATGTTGGGAGAAATCCCCTGGATGATCTGTGTGGAAACCCCTTGCATGGGGAACTGTATAAATACGCTGCTTGTGAATAAACCGAGTTAGTTGACTCCCAAACTGTGTTTCGTCCGGTTATTGGGAGGATTGGGAATATTGCCTTGTTTTCTACTCTGACTGTGGATTTCCTGAAGATACCAACGGATGTCGTGGACGGTTATACCGCATACCGTTACAATTGGTGGCAAGCGACGGGATCCGAACCTTACAGCCGAAAAAGCAGCGTTCGTGTAAACTGGAACTACCGAACAAGGAAAGCAAGGGCAATTCGTATGGAGATTGACTACACCATACTGAAACGACAGACTTTAAAAGAGCTACTGGAAGCCAGGGGCAAGATAGCCAGCAACAAATCTAAGGCTGTGCTGATCGCTGAACTAATGGAGGGAGACAGAGCCCGCAGCACTACACCTCCACCAGCCAAGGAAGAGACCCCATTCCAAAAAGAGCTACGAACCAGGTTGGAGTTTCTGCCGCAACCAGTATCGTTGGAAATGTTGACCGTGATGATATCGGATGTACAGGACTATCTGCTGGCAACCAACCCACCAGCAACCCCACCTAGGGCAGAGTCTGTTACTGCCTCCACCTATGGACAAATAAAGCCCAAAGTCCCACATCACGCCTTTAAAGCGTTTTGTGAAGAAAAGGACGAAATCGATGGGTACTTACAGGATTTTGAGCGGCTGTGCGATTTGCACGATCTGGAATCCGCAGTATGGGTACCGCTGCTGGCCGGTAAATTATCGGGTAGGGCAGCTGAAGCCTACCGTGCTGTACCTCGAGAGGACAGCAAAGATTACCCTAAAGTAAAGAGGGCGATCTTGGAGAGGTATGCTATTACCCCAGAAGCATACCGGCGCAAGTTCAGGGGCTTGCGCAAACCGGAGAAAGATTCTCACGCAGAGTGGGCACACAAGCTGGATCAAGCATCGCAAGGATGGATACAGGCCAGCAACGCCACTAATATGGAGGAGTTACGACAGCTTATGCTACTGGAGCAGTTTTTTAATGGCTTGTCCCCAGACGCACAAGAATGGGTGAGAGACCGTAAACCCCTCACCCTACCCGAAGCCGCTAGATTGGCGGATCAGCATTTTGATGCCCGGAGGCATCACGGATCACAGAATAAGGCCCTCCCTCGGATTACCGGGCCACCCCATAATTTTACTCCTACCGGCCCCACCGTACCCCTGCACAGGCCAGCACTGAATACTCCACCACCCCCCTCCCGATACAACGGCCGGGCTAACATTCAGTGTCACACCTGCAAGCAGTGGGGACACATTTCTCGGGAGTGCACCCAAAACCGGAGCCGGCAGGCTTGGAATCAGGTGCGACAAAATTTGGCACCAAGGGCTGCTGCACACCATTACCAGGTAGCCCCCGTCACCCAAGAATTGCTGAGCGCTCAAGTTGAGGAGCCGCTAGGGGTGCTCCACGAAGTAATGTCGGTCCGAGCCACCGACAACCGACAACATCATCGGCAGCTAGTAACCCTAGAGGGCAAGGAGGTACAAGGGCTCAGGGATTCGGGAGCCACTTTGACTTTGGTTGCACCACATTTGGTCCCGGGCGCAACCCACACTGGCGGGTCAGTGGCAGTACGGGTGGCCGGGGGAGCAGTATACCGGCTACCGACTGCCAAAGTACACTTGGATTGGGGTGTGGGAGAGGGGACTGTGGAAGTAGGGCTTATGCAAAATTTACCTGCAGATGTTGTGCTGGGGAATGACTTAGGCCAAATGACTTCCGCTTTTATTCCCCAGACTCCCTATCAAGAGGCACACCCCGTAACCACCCGGCAACAGGCTCGCACCACGGCTACACCGATGCACTCTGAGGCTCAGGTAAGAGACCATGCTCCCCAACCGACCCCCATGTCCTGGGATACCCCGACTACCTTTGCGACCGAAGTCCTGACCGATCCCACCCTCCAAGTATATAGGGACCGGGCACAAACAGACCAAACCGGGCTAGAGGGGGAGCGGTACATCTGGGAGAAGGAGTTGTTATACCGTGTCACGACTAAAGATGTGGGGGGGTCTGTCACCCTGACTAACAAGCAGCTAGTGGTACCGCAAAAGTATAGACAGGAGCTGCTTAGAATTGCTCATGACATTCCCTTGTCAGGACACCTAGGGATGACCCGTACCCGGTACCGCTTAACGCATGCCTTCTTCTGGCCCGGCATCTCGCAGGATGTGCGCCAGTATTGCACCTCTTGCGACGTATGTCAGAGAGTAGGTAAGCGAGGGGATCGCCACAAGGCCAAGCTATGTCCCCTACCCATTATCGCAGAGCCCTTCAGCCGCGTAGCGGTAGATATCGTAGGGCCCCTGCCAAAACCCAGTCCCTCTGGCAAAAGGTACATTCTGACTGTAGTGGATTACGCCACCAGGTACCCCGAAGCTGTGGCCCTCACTAATATACATGCCGAGACCGTAGCGGAGGCATTAATGAAAGTGTTTTCCCGGGTAGGGTTCCCCCAAGAGATAATCTCGGACCGAGGTACCCAGTTTACGGCCGAAGTTACTCAACATATGTGGAAGGTATGTGGCATTAAGCCAATAGTTAATTCCGCCTACCACCCCCAGTCCAATGGGTTATGTGAGAGGTTCAACGGGACACTGAAGCAGATGCTTCGGACGTTCGGGGAGACCCACAAAGACTGGGAGAGGTTTCTACCTCACCTACTCTTTGCTTATAGAGAGGTTCCCCAGGAGTCGACCGGATTCTCCCCGTTTGAATTACTATTTGGGAGGAGGGGGCGGGGACCCTTGAACTTAATTAGGGAACATTGGGAGGGAGAGAGTACTACCAACGAGACCCCTATCATATCATACGTCCTGGAATTCAGGGACCGTCTGGAGGCGCTCACTCAGGCTGTACACACCAACCTCCAGGCGGCCCAGCAACGACAGCGACGCTGGTACGATAGAGGAGCCCGAGACCGCAGCTTTCAGGTGGGACAGAAGGTTTTAATTTTAAAACCTGTCCGCACAGACAAGCTGCAGGCCATCTGGCAAGGCCCATACCAGGTAGTGGAGCAGCGATGCGACACTACCTATGTGATCGGCCCCTGCTCAGGGGTAGGGAAGAGACGCATGCTCCACGTGAACCTGCTCAAACCCTATCATGAGAGGATCGAGGATGTGACGGCCATCTGCGCCTCCTCCTTAGAGGATCAGGAGAACCTACCCTTACCTGACCTACTAGAACCCGAGGCACCGATAGAGCCCTCCCAGGGAGTTCAGCTGGGGGAGCGGCTAAGCGCCCATGAGCGTGCCCAGGTACAAGCGCTGATCGAAGCCAAAGGGGCTACCTTCTCCAATTTACCTGGTTACACTCCGCTAGCCACTCACCGAGTAGACACCCTGGGACAGCTACCTATGAGACAGGCTCCATATAGGGTTCCGGAATCCGTCCGTACCCATATGAAAGCCGAGCTAGATGAGATGTTACAGCTAGGGGTTATCGAACCCTCCGATAGCCCCTGGGCATCGCCGGTAGTCCTAGTACCGAAAAAGGATGGCACCACTCGGTTCTGTGTCGACTACCGGAGGCTAAATGACAAAACGGTGTCTGATGCCTACCCGATGCCCCGGATAGACGAGCTGTTAGATAAGATGGCACGGGGCCAGTATCTCACTACCATTGATTTGTGTAAGGGATACTGGCAAATTCCACTAGCCGATGACGCCGTCCCCAAGTCGGCGTTTGTCACTCCGTTTGGCCTGTACCATTTCAAGGTCATGCCCTTCGGAATGAAAAACGCTCCGGCTACCTTTCAGCGGATGGTAGATCGGCTACTGGACGGGTTCCAAGAGTATGCCTGTGCCTATCTAGATGACATAGCCATCTTTAGCCAGACCTGGGAGGATCACCTACACCACATAGGGGCGATCCTAGATCGTATTGGGGAGGCTGGGTTAACGTTAAAGCCTAGCAAGTGCCACATAGGTATGGCTGAGGTGCAGTATCTGGGACACCGAGTAGGGTGTGGGCAGCAGAGACCCGAGCCAGCCAAGATTGAGGCCGTAGCAAAGTGGCCTACCCCCAGGACTAAGACTCAGGTGCTGGCGTTTTTAGGGACGGCCGGCTACTACCGGAAGTTTGTTCCCGACTATAGCACCCTGGCCAAACCCCTGACGGACTTGACTAAAAAGAACCTTCCCCGACAGGTTGTCTGGGCCCCAGAGTGTGAGCAGGCATTCCAGCAACTCAAAACGGCTCTAACTAATGCTCCTGTGTTAACTGCTCCTGATCCAACTAAAAGATTTCTTGTTCACACAGACGCTTCAATGTTTGGATTGGGAGCAGTACTGAGCCAAGTGGGAGCCGATGGCGGAGAACACCCCGTAGCTTACCTAAGCCGCAAGTTACTACCGCGTGAAGTGAGCTACGCTGCCATCGAGAAAGAATGCCTGGCCGTGGTGTGGGCCCTCAAAAAGTTACAGCCATATTTGTACGGACAACCTTTTTCCTTACTCACAGATCACAACCCGTTGGTGTGGCTGAACCGTGTATCTGGGGACAATGCCCGGCTGCTGCGCTGGAGTTTGGCGCTGCAGCCCTTTGACTTTACCATTCACTATCGGCCCGGAAAACAAAACGGTAACGCTGACGGGTTATCCAGACAGACGGAACTCGAAAAGTGATCTGTGAGTACTCTCCCGGACATCCCCAAGCCGATCCGTTGGGATCAGACTGTGTATGCCGGCTTGGTTCTGGGGGAGCATTGTGGCAAATCTAGCCACTTCTGGACTATATGCAGTATAGGTTGTCCGTAGGCTGACTGTATGATGTGTTCCGTTAAATGTGTATGTATTGTGCTATGGCCGTTCGCACGCTGGCAGCCGTACGCTGCCAGCGTACCAGCATTCATACGACGAAAACACGGCTATCTTGGCCATTCGCCGTACGAATACGGGCTCCCCAGGTCGACCACACACTCCCAAGTCGTGTGGTACCAAGTAACCGATTGCCACATTGTTGCAATCGGTAATTAAGGGCTCTCCTAGGTGGCCGTCGATCCACTACCGACCATGCGGCGGTCGGCCATCTTGGATCCTTTGTCTCTGCAGCGGTGTTCGGTCGTCGAGAGCCTGGACTTGAAAACGGCTACTCGATGATCCGAGCCCCGCTGGGTTTCCAGAGCGTTCGGGAGTTCCGCGTTCGGTACATTATATGTCCCGTATTTATTCGGTACTTTTAAACCAACTTTCATGTTTAAATGTATTATGTGCGGCGTTCGGTCAATTCAGCTGGGATCAGAGCGGTATTCTCACAAAGTGTGCGCTCCGACCCCAGCTATCTACCGAACGTTCGATTATTCCAAAGTACCGAATATTATGTGAATTATGGATTTTAGAGTCAATTGTCGGTTTTGCTACACGAGGGGATAATCCACTTAATCGTCCATTTTAGTGGGAGTATCCCTCTCGTGTCGCAATGCCTGTTGGGAAAGTCACAATGCATGTTGGGAGAAATCCCCTGGATGATCTGTGTGGAAACCCCTTGCATGGGGAACTGTATAAATACGCTGCTTGTGAATAAACCGAGTTAGTTGACTCCCAAACTGTGTTTCGTCCGGTTATTGGGAGGATTGGGAATATTGCCTTGTTTTCTACTCTGACTGTGGATTTCCTGAAGATACCAACGGATGTCGTGGACGGTTATACCGCATACCGTTACAAAAAGCATACAGGGACGCTATTATTGCTGGCATGAAAGCTGGAGGAAAGAAGGCGATTAACATGTCTAAGACGGCTGAGGTATTGCAGAAATGTGATGAATCGCCCAGTGTCTTTTATGACCGATTATTGGAGGCATACCGCTTGTATACCCCCTTTAATCCGGAGGCCTCTGAGAATTCCCGGATGGTTAACTCTGCCTTTGTCAGCCAAGCCTACGGAGATATAAAGCGCAAGCTACAAAAGTTAGAAGGGTTTGTAGGGATGTCCATAACCCAACTAATGGAGGTAGCGAATAAAGTGTACATGAACAGGGAAACAGAGACAAAGAAAGAGGAAGAGCGCAAGATGCGTAGAAAGGCAGATATGCTAGCGGTAGCAATCGCAGGCGTAGATAGAAGGGAAAAGGAAGTATATAGGGGAACAGATAGAGGCGATAGTAAGTGGAATGGGGAACCCCTGAGTAGAAATCAGTGCGCATACTGTAGGGAAGAAGGGCATTGGAGAAGTGAGTGTCCGCGAAGGGAACAGTATGAGAGAGACAGACCTAGGGCAGGATATGGTAATTATAGAGGCAGAGCGAGAGGTAGAGGAGGTCCTGGAGGGAATAATGGTAGCAATAGAGGAAGTGTTAGAGAAGACAGGTATTATCCAGCAGCGCAGAGATCCCGCGATAGAGAAGATAGGGACTTTGTAGGATTGGCTGACACGGTCATGGAGGACTATTGATACCGACCGGGCTCCATCCCCCTTGGCCGAGCATAGCCTATGGTCGATGTATCAATAGGGGGAAAAAGGAGTGCGTTCATGATCGATACTGGTGCTGAACATTCGGTGGTGACTGACCTAGTTGCTCCTCCATCCGGAAGAACTATCACCGTAATAGGAGCAACTGGAAGGAGTGCTGCTAAACCGGTTCTTAAAAGTCGACTCTGTACATTGGGAGGCCACGTAGTAAAACATCAATTCCTTTATATGCCTGAATGTCCAGTCCAACTGTTAGGACGTGATTTGTTGTCAAAACTACAAGCGCAGATAACGTTTCTACCAAATGGAACAACATCTTTAAAGTTCAATGGACCTTCAGGTATAATGACAATATCTGTACCAAAGGAAGAAGAGTGGCGACTTTATACAGCGTTGACTAGCCAAAACCCTAAGAGTGATGAATCCTTGTTTAATATACCAGGAGTGTGGGCAGAGAACAACCCACCAGGACTTGCTCGCAATATCCCACCAATTCGAATCGAACTGAAACTTGGGGTCTATCCAGTGAGCTTAAGGCAATATCATATCCCACAAAAGGCCAAGAAGAATATACAATCGTATTTGGATAAGTTCATACGGTATGGTATCCTAAAATTCTGTACTTCCCCCTGGAACACCCCATTGTTGCCTGTTCAAAAGCCCGGTACAGATGAGTATCGCCCTGTGCAGGACTTGAGAGCAGTCAATGATGCGGTCGTAAGTATACACCCAGTTGTGCCCAATCCATATAACCTGCTTGCTTTAATTCCGGGCGGGGCTACCTATTTGTCAGGATCGGGACAGGGATCCAACACGCAGAATACAAACAGGAGCTAGGTACGTATACCGGACCTTAGAATGGCCGGACTAACGTAAGGAGAAAGCAAAGAATGGTCAGAGACAAGCCGAGGTCGAGGGAACGAGAGAACAGGTAAGCGAGAGACGAGCCGAGGTCAAAGGACACGAGAGGTAAGCAGGAACGAAAATACAAGCCGAGTCAGAACCAAAAAGACAAACAGTAATAAGAGCACTGAGTGACCAGACAAGCTAGAACCACGACAGGGCAATGAACCATTACACACATCCCTATTTTATACCTTGGCTCTTTAATTGATGACTCCGCCCCTGCCGAGCCCTGATTCGTTGTTCGGAACTAGATTGACAGGTCGGGACGTGATTGCCGTCATGACGTCGGCTCCTGAGCGCCGCGTCATAAAAGGAGGCGGGGCTATCGCGGCCGGCGTGTAAACGGCTATGAGAGCTGTGAGGATTGGGTGAGTCAGCCCCCCTGAGAGGACGGCCGTCTGAAAGTCTAACCTCCTCCGAGGTAGAGACTTCAGGTACCCTGACAGTACCCCCCCTCTCAGAAACGCCCACCGGGCGGAAGGAACCGGGGCGAGACGGAAAACGAGCATGAAATGCCCTGAGGAGACGAGGGGCATGCACATCTTCCCGGACCACCCAAGACCTTTCCTCAGGACCATAACCTTTCCAGTCAACAAGATATTGCACCCTCCCCCGAGAAACCCGAGAATCGAGAATGGACTTGACTTCATACTCCTCCTGACCCTCAACCTGGACAGAACGAGGGGAGGACACAGCGGAGGAAAACCTGTTACAAACCAAAGGTTTCAATAAGGAAACATGAAAGGAGTTCGGGATGCGCAGGACAGGCGGAAGAGCCAGACGATACGCAACCGGGTTTATACGAGACAGAACCTTGTAAGGACCTATGTAACGAGGAGCAAATTTCATGGAAGGAACCTTCAAGCGGATGTTTCTGGTACTCAGCCATACCCTATCACCCGGGGAAAAAAACGGAGCCACCCATCTGCGTTTGTCAGCGTGTCGTTTGGACACCATGGAATTATGAAGAAGAATTCATCGAGTCTGATCCCACAACTTCCTCAGATTGGCAACATGAACATCAACCGACGGTATCCCTTGGGAAGGGGAAACCGACGGAAGAACGGAAGGATGAAAGCCATAATTCATGAAAAAGGGGCTAGAACGAGTAGAATCGCAAACGAGATTGTTGTACGCAAACTCCGCCCAAGGAATCAGACCGACCCAATCGACCCAATCGTCCCGGATTGTCATTTTCCCACAGAGGGTTAGCCCATCTAAGAGCTTTGTCAATGAGTAACGAGATTATGAATCCAACCTTCGCCCTGTCTGTAGGGTAGGCGCGGGGTTGTAATTCAAAATGAATCCCTATCTGGTTTAGGAAACCTTGACAGGTATCCGGAGAACCGCCATAGCGTAAAGGGGAAGTAACACGGGAAGAGGCTCCCACTGTGGCTACCTCTAGGCCTGTATTAACAAGAGAGATGGATGGTGTACGCATCTCCTCTGATTGATTACTAGGATGGGATAGCAATGCTTGCAGCGCCAGAGCCATCTGGTCCATTCTATGGTCCATGGCTTCAAATCTCGAGTCAGGAGAACCAATCTGAGCGTTTGTACCTGCAGGATCCATTGGCCCTGTCGTAATGTCAGGATCGGGACAGGGATCCAACACGCAGAAAACAAACAGGAGCTAGGTACGTATACCGGACCTTAGAATGGCCGGACTAACGTAAGGAGAAAGCAAACAATGGTCAGAGACAAGCCGAGGTCGAGGGAACGAGAGAACAGGTAAGCGAGAGACGAGCCGAGGTCAAAGGACACGAGAGGTAAGCAGGAACGAAAATACAAGCCGAGTCAGAACCAAAAAGACAAACAGTAATAAGAGCACTGAGTGACCAGACAAGCTAGAACCACGACAGGGCAATGAACCATTACACACATCCCTATTTTATACCTTGGCTCTTTAATTGATGACTCCGCCCCTGCCGAGCCCTGATTCGTTGTTCGGAACTAGATTGACAGGTCGGGACGTGATTGCCGTCATGACGTCGGCTCCTGAGCGCCGCGTCATAAAAGGAGGCGGGGCTATCGGGCCGGTGTGTAAACGGCTATGAGAGCTGTGAGGATTGGGTGAGTCAGCCCCCTCCGAGGTAGAGACTTCAGGTACCCTGACACTATTTCACTGTCTTAGATCTCAAAGAGATTGCTGCGGAAAGCCAGTGTATCTTCGCATTCCAATGGGAAAATCCTGTAACGGGCTCAAAACGCCAGATGACTTGGACAAGACTGCCCCAAGGGTTTAAAAATTCACCCACCCTATTTGGATCAGTGGGGATTTGAGTCAGTTTGGAGAAGGAATTACCCGGCAGCAGGTTGTAGAGTTGGGTAAAACTATGGAGGAGGTACAGAAATGGGTACAAGATAGATTACCTGTGAATATTTATCCCCCTGTTCATAGCTATCATCCAGGAGATCAAGTGTGGATTAAAGAGTGGAACAGTATACCGTTAGGGCCTAAGTGGAGGGGTCCTTATGTTGTTCTTTTGTCTACCCCTACAGCAATAAAGGTGGCTGAAGTGACTCCGTGGATTCATCACTCCAGGGTTAAACCAGCAGCAGTAGATTCTTGGCAAGCTACACCAGATCCAGAGAATCCCTGCAAGATCCGGTTAAAGCACATGACTCAGTCGGAGTAACGAGGAGATATTGGGATTACAAGTGTGTTTAAAGAGATCAGTAAGTGTGTGAGGAACTGACTCTGCTGGGTTTCGAACCCTGGTTTACATGCTGCTAAACCTCTTCCTTACCAGTACACCAGCCTGACTTTTACAAATGTACCTGAGATCTGGTAACCTTGACTCTACAGCATTGGTATCAGTGACAAGTCTCTTCAGCTGTGTCTGGTCATGTGTCTGGTTCTTGGCCTATAAAAGCAACTTCCTGTCTCTGTACCTTTGCCAGATTATTGTGGTTCCTGTACTCTCTAATCAAGCTTGTTCCTGTTTCGCCTACCTGTTGCTGATTTTGGACCGTTTTGACTTTGCTGCTTCTCCTTCCCACTGACCTCGGCTTGCCTCACTACGATTATCATCTCTCTGTTCCAGTCTCCCATCTCTGCTTAAGACCAGAAGGCCACTCAAGGCTCAGGGGCTCAACCACCTGGGTAACGAGTGGCTACCTCTGGCAGAAAACATTGCTGATCTGGCTACTGGACTCCAAAACTTTGTAACATCAATATCATTACAGAATAATCTGGCCCATTCATGGAGACCGTCGGATCAGATTCTGCATTGGCCCAGCAGGTTGCTTATAATGCAAGAACTATGCAGACCCAGGCACAGACCATTCAAGTGCTGCAAGATCAGGTAGCTGAACTGCAAAATGAAGTTCGATCAATGCATAGTGAGCTTACCAGCTACAGGGCACATGATGTTGCGGCTGCTGCTGCTACTACTGTTACACCTGCACAAGATGCCCGCTTGCCTCTACCAGAAAAATTTGGAGGAGACCGCAAAAAATTTAGGGGTTTCCTAAATCAATGCCGTTTGCATTTCATGATGTTACCTAACCGTTTACCATCTGAAAGAGAGAAGGTGGGATTTATTTTCTCCCTATTCAAAGATGAAGCCCTGGCTTGGGGCTCCCCTTTTCTGGAACAGGACAGTCCAGTCTTGGGAAATTTAAAAGACTTTCTTGAGGCCATGTGCCTAGTTTTTGATGACCCCAATCGCTGTGCTACAGCAGAAGCCACTCTCCTTCATTTGCATCAAGGGAGGCGCTCTGTGGCTGAATATGCTGCTGAATTCAGACAGTGGGTTGCTGATACTACTTGGAACCAATCAGCCCAGAGGTTCCACTTCAGAAGGGGTCTCTCAGAAGCTATAAAAGATGAGCTAGCTCGTGTTGATCTTCCTGTTGAGTTTGATGCATTTGTGCGGTTGGCTATCCGTATTGATCGGAGACTTTCAGAAAGAAGATTGGAAAGACAGGGCTCTTTTAAACCAAGTGTTACTCCTACTTTCTATTCAAGAATTTCTACTCCGACCCCACAAACACCTACAGACTCTGAACCTGAGGCTATGCAGGTAGATCTAATAAGAGGGTCATTATCCAATGAAGAAAAACAGTGGCGACGCACTCACAATTTATGCCTGTATTGTGGTAGTGCAGGGCATTATGCCATCAATTGCCCTAGCAAGTCTAAAAGAACAATAGCTATGACTGCTGAGGGTGCACAGATTCAACACCAATCCCAGATTTCAGACCAACTGGATTCTGTCACACAACCCTTGTTTTCTCTGGCTCAGGGTGAAGAGGGTATGATGACTCAACATCCTCATTTGGTGGTGCCTATCACTTTGCAATATGGTGATAATAAAATTTCAACTACAGCTATGATAGATTCTGGAGCAGGCGGAAACTTTATGGATATTAAATTTGCAGCAGGAAATAAAATTCAGTCTATCCCTAAATCTTCACCTGTGTTAATGGAAACAGTAGACGGTTCTCCACTTACGTCAGCCCCGGTTACACATGAGACTGTGCCCTTAAAATTGATTCTGGAAGTGAATCACCATGAGTCTATATCTTTCCACCTAATTTCCTCAACACAGTTTCCAGTGATTTTGGGTATACCCTGGCTTGCTCTGCATAACCCACAGATTGATTGGAAGACTAGAACTTTGTCCTTTCCTTCAGAACACTGCTTAATGAATTGTCAACCCTCTAAGGCAACACCTGTTGCCACAACAATTAATGAAATGGTTGATACAAACTTAACTAAGCTTCCTCTACAATATCGGGATTTTGCAGATGTCTGTGATAAGAAGAATGCTGATCAGCTTCCGCCTCACAGGCCTTATGATTGCCCCATAGAGCTGCTACCTGGAGCTGCTATCCCATTTGGACGTATATACTCCCTTTCTGAGCCTGAATTGAAAGCACTTCGTGAATACATACAAGAAAATCTTGCCAAAGGCTTTATTCGACCATCTACTTCTCCAGCAGGAGCTCCTATATTCTTTGTAGAAAAGAAAGATGGCAGTCTACGGCCATGTGTCGATTACAGGGACATTAATAAAATCACTGTTAAAAACCGCTATTCCTTGCCTCTCATTCCTGAACTTCTGGAGAGACTTCGCTCAGCTAAAATATTTACGAAGCTTGATCTACGGGGGGCATATAATCTGGTTCGCATAAGACCAAATGATGAATGGAAAACAGCTTTCAGAACCAGGTACGGACATTACGAATATCTAGTAATGCCATTTGGGCTTTGTAATGCCCCTGCAACTTTTCAGCATCTAATCAATGATGTACTACGGGATCTCCTGGATCAGTTTGTTGTGGCATATTTGGATGATATCCTGATATTTTCTGATAATCTTGAAAATCACAGAAAACAGGTCTGCATTGTTCTTGAGCGCCTTCGTACCCACCACCTATACATTAAACTGGAAAAATGTGAGTTTGAGCAAACAGAAATTCAATTCCTGGGATATGTAATAACTCCTAAAGGTTTAAGTATGGACGCAAGTAAAATTAAAGCTGTGCTGGACTGGCCCATCCCCAAGAATGAAAAAGATATTCAGAGATTTGTGGGGTTTGCCAATTTTTACAGGCGTTTCATTAAGAATTTCTCTGCCGTTATTACACCGATCACTGAACTTACACGTAAAGGGACTCCTTTTCAGTGGTCCAATAAGGCTGACACTGCATTTTCCAGATTAAAGACTCTGTTTACATCTGCCCCTATCCTGGTACATCCTCAGCCAGAATTGCCATTTACTGTAGAGGTAGATGCTTCTGATTCAGTTGTTGGGGCTATACTGTCTCAAAGGACTGGACCTAAGATGTTGTTACATCCATGTGCCTTCTATTCCCGCCAGATGTTACCAGCAGAAAGAAATTATGACATAGGGAATAAAGAACTTTTGGCTATAAAAGCTGCCTTTGCCGAATGGAGACATCTCTTGGAGGGAGCCACCCATCCAATTACTGTCCTCACAGATCACAACAATCTGGAATGTATTCAATCAGCTAAGAGACTGTCAGCCAGACAAGCGCGCTGGTCCCTATTTTTCTCAAGGTTTAATTTTTTGATTTCATACCGCCCTGGTTCCAGAAATGGCAAGGCAGATGCCTTGTCTAGGATAGCTGACCCCCTCCATACTACAGTAACCAAAGCCACCATCTTGCCTGAGAGTAGATTTTTAGGAGTTACCTTTCCTTCTGATCTAATGTCTCGCATTAAAAAGGGCTACGCTGAAGATCCAGTTTTTCGTGATCCTCCTCGTGATCTTCATATGACCATGCTTAATGGGTTTTGGATTTTTCAACAACGTCTGTTTGTTCCAGAATCAGTGCGACTGGACGTTTTACGTCTCTACCATGACTCAAAACCAGCAGGTCATCCAGGAATCCGAAAGACACAAGAACTACTTACCCGATCCTTTTGGTGGCCTAAATATTATGAGGATGTTAAGAAGTATGTGTCCTCTTGTGATGTATGTGCCAGACATAAGACTCCTCGCTCATCCCCTGTTGGCATGCTTCAGCCTCTTCCTATTCCTCATCATCCTGATGTAGATTAATTTAGAAATAAACAAATATGTTTAAATGTCTATCTGTTCCTGTCCAAATCTGAGATGATTAAATTGCGTGTACGCAGAAGTAAGCTCACACTGACACATGGAGTTCAGGTTAAAAGCACTTCAGAAAATTTAATGGCATCTAGTTGGAAAACAGTTATGCAGACCTTTTTAAAGGCAAAATGACATCATCATTGAATATCAGATAATAACAAATAAACATCATTAATTGGATTAAATGTTATGTGACTATATCAGTGTCCACCCATCAATTTTATTAATTGGCTCAGGGGTTTGAGTGACTAGCTAGGTGTCCTCCCACTGGGAGGTGGTATTGTTCTGGACAAGGGTGTGGACAGAAGGCTCAGGCGCCATTTTTCCCAGCATGAGTTTTACTCGGTGGAAAGGGGGGCTTGAGCGTCATTTTACACAGTCAGTGATGTCAGGTCTTGTGGTCAGGTGCAAGGTTCTTTTATGAATAGAACATTTCATTAGTACAGTGTTCTCATGGCCTTGGCTCTGGCCTTGGTTATACTTTGTTGCATGTTACAGGAGATTCAATAATTCCGGAGTCAGCTATGTCTATATAGAAAATACAGTCTCTGTTCATTGTATTAAATGTACTGGGAAATTCTGTCATGTAATGTAGTTTAAGATGGAGAATCTGTCAGGTAATGAGGACAAAATGGAGGGTTTGTCACAGTGTGAGGTTAAAATGGAGTTAGTACAATAATTCAGTACAAGTTCAATAAAGATTTTTAATAATTCTACATCAGTCCCCCCTATGAAATGTTAAATTCTAAAAGATAAACTTTATTGGTTAGTTTCAGAAGACAGGTTAGCCCAAAGGCACAAAACCCTATGAAGTAACGGTTCTTAAAGTCTTCTTAGTTCTTCAGAGGGACATCATAAATAGACAAGCTTACATTACCATATGGACCTGTGTTATCTGGAATATAGGCACAACAAGTCATGGTGACAGGTAAACGTTGTTGGTTGCAATAGATATAATAAATGCAAATCAAAATATTATTATTATTATTAGCAGTGACGGTTGGGAAAATGGACTCAAACTTTCCTTTTACTGCAAAATCATCTGGTACCCCCCCTTGGCACACCTATGGCATCAATATATATATATATATATATATATATGTCAAACTTTCCCTTTAGAGGGGTGCTCCTCTTTATGTTCTGAAGCATGAATGTGGTGTGTCAAGAGTACCTTGTCATGTATTATGTGTATGGACATAATAACCTTGGCTAGGGCGCATTTGCTTATGCATTGTAGTATTAAACCTGTCCCACGCTACATCAGCGTAGGTGGACTCGGATCATTTAGTCAATATTAATATCACCACAAACTCAGGATGGGCAAATAATCCTGAGGAAGCTTGGCGTTTGGATCTCTTTAGCTTCACGAGGTCTCCTTTTGGGGTCCTCGGCTTTCCATCGATGGCAGGTGGTCAGGCATTATTATGGCCATCAAACACCTACTTGTTGGTATCTTTTTATTTAACAAGTCATTTTTTCTTTAGAGTCAAAAGTGTGTCAAAATCAACAAATGTTACTTCTCATGTTGCAGAGAGAGAGAGTCTTGAATCTGGAACAATGAATCCACTGAGTGCCCTCTGCAACTTTCACAATGCACTATTGGGTATATGGTCTTGGTTGTCACATTGATGACCGGCTAGGCTTCTGGCCATCCTGACAAAATGTCTATTATAACTAGTGCATATTTGACCCAGTAGCTCTTTGTCACCTGGATTCTTGAAAGGGATATTGAGAGTTAGCTAGGTGCTTAGGAGTATTTAGAGATCAAAGAGTTCATGAGGGTCTTGGATAGGTATAAAGTTCCATGGGCTCACTGCCCAGTACATGTTTTTGGGTAAACAGAGCTTGAGAGTGTTGGAGTACAGCCCATCTTCAAGGGTTGCCCCTTTCTGTTTTTCCAGCTTTGTATTTCTTCAGGGTCAGCAGCTGCTTGTCATTCTTTCAGAAGCTTGAGATCTGTAGGTAGGATCTACATGGTGAGTATAGAAGTTTATTTAGCGGACACCATTCTGTCCACTTCCCTTGGTGCACTTGTGGCTTGGTTGGCAGCTTTTAGTCAGCTGAGTGGTGCTTCTTATCTTCCAGATTGATCCAAAATAATGTGCTGCACCCAGGGCATATCTTGAGTCAGTGTAGGTATTGGCATGTCTTCCTTCAGGCATTTTGTATGCCACTGAGAAGGCTGTCAATTCAGCGTCTTGAGCAGATGTGAGTGAGGAAAGTGAAGATGCTTGACGTACCTGATCTTCTGTAGCAACAGCAAATCCAGTATGGTACCTTTCCTCTTTATCCGCAAACAGAGTGGAGTCAGGATCTGGTAAAGCTACTGCATGCTCTGTTGAAAGGTGTCTTGTTTCTTCTTTCATCTGTTCAAAGCAACCATGAGGAGCAGTAGAAGAGGTTTCCTCACCTATTTCTGTGTGAGATTGGGGGGTATTTATCTTTCTATTTACAGTTCTCTTGCTGACCCCCCTCTGTAGAGAGTTGTGAATTGATTGTTCATGTTTTGTTCTAATGAGTCAGGTTTCTTTCATGAGATTTCTGGGGACTTAGTGAAGAAAAAACATGAGGGACAGCCACCTCCCTTACAGGTGTCTTACTTCCATGGGAATCTGGGTCAGGACCGCACTATTTCCTTGAGTGCCCAAAACAGTTCTTTCATGTCTGAATAATTTTTCGTTAGTGTGGTATTCCCCCCTGGGAAGTGGCAGAAGAGTGGCCAGAGCAACTTTTCTTCAAAATATAATGTTGTCAGGTAGAGGCAGAGTTGTCTATGAGCGGAGGAAATTGGTAAGGAATAAGAAGGGAGGAAGCATATAAAGGATATAGATATGGTGGTGGGGAGATGGAAGAATGAGAAGTGGATAGAGTGAGAGGGGAAGAAGGTGGAGTAGGAGGAGGAGAAGGTGGAGTAGAGGGAGGAGTAGGAGGAGGAGAAGGAGGAATGTAGGAGGAGAGAGGAGAAGGTGGAGTAGAAGGAGAAAGTGGAGTAGAGGGAGGAGTAGGAGGAGGAGAAGGAGAAATAGAGGGAGGAGTAAGAGCAGGAGGAAGGAGTAGGAGGAGTAGAGGAGAAGTAGGAGGAAAGAGGAGAAGGTGGAGTAGGAGGAGGAGTAGAGGAGAAGTAGGAGGAGAGAGGAGAAGGTGGAGTAGAGGGAGGAGTAGGAGGAGAAAGTGCATTAGAGGGAGGAGTAAAAAGAGGAGGGGGGAGTAAGAGCAGGAAGAAGGATTAGGAGGAGGAGAAGGTGGAGTAAAGGGAGGAGTAGGAGGAGGAGAAGGTGGAGTAGAGGGAGGAGTAGGAGGAGGAGAAGAGGAGAAGTAGGAGGAGAGAGGAGAAGGTGGAGTAGAGGGAGGAGTGGTAGGAGAAAGTGGGGGACTGTAGATGAAGGGGAGGGATCGGTGGGAGGAGTAAGCGGGGGTGGGCAGGTAAGGGAGCAGACAGGTGATGTAGCAATGGAGGATACATCTGAAATCAAGACTAGGTAGAAATGCAATGGAGGCTGCAAATAGCCCATGTACAACAACTATTAACTGGCCCTATGCTTTCCCTAGAGAAAAATAATAAAAGGCTAACATGCTCATCTTGTCTCCACAAGCCTCGAACGTTTCACTCCGTGGGTGTCCCGCAGCGGCTAGCCCACCACATCTCCCACACCAGACTTGTGCCCGTGGAGACAGACGCTATCCCTGACTCTCGTTCTTAATTTAATAATTTATATCTAACATCTCAAAATGTAATTCCTACTTATATCACAAATATACATTATCACAATTTTATGTCTCGCAAATGGGATAAAATTTATTCTATTCTTCACTGATAATGTATTTTTAAAACAAACAAAATAGACAAATAACATTGTCTTCTGCAAAATAAATGGAAAAGATAATGGAGATTTTGTTAAGCTTATAAATGGCTATACATTAATTCACATTTCTTGTTCTCCAGTTTCTGGCTGTTAATGTCAATGTACAATGTAATAGAGCAGCAGGGAATGTTATCAGAATGCTTGGTTGCATAGGGAGAGGTATTAGCAGTAGGAAGAGGGAAATGCTCATGCCATTGTACAGAACACTGGTGGGACCTCACTTAGAGTACTGTATACAGTACTGGAGACCATATCTTCAGAAGGATATGGATACCTTAGAGAGAGTTCAAAGAAGGGCTACTAAACTGGTTCATGGATTGCAGGGTAAAATTCACCAGGAAAGGTTAAAGGATCTTGACAGGTATAGCTTGGTGAAAAGACGAGACAGGGGAAATATGATAAAAGCATTTTAAATACATACAGGGAAACAATACAGTAAAAGTGGAGACTACATTTAAAAGAAGGAAAACTACCATAACAAGAGGACATAGTCTCAAAAATAGAGGGACAAAGGTTTAAAAATAATATCAGGCAGTATTACATTATTGAGAGGGTAGTGGATGCATGGAATAGCCTTCCAACTGTAGTGGTAGAGGTTAACTCAGTAGAAGTGTTTAAGCATGCGTGGGATAGGCATAAGGCTAAGCACTTGCTGCTAGTAACAGATCTAGAATTAATATACTATAATGCCCAAAGTCTCAATTCCTATGCATATGCAATAATAAAATATCTGGACTTACAACAAAAATTATGTTAGTCAGTCTTTTAATCTGGAGGCAAACATTATCCAGTAAAAAAACAGATTGGAACACACTCCCACCTTATTCATTTGTTAATAGTTATGCTTAGAATGTTAACTGGTTCCTTTTCAATTAGATCAAAACATTTTGAAACCAATCCCTAATTGTATTACCATTTGTTCATGAAATCTTTGTTTATTAGAACTTTCTTTTAGTAAATGTTCTTTAAGATAACCCCTCTTTCAGCATGTTATCAATTTTGTATACAAAGTTAAAACACACTTGTTACTTATACGTGAATCGATAGACATATATATATATTCTATCTATATATATATATATATTAACCATTACTTGTCACAGACACTTTCCTGATATAGGGAAACTAATAGTAGGATTCACGATATATGGGCGGATATGACCTCACTAAGGGCAGAGTGAGGGCAGGAGCCAGGACTGACGTGTCTCTTTAAGGACAACCTTCTTTTGTTCTAGGGGCCATTTTCCTTTAGGGCATTTCAGCTGGCAAATGAAAGCATTATACATTTAACAGCCCGTGAAGCTTTGAAATAACATGGTGCAAAAAAAAAAAACTCACGGGATTCAAACAATTTACCTACAGCCATTAATCACTTTTCCTCTTCACAATCTCACTTAACAACTTTGCATATTCCCTCTATCCACATTGCATAGTATTGCAACAAATCACACTTGCCTTTAAATTTTTAACTCGTCCAAATAATTCTCTATTCCTTATTTATTTATTTATTTATTAAAAATTCTTAAGAAACGCAGTCTTATTACCCATAGGGTCTCGATGCGCATACCAGCAATCAAAAACAAGCAAAACAATATCCAGCACACAACAGCATTATAATCACATGCATTTGAACCAGGTTAAAAATTTCATGTCATCCCGTATGCCTGAGCAAATAAAACTGTTTTTAAGCTCCGGCGGAACTTCAGTAGATCATTCTCAAGTCTTAATGTCAGAGGCAGGGAGTTCCAAAATTGCGCTCCCTGAACATCACTCGTCCTCCCTCCGCACTTTTTCTTTTTAAAATTTGGAATCTTCAATAAGGCTAAATCAGCCGATCTCAAGGATCGACTGGGAGCATAGCGTGTGAATTTATCCTTCAGATAGTCTGGTCCCATACCGTGGATTGCCTTATATACCCAACAACCATTTTTAAACAGAACCCGTTCACGAACGGGCAGCCAGTGCAGGGCTTTTAAAGATGGAGTGATATGGTCATTGCGGGCCACACCCGTAAGTAGCCTTGCAGCTGCGTTCTGTATCAACTGTAGCTTGTGTATGATGTTCTGAGGCAGTCCAAGGTACAGGACATTGCAGTAGTCCAATCGGCTGCCGATGATGGCGTTGACCACCGAGATTTGATCGGAGGGGGCAATAAATCTAAAAATAGACCTCAGAAGCTTCAGGTGGTAGTGGCAAGAGCTTACCACCTGATTGATCTGGGGCTTCAGTGTCAACCTAGAGTCGAAAATGACTCCCAGATCTCTGACCTTGGTGGCAGGACTCGGAGATGGAGAAAACGAGTCCGGCCATGAGGGAAAGATACTATTCACCTCCTGGTTGCTGAAGATGATGCATTCAGTTTTGGAGCCATTAAGTTTTAAATAATTGGCTCCCATCCACGACTGGATATCCTGTAGGCAGGAAGAAAGATTGATTTGATCCTCCTTTTTCTTGGCCAGGCGAAAGTACAACTGGGTATCGTCGGCATAGATATGATAGGGAAGTATGTGGCGGCGGATGATATGGGTCAGTGGCCTCATATAGATGTTAAACAGGATTGGAGATAAAGCCGAACCCTGGGGGACTCCACACGTCAGGGCGATGTTAGAGGAGTAAAATGTTCCCAATTTTACCCTTTGAACCCTGTCGTGGAGAAACAAGGTCACCCAAGCCAGCGCCCTGTCATCCACACCAGCCACAGTAAGTAGCCTCTCTGTCAATCTATCATGATCGATGGTATCGAAGGCCGCCGATAAATCCAGGAGTACCAGGGCAATTTCCTCCCCTCTGTCCAAGGCCCACAGGAGATCGTCGTGGACTTTAACCAGGGCAGTCTCTGTCCCTCTACCAGGTCGAAATCCCGATTGGAAGTCATCCAGAATGTAATTAGATTCCAGGTGAGGCTGAATCTGCCATACCGCCGCTCTCTCGATGATCTTGGCCAAAAAAGGCAAGGTGGAAATAGGTCGATTGTTGCTCAACTCGGAGCGTGGCACAGTTGGAGTCTTCAGCAGGGGGATAACCACAGCCTGCTTCAGAATGCCAGGAACAACTCCGGTGGCAAATGACATACTAACAATGTCTGCAATATAGGGGGCCAAAACATCAGCGGCATCCTTCACCAGCTGAGCAGTGCAGGGATCCAGCGATGAGGACGATGCCCTGAGAGACTTGAGGATGATCAAAATCTTGGGTGTACTAACGGGTTTAAAATTCAAGAACATCGGGCCATCATAGGGTGTAAAAGTTTCTGTATCAGGTTCCACCACTATGTTGCTCCTAATTAGATCAATTTTTTGTTTAAAAAAGTGAGAGAGGGATTCGCAAAACTTTTGAGATGTTTCTTCTTGGGGAAGCGAACAGTTAGGATTTGCTAGGAGGTTTGTTGTGCGAAAAAGCTCTGCCGCTGAGTTTTTCGCTTTTGTAATCTTATCTGTGAAATATTGTTTTTTCGCATTTTTAATACTAGATTTATATAATTTTAAGGATTTTAAATATTCCAATTTAAGATCGGCATTGTAATCTTTTCTCCACCGTTTTTCAGCTGCTCGACATCGCCATTTCATCTCCCTGGTCACCTGATTAAACCAGGGAGGGTTTTTATTTACTTGTCTTACTAGACAAGTTTTTTTCATGGGGGCTAGAAGTTCTATTGATTCTACAATCACTGAATTAAAAAGTAAGATTTTCTCTTCTACTATGTGGGAATCATGAAATTTAATGGGGTCCATTTTGCTGGAAAAAGTTGTGCTAAGAAGAGGTCCGGTGACTTTAGAAATATCTCGAGACCATGAGCAGATATTATTTATTTTTGGGATGTGGGGGATTTTCTTCATTTCAACACCTACTGCCTCAAACTTGATCAAATTATGATCACTCCAGGCCGTGGGTTGAGGAGTAGCAGTCGAAGTAATCAACCCATTGTGGAAAATCCAATCTAGTGTGTGTCCGGTTCTATGTGTAGGGCCGGACACTACTTGGTTATACCCTATGGTTTTAGCATAGAGTAATAAACTCTGGGCATGAGAGTCCATAGGAGAATCAGCCCATAAGTTAAAGTCTCCCAAAATGATGTAGGAGGTAAACTTCAGACTTATAGTAGTTAACAGTTCGGATATCTCCTCCATAAAGACGGGGGTACTAGTATTAGGCGGATGATAAATAAGAGCAAGACCTGCCGTTCCTGCATCAGATTCACTTTCCTAACCTTCGTAATCAACACTGAGCTACATACCCGACTCCCTATCTTATACACCAGTCTTGGAGAAAATACTTTGCACCGCGAAAGGAAATACAGCCTCAGAAAGGTGGAATGTAATCTTGTGAGTTAGTCTCCCACACGATCCTATCAACTTCAATTGAAATAACAAAATACACAATTAGAATATTTTCTAGCAAAAATTCCATTGCTAAGTTCTGAATAACTCTACGGAACACAAATCTGAATCGCACTGAGTCGCAACCACGCCCCCCCCCTCCTCCTCCCTCCCTTGTCTCACAGAAGGCAAAAAAGGGAGGGGTAGGAGGAGAGAGGGAGAGAAACAAGAGGGACTGCAAGCATGACATTTTAACCATGTCAGTGCTGGAAAGACAGTTACATTACAATTATTGCAAAAGCAAAGAGACACAAAAACACAACATTTAATAATACTCTCAGTGAAACTCAATACAAAACCCCCACCCTCTACCAGGGTAATGGCTAACACAAAATACAAAAACAATTATTATAATATACATATATTCTTAACCCTTTGTGATCTAGTTCTTCCTCAGCCCAACCTTCCTGCTGAATAGCATTGCTACTCTGTCAGTAATCTACGCCAGCTTTCTGGCTGCAATCTACCACATGAAGGCACAGCAATTTTACATACTTTAGTAATCTTTTCAACACCTTTAACCATCTCCTCACCCTCTCTGTCTTCAACTAAATCACATGCTAACCAGCCCTTACTGGGCTTACTCAAATCCTGCCCCATATCCCCCCCCCCCCCCCTACACCAGCGTCCTAGATATAGGGAAAGATAAGGAAAATTGAACAGGAGCGTCTACAATGCTCGACTGCCACTTGAGAATGGTGGGTCCTACTCAAGTGCGTCTTCCCAAAACGTAGACTAGTCACTGAATCCGCCTACCCGGGGTGGTAGACACGGATTGGAGCGAGGTGAGAAGTGTGTGACCAATCACTTCTCTATTAAGAGGAATGGGAGTGGATAGTATAATAGTACAGGAAGTGTAGAAAAGGTAAAAAGGTAAGGAAAAATCCTTAGAGACAGACACAGGAGTTTGAATGACTCCTATTAGACAAACAAAACAACAATACAGTTGAAATACAGTGCATGCATCACAGTTCAAATGAAATCAACAGTAATCCCTTTCTTTTACTCATGTGCTTACTCCAAAGTCACCTCCCTCAACCTCGTAGTGTCCCCTCTCGGAGAACGACTTTCGTAAGTCTCACTACCAGCGGCCACAGGAAACAGCAATCATCTCCGACCCGAATCCTGTCTAGCCTCCCTCGTTACAGCAGTCCACAAAGTGTGGCCACCTCTATCCTCACTCCCGTAGTGCCCCTATAAAACCCACTTTATAAGTCTCACTACCACGTGATGCGGAAAACAAGCAATGCCTACTTGAATCCCCCCAGGAAACTGAGTCCCCTGCCACAAGACTGAGTCCCCTACCACAATTAAATAATCAGGAAGCCCCCAACTCAACACTTAGAGCCGGAGGGTCCGGGTCAGGAAGCCCCCAACTCAACACTTAGAGCTGGAGGGTCCGGAAGCGCACAGTGAAGCTAGCTAGGCTATCAAAGTGACACGAAATGGATCACGGGAAACTATGATTCTACACAGTTCCCACAATACCACAAACCTCTTTTTCCATACAGCCACAGCCACGAGGCTCCTAAAAGAAGTAAACAGGCAAAGAAGACCCCCAGGAAAACTTCCACAGGTCAACCCCCCCTTTTTCCCTACAGCCACAGACACGTGGCTCCTAAAAGGAGTAAAACAGGCAACAGGACTCCAGGCAAATCCCCCGGGTCCACCCCCCTTTATCCCAAAAGGGGCAACAGACAAACACAGGACCCCCAGGCAAACTACCACAGGTCCACCCCCCCTTTTATCCCAAAAAGGGGAAACAAATAAACACTCAACCCGGGCACTTAACTAAAACAGGCCAATTCAAACACACCCAGGCAACAGATAGACTAAATGCAGGTAAACAAGTGAGTAACGAGACACCGGGCAAGATATTACCTGTCTTTGATGTCCTCCCGGGAAGCAGTCACAGACACGTGGACGGGTCAATCAAAGGGGCCGGAACATACCGGTGGCTCTGCAGAAGTCTCTACTGTGTACCTGGAGGTGATCAGTCTCCTTTCCTACCCCCAGGATTCCCCCGTCCAACAGCATCTTCCTTAGGACGGCTCACCGGCCAGACATAGCCCGATGCCCCACGTTTCTGGGTGCCAAATTGATGTAGATTAATTTAGAAATAAACAAATATGTTTAAATGTCTATCTGTTCCTGTCCAAATCTGAGATGATTAAATTGCGTATACGCAGAAGTAAGCTCACACTGACACATGGAGTTCAGGTTAAAAGCACTTCAGAAAATTTAATGGCATCTAGTTGGAAAACAGTTATGCAGACCTTTTTAAAGGCAAAATGACATCATCATTGAATATCAGATAATAACAAATAAACATCATTAATTGGATTAAATGTTATGTAACTATATCAGTGTCCACCCATCAATTTTATTAATTGGCTCAGGGGTTTGAGTGACTAGCTAGGTGTCCTCCCACCGGGAGGTGGTATTGTTCTGGACAAGGGTGTGGACAGAAGGCTCAGGCGCCATTTTTCCCAGCATGAGTTTTACTCGGTGGAAAGGGGGGCTTGAGCGTCATTTTACACAGTCAGTGATGTCAGGTCTTGTGGTCAGGTGCAAGGTTCTTTTATGAATAGAACATTTAATTAGTACAGTGTTCTCATGGCCTTGGCTCTGGCCTTGGTTATACTTTGTTGCATGTTACAGGAGATTCAATAATTCCGGAGTCAGCTATGTCTATATAGAAAATACAGTCTCTGTTCATTGTATTAAATGTACTGGGAAATTCTGTCATGTAATGTAGTTTAAGATGGAGAATCTGTCAGGTAATGAGGACAAAATGGAGGGTTTGTCACAGTGTGAGGTTAAAATGGAGTTAGTACAATAATTCAGTACAAGTTCAATAAAGATTTTTAATAATTCTACATCAGTCCCTGGGGATCTATATCCATGGACTTTATTGTGGAACTACCTCCCTCTAAGGAACACACTACCATTCTTGTTGTTGTGGACCGGTTAACTAAGATGAGTCATTTCATACCAGCTCGTGGTCTCCCTTCTGCTAAACAGACTGCTGACCTAGTTATTCGGGAAATATTTCTCTTGCATGGAGTGCCTGATGAAGTAATTTCTGACAGGGGAGTGCAGTTTACATCTCATTTTTGGTAATATTTTTGTTCTATTCTAGGTATTAGTGTAAATCTGTTGTCAGCTTTTCATCCACAAAGTAATGGACAGACTGAGCGAACCAACCAGACTTTAGAACAATATTTGCGGTGCTATATTAGTTACCTGCAGGATGACTGGCTGGATTTTCTACCCACGGCGGAATTTGCCTATAACAATGCCCAACACTGCTCCACTTCTCTGAGCCCATTTTTTGCTAATTATGGTTACCATCCAACTTTTCTAGTGAGTCTCCCAATTACTACTTCCATTCCTGCAGTCACTGACCAGCTAACCGCCTTACGAGATTCCCAAGAACTGTTGAAGAAGACTCTTTCGGAGGCTCAGAAATGTTACAAAAGAGCTGCTGATAGGCATAGAAAGGAGGCCCCAGTTTATCATGTTGGTGACAAGGTTTGGCTGTCAACAAAGAATCTTAAGCTTAGGATTCCTTCTCATAAATTGGGTCAAAAGTTCATGGGACCTTTTGAGATTATCGCTCAGATCAATGCTGTCACCTTCCGTCTGCAACTTCCAGATTCCATGAAAATACATCCGGTGTTTCACGTTGCACTGCTTAAACCTTTTCATGAAAATACTTTCCCTGGTCGAGCCCTGCCTGCCCCACCACCAGTCCTCGTGGATGGTGAAGATGAATACGAGGTGGAAAAAATTCTTGACTCCAGGATATTCCGCAACAAGCTTCAGTATTTGGTTCATTGGAAAGGCTATGGTGAAGAAGATAGATCGTGGGAACCAGTGGACAATATTCATGCTCCTGATCTTCTTCAGTCTTTCCATGCACAGTACCCTGCTAAACCAGGAAATAGGGCATCCAGAGGCTGCGCCTGTAGAGGTGGGAGTAATGTGAGGAACTGACTCTGCTGGGTTTCGAACCCTGGTTTACATGCTGCTAAACCTCTTCCTTACCAGTACACCAGCCTGCCTTTTACAAATGTACCTGAGATCTGGTAACCTTGACTCTACAGCATTGGTATCAGTGACAAGTCTCTTCAGCTGTGTCTGGTCATGTGTCTGGTTCTTGGCCTATAAAAGCCACTTCCTGTCTCTGTACCTTTGCCAGATTATTGTGGTTCCTGTACTCTCTAATCAAGCTTGTTCCTGTTTCGCCTACCTGTTGCTGATTTTGGACCGTTTTGACTTTGCTGCTTCTCCTTCCCACTGACCTCGGCTTGCCTCACTACGATTATCATCTCTCTGTTCCAGTCTCCCATCTCTGCTTAAGACCAGAAGGCCACTCAAGGCTCAGGGGCTCAACCACCTGGGTAACGAGTGGCTACCTCTGGCAGAAAACATTGCTGATCTGGCTACTGGACTCCAAAACTTTGTAACATCAATATCATTACAAAGTGAGTGTTTTGTCGGCCATAATAAAGCCAGACCACTCACCCACGTGACATAGCCAGGGTGTCTCAAAGGGACCTCTGTGAAGGGAAGAGAGGACCTGCAGAACTCCATTCCTTGCAGCCCTTACATCCTGGAAGCTGAGGTGCCATCGCACGGACGAAGACTGAGGATGAAGACGTCGAAAGAAGTGCTTTTGATAATGTGTATTTTTATGTTTTTTATTATTCAGGAAGGTAGAGGTACCGACACACCTAGTTGTGAGGTTTGCATTAAGACTACTATAACAGGTAATCATATTTCCCAGACCCTAATTTGGCATTCACAATATGAATGTAAAGGATATGTATCAAGGTGTAGATACTTAGGTATAGAGTATAGTGTATGCCATTTAGGAGTAGGCGAACCTAAGTGCTTCAATCCAGAGTATCAACCCCGTAAAATTTGGTTGACCCTCCGGAATGGAGACACACAGGGGACCCTAATAAATAAAACAGTATTAGAAACCGTACATTCTTCGGGTGTTCTGCTATTTGATGCATGTAAGGCGATATCAAGTGGTAGAAAACCGTGGAATGTATGGGGGGATCTTAAGTGGGAGAGAACGTATGGGTCTAACGATAAGTATATTTGTCCCAGTAGTAAAAATAAGTACGTAAATCCAAAATGCCCAGATAGGGATTATAATTATTGCCCATATTGGTCTTGTGTGGGGTGGGCAACTTGGGGACAGACAGTAGATAAGGATATGATTGTTACTAAGTTGCCTACCAAACCGTATTGTAAGTCTATGGCGTGTAACCCAGTCCATATACTTATTAATAATCCTGAACAATTTTTAGATAGGTTTGGTAACTTATTTGGGTTTCAGATATATGGGACGGGTTTGGATCCTGGGACAATATTATTTATAGGGATAGAGACCGATACCGTAGCATCCCAAATTCATCAGGTTTTCCATTCTTTTTATGAAGAGATGAGTGTAGAAAATAAGATTCCCCATAATGCTAAGAACCTGTTTATTGATCTAGCCGAGAGTATTGCTGGTAGTCTTAATGTGACCAACTGCTATGTGTGTGGAGGTACTAATATGGGAGACCAATGGCCCTGGGAAGCAAAGGAGGTAATGTATTCTGGTTCTGAGACAATTGAACAGATAACATCTTCTCAAGCCGATTATCAAATGAGTGTTAGAGGTAAATCTGAGTGGCGATTAAAGACCTCCATTATAGGTTATGTTTGCATAGCAAGAAAAGGAATAATGTTTAACACATCTGTAGGAGAACTAACTTGTCTAGGGCAAAAAGCTTATGATGATACTACAAAGAATGCAACCTGGTGGTCGGCTTCAAATGTCTCAGAACCACCTAACCCGTTTGCACGTTATGCCAATTTAAAGGACGTGTGGTTTGATCTATCTATCACATCTAGTTGGAAAGCCCCAGCAAATTTGTACTGGATCTGTGGTAAGAAGGCCTATTCGGAGTTACCAGAGGACTGGGAAGGGGCATGTGTGTTAGGTATGCTCAAACCATCCTTCTTCTTGTTGCCTATTGAAACAGGAGAGACTTTGGGAGTTAAAGCATATGATGTGAATCATAGGAAGAAAAGGGGACCCCTAGAAATTGGTACCTGGGAAGATAATGAATGGCCTCCCCAGCGTATCATAGATTATAATGGGCCAGCCACTTGGGCAGAAGATGGCACTTTCGGATATAGAACCCCAATATATATGCTCAACCGCATTATAAGGTTACAGGCAGTGGTTGAGATAATTACCAATGAGACATCACAAGCGCTCAATCTCCTAGCGAAACATAATACTAGGATGAGGACAGCCGTTTACCAAAATAGATTAGCCTTGGATTACCTATTGCAGTAGAGGGAGGTGTATGTGGGAAGTTTAACCTAAGCAATTGTTGTCTTCAAATAGATGATGAAGGGCAAGCAATAGCTGAGCTTACTAGCCATATGGTTAAACTAGCGCATGTGCCTACCCAGGTATGGAAAGGGTATAATCCAAGTAGTTGGTTTGGTAATTGGTGTGAGCAGTTTGGAGGACTTAAGGCATTGGTAGGTGGAGTCATGCTAATTTTGATGCTGTGCCTTCTCCTATCATGTCTGATTCCTTTGGTAGTTAGGTCTGTGCAGGGCATTATAGAAAATATAGCAGAAAGAAAGGCTGCTGCACAGATAATGGCCATATATAGATATGAGGCTCTAAATCAGGGAGAACTAGTGCTGGAAGAGGAATGTTGAGGGATTCATGTCATTAGTCGCAAAGTCTGGTCTGGTTCATAGCAACCTGAGGTGTAAGCAAACTATGGTTAAGTGATGCATCTGGAATTGTGAAATATCAAAAGCATCAAAGGGGGGAATGTGGTGGAATCTCAGTAAAAATAAATTTACTAGGACAAGATTGCCACATGGTATGTGCATTTGCATATGTTGATGTACCAGTTCTAAGATACAATCAGTAGTGTAAGGAGCATAAGTAGGAATACAGGATATACGAGTATTTCCCCTCCTCCATTGTGCTGGGCAAGCCATGTGGTCAAACAGGATTTTAGTCTCTATTCGGTTGATTAGATAAGAGTATGTGTAGGTTGAACTGATTATGGGAGGAGCTACATGCCTATATAAGGGACCTACACTGTATGATCAGGACTAAGACTTTGCTGTTTTTTGGTGACATTAGTCCCTCTGAGTCCCGATCGGTGAACCGAATAAAGAATCTCTTCCTTCCTGAAGAAACCTGTGTCCATCTCTCTGTGCTTGGCTTCCGTCAGTTTCTCCGGTATCAATACATTATCCTCCCATAGCCAGTAACCTGTGTTTATTATACATTATCCCTCCCATAGCCAGTAACCTGTGTTTATTATACATTATCGCCCCATAGCCAGTAACCTGTGTTTATTATACATTATCCCTCCCATAGCCAGTAACCTGTGTTTATTATACATTATCCCTCCCATAGCCAGTAACCTGTGTTTATTATACATTATCCCCCCATAGTCAGTAACCTGTGCTTATTATACATTCCCCCCATAGCCAGTAACCTGTGTTTATTATACATTATCCCTCCCATAGCTAGTAACCTGTGTTTATTATACATTATCCCCCATAGTCATTTATCATTGGCAGCATGATGTCTTAGGTCGGCCCAGAGAGTGAGTGAGTGAGTGAATAATATAATATATATGTTCAGAAACATATTAGTAAAATATGTAAATCGGGTTCATGCAAAAAGGGTGAAAAGGTATTAAAGATAAACACACTTTTTGCATCAAATTTACAAAGCCAAACTTTTAAAAGCTTTCCTCATTTATTTCTCGGGATGAGGAATATATCGGTTGTAGACTGAGGATTTCCATCTGCCCAATCTTTTAATAATATGCACTGGAGTGTCAGTGTTGAAGGAGACCGAAGCTGCCCCTATTCTAAATGAAAGACCCGAGACATGGATACAACCAGTGGTGTATCTTGGTTTTGTGCTGCCCTAGGCAGGACAAAACTCAGACACCCCCCCCCCCTCCACGCGCGCGCCACCCCCACCCAACCCTTCCCCCCTGCCCCGTCTTCTAAATACACACACATTCACTGACAGATACGCATACACTAGCTAACAGACACACACAGTCAGACACACACAGTCGGACACACTCACACTAACAAACACACACAGTCGGACACACACAGTCGGACACACACACTAACAAACACACAAACACACACACACTAACAGACACACACACAGTCGGACACACACACTAACAGACACACACAGTGAGACACACACACACACTAACAAACACACACAGTCGGACACACACACAGTGAGACACACACACTAACACACACAGTCACAGACACACACTGACACACACACACTGACACACACACACTAACAGACACACACAGTAACACACACACTAACAGACACACACAGTAACACACACACTAACAGACACACACACAGACACACACTAACACACACACTAACACACACACACACTAACACACACACAGTCAGAGACACACACACACTCACATTAACACATTTTTTTTATTTACTCCCCCCCCCCCCAGCCTCCTTACCTTTGGGAATGCTGGGGGTTCTCCCATTCCCTGGTGGTCCAGTGGCTGCAGGGCGGCACTGGCGGGCAGGCTGGGCGGCCGGCGAGGGAGCTCTTCCCCTGAGCTCTCTGCTCAGCTCCCTCGCGCGCCGCCCACAGAGTGAGGCTGGGAAGCGGAGCCGGAATATGACGTCATATTCCGGCTCCAAGTTTCACTCTGCGGGCGGCGCGCGAGGGAGCTGAGCAGAGAGCTCAGGGGAAGAGCTCCCTCGCCGGCCGCCCAGCAACCAGCCCAGCATGTCTGTTAGCCGCAAGGCTAACAAGACATTTGCCTTGGGCATTTGGGGGCGGCGTTTTTTGCCGCCCCCTGGAAAATGCCGCCCAAGGCAAATGCCTTGTTTGCCTCGCGGCTAATACGCCCCTGGATAGAACCCAATCTTAGGAGTAGTGTTGTGATGTAGAAGATGAATTTAGCCGTAGTCAGAGATATTCAGTGAGAGTAGTGGTGAAATGTGTGTGGCATGACTGAGTGCGGGTAAAGTAAGAGTCATGTATTTTAACTGGGCACTAGTTCTAGGTGGGATAAAGTGGTATAGCGGATGGATGAGTAGTTTGGTTCGTTTTAGAGGTTTGTAGAGAAAGTATTTAGTGGTCATGATTTTTAGCGATATCCAATATTTTTAAGGTGGTCTCAAACAAACATAAAATGCTATATAAAATTTGTGGGAATATCGAATAGTCGTGTACAGTAAATCAGAGAGGGCTCAGAATATCGAACCATCGATCGGAACCTGGATGAAGTAGGGGGTCTATCTGTTTTATTAAATACGCGGTAATATGCTTTTAATGGGATAGGACGTTAGGAAAGGTGTGTGATTGGGATAAGTGGTTGTGGCTGTATTTACCTTATCCTGGGACCGACCTGACTCCTAAGTTTGAGCCGCGCATGACTGGATCACTCCTGCCTCCACATGAGCCGCATGCGGCTTGATCTCCTCTTCTGACTTAGCCGCATGCACTGACCACAGTGATCGGTCACGTGGCCTGCCTGGCACTAGGAGCACGGCTTGAGTCACGAGCTCGCTCTTAAAGGGGCAGTGGGAGCCAAAAGTTGGTTCAGGCTCCCATTGGCCCACGTCATTCCAGCACCCCCACACACGAACGTTTTGGGGGCGTAGGCATGACGTGGGTCAATCACTGGTGTAACAGTAGTGTACATTAAAAAAAAACTAGAAATTTGACTGTGAAATAATAGCAGTCAGTTTGCTTTACACGTGTGCTTTTCAGGGCCTGCCAGGGCACAGTGTCACACCAGTGCAACTCATATCTGATGTAACAGTAGTGTACATTAGTGATGTCGCAAACATAAAAACTGACTGCTATTATATTTTTTTAAATGCAAGCTATTGTGACACCAGATATGAGTGGTGGCACTGGGCAAGTGGGCACAGTATACGCTGTGAGCCTGACACACACGCTGGCAGGCAGGCAACTGCAATTAGATTGCACAGAAAAACAAAAAAAGCAGACTGATGTTCTTGCCCTAAAAAGGGCTTTTTGGGGTGCTGTCCTTACAGCAGAGATCAGATGAGTCCTTCAGGACTGTAGTGGACACTGAATACACTAGCCTAGCTATCGATTTCCCTATTAAATCAGCACCAGCTACACTGTCCCTCCTCTCACTAAGAATGCAGCTTCCGGGGGGGCGAGGCCTAGCTGTCATGGAGGAAAGACGCACTTTGTGTGAGCTCCCTCAATATCTCACTTTAAGCAGCTATCAACAAGCGAATTTCACCCCAGAAGGGGATGACCCAGCAATGTTGCTCCTACCTGACCGACCCGACATGCTTAATAGTGGTCAGCAACTCAACAGAGTCTTACTTACCTCTGCGTGGCAAGTGTGGCCTGGTGCTCACCGGGCGGGAGAGGCAGCCGATCTCCCGATCCTGGAATGCCCAGGAGCAGCTACTTCCCGGCAGGAGCTCCATTACCCCCCCCCCCCTCGGACCGGTGGGGGTTAACCCGGTCCACCCCTGAGAGGCTGTCTGGAGCTAATGGACGCACAGAGCACAGCCGCCCAGGCTGACATACTCATCTGCGACTCTCCCAATATGGCGGCAGTCACGTGTCCTCCTGGTACCAGCAAAGCATGGCAGGATATTGAGCCTAAGCTGGACAGACTCCTTAATCAATTTTGGAAGCAAATAACAAGCAGGAAGCCCCAACAAGCTCCACCACAGCCCCAACAAGCTCCACCACAGCTAAGCGAAGCAGTCCCCATTAAAATCCACCAGCGCAAAAGGCGTAGAAGACGGGACCGGAGGCACACACAGAAATGCAGAGCCTGCCCCACGTCAAGCACTCGCCTCCACCTTAAGCCACCACAATCCCGCATCGGACGTGAAGCACCACCGGGACAGATCCGACCACCCGACAAAACAAGCTTCCACCACCTCAAGCCGCGAACTCGGAACTCAGCCAGAGACTTGCCTTTGTTGTTCCAGGTATCAGGGACTCCCCGGGTCTGCACCTGGCGCCCAGAAGGGATCGGATGAGCACAAGCAGTAAACAGCAGCCTGCCAAGCATGTCCCACTATAGCCGATCCTCCACACCATGCCTTTGATCACATGAACTGCTCTCTGCACATTAACTAATCGTAAAGTAGCAAGCGTTTAAACATGTCATTATTTCACCTCCTAAAGAGTTTATTGTCGTAGTTCCTTACATGCCTTTACTTTAACCATTCATGTATTATGTTATTCACTAGTCTCATCTCATGGGGCGACTCACACTTGATTTATAACTAGTGGTGGAGCTGCTGATATAAATACACAGTTGATAACGTGCAAGCCAGTGGCGGATCCAGAGCCTGACCTCGGGAGGGGCACTTGCAGATTATTTGGAGAAATAATCCAGACACAATACCCACTACAGTTCATTGTAGTGGTTATGGTGCCATTATGGAAATGGGGCTATAGTAGGGCATAGGAGCAGGGGTGCAGTGTGTGTGTGTTTGTGTAAGAAGGACTGTGTGAGCAGTGTGTGTGTGTGTGTGTGTGTGTGTGTGTGAAAGTTGCAGTGTGTACGTGAGGACGGCAGTGTGTGTTAGGGGGCAGTGTGTGTGTGTGCGTTGCAGTGTGAGTGGGGGGCAATGTGTGTATGGGGGGAAGTTTGTGTGTATGGGGCAGTGTATGTGTGTGGGAGGCCAATGTGTGTGTAGGGTGTGTGTGTGTATTGGGGGCAGTGTATGTGGGCAATGTGTGTGTATGGGGGAAGTGTATGTGTATGGGGGAAGTGTATGTGTGTGTATGGGGGCAGTGTATGTGTGTGGGAGCAGTAGTGTATGTGTATGATGGGCAATGTGTGTATGGGGGCAGTGTATGTGTGTGGGAGCAGTAGTGTATGTGTATGGTGGGCAATGTGTGTATGGGGGCAGTGTATGTATGTGGGGGCAGTGTATGTGCGTGGGGCAGTGTATGTGCGTGGGGGCAATGTGTGTGTATGGGGCAGTGTATGTATGTGGGGGCAATGTGTGTGTATGGGGGCAATGTATGTATGTGGGGGCAGTGTATGTGTATGGGGGCAGTGTATGTGTATGTTGGCAGTGTATGTATGCGGGGCAGTGTATGTGTATGGGGCAGTGTATGTGTATGGGGCAGTGTATGTGTATGGGGGCAGTGTATGTATGTGGGGGGGCAGTGTATGTGTATGGGGGCAGTGTATGTGTATGGGGGCAGTGTATGTATGTGGGGGCAGTGTGTGTATATGGGGCAGTGTATGTGTATGGGGGCAGTGTATGTGTATGTGGGCAGTGTATGTGTATGGGGGCAGTGTATGTGTGTGGGGGCAATGTGTGTGTATGGGGCAGTGTATGTATGTGGGGGCAGTGTATGTATGTGGGGGCAGTGTGTGTGTATGGGGGCAGTGTGTGTGTATGGGGGCAGTGTATGTGTATGTGGGCAGTGTATGTGTATGGGGGCAGTGTATGTGTGTGTATGGGAGCAATGTGTGTATGTGGGGGCAGTGTGTGTGTGGGGGACAATGTGTGTGTGTGGGGGGGACAATGTATGTGTGTGGGGGCAGTGTATGTGTGTGTGTAGGGTATGTGTGTGATAAGGATTGGGGGCTTTTTTATGGTTTTTTTTTATTTGATAAAATGATTTTTTATTTTTTTTATTTAAAATATACATAATGTCCCCCTCCCTTCTTACCTTTGTTTGGGGGAATCCCTGGTGGTGAGAGTGAACTCTAGTCACGGTCTCAAGGGCTAGAGTTCGCTCTTGCGAGATCCGGAGCGTTTCCGTGGTCGTGCTCGCGAGAGAAGGACCTGGAGGAGCTGCAGACTGAGCTCCCCCGGGTCCTCTCTCTCTCCCTCTCCCTCTCTGATCTCCCCTCTGGTCCATGAAGGCACATTGCAGGGCTGGCGTTTGGATAGCGCCAGCCCTGCATTAGCCGGCAGGGGAGAGGGAGAACCTCGGATTCTTGTCCCCCCCCCCCCCCCGAATCTGCCAGTGGTGCAAGCTACTCCCTAAACATGACAGCCATCTTTCACAACAATGTACTGCTATATATTCATACCCTCAGTGCAACTAGCCATGATATACGCACGTTCAGCCTAGCATGCTCAAATATAACACACTTCAGAAAAAAAAAAAAAAGAATACTAAAAAATAAAAAGAATGCAGCTTCAGAGTGAATCTAAAATGGATGCTGTCCAGGAGATGGGAGGGTCTGGGAGGGAGGGTCTGCTGCTGATTGGCTGGAATGTGTCTGCTGACTGTGAGGTACAGGGTCAAAGTTTACTCAATGATGACGAATAGGGGGCGGACCGAACATTGCATATGTTAGCCATCTGTGGCGAATGCGAACAAACCATGTTCGCCAGGAACTATTCGCCAGCGAACCGTTCGGGACATCTCTAATGAAGTCCAAGAGAAATGGGATTATTTAAAAGTTGCACTACTGAAGGCAACATAAAATTGCATTAGGCTTGTCAGTAAAAGCAAAAAATTCAAGAAACCACCAAAATAGTAAATAACAAAAAGTTAGCATTTAGTAATTATAAAAAAAACCAGAGTGAGGAAGACAGAATGATCCTTAAGAGTAGGCAGAAAGAGGCTATGCAAGTTATAAGAGCTTCCAAGTCACACACAGAAGAGAAAATAGCACAGTGTAGCGTTACTCACCTTTCCCAGGGGCCGTCCGCGGTCCTCTCTTCAAGCCGCGCGCGGCTCATCCGATGCTTCAGGCAGGAAGGCGGGCAGTGACCGCGAGATGCGGTCACATGTCCCGCCTGAATCTAAGAGCGCGCCGCGAGTCTCGGGCGCGCTCTTAAAGAGACAGTGGGAGCCTAAATTGCCAAAAGGCTCCCATTGGCCCCTGTCATCCCACACACCCCATACACTTACCTTTTGGGGGTGTGGAAGTGACAGGAGCCAATCACATTAGTTTTGAACCTATTTATACTTACCCTTTTCCCTTAGTTCCTTGCCCTATCGTGGTTTCTGCTACAGTTCCCTTTAGCGCTTCTTGTGTTCAGTTGTGTTCAGTTGTGTTCCTCCGTACTTGACCTTGGCTTTGTATTCTGACTTCGTTTTCGCTTTATCCTTGTCTGTTCTGTTTGCCGGCTTGCTGTATCCTGTGTACCATACCCCGGCTTGTCCTCGTTTTCGCTGTCTCTTTGTGCCCTTGACCCCGGATTGTTCCTGACTCTGTACTTCTCCTATATACGTCGAGTCCGGCCATTCTAAGGTCCGGTAGACGTATCTCTCCTCTGTTCTGCCTTCTGTTTAGCTGGATCCTGCGTGTAGGGGTATATTCTCGTTACATTACGATAGGGCCATGGACCCCGCAGATTTAGCTCAACAGATGGCGTCTTATGAAGCTAGATTTGTAGAGCAGGATCACTGAATGGATCAGATAGCCCAGGCTCTTCAGACGCTCTTAGCTAGAACCATTCCAGCAACCACACCTAACCCTCCTACACCCCTTCTTCCTGAAGTATCGACTGTGCCTAATGCTACGGCCCATTTAACACCTCCTCCTAGGTATGGAGGGGATTCTAAGACATGCAGAGGGTTCATTAACCAAATAGAGTTTCACTTTGAGATGTATCCACGTTCATTTCCCACAGAGAGGTCTAAGGTTGGGTTCTTTATGTACCAACTTACCGACAAAGCACTTGAATGGGCAAATCCTATTTGGGAAGCTAATGGACCTATGGTGCATGACTTTCACAGTTTTCTTACAGCATTTAGCAGAACTTTTGACACTATGAAAAGGTCTAAAAATGCCGCAAGAGCATTAATGAGGGTTAAACAGGGTTCTAGGTCTGTGGCTGATTACGCTATACAGTTTCGTACTCTTGCCTCACAGGTAGATTGGACCAACAATGGGTTAACAACTGCCTTCATGGAAGGCTTATCAGACTCTATATTGGATGAGGTAGCAGCTAAGGAGCTTCCTGTTGCTTTAGAGGACCTTATTGACTACCTCATTGATATAGATAATAGGATTCGTGACAGGCTCTATACCAAGAACAGAAACAGACGTTTTGTTACACCTATTCACCCCAGAGTTAATACACCGGAGAGTGTTAAAGTATCCGAAGAGGAACCTATGCAATTAGGGGTTGCCAAACTCTCTGATAATGAAAAATTACATAGGAGAAGGGAGGGACTCTGCCTATATTGTGGTAGGAGAGACCATATGGTAAAGGAATGTCCTTTGCTCCCGGAAAACTCTCGCACCTAAGACCTTATAGGGGACTGGCCTTGGGTGTGATTTCTAAGTCTCCTACATTGCCTCCTAACCGACTGCTTCTCCCTGTTTCGTTACATATGGGAGAGAGTTGTATAGTTGAAAATATATACGCCTTGGTTGACTCTGGGGCAGCCGAGAATTTTATAGACTCTGGTTTTGTAAAGAAAAACAACATTCCCATCAGGGAGAAGGAGATACCCTTGGCCGTTGATGCCATAGATGGTAGACCATTGATATCTCCAGTCGTTACTCATGAGACTGCACCGTTACACATGTACACAGGGGTTTTACACTATGAAACCATTCGGTTCCAGGTCATCACCTCTCCCTCTTCACAGTTAGTGTTAGGGTATCCATGGTTACGTGCCCACAATATCATTTTTGACTGGGAGACAGGGCAGATAAAATCATGGAGTGAGGCCTGCCATGAATCATGTACTATTGAAATCACGCCTGTGAATTCTATTAATGTTCCTACCACTCCTCCTTTGTCTACGGCTATACCCTCTCAGTATTTATCTTTAAAGACTGTCTTTGATAAAAGAGAGGCTGACAAATTACCGCCTCACAGACCCTACGATTGTGCTATTGACTTGTTGCCTGGCACTATACCTCCAAAGGGCAGGGTGTACCCCTTATCGGTTCAAGAAAACCGTGTCATGGAGGAATATATTAAAGAATCATTAGATAAGGGATTTATTAGGAGATCCTCTTCTCCGGCTGGAGCGGGGTTCTTCTTTGTATCAAAGAAAGAAGGTGATTTAAGACCTTGCATTGATTATAGAGGTCTTAATAAAATCACCATCAAAAATGCTTACCCTATACCATTAATAACAGAATTGTTTGACAGGCTCAAACATGCTACGGTATTCACCAAATTAGATCTTAGAGGAGCATACAATTTGATACGTATAAAAAAGGACCACGAATGGAAGACAGCCTTTAACACTAGGTCAGGTCATTATGAGTATACCGTCATGCCATTTGGGCTTTGCAATGCCCCAGCAGTATTCCAAGAGTTTATTAATGATGTCTTGAGAGACTTTATTCACTCATTCGTTATTGTGTACTTAGACGACATTTTAATATATTCTACAGACTTACACACTCATCACAGACATGTTACGACTGTTCTGAAGACCCTTCTTGCTAATGGTCTTTATTGTAAATTAGAAAAATGTCTATACGACCAATCCGAAGTCCAGTTTTTGGGGTATTTGATTTCCGCTAAGGGTTTTCGTATGAATCCCCGGAAGCTCGCTGCTGTCATAGAATGGCCTCTGCCGCAAGGTCTAAAAGCCATCCAGCGTTTTCTGGGTTTCTCTAATTATTATAGACGTTTTATCAAAGGTTTTTCGTCTATTGTAGCACCTATTACTCGTATGACAAAAAAGGATGGCAATACTCGTGTCTGGTCTACCGAGGCACTTCAAGCTTTTGACTTCCTTAAGACTACGTTCGCCTCTGCACCTATTTTACAGCATCCTGTCCCCTCATTGCCCTATATACTTGAAGTTGATGCTTCAGATATCGGGGTAGGTGCTGTTTTATCTCAAAGAGAGTCTCCTGACAAGCCATTGCATCCTTGTGGCTTCTTTTCTAAACAAATGTCCAAAGCAGAGAAGAATTATGATGTGGGTAATTGCGAACTCCTTGCTATCATTTTAGCACTCAAAGAATGGAGACATTTGTTAGAGGGCACTAAGGATCCCATCCTCATATTTACGGATCATAAGAACCTGTCCTACCTTAGCGAAGCTAAAAGATTGTCTTCCAGGCAGGCTAGGTGGTCACTGTTCTTGTCCCATTTCAATTATATAATCACCTATAGGCCAGGTGATCGGAACACTAAAGCGGACGCTCTGTCCAGACAGTTTAAAACTATTGACAAACAGGAGATTGATGTTACTCCTGTCATTCCCCCAGACAGGATAATAGCAACTACTGTATTATCTATTTCCTCGTCCCTATTGCAGGCCATACAAGCGAAACAAAGCATGGCACCTAGCGAGAGGCCTAATGATAAATTGTTCGTTGACGTTCCCGAGAGACGGGATATTCTGTCACTATATCACGATACTAAGACTGCTGGACATCCTGGTATTTCCAAAACAGTGTCAGCTGTTTCTCGGTATTTTTGGTGGGATTCCTTACGAAAGGATGTCACTGACTATATAAGTGCTTGTACTACTTGTGCCTGTATGAAATCCTCTCGTAGAGTTCCTTGTGGGCTGTTGCATCCGTTACCCGTTCCCGAGAGACCTTGGTCCAACCTATCTATGGATTTTATTGTTGAATTACCCCCTTCGAATGGTAACACAGTCATCCTGATGATAGTTGACCGGTTTTCCAAAATGGCTCACTTTGTGTCTCTTCGCAAGTTGCCCACATCCAAGGAACTGGCCCTTATCTTCGCTAGAGAAGTATTTCGGTTACATGGCATTCCCTTATCTATTGTGTCCGATAGGGGTAGCCAATTTATTTCCAGGTTCTGGAAGGCCTTTTGTACAGAAATGGGTATTTCTCTCTCGTTTTCTTCCGCTTACCATCCCCAGTCTAATGGAGCTGCTGAACGTGCCAACCAGTCTCTGGAGCAGTACCTCCGTTGTTTTGTGTCTCACCATCAGGACAATTGGTCTGACCTGCTTCCTTGGGCTGAATTTGCTCGGAATAACGCCACTCATGATTCTTCCGGCAAAAGCCCTTTTTACGTCGTCTATGGCCAGCATCCCGTTGTTCTCCCGGCTGCATTCTCCTCACAGGGCATGCCCGTTCTGGATGAGCATTTGGCTGGTTTGCGTAATACTTGGGAGCAGGTTCAGCGTTCTTTGGTTGACTTCGCTGCTCGCCAGAAGGCTCAGGCTGACAAGCATCGCAGAGCGGCTCCTTCCTATGTTGTGGGGGACAGAGTTTTGCTTTCCACGCGGAATATTTGTCTCCGGGGGCCTTCTATGAAATTGGCTCCCCGCTTCATTGGTCCTTATCGTATTATACATAAGGTTAATCCCGTTTCTTATGCCTTGGGTCTGCCTAAGAATCTGCGCATACCTAATGTTTTTCATACCTCGTTGTTGAAGCCTTACGTGCGCAACCGCTATACCTGGCATGCTCCTCCTCCTCCTCCTGTCTCTGTGGAGGGTCATGAGGAATTCGAAGTGTCTGCTGTTCTTGACTCTTGTTTCCTTAGGGGTCGGCTTCAGTACTTGGTACATTGGAAGGGTTATGGGCCTGAGGAGCGCAGTTGGATTTCTGCTGATGCTGTGCATGCTCCCCGCCTTGTGCGTTCTTTCCATTCACGTTTTCCTGCCCGACCTAGTCCTGCCCGCCCGGAGGGCGTGTCCTCAGGGGGGGTACTGTAGCGTTACTCACCTTTCCCAGGGTCCGGCCGCGGTCCTCTCTTCAAGCCGTGCGCGGTCCTGCGGCTGCATGAGCCGCGCGCGGCTCATCCGACGCTTCAGGCAGGAAGGCGGGCAGTGACCGCGAGATGCGGTCACATGTCCCGCCTGAATCTAAGAGCGCGCCGCGAGTCTCGGGCGCGCTCTTAAAGAGACAGTGGGAGCCTAAATTGCCAAAAGGCTCCCATTGGCCCCTGTCATCCCACACACCCCATACACTTACCTTTTGGGGGTGTGGAAGTGACAGGAGCCAATCACATTAGTTTTGAACCTATTTATACTTACCCTTTTCCCTTAGTTCCTTTCCCTATCGTGGTTTCTGCTACAGTTCCCTTTAGCGCTTCTTGTGTTCATTTGTGTTCAGTTGTGTTCCTCCGTACTTGACCTTGGCTTTGTATTCTGACTTCGTTTTCGCTTTATCCTTGTCTGTTCTGTTTGCCGGCTTGCTGTTTCCTGTGTACCATACCCCGGCTTGTCCTCGTTTTCGCTGTCTCTTTGTGCCCTTGACCCCGGATTGTTCCTGACTCTGTACTTCTCCTATATACGTCGAGTCCGGCCATTCTAAGGTCTGGTAGACGTATCTCTCCTCTGTTCTGCCTTCTGTTTAGCTGGATCCTGCGTGTAGGGGTATATTCTCGTTACACACAGTCAGTAAAAAAGGGGGACAAAACTTTTTTTAGATACATAAATGAGAAAAGAAAAGTAAAATAATGATTAGTTAGATTAAAAACAAAAGAAGGAAGGTATGTAGAAGAGGATAAAGGTCTAGCTGACTGCCACAATTAATATTTTTGTTCGGTATTTACAGATGAAAATGAAGGAAAGAGACCTCAGTTAAGAAAAAGGATAAATTAGTCATTTATTACACGTGAGTTTACAGAGGAAGAGGTTCTATTTCAACTGTCAAAAGTAAAGACAAATAAGTCAAGGGGACCTGATGGAATACACCGAAAGCTATTAAAAGAGCTTAGTGGTGTACTAGCAAAACCATTAACAGATTTATTTAACCAATCATTGTTAACAGGAGTAGTCCCAGAAGATTGGAAGTTAGCGAATGTTGTGCCCATTCACAAGAAAGGTAATAGGGAGGAGTCAGGCAACTATAGGCCAGTAAGTCTTACTTCAGTAGTGGGGAAAGTGATGGAAACCATGTTAAAGGATAGGATTGTTGAACATCTAAAAACACATGGATTTCAAGATCAGAGACAACATGGGTTTACTTCAGGGAGATCATGCCAAACTAATCTCATTGATTTTTTTGATTGGGTAACTAAAATTATAGATCAAGGTGGTGCAGTAGACATTGCTTACCTAGATTTCAGTATGGCTTTTGACACTGTTGCACATAGAAGGCTTATCAATAAACTGCAATATTTAAGTTTGGATTCCAATATTGTTGAATGGGTAAGGCAGTGGCCGAGTGACAGGCAACAGAGGGTTGTAGTCAATGGAGTATATTCAAAGCTTGGGCTTGTCACCAGTGGGGTACTTCAGGGATCTGTACTTGGACCCTTTCTCTTTAATATTTTTATTAGTGATATTGCAGAGGGTCTTGATGGTAAGGTATGTCTTTTTGCTGATGATACTAAGATAGGTAACAGGGTTGATGTTCCAGGAGGGATAAGCCAAATGGCAAATGATTTAGGAAAACTAGAAAAATGGTCAGAGTTGTGGCAACAAGTGGATAAGTGCAAGATAATGCATCTTGGACGTAAAAACCCAAGGGCAGAGTACAGAATATTTGATAGATTCCTAACCTCAACATCTGAGGAAAGGGATTTAGGGTGATTATTTCTGATGACTTAAAAGTAGGCAGACAATGTAATAGAGCAGAAGGAAATGCTAGCAGAATGCTTGGTTGTATAGGGAGAAGTGCTCATGCCATTGTACAGAACACTGGTGAGACCTCACTTGGAGTATTGTACGCAGTACTGGAGACTGTATCTCCAGAAGGATATTGATACTTTAGAGAGAGTTCAGAGAAGGGCTACTAAACTGTTTCATGGATTGCAGGATAAAACTTACAAGGAAAGGTTAAAGGAACTTGACATATATAGCTTGGAGGAAAGACGAGGCAAGAGGGATATGATAGAAACATTTAAATACATAAAGGGAATCAACACAGTAAAGGAGGAGACTATATTGAAAAGAAGAAAAACTACCACAACAAGAGGACATAGTCTTAAATTAGAGGGACAAAGGTTTAAAAATAATATCAGGAAGTATTACTTTACTGAGAGGGTAGTGGATGCATGAAATAGCCTTCCAGCTGAAGTGGTAGAGGTTAACACAGTAAAGGAGTTTAAGCATGCGTGGGATAGGCATAAGGCTATCCTAACGATAAGATAAGGCCATGGACTAATGAGAGTATTTAGAAAATTGGGCAGACTAGATGGGTCGAATGGTTCTTATATGCCGTCACATTCTATGTTTCTATATATATATATTTTAACTGCCGACTCGTCCTTGCCAAACCACCAAATCAAAGTACTCCTGGACACCTGCCCTCCCCCCTCGTCCAAACACACCACCTGGCCTCCAACTTTGCCTTAACTTACCACCATGCTAACCATTGGCCGACCTTTTAGCTCAGTGGGCACGTCCAAATGTCGAAATATTTCCTTGAGGTTAGGGGAGGGACCAGACCCAACCTTCCATTTTCTCCCTGTACTCTTCCTCCAACCCGGCTTGGCAAGGACCATACCCGCCACTAGCCCCGCTGCTTTACCCCTAAATCAGCAGGCGCGACCCCCAACCTGTTCCAACGCATCCTGCAGCGCTAAATGAAACAAATCAAGGCCCACCTCTCTCAGGAGGACCCCATCAGAGCGGAAATAAATTGGCGCATTCTGCTCAAATATTCGGTGCCTGACCGTAAGACCCCCGATACCCAATACAACTTTTGGAAACCCGCTTATTGACTTTTATCCTGCAGCGCTCAATGGCACATTGATCACACGCGCACTTCCAAAAGTTACGGGCCACCTTCTCAGACCAAACCACACAGACCCATGGGCATAGAACCAGCAAGCGTGCTAAATCCTGCTTAATTAAATCGCCCAGGCCCCACGCTGGCAGCGCTCCCAGATAATTGCCCCCGAGGTGTATGACCAAGATTTCCAGGGCCCCCAAGAGATTAAAAAGCTGTACAATTTCCAGAAGTAGCTGGCCCCATCGCATGCCCCGAATTCCAAACCATTGGACTTCCGCCAACTCCACGGAAAGGCCGAGACGAGTCCCTCCAGGTCATACCCCCGCCCTTAGATGGGCCCAATAAACGTAGGAATGGCCGATTAACCAGACCCTTCGGCCGGACCCTGTGGAGAGAACGCAGGGGAAAAAGCAATCAGCCTGGTAGGGCGCACATAGGACCTAAACCTCCCCCATCTACCAATCCTCTGAATAGCCTGTTCGGAAAAACCCAGACAAGAAGCTTCAGTCGCTGCCCCGATCCGGAAGGAGTGACTCCCAAAGTCCCTACCCAGAATGCCCAGCTGCTCCAGCGCAATATGAAAGACCCTATTGAATTGGAATCTAGACAGATAACTCCCATCCCTGTGAATCAACAGAGGGCCCGTAACCTGTGGGCGAACTGAACAATAACCTTGGAAGCACGGGCATAACCCCGACCCCGCGATTGCCCGAATGGTGACCCAAACCCCACGGCCGCATACATCGTTTTTTTGAGTGATGCAAGAGGAACCTAATCACCCCCTCCGCGCTTGATACATCCGCAATAGAATCCCCCCCCCCCGGCACTCGCTTACTGGGGCTCACCAATTTCCCGATCCTTAGAGCCCCGAAAAAGGCAAACGTAAAGGCCACCCTAAACAACATTACCTCAAACTCCGATAGACCGAGGCCCTCTTCGTCAACCCCTCATAACCAAGGTGACCAGGCAGTCCTTGGTGACATCTGGCACCCTGGTCAACTTGAACCAAAAGCTGAGACCCGACAATTTGCCCGAAACTGACGCTGGTGAGCACTCCTTGGCCTCCCAAAACCAGAGCAGGCTCAATAGACCCTGTACCCAGTCCTCGACTGAGCCAAAGCCCCCGAACTCCCGTTCCATGGCCAATCAGTCTCCCCACGCCTTACCATACTGGGACAAAGTTGCATCCGATACCGATGACCGAATCCACGCACTCATCGTTCAGGCCAAGGGACCACAGTTCCACCGGGCAAGGGACACGTTCCGCATCTGCTTCTGGTGCGGCCACCCAAAAAGCCTGCCACTGCGAACGAGAAAGAGCATCTGCTGTGATATTCTTCACGTCTGGAATGTGCACAGTTTGACTAGACTCGACTAGACAAGCAGCTCAATACCAGATACCGCAACAGCCGGACCACTGGAGGGGTTGTTAATGGCCAAAACCACCCCCAGATTGTCGCAATGGAATATGACCTGCCAATCCAGAAGGACTGTCCCCCACAGATGAACTGCCACAACAATCGGGAACAGCTCCAGAAATGCTAGGTTCCTTGTCAGACTTGAAGAATGCCATGTCTCCGGCCAGGTCTCCGCGCACCAATGCATACCAAGTATGGCACCAAACCCCACCGACCAAGCCGTATTTGTGAACAGATGGAGCACTGAATTTGGAATGTCTGGCAGCTGCCAGCAGGGCCTGAGTAAGGCGCACAAAGTTGTGTGGCTTCGTAATCCCAGCCATAGCCGTAGCCAAATGGCGAATGGACACCCTGCCCATAGGCATAATCCGGCATGCAAAGTTCAATTTGCCTAAGAGCGATTGCAACCTTTGCAGTGTGATTTTACGAAGGCCCTTCGCCTCCTCAACCGCCCCTCGCATATCCCACACCTTTTCCAAGGTCAGGCTGCATTCGCCATGCACCGAGTCAATCTCGATCCCGAGAAAGCTCAAACACATTGTGGGGCCCACCGTTTTGTCGGGGGCCAACGGGACCCCGAAGGAACATGCTATGTCCACAACAGATTGCAGGACCTGGGCACACACCAGTGACTGGGCAGGACCCACACACAAGAAATCATCCAGGTAATAAAGAACGTGACCCGACTCCACTCTCACCACCCACTCCAAAAAGGAACTGAAGCATTCAAAATAAAAACACGAAATTGCACATCCCATCGGTAGGGACATATCCACATAGATGACACTCCGGGTGAACCGGGAGGAGCCGAAACGCTGACTCCATCAGTGCCGCCAGGCCCGCAGCTCTCACCATCCTTACTACCGCATCAAACGAGGCGTATGACACCCAGCATAGCTCCGCTGCGATGTCATCATTCACCGAACCCCCATGAGGATGCGACAAATGATAAGGAAATCTACATTTTTCCGGCTCCTTCTTGGGCACAACGCCCAGGGGTGAAACCGGAGATTTGGGAATGGCGGCTCACGAAAGGGGCCCGCCATGCATTCCAGTGCTTTTGCTTACATCTACCATACCACCGCCGGATGATCCCTCACCGACCTAAGGTTACGACAAGCTGGGATCACCACCCGTTCTCGGTGAGGGATCCAAAACCCTACCCCTAAACCCTCAAGCAGCAAGCCGGCCGTCTTCCTCTTCTTAGAAAGGCTTAGCCAGGGGCGCATCACTACGACGTCCACTGGCATCCTCGCCCTTAGTTCCCAAGGCTTCCCCTTTTTCACATGTTAGCCGCCCCATGGGCGGCCGGGGCCACCTCGCAAGTGGTGGTTGGCGCCACCACAGGATCCACAGCCGCTATTACAGGAACCTCAGGCAACAAAACTAGCGGAGTGGGAGCTGGGTTCGGCGAGGCCCCTTTCCCAGGGGATGGGGTCGACATAGAGACCACAGGAGGCTCACCCATCCAACTAGTCTGAATCTGGCCATCCACAGAAGATGGCAAAGGTGGTTCAGCGCGAGTGTTACTTTCCCAGGTATCCAGAAAACCCCACATACTCCTAACAAAGTCACCCCAGTCTTGAGACCTCCCATGGCTTGCGCCCCCAAGGCCCACCCCCACCCTGCTGGAATACTCACCAACAGACAAAGGAAATGTAGGTAACAGGGAAACCGAGCCAGGGCCCCCAGGTGGAGCCAGCTCCACGGGAATCACAACCACAGGAAGGACTGTGCAAGTCCCAGTGTTGGAAGACCAGGTAGGAAGCAAAGGACCTGTGAAGACAGCAAAGGTTAGTGAGATCCCAGCCCACCCACCCCAGCAGACAAAGGCCCATCCACAGAGGAGCTGGAAGGAGGCCTGGTAGGTATAGGCCCAGGGGAGGCAGAGGGGAAGCAAGAGGGGAAGGAGGGGGGCTGTCATACTAACTAGCCGACCCCCTGCCACCCAAACCCCCAGATATAACAGAAACCCCCCTGCCAACCTGCGGACTACTCACCCTCCTAGCGGACTGCCTTGCTGAGGATACTGGGGCTGGAGACATCTTCTTCATAGGCCGCAAAGGCCCCTGTCCAGCTAAAGACCAAGGGAGAAGCAGGGGGGGCGGCCGCGATCCGTCGTACAGCCGCAACGTCCTGGAGGTGAGAGACCTTGTGGCAGCAAGGTGCCCGGCCCGTGAGGAAGTGAAGGCTGGTGCAGCAGAAGCAGGCAGGGCCCGGCCCGCGAGCCTACCAAAGGGGTCATGTTCCTCCCCATAGCCCCTGGAGTATTCACGGCCACCAGGTTTCCGGCCCTGGTGTGCGTGGGGGCCATGGAGGCCGGGCTACTTCGCATAACTGGTCCACGGCTCGCGGCTGCATTCTCTGGAACTGATTTGGGCAGACGCCATGTGTGCGGTTGGTCAAAACTTTACCCCTGTGGCAATTCGGCTTTGTTCGTGAGATCTAAGTGCTATTTCGATATGTTGGGCGCTCCGATCCAGGCTATCCGTGGATATAATGTTTGTGGGGGTTCCTATGTATGTTATATGTATTTTGGGGTATTTTATGTTTTAGGTTTTTTTAACTCCTGTGCCTGGCAGATAATTAGTTTAAGCAAAGTACACTAAATCTCCCAAACACAGAGACTCCGAGGCGTGTTTTCAGCGTGGTTTATTATGTCTTTGCTTGAGACTCAATGCTGAGAGTCTGTGTACAAAAGTGGGCCATTTGGCCAGAATAAAACATTTCTGTTGTACCCTTCATCAAGTCTTGACTGATGTTAGGGTATGCGAACGAAGAAGTGATTTATTTGTTCTCACGACTTTTCGGAAGAGTATGAACTTGCATATTATGCGAACGGGCTATAATCACTTAAGCCTCTAGCATTTTGGGAGTGTTCGTTACAGTAAGGACACTAGATTTTATTGGAAAGGGTAGAGACACAGGAGGTAGACAGGAAATGTGCACAAGGGTAGAGGACTGCTGGGCAAAGAGAGAGACACAAGGGTAGGATTGTAGGTTAAAAAAAACAACAATAGTGGTAGAGGTTGGAACACAAGGGGTAGAGAGGTGTGCATAAATATACAAGGGGTATAGGGCATGTGGACAGGCACAATTGTAAGGGTCATATAGATTTACACAAGGGTCAGAGAATCTAAGAGAGAGTGCAGGGGGAAGATAGACAAAAATATAATATGGAATAGAAATATAAATCAGAGAGGGTGAGATAAGTTGAGGTTTTTCTTGACGTTCTTTAGTTGTTTCATAAAATCCACAAACAAGCCAACAAATTCAATGCTTTTAAATGCCTATTAAAAAATCAAGCAAAAATAATAATTTTAGTTGAAAAGTATCAAACGTTGAGGAAGACCCTCAATTTTTATTGTTATTTAGCTTTCTGTTTCTGTACACATTGTCATGCAATTCCATATCATAAATGTGTATGTTTATTTAAAGGGACACACTGAGGACCTGAAGCACTACAGCTTAATGTAGTGGTTCTGGTGTAAACAGCCTGTGCTTGCAGGCTAAACACTCAAAGAGGTCCCTTCTAGTGGCTGTCACTCATACAGAGGACCTCCCTGGTGTTGTCCTGCAAAGTTTGCAGGACTCTTTGATCTCAGCCAGAGAAGGAGTGGCAGCCACAGGAAGATAGGAGCACCAAGGTACTAAAGGTAGGTAAAAAGTCTTTATTTTACTGAATTAAATGGGAGCTCTAAATCTCAATAGAGAGAAAAAACTCTAAATATTAGGAATGTTCTCATTCCTAACATTATAGTGCTCCTTTAAATATATATTTTGAAAGGAGCTTGTTGAAGGCCCTTTTAACCTCCTTATTTCTAAAGCAATAGATAACTGGATTAAACAAAGGTGTCAGAAAACTGTACAGCAAGGGTGATAATATCATAAATTCAAATGTACCTCTAGGAGCAGGGCCAATATAATTTAAAAACCCTGTTGCATAGAAAATCGTAACAATGATGACATGAGAAGAACAAGTAGAGAAGGCTTTCTGTCTTCCTGCAGAAGATGGAATCTTGAAGATTGTGGCAATGATACGTGTATAAGAGGCTGTGACACACATAAATGGAGTTATCGCTAGGAAAACACTGACAATATACAATAAAAAATAGCTTTTCTGTGTATTTGTGCAATAAATGTTCAGCAATGGAGGAACATCACAAAAGAAATTATTCAAATTTCTATCTTCACAAAAGTTGAGTTGCAATGACATTGAGGTATGAAGAATTGAGTTCATGAATCCACTGGAGCAACATCCCAGGACAAGATAAGAGCAGAATTTCTTGTTCATAAACACTAAATATCGCAGAGGGTTACATATTGCCACATATCGATCATAGGCCATAGCTGCTAACAAAAGGCATTCTGACCCTCCAAAATAGACAAAGAAATACAGCTGAGTGAAACACATGCCGAATGAGATTTTTCTATTGTTTGTTACAAAATTGAAGAACATGGCAGGAAGAGTGACTGTAGAGTAACCTATGTCTAATATAGATAGAAAACTGAGAAAGAAATACATTGGGGTCTGTAGATGGCAATCAATCCGAATAATGCTAATGATGGCAAAATTCCCCATTAAAATTGTTATATATGTCAAAGCTATTAAAACTGACAGCATCACATGTCCCTCCGAAAACCCTAAAAGGATAAAATCACTTGAGGTACTTTGATTTTTTACTTCCATCAAATTAGCAACAAGAAAATTGCATATGTAAATTTCAGAATTAATTAGTAATTTAGCATAAGGCACTTACTCTTACTTAGGCATTCTTTATTCAGTACTGCGTGGGTCTGTCTTTGAGATAGCAACAATATTTGAACAATGGTGGATATGACAAAGTTTCAATGTCTCAATATTTTTGTTGTGATGCAATACAAGTGGGGGCTTTCAGAAAATTTGATGGCTGGACATATTAAATCCCTTTCCTTTTAAAAATGGCAATGTTTTAAGTGTAACTGGAAAAAAAAATCAACAGGACTTTACTGTAGTCAGAAAACAAAAAGTACAAAATTATGTATCTGTTTTCTTTAACAAACCAATAAGGAGTTCTAATTAGGAGTTTCAAATTACTGGATTTTAAAACCATAGTAAGGTAGTTGGGATTTTAATATGCATAGTGAAGAAGACAGCTGTAGCTAACTTTAAAAAAAACAGATTTATATTATATTTAAAGAGGGTTATGCATTTTTCAAGATAAGTGTGAATATGTGTAATGTATGTGAAAAAATGTTTTATACCTCTTGTTATTTTCCATGAAAATCGAAAGTCTCTGTGCTATTTCTCAACACATCCAAAAAAATCGTTCAGAGATCACCAATAGTATGATGTGCATCTCAACATGAATTAAATTTTCTCAAATGATTCTCTTCCAAGTACCATAACCATTACAGCCTGCTGTTTTTTTCCAAGTCTTTTATAGCTTAATATGAACAATGTATTTCAAATTATATATTACACTAACCTTACATAATGTAATGGTGACAAAAGTGGGTTCTCCATTTTTCTGCTACTATAGCAAAGTTACACTTATGCCATTAAGCAAAAGCACTGATTAAAAGGAAAAAAATGGTAATGTTGATAAATTAGTCATGACTACATACCATAGAACACATTTTAGTTCATATGTCCTATCTACATTCATATTCTCTGCTGAGAAAATGAGTTACCTTGTTTATATAGACATGCTCAAACCATCTTAAAGTCCTCAGAGACATTGATTTCATGCCGGGGGATTCTGAAACAGTAGAATATAATGAATACAATAAAATGCTCAAGTCAGTAATTCGTTTAAAACCAACATTATAATGGTAATTATTATCATTTTTATTTTATAGAGAGTGTTACCATATTTTTAGTGGAGAGATATGGCAGCAAGTAATTGGCAGACAAAATAAAGTTAACAGACACGAGAAGTGAAGAAGGCCCTACACCCATAGCCCTGCTAAAATGTGCTTACAGTATTGGAGGAAGTGGTGTAAAGGAACGCAAGGGGAAGAATAGGATGTCAGGGGAAAGCAAATGTTTATGGGTGTGGTCTGTCTCTAGTTAACCATGTAAAAGTGGAGTGTGGGCAAACCATATAGTGTAAGGTGAGAGAGAGTGAAGTGGACTGTGAAAGTACAGGTTATAGTGGAAGGACAGGTAGACTATTGTAATAAGAGAGGTTATCTATGGGATAAATAGAAAGAGATAATTTGGCAAATGAAACTAATTGAGTTGGTTTGTATTTCTGAATAAAAGAGGATATGTAATGAGAGATGGATTGTCATAAAGACTTTGTATGTTAACATAAGTCATGTGAATTGGATCTGAAGGGTACAGGAAGCCAATTTAAGGACTGGCAAAGTTGGTGAGGGCTGTGAGATTAGTGGTGGGAAAGGAAGATAGTACAGCATTCATGGCGTACTGTAGTGGGCAATGCAGGTACTGGGAAGGCCAATGAGAAGTAAGTTCCAATATTCATGGCATTAAATGATGAGTCCATGGACAAGTGTTCTAACAGCATTTTGCTTTAGATTGGATTATATACATAAAATGTGTTAAGATGGAAGTTACATAATTTGGAGACAGACTGAATATGTAGGGTGTAAAGAAGAGACCCAAATCTAAAGTAACATCATGGCACCAAGCTTGAAGGGTTGGATAATGGGTGTTTCATTGACCTGCTACAAAATAGAAGATGCAGTTGAAATATTTCAAGAAGGAAATTTAAGAAGTTCAGATTTGGAAATACTGAATTTTAGAAACCTGGACATCATCCAGTTTAAGATCGGTAGAAGGGCAATAAGGGGAGGGCAGATGGTAGAGGAGGATAGGTAAATTTGAGTGATGTCAGCATATACAAATTCTAAATGAGTGTTGGGAAAGGTAGAATGAGAATCAAGAAAATCAGTGTTGGGAAGGACAAGGTTTCAAAGGTTTGAAGAAGTGAATGGTTGAAAGGTTGAGGAGAACTGAAATAGAGTAATCATTGAGAACATTTTATTATGAGATTGGCAATTGCATGTTTGAGTGAAGACAACAGAAGAGAGAGGCTGAAATGTGTATTGGGAAGTAAACAAGGTTAAGAAAAAGATTTGTTAAGATGGAAGTTACATAATTTGGAGACAGACTGAATATGTAGGGTGTAAAGAAGAGACCCAAATCTAAAGTAACATCATGGCACCAAGCTTGAAGGGTTGGATAATGGGTGTTTCATTGACCTGCTACAAAATAGAAGATGCAGTTGAAATATTTCAAGAAGGAAAGATAAGAAGTTCAGATTTGGAAATACTGAATTTTAGAAACCTGGACATCATCCAGTTTAAGGGTTTAAGGGTAGATGCCATTTTTAGTTTGGTTGAGCTTGTCAATCAAGTAATATGCAAAGTCGTTGACCGTGAGATTAGTGTGAGGAGTGATTGCAACAGGGCAAAGTAAGGGGTTAGTAATAAGATATTGGAAAGGCATTTCAAGATACGAGGATAGTTGCTGATTAGGTAAAATATTCTTGATTGGCAAGGGATAGGACAGAGCTATAAGATTGTTTCATTCATTTGTCTTGGTGCAAGACTTCCTCCATTTGTATTCTGCTCTATTCTACCTCCAATCCAATGCAGAGTTCCAGGCTGTTGTCGAGCAAGTGTCGATCATCATAAATAGGGGGTTCTAACAGTTTTTGTTAGCTCTCCACCTCCTTTGCCTTCCGTCCAATTAAATAGGGTTTCTTGGTGTAGGTGAGGTTGTTGTTGAAAGGTGTACCTCTGGCCAGATGGAAGTTCCAGCTGGTTTGCATGCCTCTCCCGCTGGTGCAATTCTGTCTTTCATGGCCAAAAGAAATGGCTCCCATGTTGGTAAAAGGGTGCTTCTCTGCCTGGAGTGTGGACATAGGGAGGTGGTGTCAAGCTTCTGCATGCGATCCCCACCGGCATTCCATCTGATGCTGCACGCATGCATGCAGCGTGTTTAAGTTTTCGCCCAAATGAACTACCAAATTCGGCGTTTGCCGAACTGAACGCGGAATTCGGTCTAAAAATTACATCAGATGTCAGATTAGGAAGGTCAAGTACCTTCCACAAATAGTGGTCAATTCCAAGTGGAATTTGAACAATCAGAAGTAAGTGATGCCTATTTATGCTTATTTCTCCCATTCCTTGTTGCCTTGTTGTGGTTTCTTTGTAGTCCAATAGGGCGTTCCTTCTGTTTAGTCGTTTGGTACCTTTACTGGCTTTTGTCTCTCGTTTATCCTGCTTTCTCTAATCCTTTGACCTTGGCATGTTTAATCATTATTTGTTACCTCTGTAATCCTCTGACCTCGGCTTGTATTCTGACTCTGCTTATTTGTATACCCGGCCATTCTAAGGACCGGTATGACATATATTCATGCTTGTGATTCTGTCTGTGTGTTCTGGTTCCCGGATTCCTGACATTACAACAAGGACTTATTTATGGAACCTACAGACATATCGCAACAGTTGGCCAATTGTGGATCAATTTGCCCAGGCCTTGCAAACCATCCTAATGTGTACTACTCACTTACAGCTTGACGCACAGGACAATGCTATCCTAACGATAGGTCTAAGATAGCGTTTCTGATAAACCACCTGTCGAATAGAGACTTGGCATGGGCCAATACTATTTGGGAATCTAGTTCCTCTATTTCTTGTTCTTATGCTGAGTTCCTCTGAGCTTTTAAGAGGACATTTGACATGCCTGGTAGAGTCAGTTCTGCAGGCAAATCTTTGATGAGGATTAAGCATGGATCTAGATCTATAGCAGATTTTGCTATTGAGTTCCGTACTTTGGAATCAGAGGTTGTATGGAAAAATGACTTACTAGTATCCACTTTCCAGGAGGATTTAGCTGGATATATCTTAGATGAGGTAGCATCTAGAGAATTGCCTATCTTGCTTGAGGATCTTATAGATTTTTGGATTGTCATAGATAAGGGAGAGACACACTCATAGAGAGACTGAAAGAAGGTTATACTCCTATCCAGTCCCCAGTTTGCCGTCTACAGCCTTGCTCGCCTTACCACCTCCGCCTCCACCACCAGAACCCAATGCAATTAGGTGCCACTAAGTTAACAGAGGCTGAGAAATCCCATAGACAAAAGGAGGGCTTATGCCTTTATTGTGGTAAAAGAGGGCATTTAAGAAAGAAATGTCCTAGCCGTCCAGGAAAACTCCAGCACCTAAGGCCTAGTCAGGGGTCGGCCTTGGGTGTTATGACATTATCCTCTTCTAATTTAACAACTAGACTAACTATACCAGTCATACTTTATGTCAATGGTAGCACCATCACCACTGATGCCTTGACCGATTCAGGTGCAGCGGACAATTTAATAGACCAGGAATTTGCCAACTCTGCTGCCTTGTCTCTGATCCAAAAGGCTACACCCTTGGCCGTTGAGGCCATAGATGGTAGACCATTAGACAAACCTCTTGTCACACATGAAACCCAGTAATTGTGTATGTCTGTGGGGTTGGTGCACAAAGAAAAATAAATGTTTCAGATATTGCATTCCCCTGCTTGTCCCATCATTCTAGGTTTCGCCTGGTTGATGAAACACAACCTTGTTATTGATTGGGTAAATTCAGATATATTATCCTGGGGGAAGGAATGTTATTCTAATTGTCTTGAACAGGTACGTCCTATTTGCACAATTAATTTACCTACTGCCTCTCCTTTATCGACTTCTATACCTATGCAATATGCTGATCTTGCTGAAGTATTTGAAAAAAAGGAGGCTGATAGGCACCTCCTCATCGCACATGATTGTGCCATAAGCTTGTTGTCTGGTACTATGCTACCCAATGTAGGAAAAAGAGAATAGAATTATAGAGAAATACATATAGAAATCCTTAAAGAAAGGATTCATTAGGAGATCGTCATTCCCTGCAAGTGCAGGATTCGTCTTCGAATCTAAGAAAGAGGGTGATTTGAGACCCTGTATTGATTGCAAAGGTCTTAATAGGATCACTGTCCGTAATGCTTACCCCATTCCACTCATAACTGAGTTATTTTTTCCATTTATCGTTTATATTGATTCGTATTCATATTTATATTCATAGATACACCACATATTACATTTTGCATATTACATTTCTCTGACATGACTATTTACGCTTTCAACACTCACATTGCCATTTCTATGGCCTGTACAAGTTCGGTCGTTCACCGGTTTCCAATGTGGTGCCTACTGCAACATATCATGTTTTACTCTAATTTTATCAACCTGGGGAGGGGGAGGGATACAGAAAAGAAAAGGAGGGGGGAAAGTGGAGTCCCCAAAAAATAGAGGATCCAGCTTCTCATTGAAAACACTACATACCTAAGCCTCTACAAGCCTACTGGAACCCATAAGAAGCCTACAAAGTATTGGGACTATTATACGTATATATTTTTATTTTTATTCTATATTTACGCTTTTACCATATGTGATTAATTATATTCATTTTCACTTTTCTGTATAGCGCGACCTATTATTGTATTTCTGCCTTTTCTTTCTTGAGGACATTAGAGGGAACCTCATACCTATAGGTTGCAGCTTCTCTTCTGTTTTTAGCTCCCAATAGATCACACAGCGCTGATCCTATACCCATATACTGCATTTTACCTGGGATAGCATCTCTGATGATTGCATTATAACACAAGGAGAGAGGCTTTGTGAGTTTGCACAGTGATAAAAGGCTTGGTTTCAGTGTCGAGGTTTTGTTGCTAGCGACTGTATGTGTACTACGTGTTTGTATTATGTTTTTAACTCTTAGATAGAGATATAGGTCCCTAGGATCTAGGCCAAACTCTTCCTTTAAATCAGGGAATGGTTACACCTCGTCTCCCTTCAATAAGTCCTTGACTAGTCTCATACCTTTGTTCAACCACTTCCCCATCTGTTATCCCGGGGAGTATGCTGCTAGTGTTGTTATTGGTGCTTCTGTAAAGAGTCGTGGCGTGTCCACTACCATGGAACTCCAGGCTTTCCATGCTAGCAGCATGGTTTTCGAGCATCGTAGAGTCCAGCCTACGGGGGTTCGAGGCAGTGAACACGTCCACAAGTAATGAGCTGTGTCATGTGTGTCCAGGCACTCATTCTCTAGTGATAACCACAGTGGGGTGCGGGGGGAATTATAATTCCTAAGAAGCCGTATTTCTTGTGTTAGCAAGGATGCCCTGTAATATGCCGTTATATCCGGCATTCCTAACCCTCCTTTTGTGTAGGGGAGCCCCAGACACCCTTTGGCTACTCTCGGGGGCTTTCTCTTCCAAATGTGTGCATTGACCGTGCTTTGGAATTTTTTGAGCAGAGAGTTCGGAAGGGATATGGGCAGTGTTCTAAATAAATATAAGATATGTGGTAATACCATCATTTTGAGAAGGTTGATGCGACCTAGCCAAGATGTTTCCATGCCCTCCCATTTTTCAAGGGTAGTCTTGATTTTTGTGAGCATAGGGTAATGATTTTCTTTGGTCACCTTATGAGGGGATTCGACGAGCTTCACGCCTAGGTATTGGAGAGAGGTTGTGCGCCACTCGAAGGGGTGTTGTGCTTTTAATCTGTCCAGCACAGCTATTGGTAGGTTAATTGGCAAAGCCTGCGTTTTGGTTAAGTTTTTCTTATAGTACGATACGTTTCCGTATCTTGTCAGCAGACTCATAAGTGAGGGTAGTGAAGACTCTGGTTTGGTGACGAACAGCAGTATGTAGTCTGCAAACAAAGCCAGTTTTTTGGTGCCTCCCGGGGTATTCAGCCCATGTATGTTGGGGTCCTGTTTCACTATCCTTATCAGTGGTTCTAAGCATAGTATAAAAATGAGAGGGGAAAGGGTGCAACCCTGCCGGGTGCCATTGCGTATGTCAAGCCTATGAGATATGAAGCCTGTGCTAAACACTTTTGCTGATGGGTCTTGGTACAGTGCCATCATGCTGGACCTGAAAGCCTGTGGAAACCCCATTCTGGTGAGTGTGTGTTGCATATATGTCCAGTGCAGGCGGTCAAATGCCTTTTCAGCATCTAGCGCCAGTAACAATCCAGCTTGGTGTGAGGCATTAGCCCATTCTACCAAGTTCAGGAAGTGTCTGGTGTTGTCCCCTACTTGCTGGCCTTGGACAAAGCCTGCTTGCTCTTCCGAGACGAGGTCTGGAAGGATTTTTTTGAGTCGGGATGCTATGAGCTTGGCGTATAGTTTAGTGTCTGCATTCAAAAGGGAAATTGGGCGTAAGTTTGCGCAGTGCGTGGGCGGTTTGTTGAGTTTAGGTAGTGTTACGATATGTGCCTCCAGCATTTCTTTGGGCAGAGTACCAACTTCTTTTATGTGATTAACTAATTTGGTGAGGGGCGCGATCAGTTGTTTGGCCATGTAATAGTAGTTGGATAACCCATCGGGTCCAGGGGCCTTATGTTTGGGTAGAGATTTGATTGCGGTTTCCACTTCTTCTGTGAATGGGCGTTTTAGTTGAGTACACTGTGCTTGTGTTAGGCTTGCTAAAGGCGCTCTATCTAGAAATTGGGTGATTTCATCATCTGTCGGTTGGTGTGTTTGAGGGTCATTTTCTAATTGATACAAGGAGGCGTAGTATGTCGCTAATTCATTCACTATATCTTGGGGATTATATAGTTTATCTCCAGTGGAGGAAGTCATGTATGGGATTTTGGATTGAAGTTTTGTTTGTTTCGCTTTCCTGGCCAAGAGTCTACCTGCTTTGTTGCCCATAACGTAGTGTGATTGCTAAAGGAATCGCAGATGGCGTTCAGTGTCAGCAAGGTAGAGATTGTGTAGTGCCGTTCTAAGTGACATTAGCTGTTTGTATCGTAGGATGTATTTTGTGGATAGATTCCACCTTGGCCAAGTCTTGCTCTCTGTTGTGCAGTGTCGTCTTATGTTGTCTTTTGGTTCTAGCTCCTATTTGAATCAGTTCGCCCCTTATGACCGCCTTATGGGCCAGCCATTGTGTGGTTTCTGATGATGGGCAGTGAGCATGGTCATTGAAGTAGCTCTCTACTCAGGCTTGTACTCTCCGAAGGTGTTCCGGTGTGTCTAGCAAACTGTCATTGAGACGCCACGTGCCTCGTCCCCTTGCTGGATACGGTGTTTTCACGGTCATCGTTTGTGGGGCGTGGTCGGACCACGTAATCGGTCCTATATGTACGTTAGTGGCAAAGGGCAGTGTTTTGGTGTCCAGTAAGCAGAGATCTATTCTCGTGTATGTCTTATGAACCTCTGAATTATATGTGTATTCTCTCCCGCTTGGGTTAAGACTTCTCTATGTGTCATATAAGTCGTGTTCGCGCAGCAGTTTCCTAAGGTGTTGGCCCAGTGAGAGTGAGTGTTTCTGTGGTGGTTTGTTCTCTTCTCTTTGTATGTCAACCTCGGGGTCCGGGGCACAATTAAAGTCCCCACATATGATTGTGTGACCTGTTTTAAGCTTGTCGATTTTCCGAAATACCGTATTGAAGAAGGATTTTTGTCTATCATTTGGCACATAGATTGATGCTATTGTCACCAACAAACCATTTAAGGAACCTGCTAGTATCAGTATTCTCCCATCCCTACTCGCATATTGATTGGACGGTTTAAATGCCCAATCGCCATGGAAGTATAGAGAAACACCCTTGGCCTTGTTGTTGGACATTGCATGGTAACCTTGGGGATAGTTTTTAATATTAAATTTCGGTGGGTTTCTAGCACAGAAGTGGGTCTCCTGTAAAGCGACAACTGCCGCCTTGGATTTAATCATGTCTTGCGCTGCTAGTCTCCTTTTGTGTGGGCTATTGAGGCCTTTAACATTGAGGGTAAATACTACTAAGGAATCACCCGTGATCTTGGTACATTGGTTTGCTGTGTGGGGGCCTCGAGGCGTTGGTTGCGCCTCGGGGCAGGCAGTGTGAGATCGGTCCAGGGAATGAAAAGATGGGAAAAGATGCAATAAACAGGGGTGAAAGCTTGGCTGAAAAATAACTAAAGTATATACAAAGCGCCCTTGGATATACTGGTGCTCTACTTGGCTGAGGTGTGAGTAGGTAGGACATCCCCCTCTCACTTCTCATCCTGGGGTCGCACCTGAGTGAGTGGGCCGGGTGTGTGACAGCCTTTCGTTTTAGGGATATGTTCCCATCCCTTAACATTGTCCGGGATTGTGAATTAGAACTGAGACCCAATTACTCTAGATATCGTAACCTACTAAGCCGCTCCGTTTCCTACTAGGCACAGTGCTGGTACAAGGTTGTGTAGATCGTATGAGCTATAACATAGCTACCTTGCCCATCAACCTCCCATTTGCTGCTCTAGTCGTGGGAATTGTGTTTACCTCTATAACCTCGTAGGTCGGCCTGTAGCCCCCTTTGCTTGTGCGTTTTAAATTAAAGTGTCCCCTTTTCCCTGGGTCCCTGCTCTCATGGGGTGTTGTGGGCGTTATGTGTTATACATATGCTAGTGCAACACATGTTATTACATACTCACGAACCAAGTACATTTGCATGGCACAAAGCTGAAGGGCAACATTGAATCAGATTGTCTCTAAGTGTCCATTCATGGCAGAAGTTACGTGTCATGTCTCTATTAGGTCAGGTACCGGAGCCTTATTCTTCCCTGCGTGGCGAGCCCGCCATCTGCCATTCTGCGTGCGGCTGTAGTGGTCGAAGCGGTCTGGGCCTGCAGCGGGAATAGACCCCATTCTTTTAGTAGGCGCATACCCACTTCCGGTTCGTTGACGGTGTGCGTTTTGGCGTTTTTCCATATGAGCAGTTTTGTAGGGTAACCCCACCAATATTGTATGTTATTGTTTCTCAGGGTCTTTGTAACGGTAATGAACTCTCGCCGCCTGCTCATTGTCAAAGCCGATAGATCTGCGTATAATTGCACACCAGCGTACGGTTCAGGCATTGCAGGTGTTTTCCTTGCCGCCAGCAGCAGGGAGTCTTTCGTTTTGTAATAATGGAAATGAGCTATCACGTCACATGGGGTGTCTTGGCGCAGGTTCTGCGGTTTTGGTAATCTGTGGGCTCGGTCCATGAGCCATTCTGATTCTGCTATATCCGGCACCATGGACTTGCAGAGAGATGTTAGATAGTGAGGCAGTTGGTCTCTTGAGATGCTCTCTGGGATTCCGCGAAAGCTTATATTGTTGCGTCGTGAGCGGTCTTCCATATCCGCTATTTTTCTTTTTAGGAATTGCTGTTTCTCCACCAATGATTGAATGGTGTCTGATACGGCATCCTGCGCCACGCACAATTCATCAGTTCTGGCTTCCAAATTATTTGTTCTTTCACCCAGACCTGCTATCTCTTTCTTGATGTCTTTTGTGTCTTTTATTAAATCAGCTTGCACTAGCCTGAAGTCCTGCAACATGGCATAAAGTTTTTTTTCAGTAACTGGAGCGTCTGTGTATTGTTGCTCCTCGTGGTCTGATGGTAGGTTTGAGGCCTGTGAGGATTCCTGCTCCTCGCCGCCATCTTGTGCCGGCCGCGACCGGTCTTTTTTAGTGGTGCGAATCGGGTCCGTCAGCTTTGTTTGTTTTGCCGGGGCCATCTGAGGTTGTAGGGAGGTACCTCGTCGGTGTTTGCCGTTTGCCGGGATTGAGAGCTGCTGTCAAATCACGCTGTAGGCAGGGCCGGATTAAGAGCCCAGTGGGCCTGGTGCTGACAATTATGATGGGGCCTAATTACAGAATCTTATCGACCAAAAACACTAAAACGGTCATACCTCCCAAGCGTCATGTATCTGATGGAGATGGTGTTGGAGGGAAACTCATAGGATGCAGCTATAAGAAAACACATACTCTATGCTAATCTCTCTCTAATTTATGCTTTCATCTTTCAAGTAAATCCATACCCCCTAACAGCAGTGTCCAGTGAAGCAGGAAGTCAATGGGCGGGGTAAAAGGGGGGGCCACTAGTGCGAATCACGTCACCAGACCTGCCAAAAGGGGAGAAAATGCCCAAAAAGGGGGCATGTCTGTCCAAAGAATTGCATGTCAGGCTGCCCGCCAATCCTGCAGGCTGGCCAACTAAGGGCATACTATGCATGCAGCACCCTGAGCTTGACATAAATGCGTCTAATGATGCTCTCACTCAATGCTTTCTAAGGACTGTCCCCTAGCACTCGCTGGTCCACTTGTCTCCTTATCTTCTTACTAGCAGGCAGAAGTTCCTGATATACAGACAGAGAAAAGGTGTATGTAGTGAGTGTAGAAGAAAGGAGGGGACATACCACAGTGTTAGAGAGACCAACAGCATTACCTAAACTAATTTTATTGTCAGCCAGTCCACACAGGTTTTGTTCCCATACATCCCATACATCCCTCTTAAGCTTTAAAGGGACACTATAGTCACCAGAACAACTACAGCTTATTGTATTTGTTCTGGTAAGTAGAATCATTCCATTCAGGGCTATGTTGGACTTGTGCTGGCTCTGCCCCTGATCTGCCTAGTTAACAGTCTCAGCCAATCCTATGGGCAAGTATTGTAATTTGCTCAGACCACCACTTCTGATGATGTCAGCAGACAGTCAGTTCAGAGGCAGAGCAAGCAGCTGCAGACTTGAATACAAGTTCTATTTTACTATACTTAGGGAGACAAGAAGGGGCCAGGGTGGTGGTTTTAACATAATAGGGTCAGAAATACATGATTGTGTTCCTGACCCTGTAGTGCTCCTTTAAGCAAGAGTATGTGAAGAGTAGTTAGGGTTGCCACCTTTCTTGGGAAAAAATACCAGCCTTAATCATTTGTATAATCACAAGGAGTGACATCAGAGACAATTCTGTAAAATCACCAACAAACTACTCACAGTTTGATTCTGCTGTATAGATGGATTGCTCCCAATGTCTCCCTGTCTCCCAGTGTCTCAGTCTCGCAAGTCACCCAGTGTCTCAGTGTCCCTATGTATCACAGTGTCAGTGTCCCCATGTCGCCCAGTCCCCTAGTCTCCCAGTGTCTCAGTGTCCCCATTTATCCCAGTGTCCCAATGTCTCAGTGTGTCCCCATGTCACTAGGATACTGGGGACACAGTGAGACCTGGGGACACGGAGAGACATGGGGACACTGAGAGACCCGGGAACACACAGACATGGGGACACTGGGAGACATGGGGACACTGAGACATTTAGGGAAACTGGGAGAAATGGGGAAACTGAGACACTAGGGACACAGACACTGAGACATGGGGACACTGAAACATTTGGGGACACTAAGACACTAGGGACACAGAGACATGGGAACACAGACACTGGGAGACTATGGGACACTGGCTGGGAGACAGACACTTGGGGACACTGGGAGACATGGGGACAGTTGTGGGCATAGACATGGGGACACTGGGACATATAGGGACACTGGGAGACATGCGGACACTAGGCACACTGAGACACTAGGAACACAGACACTGGGAGACATGGGGACACTGCAACATTTGGGGACACTAAGACACTAGGGACACAGAGACATGGGAACACAGACACTGGGAGACTATGGGACACTGGCTGGGAGACAGACACTTGGGGACACTGGGAGACATGGGGACAGTTGTGGACATAGACATGGGGACACTGGGACATATAGGGACACTGGGAGACATGGGGACACTAGGCACACTGAGACACTAGGAACACAGACACTGGGAGACATGGGGACACTGCAACATTTGGGGACACTAAGACACTAGGGACACAGAGACATGGGAACACAGGCACTGGGAGACTAGGGGACACTGGCTGGGAGACAGACACGTGGGGACACTGAGAGACATGGGGACACTGAAACATTTGGGGACACTAAGACACTAGGGACACAGAGACATGGGAACACAGACACTGGGAGACTAGGCTGGGAGACAGACACTTGGGGACACTGGGAGACATGGGGACAGTTGTGGACATAGACATGGGGACACTGGGACATATAGGGACACATGGGGACACTAGGCACACTGAGAGACATGGGACACAGACACTGGGAGACTTGGACACTGAGACACTAGGGACACTGGCTGGGGGACATGGGGACACTGGGAGAAATGGGGACATAGTGTCTCCGTGTCCCAATGTCTAAGTGTCTACCAATGTCCCTATGTTTCACAGCGTCCCCATGTGTCTCAGCATCCCCATGTGTCCTAGTGTCTCAGTGTCCCCATGTTTTCCAGTGTCCTCAAGTGTCTGTGTTCCCAGGTCTCCCAGTGTCTGTGTCCCCATATGTCCTAGTGTCTGTGTCCCCTAGTGTCTGAGTGTCCCCATATGTCCCTTAGTGTCCCCTAGTGTCTCAGTGTCCCCTAGTGTCTCAGTGTCCCCCTATCTTTCCCCCCATCCCTCACTTACTGTAGAGCTGTTGTCTGGACTCTGTGCTGTGTTGCTGCTCCCTCATGGATCAGTGAGTAGTAGAGAGAGGCAGGGATATGCTGTAACTTCCTATACCTGCCTCTCTCCACACACAGTGACCCCTACTGTCCGGTGCTGGTATTGCAGAGTAATCTCCATTTATTCTGAGAAAAATACCTGCATTTGTATTGCTGGTATTACTGCTATACTGGCACGGCCACACAGCCTCAAATACCGGCTGTGCCAGTAAAATACCAGTCAGGTGGCAAACCTAAGAGTAGTGTTTAAAAAAAAAAAAATATATATATATATTTTTTTTTTTTTTAAATGGGCCTATTCCATGGGCCTGGGCCTGGAGCTGCAGCTCCATCAGCCCCTATGTTAATCCGGCCCTGGCTGTAGGCTGTGCCGGACCGGGAGCTCTCACTCCTTGCGTCCGTCCACCTCGGCAGTCGGCCACGCCCCCTATAACTGAGTTATTTGATTGTGTCAAGTGGTCTAAGTATTTCACAAAACTTGATCTCAGGGGTGCATATAATCTAGTGAGGATAAGACAGGGGGATGAATGGAAAATGGCTTTCAACACACACAGCGGGCATTATGAATACCTGGTGATGCCTTTTGGGTTATGCAATGCCCCTGCAGTCTTTCAAGAACTGATAAATAATGTTCTATGTGATGTCTTACCCTTATGCACTGTTGTCTACTTATATGACATCCTCATTCATTCATCAGATCTCAAAACACATAATCAACATGTTAGGATGGTGTTGCACATGCTACTTCAACACGTATTGTCCTGTAAACTAGAGAAATGTCTCTTTGATCAGACTACAGTGCAGTTCCTCAGTTATGTCATCTCTGAAAAAGGATTCAGTATGGATCCTTCTAAATTAGAAGCCATTACATTTTGGCCACGTCCTCAAGGACTTAAGGCTATCCAAAGATTTATTGGGTTCTCAAATTATTATAGGAAATTTATAAAGAATTTTACAATGATGTATTGTGTTGGATATCATTCCAGGGCCATATCAAAGAAGCAGGATAACAAAATTACTTGCCTGTTTGGGAAGATTTATGGAGCGCTCCTACTTGTTAGTATGCCTTTCTTTCATTGATGGCACACTGGTGGAAATCCACATTGTTATTTTATTAGATTACAAAATATTTGTTCTCTGTAAAAGTTAAAAGTCCTCTGTTTTTCCTCGCCTACGTATACTTTTTAAACCTAGATATTTAGATTACAGGATAGGGATTCAAATAAAAACAGCTGACAAAACTGCATGTATCTTGTCTGAATCCTTTGAAAGCCATCCCCTTCTAACCCTGCCCAGACTTTCATAAGCTGTACAATTACAGACTTCCCAATGAAGTCCAATATGAAGTCTTTTCAAAGTCAGGTATTCTGGGCATTTGCTGCCTCTTGAGTTTAACTCCACTGAGATAACCAAACCAGGAAATAACTGGACCTGTTGTCTGCTTGAAAGTCAGGTGGGTATAACCAGCCTAATTTTGAAATCATTTGAAATCTACCCTTTCTGCAAAGTGAAAAAAAAAAAAATTATTATAGGAAATTTATAAAGAATTTTACAATGATGTATTGTGTTGGATATCATTCCAGGGCCATATCAAAGAAGCAGGATAACAAAATTACTTGCCTGTTTGGGAAGATTTATGGAGCGCTCCTACTTGTTAGTATGCCTTTCTTTCATTGATGGCACACTGGTGGAAATCCACATTGTTATTTTATTAGATTACAAAATATTTGTTCTCTGTAAAAGTTAAAAGTCCTCTGTTTTTCCTCGCCTACGTATACTTTTTAAACCTAGATATTTAGATTACAGGATAGGGATTCAAATAAAAACAGCTGACAAAACTGCATGTATCTTGTCTGAATCCTTTGAAAGCCATCCCCTTCTAACCCTGCCCAGACTTTCATAAGCTGTACAATTACAGACTTCCCAATGAAGTCCAATATGAAGTCTTTTCAAAGTCAGGTATTCTGGGCATTTGCTGCCTCTTGAGTTTAACTCCACTGAGATAACCAAACCAGGAAATAACTGGACCTGTTGTCTGCTTGAAAGTCAGGTGGGTATAACCAGCCTAATTTTGAAATCATTTGAAATCTACCCTTTCTGCAAAGTGAAAAAAAAATAAAACACTCTTCACACAATGTTTTTCATCAAGCTATAGTGCTTTAGCGGTCTGGAGTGTCCCTTTAATAATTTATTAGGGTGTTACCCACCAACAGTTTTTTACTATTTCCTTTTTATATAAATTAAAATAAACATTTTAATTATTTTTGTCTTCAGGTTGCCTTCTTTTTTTTTAATTTGTGTTGTGTTATAAATGAAAGAGTAAAGCATAATATTCACCTCTGTGTCTTTAATAAAATAATGATTTTACATCATTTTAAAACCAGTAAATTCTGGTACTTACAAATAACATTTGTACAAACATTCCAACAGTTTTTAACTTTCTGTGTCCATACATCTGTACAACTGTAATGTTTCATAAAAAAAAAACAGAAATGTGACTGTATGTCTGTAAGTATAATAGTCTAATAAATATAAAAAAGACCTACATCTGATTAAATCATTGAGACGTTTTTTGAGATGGACTGATTGTTTCATTAAATCCATAAACAACACACTCATGGATGGGCAACATATTCAGTACTTTTAAATGACCATACAAAACAAATCAAACAAACATAATAGACAAGCTGAATTCAAAATAATCAAAGGTGATGAAGGTCCTGTCCATGTGAGCTTACAGTCTAAAGTAAGTGGTATAGTTACATTCTATATAGGAACCCTAAAGTTTCATTAAAGGGACACTAGAGTCACCCGATCCACTACAACTTAATGTAGTGGTTCTGGTGTGTAAAGCATGTCCATGCAGGTTCAGCAATGTAAATGCTGCCTTTTCAGAGAAAAGGCAGTATTTACGTTGCTGGCAAGTAAAACTTTTAGGTGCAGTCAATCAGATGGCTACTAGAGGTGCTTCCTATTTCAGTGCTGCATTATGTGCATCACCTACTTTCAGTGTGTACTGAATACCACCCATACAGTTGTCTTGATTCAATGCATCACAATGAGGAGATGCTTATTGGTGCAGCATAGCATTTTGATGTGCATGCTCAATTGCCTCCCAATGCATTCCTCTGGGAAAGCATTGGATTGGCTGAGATCATCAAGAGTGATGATCTCAGCCATCGAGGCATGGCCAGCCAAAGCAAGACCAGTGCGGAGATGTAGAAAAGGTATTTTAAAATACCTTTTTACTCCATTTTGAGGGGGAAGGTCTAAACATGTATGCCAGCCCTGTTAGAAATACAGGTACTATAATGATCCTTTAACTCTCCGTGTTTGCACAAAATATAGAGAAGATAATGTGAGGATCAACTATATGTCCATGTTTATTGTTATGAAATGCAAGCTCATGAGACCAGTGGCACCTGCATTTTTTCTCACATGGCATTTAATTAATCAGGAAAACATCTTATATCCCTATAAATGACATGTTAGGATAATTAGCCTTTATATTTAGGTTTCCCTTTCTATATTGATGCTTACTAAAATATATCACTTTTTGTTTTCAATTTGCATTGTGTTTGCTACAAAATGTCAAGCAATTATATATTATATAATTCTATGTTTATTCGAATATCTCTTTTGATAGAAGCTTTTTGAAGGCCCTTTTAACTTCTTGGTTTCTCAAGCAGTAGATAATAGGATTAATCAATGGTGTCAGAACACAGAAGAGCATGGGAGAAAATATCATAATATCAGAAGAATCTCTAGGAGCAGGACCAACATAATATAAAAAGCCTACTGCAAAAAACACCGTAACAACAATGAGATGAGAGGAACAAGTAGAGAATGCTTTCTTCCTTCCTGCAGAAGATGCAATCTTCAAGATTGCGGCAATGATACGTATGTAAGAGACTGTGACAAATATAAATGGAACTATCGCAAGGAAAACACTAAAAACGGACACTAACACCTGGCTATGTTGTGTATCTGTGCAAGAAACTTTTAGCACTGGAGGAATATCACAAAAGAAACTAACAACTTTTCTGTCTTCACAAAAGTTTATTTGAGACGTCACTGAGGTGTGAAGAACTGCGTTCATGAATCCACTGGAGCAGCATCCCAGGACAAGACAAAAGCAGAATTTCTTGTTCATAATAACTAAATATCGGAGGGGGTTACAAATTGCCACATATCGATCATAGGCCATTGCTGTTAGCAAAAAGCATTCTGACCCTCCGAAGCAGGTAAAGAAATACAGCTGAGCAAAACACCTGTTGGTGGAAATTCTCCTGTTGTCTGTTATAGCGTTGAAGAGCATGGCAGGAAGAGTAACCGTAGAGTAACATATGTCTAAGATGGAGAGACAACTCAGGAAAAAATACATGGACTTGTGGAGATGGCTATCAATGTGAATAATGATAATGATGGCTAAATTTCCCATGAGGATCATTGTATACGTCATAGCCATCAAAACTGACAGTAGCACACGTTGCTCTGAAAAACCTAAAAGGATAAAATCACTTGAGTCAGAATGATTTTTCTCTGCCATTAAATTAACAAAAGGACACTTGAAATAAACCTCAGACTGATATGGTAACACAGCTTTGTCATACTTTATCTTTCTTTAAGGTTATGGGTTATTTTTCCAGCACTAAATCAACATCAATAATACATAAAATGCAAAAGAATGATAGCTTGCTCATGGGAAGAGCAAATACCAGATAAGTGTTGAAACTTTATGGAAAGTTCACATCTGTATCTCAGTTCTTCCAATGCCGTATAATAGAGGACACCACCGTTGCAAAATCCAAAGGGTAAAAAGCTGAAAGAGCAATACTGTTACCATCGGAAGAAGAATGTTTGAATAGTAATTAGAACAAATCCACAGGATTCTGCTGGGAACAAAAAAAGAAAAGATTTTCTAATTACTGAAATTTAAACCATAATAAAGCAGTCAGACATTTGGATCATCTGCATATTGAAATTGTAATCTTAACACAAAAATACACATTTTTATTACATTAAAAATATTTTTTTTGGCTGTCCATGCTAGATGTGCAAATGTTTTTAACTCTAGTTTATGATATTGTAAAGGTCTCTGCCTTCTCATTTCAAAAAAGTTTTAATTAACAGGTTTTTAAAACATATTTTAAAACCATTTTAAAAGAAAAATCTAACAATTGTAAACCAAATCAAAGTATGGGGCAAAAGAAGGGAAGAAGAAAAAAATAACATGAAAAAAAACAAACTAAAAAGCATTCACAAATAATGGTTAACTATAATTTAAATATACATACAGAACCGAATATGCAGAATCATAAAAGGACATTTCATGTAAAAATGTGCATAAATGTCAGGGTCTATGCACTAAATGCTGAATAGCTGCCAAGCAGCAGCTTATTGTTGCCATAGTTTTAGCACATTTGTCTATTCACAAAAGGCAAATTTAGTTATTTCAATTACATTTTCACCCATATAACATGGATGGATTGGCTATTCACGAATTGCAACTGCCTCCCACCTTGGTTGTTCCTTCATATAGACATGGGAAATTGCACCTAAAACTCTGACATGTGTTTTCACCAAAGTGAGAAATGCTGGGAAATCAAAGTGGATTCAAAGTGGATTTTTAAATTTAAAGCTAAAATAGCCAAACTGAAAATAGAATAAAAGGCAAGAAAAAAATTATTGAAAGCCGAAGGAACTTGGACTTGGAAATACTTAGTAAAATTTGCTTTAAACAAAAATAATACAATTCTTTTGAATGGATTTGTATTTTTTTGCTATTTGTTTAGTAATTGCTGAAATTGAGGAATTGTATGCATTAATGATTATACGGTAAGTATTTTTTTTTAAATTAGTTGCATCAGTAGAATAGTTTTGTATGTTGTTATTGAGTATACAGTACATTCCTTAAAATAGTTTGGTAATTGGCTGCAGAAACAGAGTGGTCTTATAGATTCTTAGTGATTATAAAGTGCCCCTTGTCTCACAGCCCTTGTGAAACAAACAGCATTATATCTGGTGATAAGCATACAGTACTTATAACTGTATACAATCTACACTGGTGCTCACATACCCATCTTATAGCTTTATTTGGCTGCAAGGCTGCATACATTATGTACAATTGCTTCTGAAAAAACCCAATAAGAAAACAAGAAGCTATGTATTAAACTGATATGTGAACTATTGATAGAAGTGTTACCTAATGTACCTATTTCCTTTGGCCCCATCAATAAATCCTTTCTCCACTCCATGGTGAGCACTGTGCTTAGGTGCCTGACATTGTGGTGCCATACAGACAGGGAGAATTCTTACAATTTATTTAAAAAGCTATTTTGGCCTTATATTCTTTGAATTCACAGCAGTTCTTAAATTAGTGAATAACTGTGTAAGCCTCTCTATTCCTAAATTACCATAATACAACCAAACGCCCTTAAAAAGACACAGTCACCCCCCTTGAAAAATTAGTATTTCATAAAGATAGAAACTTTATAATATATTCATATTGATTGTGTTAGAATTTCACTGAAATTCCAACCCAGTAAAGAAATATACTGAGAATATATATATATATAATTTATACAATTTATATATATATATATATATATATATATATATATATATATATATATATATATATATATATTTATATATAGACAAATGTTTAAAATAAATAAATATATATATATATATATATATATGTATATTAATACTTGGGTTTTGTTTTATTCTCATACTAAAATTAAAGTATATATATATATATATATATATACTTTAATTTTAGTATGAGAATAAAACAAAACCCAAGTATTAATATATGTATATGTATATATATATATATATATATATATATATATATATATATTAATATATATTATTTTTAGTATTTTATTGTCCAAATGCTCCAGTAATGCTTAACTTGCCTTCCCCAATAATAAATGCTAACTGAAGCACTATTTGTACGTCTCATATCCGTTTTATAAATAGTTTCTTGTTTGTTTGTTTTTTTCAGAAGCAACTGTACATAGTGTATGCAACATCGCAGCCAAATATTATTCCAGGCATTTTGGAAATCTCCATTGCCAAACACTCAAACCTATAAACTGGCTATGTGAGCACCAGTGTAGATTTTATACAGTTATACAAACTGTATCCTTGTCACCAGAAATAATGCTGTTTTTTTTTTGTTTTTTTGTTTTTTGTTTTTTACAAGGGCTGTGAGACAGTGGAAACTGCATAATCACTAATAATTTATAAAACACCTTTAGTTCTGCAACCAAATACTAAATAATTAAAAGAATGTACTGTATACTCACTAACATACATAACAACTCTACTGATGCAACAAATTACTAAAAAAAATACTCACGGCTTATTTATTAAAACATATAATGTCTCAATTAACAAATTATTTCCACAAAGTTATTTTGCCTTTCACCTATTTTTTTTTCACCAAATTAAACTGAACATTGTGTAGATAATGTCAATTTTACTGGAAATTGAATTTGGGTATTTATGTTTAGCAAACACTGTAAAATACAGTAATATATATATATTTAGGAACAACAGATAATATTGATTGTATATAAATTACGTACAGAAATCCCAGTGTCTGAAAAAAAGAATAATTATATTGCTCTTACAGGAGACAAAAGTACAATAAAGTGTAAACTTACGGTCCTTAATAGAGTAAACAATGCATGGCTACAAATAAATATTGTAAGTGTATCTTTGAGACCCACAATCCTCCACAGAATTAATCAATAGCTGTGATAAACATCTCTTTATATAGAGTTGAACAGACATCAACTCAAAAACAACTGGGCTCAAGAGACTCTGAATGTTAAAGGAGAAGTACAATGAATTAGCTAGATAATTACTGCTTTACACTGTTTTAATAGCCATAGCCCTTGAGTTTCATATTCCCTTCTCCATCCTCACTTGATGACATCACTAAAACAAAATTGCGGTCATTACAGTCTAAATATATAAAAAAGGAAACATGCTTATAAAGATAAAAAAGGTACGTTCTTATAAAGAAAATGTGTATGAGACCATTTAAAAAAAATTTGAAATACTATGATAAAACACTTTTATAGCAACAAATAAGAAATACACTTGTTTCCAAAGTTGTCGCTATTATTTCCCGACCAGCCACTTCTCTCTAAAGTGCCTATCACTACTGTTAGCAAGTATTAGCTATTTAATGATTGTTAAATTTCATCAGTTCTGGCAGCTCATTAACACCATTTGGTAAGCTTCTAACATCTTCCATTATTCCCTATGGCACCCTCCAACTGCTACTTATCCGGTGGTTTTCTATCAGAGGCGTAACTAGAAACCATGGGGCCCCAGTGCAAAAATTTCCCTGGGCCAGCCCCCCAAACGTCTACCCAACCATAGTCTACCCTCCCCCTCCCATACGTTCCCCCCACACATGCAGCCAAACAGATACACATGAGACACACACACATATGCAGAGACATACACACAGACACACACATACAGACAAACATACAGACACACACAACACACACATACATACAAACACACACATACATACAAACACACACATACATACAAACACAAACACATACATACAAACACACATGCAAATACACACACACAGAGACACACACATACATACAGACATACAAACACACATACATACAAACACATACACACACACAGACATACACACACACAGACATACATACAGAAATATATACAGACACACACACAGACATACATACACACAGATACAACACACACACACAGATATACATATACAAAGACACACATACAGACAGACACACATACATACATACATACACACAGACACACACATAAATACAGACATACAAACACACATACATACATACAAACACATACACACACAGACACACACACACACAGACATACATACATACAGAAATATATACAGACACCCACACAGACACACACACAGATATACATACACAAAGACACACATACATACATACATACATTCATACATACATACAGACAAACACATACACATGCATACATACAGACACATACATACACACACACACACAAACATACAAACATACAGACAGACACACATACAGACACACACACATTCAGAAACACACACAGTCACACACACATACATACAAACATACATACATAAAAACAGAAACACATACATACAGACATACACACACATACACATACATACATACAGAAACACACACACATACATACAGACACACAGAAAGACACATACATACAAACACACATAAACATTCATACAGACACATACACATACATTGACTCAATGCTTTCCGATGATGTTTTTCAACACGCTAGACACCCTCATGCAAAGCATTGTTTCATGGAGATAAACTCAGTGAAACTGCAGGAAGTACCTTTATTGGCTTTCTGATTGACAGCCATTAGAGGCAGTCTTAACACTGCAATGTTTACATTGGAGATTCTCTAAAATTGCAATGTTTTAAATTGCAGGGTTAAAAGAAACAGGGACACTGCACCCAGACCAAATTGCATAAGTCGGTAAGTGACATAAGAAAAGATATCCAAGACCTGGGCACACAAATGTTCCACATGGAAGCTAAGATGGCCGAGCACGCGGATGCCATAATGGTCTAGCAGACTGCGTCCAGCAACTAAAAAAGTAACTAGAATCACACAAAACCAAGCGTTTGGACCTAGAGGACAGGTCCAGAAGTAATAACCTCAGATTACAGGGAGTCCCAGGGTCGGTAGCACATGTTGATCTGTAGACTTGCCAACATGGCCTCCTGCATGCTATTCTCCCTAAAAAAGGCCGACAGACATGCTCCTCATGGACCGAGCTCACAGAGTAGCCAAAAAATTGCACAAATATAGGTGTTTTATATGTATTAAGGCCGTTTGGCCTGTATTTGTGGGAGGGGCTTAAATTAATTCACTCCCCTATATAAGGGACACCCCTTACCTGACTCATATCGCTTGAGGTCAGCATCAGAATGATTTCCACTTCCGGGTCATCCAGACGCCATTTTACCTGATTACTCCATGAGGTTTTCTAAGCAGAGCTGTGTCAGGAATCCGGCCTACCACCTTCTTTCTTCAATCCATCGCCATGGATGGTGCCCAAGTGACTCACAAACCGTAAGTCGATCTACCCGTTACGCCAGGCATCAGTCCCACGGCACCATTCACGGGTCAGGTCCTCACTTTACGGCTGCATTTTGTCTAAGTCTGTTCTAAAACTATTGCATGTTCATGCATATCATTTGTTTAAACCCCCTACCAGTCTTTGGGTGTACTACAGGCTTCTTAGACATTATCACATTTCATGTACAAACCAACGAACCACTGCATTTTCGCCTACACACTGACCCCTACCGGCCATTCGGTGTACTACAGGCTTCTCAGACATTATTGCATTTCATGTACAAACCATCAAACCACTGCATTTTCGTCTGCACACTGACCCCTACCGGTCATTCAGTGTACTACAGGCTTCTCAGACATTATTGCATTTCATGTAAAAACCAACCAACCACCGCATTTTTCACCTACACACTGACCCCGATCGGTCATTCGATGTACTACAGGCGTCTTAGACGTTTTTTGCATTTTCATATACAAACCAATAAACCACTGCATTTTCACCTACACACTGACCCCTACCGGTTTTGGTGTACTACAGGCTTCTTAGATATTATCGCATTTCATGTACAAATCAACGAACAACTCTTTTTTCGCCTACACACTGACCCCTACTGGTCTTTTGGTGTACTACAGGCTTCTCAGACATTATTGCATTTCATGTACAAACCAACAAAACACTGCATTTTTCACCTACACACTGACCCCTATCAGTCATTCGGGGTACTACAGGCTTCTTAGACGTTTTTGCTTTTCATGTACAAAACAATAAACAATAAACCACTGCATTTTCACCTACACACTGACCCCTACCAGTCATTCAGTGTACTACAGGCTTCTCAGACATTATTGCATTTCATGTACAAACCAACGAACCACTGCATTTGCGCCTACACACTGACCCCTACCGGTCATTCAGTGTACTACAGGCTTCTCAGACATTATTGCACTTCATGTACAAACCAACTAACCACAGCATTTTCGCCTACATGCTGACCTCTTCCGGTCAATCGGTATACTATAGGCTTCTCAGACTTTATTTCACTTCATAAGCAAACAAACTAACTACAGCATTTTCGCTTTTATACTGACTCCTATCTGCCAAACGGTAGGATTAACCCCTTAAGGACACATGATATGTGTGACATGTAATGATCCCCTTTTATTCCAGAAGTTTGGTCCTTAAGGGGTTAAAGGGTATTTTAACATACAATCAGCATTTCTGACCCCTACTGGTCAACAGCAAAACAGTCTTCACATGTCATATACAATTTTCCAGCCAATATAAATTACACATAAGATTGTTTTAAACATAACCATAAATTAAACTCCAGCACGGGCTCAACTTCAGGTTTAATTCACAATAATTTACATTTCACATCAAGACCAACAGTGGTTCTATCAACACTGCCACCTACAGGTCTGTCAAGTACATTGACAATTTTCATGGGGTTTTACAAACACCAAAACACTGACACCTATAGGTCAACAGACAAACAACATTTCACATACCAATCAGTATCCAACTACACTGCCACCTATAGGGCACTCGGCAGATCTCCAGTGCACTTGCATTTTGCAACACCATGTTCACTGACCCCTACCATTCAATAAGACATCCAACAATTCACATAGCAAGCACTATATCAACATCTGGTATAAATACATATATTATTACACAATAGCAGACGCATCTGTATATACGTAACTGGTAATATAGTTCACATACATTTTTCACAGCACGCTGCTCACGCAACAGACTTTCCCCTAGCAAGGGGACATACAACATACAAGGTGGAGACAGACCACATTTTCACTTGTACATACGGCACTTAATGGGTTAAGATTGATACATATTTAACCAGTATGGCTACGATGTTTAATATTTACACATCACGGCACTTTACTTTTCACATATACTGTACGTATTAAGATAAGCTTGGTCTATGCCATATTTCCTTATGCCATACAGTTTTATCCATTCAGGTTACAGTTACTACTAAAAAACCTATAGGGATTGTCAGGTTCAATACCATACTACCAAGTACATACACCTGCTCACGTAGTTATTCATCTCTTACCTTCCCTGGAATAGTAATAGTATACTGGCAATTAGGGTTCTAGGGCCCAATAGGTATTACCCCCTTTTTTCTCTGCATTATGCTTCGGTTAGTGGTCCCGCGAGGCCAACACCCTGCCTCACACTCGGAGGCATACACCCCTCGGGCCACTCGTGAGCTAGCCGCCTCGCATTGTATCATAGAGAGGGCCTCACCTGTCACTCCCCTTCCTATTTTCTGGTTACTGTCACCGAGAGGCCAACATCCTGCCACAACATTTGGTGGCCACTCAAAATCCCCTCGCGCCAAGCATAGATAGAGCCTCTCAAGCCACTTGGCAACTAGCAGGGCCTCACCAGTCACCAAAAAACACCAAGCCTAATCGTTTCGCCTTACGGCTTAGCTAGCAAGCCAGTACAAGAACCCTGGGTACAAATAATAATTGCAGTCTTTATTGTTATTTAAGTATTTCTCAAAAAGATGGTGAAGAATCACCTCTTCCTAGCACCCCGGCTAGAATTGATACACCTTCAAGCAGAGGAGATGTTGCTAGTCCAGCAGCAATCAGATCCTGGACGATCCCACACATTACCACCGACCTAAGGAGGTGACAAATCCCCTACCCTGCTACAGCAAGGAACGCAGAGTTATTCAAACTCCTCCATACATCAACGGACAACACGGAGGCAGGGGAAGGCCCAGCTACATCAACTCAGGTGACACCCAGGCTATACTAGCCTCACTCATAAACTCATGAGCCAAAAAATTTATGACAGACTGGCAATCTCGAGTTGGTCACCACAGCCCTCACAAGGCTGGGTCTCACGCTACTGTACAACCAGCACCAACCAAAACTCGGTTACCTGGTACAATCAATTCTTATGACACACAAGACGTTAACCCTGCATGTATGATGTCAGCACATTGGGGAAGCAAGGCATATATATGTATGATGATGTATCTGTGGTGGTCAGATCCAGGGATTCCAGGTAAATCGGGAACTGACCATCCCTTGGTTGGGTTGGCAATTGGAATATGTAGAGATGTTTATTTTTGCAGGTACCCATACAGAAGGGATTTTGTCCCAAACAAATGGACGAGCGCTCTCAGGCTCCAGGTACCAGCACCTCTGAACTACCAGAGACCATTGATATGAGTAGTTGCATTGCATATAGACTGTTGCATATATGTTCAAATGGTTCAGGGCACATGACAAACCATGTGTCCCAATACAACTTACAAATAACGTACTCACCATCTGTACACACCAATGCATTTTCAACACTACTGACTCATCACCCTTCCAGACTTGTAGTAGATTTACTAAAGCTCTGGAGCTTCAAAGGGCTCCCATACAGGTATCATAAACACACCTTCAAGGAATATAGCATGCCCTCACTTACAGTCAGCACAACAAAACCATTGGCTGTAAACACACTCACAGCCAAGATTTGCAGAGGGGTCTTCCAATCTCCACCATTTACAGCATGGCACCAAACACAAACACATTGGTATTGTCACAAGGAATCTTCCCTTAAACAAAGACTAACCATAGACTTATTGGCACCACACACCTCCGCTACCCCAAGTCTCAACTCCCTCATACCCTCCGAGGAGTTTTCTTACTATACAACACCATTGATCTACCTTTACAGCTATCACTCAAGCATGGGTTGAAGCTTGGTTAAGTAAGACCAATATCATCAACGCTGTAAACGGCTACCATCTACCCTACACACTGGCACTTACATGGCATAAATTGGGCAATCCTTTCCCCGCTCAACTTTCGAGCTAAAGATTAGACTACTATCGATATTTGCAGATACTCTGTGCTGGTTATGATAACATATCCAGAGGTCTTACAGTCATACACTATCTAGAAGACTTCTTGTTGATCAAAGATAACATATTCCCTGCTCATCTTTCGAGCTAGTAGATTAGCCTACTATCGATATTCGCAGATACTCTGTGCTGGTTATGATAACATATCCAGAGGCCTTAGTCATACACTATCTAGAAGATATTTTTCACTAGAAGCCTCACGGCAGCTTAGTCTGGTTGACCACTTGGGCGTCCCAGTACCCCATAAGAAACAGAAGGCCCAGACACTATCATCACATTACTGGGCATATGACTTGAGTCGGCATCCATACACGCAAGTTACCACAAGACAAATAGGGAACATTCTTATCTACATCAATCACTACCTCCTGCTTAGTACTTACAACTGCAAGGAACTACAATCCCTACCAGGTTCCTTAATTTTGCCATGCCAATCATACCACAAGACCACACTTTCACATCCAGAGTACTTTCCCCTTTTTTCCACACTTCCAACATGATGATCAGATGATGTCCCTAGACACCTCAGCAACAGCAGACCTGCACATGGGGGGGGATTTCTTAACCATTTGGCATGGTAAAAGCATGTTCCTTCCAGGATTGTCTGACACTTCTCCAACCAGATGGTCAGACGCGGCGTCTACCACGGGTTTGGCAGCGATCTACCGGGAACGATTGCTTTGGAGCTGTTGGCCATGGCATCCAGGTTTGGAAATTTTTCCACCACCTCAGCCCCTTTGGGAGATCTACCCCATTGTAGCAGCTGCTGTGGCATGGGGTAAATCATGGTCAGGGTCATCAATCCGTTGTTACTCTGACAACTAGGCACAACTAGGTCATATCATCAACAATCGCCACTACTCCTCCATAAGGTCATGATATTTCTGGGGAACTCACTTGGTTGGCCACTTATCACATTTCACTTTCATGTACCAGACGGGGGTATACATCCCTGCCGATAATTGTCTAATTTATATTCCAGGCATGTTCATCATACGCTTCCTACAGCCGCCCATACAGTCACGGCCACGCTTTCGTTCCAGAGACAAAATCATGGATTAGACATACTCATGCAGCATAGCATGCACTATCCCACCTAGCACTTTCGTCCCATACTTGTAGAACACATAAAACAGCTTTTCACCTGGCTTAAAGAATCTCATTGGAACACGACATAGCTCAACCTGTGTCATAACATTCTCCTAGGTTTTGCTTCTTTTTGCCACCTTAAACTTAAACTATCTCACACACCATTAATTATATAGTTTACAGGCATTCAACAACACAGGATAACCTATGGCCAAAACTACCATAACTTCATGCTATCATACCAGACAAGAATATACTCAGAGGTTTTCAGGAATCCATTCTCCCACGTTCCTCTCAGAGATTACCAATAGCCATCCAACTTTTCATCCTTATCGGACCTATTAGATCTACAAACATTCAATTATACTACCAAGTCGGCCATTACCAGCCATGCACATTGCCTTTTATGCCTTTCTCAGGCCAGAGAATTCACTACCATCACCACCACTCAGACAGATCATTGTCTTCAACGATCCCACGTACGTAAACACATATATCATTACCTATTGGCTCTACCACATTCCGAAACGAGTCAACACGGACCAACAGTAGAGATAACATACTATCCTACCCACAACAAATGGTGTTCACTTTCGGTCCTAGATTCCTACCTTCAAAATTCTTCCAGGAATTAAATACTGTAATGCATTTAAGGAAATGTCTGGTTAATTTGTATATATTTGTTGACTGTATTAAATCTTTGATTATTCATTTTTGCCCTCTTTATTTACAGGCCTACCGTATCGTCGGTCTCGGCACACCACAACCGACTTGCTCCCTTTATACTATCCTACGCTTATGCTGGATCCTTACTCCATATACGGCTATTTGCCCCTTACACAAGTATTAAGGCTGTTTGGCCTGTATTTGTGGGAGGGGCTTAAATTAATTCACTCCCCTATATAAGGGACACCCCTTACCTGACTCATATCGCTTGAGGTCAGCATCAGAATGACCCTCCCACCCACTCCTCATTTCAACACTTTCTCTTTTCTTTCCATTTACTTTACTTTCTTACTCCTTGGTGGGCCCTCTTTATTTACAGGCCTACCGTATCGTCGGTCTCGGCACACCACAACCGACTTGCTCCCTTTATACTATCCTACGCTTATGCTGGATCCTTACTCCATATACGGCTATTTGCCCCTTACACAAATATTATTAGAGATTATAAAAAAATAAAATAATAAAAATATAGCATTTTCACCGATTGGTAAATGACGGGCATAATCTGCCTTTAAAATACATAAGGGCATGTCCAGTTTCGAACCATAAAATGTCATTCGGGTTAAGTTAGCACATGAACCCCCTCTGTGATATCTGGTGTTTAGTTCCAGCCATTTCCCTTCCCCCCTTCCCCCTTAAGGAGCTATGTGAATTTCCATCTTACAACAAACAAAGTGCATCATGTTACCATGCACCTTTCAGTTAGGTGCTAGGTATCATTAGACAAAAGAGTTTTGTAAACTACAGACACAGACTACAGACATCGCAACGGTGGGTCACGTTATCCTATGCACAGGTAGAAATAGCCATTATTAAACCCAATTTTGGCACTCTTTCTGAATATGCTTATGAACTACTATGCTACATCCTTTATTACCCATGTCAAGAATGTACCATACTTCAAGAGTGTGCGTGATGTAGTTGTGGTGTTGAAAGGGTTAAAGTTAACACCACACACCCTCTTAACACCATGCACACTTAACCATAATAATATAAATATTACTATTTTAATGCTCCCACCACCAAGACAATTAATAATAAAAACCCACCAAATACAACTTGCCCAATATCTATACAATTGCACAACACTAACTAGTCTCTTCAGGTAATATGGTTCTTAACCAGACAAAGGCAGAACTTAATAAAGGAATATTTATTATGTTAAAAAAATAGTTACACTGCATACAAAAAATAGATGATAAACAAATTATTTACACCAACAACAGATAAAAACAAAAGGGATAAAATAATAGAAGTCCTAAACACTTACTCCTAAGGTTTTCAAAGTAAAACTTCTGCCCAGGGGGTCTCTGGCAAGGAAGATGGTGACTCACTAAAAATTAGATTTTGGCCCCAAGCAAGTACCATATACATTTTAGTATACTTAGATATATACCCTGTGGATTCCCAAGCCTAGCCCAGAGGTGGAGAAAAGGTGTACCTATAGAGACAATAAGTAACCACTCCCTTGTGTTCCAGACCAACATCAATCCAAATGGAAACATTTGGTTCTATCTCCTCTTATGTAATTGTCACAGAAATAATGATTGCATCTATGAATGTGTTACCATTTTTTCCATTCCATAGATATTTCACACTTCTTATTTGTGACCCAATATAGCGGACATCACAATCCTGCTCAACTGCGTAAGTTACGCAACTCATGTTTAGGCTTGATTAGAAGACTGTGCTTGTCCCATTCTAAATATAGGAATGCCCAATGTACAGAAATGGCTGCTGGACCGGAACCCCAAAACAGCATTGGAGGCGGGTGAGCTGGCAGATTTCCACACTGCCAATCGAGCAACAGTGGATTGGAGCAGAGGTTTTGCCGAGGGAGCATCCAGCTGGAAGACCAGGCCATCTTTTGTTTCAGCTTCTACCTCAGGGAGAGGGGGAGTTGTGCCGTTTCTGCGCAAGGAGATAGTTGCAGATGTTTTATTTGCAACCAAGTGGGGCACATCAGTTTTACTTGCCAGGGGAAATGGCAGCCAGCATCCTCAGTTGTGGAGGGGCGCTCCTCAGAACCACCGTCCTCTGTGCTGTTTGTAACCAGATAAGAGGGCAGCAACAATGTGAATCTGCAACCTGTGACAGTTGGAAAGAAGGTAACTGTGGGACTTAGGGACACTGGGGCAGAAGTGACTCTTGTGCGTCCAGTGCTACTGCGCTCTGAGGACTTCATTCCTGGCAGGACTCTAGCAATTAAATGAATTGGGGGAGTACATCTTTTATTGCCAATGGCACAAGTTTATTTGGATAGGGGAGCGGGGAAGGATTTCAGAGATGTGGGGGTAGATAAGAATATCCCTGCAAATGTATTACTTGATACTGACTTAGGTAAATTGTTTTTTTTTTTTTTAGACATTCTTTATTTATAATAGTTTTCAAAATAGGGAGGGAGACAGAAAAAAGAAAAAGGGGGGGGGTGGGGGAGCAAGATACACTTTACAGAATACAGTACATTGATGAACAGTTTGATTGGCTACCTCAAGTCAAAGGCAATTTCTGTAACACCTGTACAGTTGACATCTAGCCTGCCCGCACCTTTTCTGCAAGGGCGGAGTCCCGCCGGGGAGCGGGGCCATGGAGAGGGCAATTGACACATAGAGCAGGCCGGTCCGGGGTAGCAGAGGAGTGTGAACCCATGTCTGGGTCGGCAGGTGGAGGTCACCCTACCTAGGAGAGTACCTGACTCGTAGTGAGGGCAGGGCTCTAGTCACTGAAGACCGTGTCCTGGGTCGGGCACAGGAGAGGGGGGAACAGGAGGGAAGGAGGAGAGGAGGGGAAAGGCTGAGACCAGGGTTATCCCCAGGGGGCGCGGAACAGAACTGTAAGTTTAGTAGTTCAGTAGGCCGGTCAGGCCTGTCCACGGGCAATGTAGGACGTCCATGGAAACCACAGGAGAGCACATTTGTCCGAGCGTTCCTGCAGGGAAGCGGTCAACATTTCCATGTTATGAATTTCCTCTACCTTATCCACCCATTGTCTATATGTGGGCACTGCCTGGCTTTTCCAGAGCAGAGGGATGAGACTTTTTGCGGCAGAGAGCAGGTGTATCGTGAGCGTCTTCTTATACCTTTGGACCGACATGGCTGTGTGGTGCAGAAGCATTGGTAGCGGTTGCAGTGGGAGGTCCGGGTCTACAATTTCGGTGATCTTAGTGTGTATCAACTGCCAGAATGGGACAATGCGGGGACAGGTCCACCATATGTGAAGGTTGGTGCCTGGGGCAGAGCCACATCTCCAGCATTCGCCAGAGGAAGTGCCATACATACGTTTAAGCATGTCAGGAGTTCTGTACCATTGAGTGAGCAGTTTATAGCTCATTTCCTGGTACTTAGAGCTAATGGAGCACTTGTGGGTTAAGAGGAAGATTTTGTCCCACTCCTGGGCCGTCAGGTGCATCCCTGTCTCCCTTTCCCATTTATCCGTAAATCCTAGTGGGCTTTCGTTGCCCAGGGCTTGTAGCATAGTGTAAAGATATGATACGGCATGGTCTAGGTGTTTCCTGTCAGTACATAGGCGCTCGAAATCTGTCAGTGGTCTGTGTAAGTGGTCTATACCTTGGAGGCTCATGTAGTAGGTCTTCACCTGGTGATAACGGAACCTGTCCAGGGTGGTTGGTCTCTGTGCCGTCACTACGTCAGTCAGTGGTTTAAGGGCTCTGTCTCCTGTCCATTGACGAAGGTAGATCCAATCCGACTGTGTGAAATGTCGGAACGCCGAGGGGGGAAGACCCCCTGCTAGATTTGGGTTGTATGCTAGAGGAGTAAGTGGTTTCGGAGATGTGGTGAGTCGGTGTGCGTAACGCAGTGTGCACCATACCCTAAGGGTAGCATCAATAAGTGGGTTATGGGTCCGGAGTTCCGCGAACGTGAGGGATCCAAGCCATAGCCTGGCCGGGATCGTCCCCCCGGCCTGCTGCACCTCCATGGGTACCCATCTTTTGGCCCCAGGGCGCGCATGCCAGTCCACTACCCGTTGAAGGTGTGTGGCGCGATAGTATTGCAGCATAGAGGGCAGCCCGGCTCCCCCCGCTGATTTTGGCCGTTCTAAAGTGGATCTACGGATGCGGGATGCGGAGCGATTCCAGATAAAGTTGCGTATTTCCCTCGTAAGGGTGCGGAAAAACGCTTGGGGTATCGCGACAGGTAGAGCCGCGAAGAGGTACAACAGTCTAGGGAGGACGTTCATTTTAAGTGCCTGAATGCGGCCAAACCAGGTGAGATATTGTGGTGACCAGCGGAGGAGATCCTTTTGAATGGTCGTTAGGAGGGGCGGAAAGTTAGCTGTGTACAATTGTGTCAGATCGCGTGGTAGCCAGGTGCCTAGGTATTTTAGTTTGGTGGGTTGCCAGGAAAAGGAGAACAGATTTTGCAGGCGGTCAGCGAAGCCGGCGTCACTCAGCAGCGACATGGCTTCAGATTTATCGAGGTTGAGTTTTAGATTGGAGACTTGACGGTACTCACGGAACGCTTGAAGGAGGTTAGGAATGGAGATTAGAGGCTGTTCTATAAAAAACAGCATATCATCTGCGTAGGCGGCCAGTTTGTGTTCCTCGGCTCCCATCGTCACCCCTGTAATGCCCCCATCCCGTCTGACCGCCTCCAGAAATGGTTCTAGAGAGAGGGCAAACAGGAGGGGGGACAGGGGGCATCCCTGGCGAGTGCCGTTACTGATGGGGAATGGTTGTGAAAGGGTCCCATTGACTCGGATCCGCGCTGTCGGTGTCGTGTACAATGCCGACACCCAGGTGCATATTTGGGGGCCAAATCTAAAGTGGCGTAGAGTGGACGCGAGGTATGTCCAGTCTACCCGATCGAACGCCTTTTCGGCGTCCGTCGAAAGTAGGACAGCCTCGCGCCGCTCAGATGTGACCGAATGAATTATATTGAGCGCCCGTATCGTGTCGTCCCTGGCCTCCCTTCCTGCGATAAACCCGACCTGGTCCGGGTGGACCAGATCCGGGAGGAGTGGGGAGATCCGACGAGCTAGGGTCTTGGCAAAAAGTTTTAGGTCTGAATTTAACAACGATATTGGGCGGTAGCTCGAGCAGTTAGTCGGATCCTTCCCTTCTTTGGGGATTATCGTGACAGTGGCAGCTAAGGTGTCTGTGGGGAATTGCCCACCCTCCCGGATCGAATTCAGCCCCAACAAAAGTTTGGGCAGGAGGGTGTCACTGAACGTGCGGAGGTACGCAATCGGTAACCCGTCAGGGCCGGGGGCCCTATGCGGTTTCATGAGTTTTAGTGTGCCGTTGAGTTCCTCAAGTGTTATGGGTTGCTCTAGGTTATCTGATTGATCTTGGGTGAGTGTCTTGGAGATGTGTTTGGTGAGGTAGTCCGCGACCCTCTTCTGGTGTGTCTGGGTGTCTGTCCCCGGTGTGGTGTGCGATCGATTGTACAGGTCTCTGTAGTATGCCTGAAAGGCGTCAAGTATCCCGTCCGGTCGTCTTGTGCTATGTCGGTCATGCGTGTTTATTTTGTGAATGTGTTGTGTCCTCCTTTTTGCCTGAAGCATCTTTGCTAGAAGCCTACCGCTTTTATTGGAATGTTCGTAGAAATACCTGGCGGATTTCGTAATAGTGTGTAAAAGTCCCTGGGAAAGGTGATCTCTAAGCTCTCTCCGTGCAGCGGTCAGTCGTAGGTAGTCGTCGTCGTCTAACGTTTGTTTATGTATGGTTTCAAGGGTTGACACTGTAGTCGTGAGGTCTGTGAGTTGTCTGCGTCTGTCTTTTTTGCGCTGCGTACAGAGGGCGATGTAATGGCCCCGTATAACACATTTATGTGCCTCCCAGACCGTCAGGGGGGGGGGGGTGTCGGGTCCCTCGTTCGTGTCAAAGTACTGTGAGAGTGTTTGGAGTGTAGATGCACGGACGGCTACGTCGGTCAGCAGGGATACATTGAGTTTCCATTGTCTGACTCTAGGTTTGTGGAGGGGTGAGCTTGTACGTATTTTAACCGGTGCATGGTCAGAGTGGGTCGTGAGCCCGATATGGGCATCGTGGAGTAGTGAGAGGAATTCCTGAGGCATGAATATGTAGTCGATACGACTGTAGTGGCGGTGGACATGGGAGAAGTGGGTATAGTCGCGTTCATCGGGGTGTGCGGTCCTCCAGCAGTCCACGAGGCCTAAGCCGTTCAGCGCTCTAGCAGCGGTTCTAAGGCAGTGGGGGGGGGATTGTGCTGGACCCGCGAGACGTGTCTCGGAGCGGGTCAAGGGGCATATTTAGATCGCCCGCAACCAACAAAAGGCCTTCTCTGAATTTACCAAGTTTGGTCAGGGTGCGGGAGAGAAAAATGTGTTGTCCGCGGTTGGGGCAGTATATGCAGGCAAACGGGTATTTGTGGTCAGCAATGGTCCCCTTAACGAAGAGGAAGCGGCCCTCGGGATCAGGGAGAGTTTCCGTATGGCTAAAAGGTACAGAATTCGCAAAGAGTATCGCTACACCTGCTCTCTTAGACGACTGGTGGTTGGCATAGTAAGCCAGATTATAGCGGTTATTTTCGAGTTTGGGCGCATCAGGACCCCTAAAATGCGTCTCCTGCAGGAAAGCCACGGACACCTTCTCCGCCCAAAGACGGCGTAGCAGGTGGGAGCGCTTCTCCGGTTGGTTGAGGCCCCCGGTGTTGTTGGACCAAAACGTGAGCAAGTCTGGTTTAAATCCCGTCCGTACCCCCGTGGGGAGAGCCCTGGTGGGAGGGGGATCCATAGGTAGGGGGCGGGAAGGGTAGGATCAAAGAGGCAAGGGAGGTTAAGGCAACTAATGAACCTAGACCGGTAGGTGGTGTTCAGGAGACAAAGAGAACTAAAGGGTCTCACCGAACCCCGGTCCTATGTACAGGGAGGTCAGTTGCGTGAGGTGCGAAGAAGTCCGCACACGGAGACTGTCGCGTTAGAGTGTGGGTGGTCAGCGTCCGCTTCCCTCGGCACCCAACCCGCTGTCCGTGGTTAGGTGTCAGGGATTTCACAAGTCGGGTGGGGGGGGAGGGGACGGGTGTCGGGGGGGGGAAGGGGACGAGTCTTGAGATGCCGTGGAGAGCGGCCCAGGAGGGGTCGCCGGCTGAAGGGGGCACAACTATGGCGCAGTTCGTGGGACTTGGAGGGGGGGGGGGGGAGTGTGGCCGTCAACTTCCCTAGGGAGGAGAAATACAGCGTACACCAAAAATGCAATTAAAACAGCAAACGGTTACATTACATAATACGACAGAGATCAAAGCTTAACCCAGGGGAGGTATCCGGGGCAACGTTGGGGGCACAGTTACTACCTGGGTGAGCGTTGTGGAGTAGCATCGCAGTAACATTACAATCTAAGACCGAAGCGAGACTGCGAACTGCCATTGGTGTTTTAAGTTACGTTCACAGAAGTGCTAGAGGTATCTAGGGGCTAGTTTAGTAATCACAGTACCACATGTACTGCACCTGTGGACACGGCCTAAACCGCTCCATGCGGACCACACAAAGAGTTTAACATGTGTTTAGAAAGTGCCGGAAACATGGGAATTGCCTCTTACACGAGTAACATCACATCAGCTAGGTGTGGGCGCCTGGGGTGTCAATAGCTACTCGATGAGATCATAAACAGGATATACCAAATTATGTGTAACACGTCAAGTCACAGTTTCACCACATTTGTAGCATAAAACAAATATGTATACCATAAGCCTTTCAGAGAGCGTTAACATGTGAGCCATATAAACCACTACATTGCCCTGGGTAACCCAGGCCCTCACGAGTCTCGGCTCTACCCTTGTGGACACCACGTAGAATGCGGATAGGTCTGCGTAATGCATTCAGCATAAACTGTACTACCTGCACTAAGGGGATATTTTTATGGCTAGGTCCGTGCCCCGGGGACGTGTAAATAAAAAAACCTGGCACATGATGTGAAATTATAACACACACCCTGGGCAAATATAGCGGCTTGTACTAGGCTTAAGGGGCAGCACGGGGCGCCATGAAAGCAGTGGGGTGCCCCTCCCCCGGCGGCATTACTATCTACAACGGGGGTGGGATGAGTAGAGGTAAAATCATAGAGGCCATCACAGTGGCCATAGTAAGTAACTGGGAACGAAATATATAAGGGCGTTGTAGCGTGCGGAAGGGGGAAAAAGCAATTGCTCGGATCTGGCTCATGGCACCACGTGGCGAGGGCCCCAAGTTGTAGGATATGTGCTAAACAAATACTAACTTCGCCCACCCCAGAGGGAGGTATATGGCGGTAGTTAGGTCCCCCGTACCACGTCGGCAACATGTGAGGCAGTTTAAAAAGCATCATACAGTACCCTCGTGGCTTGTCCCCCCAAAAAAGGGGGGGGCAATGGTCTAAGGGCAGCGAGGGCACTGTAGGAGGCGCAGTAGGTTACGCGGCTGTCCGTTACCAATTGGGAAGTTCGCGGTAACCAAACCAGCAAAGTGAAGAGCGAGGAACATAGAAATGCAAATGTGAATATAATAAAGAGAAAAAACGACTTTTACAAGGAGCAGGAACCATCACCCATAAGGGCGTTTAACTTACAGGTCGCAGATACAGGTTCATGTATACGAAGTCCCGGAATGCATGGCCCAGTCCCCCACCCCATATTGGCCGAAGCAATGCGGCTCGCTGCGTACGGCCTGCCAATCTAGCAGCATCCCACCCTCTGTGAGTCCCCAAGACCCGTGTTGCTAAGTGATGTTCTCGGCTTCGGCCCGTTCACCGGTGATCTAGGCCTGTGGGTCAAATCCCCCCTTGTGACACGATGCGGAGTCGCCAAAGGCCAGCAGCAAACAAATGTCCTCTCCTGTTGAGTGGGAGAATGTTATAAGAATTGGTCCGTGGTCCGCAGGGCAGGGGATCAGCAAGAAAGCGTTAGTGCTTCATTCTTCCGGGCCGTCAGGGCTGCCACGACGTTGCGGGGGGGGTGCAGCGTGTCCCCCTGTGAGGTTCTCTGCCGCCGGGTAGGGTCCGGTGGGGCGAGCAGGTGGGAATTCAAGAATCCAGTTCGGGATGTGGACATGTGGCAGTCCAGCGGACTGTAGAAATCGAGGCACGTCATTAGGCCAGCGTAACGTGTGCCAGCGGTTCTCGATCCTAGCTTGGAGGCTGAACGGGAAACCCCATTTGTAGGGAATCCGTTTTTCAAGCAGCATGTTCGTCAGGGGCTTCAGCGCCCGACGGGCGTCCAGCGTGAGAGTCGACAGGTCCTGGAACAACCAAACCTGGGTGCCCATGTAGGTGATTGTGCGCTGGGCCCTGGCCGCCCTCATTATGGCGTCTTTCTGTGGGAATGAGGAAAGGCAGCAAATTACGTCTCTGGGTAGGCCGTCTCTCCTGGGGCCCCGTAAAGCCCTGTGGGCACGTTCCAATGGAATGTCAGCCGGTGAGTCCTCACCAAGCAGTTGCTTGAAAAGGCCAAGTAATAAATCGCGGGGAGACTCGTCGTCTGCTTCAGGGAGGCCCCGCACCCGTATATTGTTACGGCGACCTCTATTGTCCAGGTCCTCGACCTGTCTACGCATTTCGAGCAGGATATTCCCCTGTCGCGTCGTCGCCAGGTCTGCGGCTTGTTGGTGGTGCGTCGTGTGGAGGCGGTGTTCCTCTAGGTCTGTCACCCTCTGTTCCAGGACCGTTAAGTCTCTACGCACCCCTGCAATCTCCTCTCGGATGATGGTGCGTAGTTCAGTAATCATGGCAGCTTTATCACCCCTAGTAAGCATGTTTGCCGATATGACTGCTAAATCCCTGGACATCTGGGTTAAGGCATCGGCATCGGGTGTTCTCTCCGCGGAGCCAGCCACGCTGCTGGTGCTTGGGGAAGGAGGGGAGGCAGGCGCCATCTTGTCTGCGCCTCGTGTGCCTCCAAGTTGTTGCGGGGTAGACATAAACTCGTCCATGGGACCCAGTCGAAGGTTCGTGTGGGGAGTGGGAGGATGGCGGGGGGTGTTCCGTCTGGGTTTCCCCATGTGGGTCGCGGGTTCTGCTCTGAAATCGGGCTTATGCGGGTTGGGGCCTGGGAGCGAGTGCAGCGTGCGACTTACTCCATGAGTGGTCAAGCCACGCCCCGACTTAGGTAAATTGTTATCCCAGTATGTGCCTGAAAGTGTTATCAACCCAAGCCTCGTAGGGCAGTATGTAAAAGTGTACATAGACTACCTTGCTGGGAGGTAAGGCAGAATGAGCATGTGTGCCAGGCTGTGTCAAAACAAAGGGTGTCTTTGGTACCAGGTGAAAGTTTGCCAGGGCAACTTCGCTGGAAAAGAGGACAGAATGTGTGTCAATCTGTGCCAGAACCAGGGGTGTCCGTGAAAACATGTGAGAATGTATGCAGCCAATTGTGCTGGGAGGGAGGGCAGCATGAGAATGCGTGCCAGTCTGGGCCAGAACCAGAGATGTCTGCAATACCATGTGGAAATGGCCAAAAACAAGTTCACATGGAGGTAGGGCAGGATGAGCGTGTGTGCCGATCTGTGCCAGAGCCAGGGTTGTTTTAAATGCCATGTGAAAACACAAGTAGATTAACTCATTGGGAGTCATAGCAGGATAAGTTGGTATGTTCACCTGTGCCTCCACCAAGAGTGGGTCAGGGGCCAGATTTAGGAGAGTTTAAGGGGCCATGTGAGATTGTGAGAAGATGCCTTGGCTGGGATAAAAAGGTATGTGAGTGTGTGCAACATTCTGTGCCTGACCAAGGGATGTCAAAGGTGTCAAGTGAAAATGTACAGGAAAAGCCTTCTAGGGAAAGGTGGCTGAATGTGCCAAGATTTGACTGAAACAAATGTATCTGAGGTGCTGTGTGAAAATGGGGAGGGAGAGCAGAGTGTGTGTGAGCCTTACTCTGTGCCAGACTCGGCCAGTTCCCAAGGTTCTGTTTGTGTGAGGACATGGAGTGCAAGAGAGGGAGAGACAGAGGTTTTATTGGTAGAAAAGTCGACCCATCCACAGTCTGCCAAAAGTGAAGGGCAGGGACACACTTTTATGAAAAGGCTCCAAATAAAACTAAAGGATACTCTATCCCTATAAGCCACAATTTAGCTTTTTCATTTATATCTCATGTCATAGACCCACATGTTAGATTTGTGTTCTTAGTATGTTCTACTTATAAAATATCATATACCATAGCAAATGTTCATCCACCAAATGTTCACCAGAGGATTTTTTTACACCACATTCTATTTGGGAATATAATTTTTCACGTGAATATATGTATAAAATGAAAACACAAAAACACCTATTCCATTTCCTTCACAAAAGAGATTTCCCACATGTATGCTGTTTTATGGATTTGAGGATGCTGGCCTTCAAAAGTTTCATCAGTTCTACCAGGGCAGTTCTGTAGATCCCTTCTCAGAGCTTGAGAAATTTAGCTTCCTCTCTACCAAAAATTACTTTAGATATTTTGCAAGTCTGGAAAATATAAGAGCTGCACTCTACTGAAATGACCTTTTATGATTCCCTATGTGGTTGGGGAACAGGGCAAAATGTTTAATTACTTTTGGGGTATTGGGCGATCTAACATATTGCAAACACTGAGAGCATGATTTGAATAAGTGCCAGTATGGAGGCATTTGGAAAAGCATTTAGTAAGCTGCTAGTGGTATCACAATCTGTGTTCACTTGCTCAATTTTAGACTGCAAATGTTCCAAATGTTAAATAGGTGGAATATCACCCCAATAAAACTTTTCTGTATGGTTAAAACCCTAACTGATTTATGTTGGTGGTCCTCTTGATGCAAAGGAACATTCTTACAGATGTGGTAGACTTGTCTTGTGGTGGACCCATTTTACTGTAGTGCACACCATTTATTGTCCCAGGTGTTTCATAGTCCCTTTGACCTGTACCCTTGGTTTTTCTTACTTTCTAGGCCATTAGTATCCCTCACCACCTTCAAATGTGTTTTAACAAAAAAAGCTAAGCAGCCCGAAGAGCCTTGGCATCTATACATCAGACATCTAGATAGTTACAATCATTTGTCCCTCTTATCCCTGAGGACAGATTGTGGGAATCATCTTAAGGACAGGCTTACAGCACTTGCACTTAATATGCTCCACATGGCTGATTTAAATAAAAACAAATCTACTTTATTAGGTTAGAAAATAATTGAATAAAAACTGGATAGAAGCTGAGGCCTCCCATAGAAGGGGTCTCAGAGAGAATCATATTTTTATTAGAATGTTTTCTATCCTAGCAGAAGATTTTCTTTGCAAGCAGCCATGTGGACATATTGTTGCTGGTTTGTTGCAAAACTTTCAACTCCAGCCTTCTGCTTCTATGTTTTTGTTCAGATAGAGGAACGTGGTGCTTGAAGATCACTGAAGTAAATTGTGGCATGATATGCCACCTTAATGTTCAATTCAACACTGGAAGATAAGTGCTTTTTGTGTGTAAATATTTATTGTGAAGTACCTGATAAGCCCCCATCCCCTTGGGATGATTATACTGCATGAGGTATTATGCTTTCCACAGTGGTGTTGGGGCCCGGAGGCTTGGAGAAGACAAAAAGACAAAAGGGGGGATGGAGGGAGACAAACAGACAAAGAGGGGCTGTAGGGAGACAAGCATGCACAGGGGGGCTGGGGGAAAACAGACAGGCACAGGAGGGTAGGGGGGAGACAGACAGACACAGAGGGCCTGGGGAGATGCAAAAAGGAACAGATGGGCTGGGGACACAAACAGGTACAACGGGGTTTGTGGGAGACAAACTGGTACATAGAGGCTGTGGGGAGACATACAGACACCGAGAGGCTGGTGGGAGACATACAGACACACAGAGGCTGGAGGGAGACAAACATACACAGATGAATGGGGGACACACAAACAGACACAGAGGGGCTCGTTGTGGAAGGGGCTTGTGGTACACAAGGAGATGCAGAACGGTTGGGGAATAAGCAAAATAGACAGACAGGGGCTAGGAAATGGGTAATAGAGATAGACTCTGGCTGAGATGAGACACCCAGAGGGGCTGGAGAGACACAAAGAAACTCAGATGAGCTGGGGGGAGAAGAGACACATAGAGGGATTGGGAAAGGAAAAAAGAGACATACAGAGAGTCTGGGGGCACATAGAGACACAGAGTGGTTGGGCAAAAGAGACAGAGATAGTCTAGGAAGGGGCAAAAGAGACACAGAGGCTGAGGGGAGACACCCATAGGGGCTGGGGAAGACAAATAGACACAGGAGGGCTGGGGGGAGACAAGGGCTTGGGGAAGGGGCAGAAGAAACAGACAGAGGCTAGGGGGCACACAGAGGGGTTGAGGAAGGAGCAAAAGAGACAGACATGAACAAGGGAAGGGGCAAAAGAGACAGACAGAGGATGAGGGTAGACACCCAGAATAGTTAGGGAGACTCAAAGAGGCACAGAGTGGCTGAGGGGAGAGACAAAGACAAGGTGATAAACTGATTGCTGACAAGAAGTGTAATACGACCCATTAACACTAAGAAGCCTGAAAATTTTATTCAAACGTGTACTGCTTAGCAAAGTAATTTTTATAATATGGTTTATTTGCAAAATAGTTTAATCATTAATTATACTTTTTCTTGGAAAGTGAGCCGCTTAAAACCTATCTGTGGCCCACAGGAGTTCATTTTTTTTTTCATTTTGGCCCCTACCAACTGCTAAGTTGTGAGGGTATGGCCTACAGCAATGCGAATTACACAACCTCTAGGCACAGTTTTTAAAGCAATCATTGTTTCCATCCTCAACCCTTCCTGCATTTTTAAATGATCATGGAAAGCCAGCATTTGATTGTCATTTGGCTAATCCCCATGCACCCTGTGGTGCCGCATGTTCTCGACACCCTGCATTTCCACTTTTGACCTCCAATGTTTTACACATGTCCTGACGTTGTGAAGCCTTGTTCTAACATAATTTACACTGTGCCCCTTTATATCTTTGAATATATGGGGTGCATTATGATTACATGTTATTTTCTTATGACATCACGCAGACCTGTATCCAATCACTACACAGTACAGGGTACTTAACTTCCTGGTTTTTAGTCAATTGTCCTTTTGTGGTTTCTGTTTACTGGATAATGCGCTACCATTCTTGGTTTCTGTAACCCTGACCTTGGCTTGTTTCTCATTTCTGTGTACCTCTGTTATCCCTGACCTGAGCTTGTTAATGTTTATTCTGTGTGTGGTTGCAGACAGTCTGACTAATTTCTCAGTGCTAGCACAGTAACTTTAAGGATCGTTACACATACCTATCTTTTTTTCTCATTTATCGTTTTTATTGAGCAAATTTTACATCACATATCACGATAAACATTTCACAGTACAATACAGTACATCTGCGCAGACAGTACGTAGAGACGTCTTCGAATTAACTTTTGCGCCTGTACAGAAGGCCATTCATTGTTGGGTGGCAATAACTGTGATGCATACCGTATTGACATTGCTTGTCAGAATTTTCTAACTGGGAAAGGGATGGGTACAGAAGAGAAAAGGGATGGGGAAGGGGATGCCCTGGGTACATTCCATTGATTACTAACATTAGCATCTCAGCAACCTAGCGTTCCCTCCTCTGAACCTTGTTTTTCAATGTATGCCGTTTGCCATTTGCCATTTTCTTGTCTTCCCTACTTTACAGCCAACACTCCCATTCCCGGGTATACTTGTCAAGGCAACCTTTTATCTTACTAGCCATCTTTTCATATGCACTAATTGCATCCATTTTGGCGATAACAGTTTCTATTTGGGGAGCTTGCTTGCTCTTCCAGTTGCCTGCCAGAACTACCTTGGCCACCGTCAAGACATTTAGAATCACTTTTTTGTAGGGGTGTGTGTCTATATTTGGTATAATGTGTAATAGGTATTTTTCTGGTTGTAGGGGAATGCCTGTGTTAGCCCTGTGTGAAATTGTGGATTGGACCTGCTTCCAAAAGTTGTTCAAAATGGGACATGTCCAGAATATGTGGAGCAAGGTACCAGTGTCCGACTCACACCTCCAGCATAGGTTCACTGCGCCTGAGTACATGGTCGCCAATCTCTGTGGGACTAAATACCACCTCATAGTTATCTTACTGTATGCCTCCCACAGCGAGAGACTACTCGATGCCTGTTTGGTGTGCAGCAGAGCAGACTGCCACTCTTCTGGGGAGAATTGGCTACCTAGGTCTTTTTCCCATTTTGTCATATAGGGTATTTTTTCTGGTGCGTTACCTGCTATGATTGCGTTATAACAGACGGATAGCGGTTTCGCTAGCTTGTTTAGGGATAGGTGGTTTGGCTGGAGTGTTGGTGCGAAATTTCTAGCGGCTGTTTGCTTGTAATGAGTAAGCACGATATTCTTAATTCTTAAGTATCTAAATAGTTCTTTAGTGTCTAAACCTAACTCGCTTTGTAGGTCAGCAAAGTGTTTTATGTCATCGCCTGACATCAAGTCCTCTACCAGTACCGCTCCTTTACTTAGCCATTTTCCTATTTGTAGGCCTGGGGAATAGGCTGCTAGTGCTGTGATTGGCGCTTTCTTGAAAAGGTTCGCCGAGTCTAGCACCATCGGGCTCCAGGCTTTCCACGCCTTGAGCATGGTAACCGAGCAACGGATGTGCGGGCCTGTAGATGTTTGGGGCACGGCATTTGTCCACAAATAATGGGCAGTGTCATGTGTTTCAAGGCATGCGTTCTCCAATGACAGCCAGAGTGGGTTGTGTGAGGGGTTGTGATTTCTGAGAAGTCTTATTCCCTGCGCTAAGAAGGATGCTTTGTAGTATGCATTGATGTCGGGCATGCCTAGTCCGCCTCTAGCGTAAGGAAGTCCCAGGCACCCTTTAGCTACCCTTGGGGGTTTCCTTTTCCAAATGTGTGCGTTTACTGTGCTTTGGAATAGTTTGATCAGTGAGTTCGGAAGTGATATAGGCAGGGTCCTAAAAAGATACAGGATGTGTGGCAGTGTCATCATTTTGATAAGGTTGATACGGCCTAGCCAGGATGTATTCAAGCCTTCCCACTTTTCAAGGGTGTTCTTAATCTTGTGTATCATGGGATAGTGATTCTCTTTGGTCACATGCTGGAGGGTTTTTGTTAGTTTGACACCTAGGTATTGTATGGAGTTCGTGCGCCAGTCAAAGGGATTATGCGGTTTTAAAGTCCCCAACACAGTTTTCGACAGGTTTATTGGCAAGGCCTGCGTTTTAGTGACATTGTTTTTGTAGTATGAAACCTTCCCATAACCTACTAACGTTCTCATGAGTGAAGGCAAGGAGGACTCTGGTTTTGTGATAAATAATAATACGTCATCGGCAAACAGAGCTAGTTTTTTGGTGCCCCCTGGTGTTCTCAGCCCTTGTATGGTAGGATCCTGTTTCACTATCCTAATTAGAGGTTCTAAGCATAGAATGAAAATTAGGGGGGATAGAGGGCAGCCTTGTCTGGTGCCGTTACGTATGGCCAGTCTTTCAGAGATAAATCCTGTGCTAAATACCTTAGCTGAAGGGTTTTGATACAGTGCCATTATGCTAGATCTGAATGTCGGAGGAAACCCCATTCTGGTTAGAGTAAGTAGCATATACCCCCAGTGCAGTCGGTCAAAAGCCTTCTCGGCATCAAGTGCTAGTAAAAGTCCTGCCTGGTGTGATGTGTTTGCCCAGTCTATCAGGTTCAGGAAATGCCTAGTGTTGTCGCCGACTTGTCGGCCTTGGACAAATCCCGCCTGCTCCTCTGAAACGAGAGCTGGGAGGATCGGTTTGAGTCTAGAGGCAATGAGTTTGGCATAAAGTTTAGTGTCAGCATTCAGGAGTGAGATTGGGCGCAGGTTTGCGCAGTGTGTGGGGGGTTTATTGGGTTTGGGTAGTGTCACTATATGTGCTTCTAACATTTCTGGTGGCATGATTCCTGTCGATTTTATGTGGTTAAACATTTTGGTAAGGGGTGTGAGTACTTGTTTGGCCAGTTTGATGTAGTAATAGTTTGACATCCCATCCGGTCCCGGGGCTTTGTGTTTAGGCAGGGACCTAATTGCAGAATCCACTTCGTCCTCAGTGAAGGGGCTCTCCAGTTGTTCGCATTGCGTTTGTGTCAGACTATCTAGGGGAGCTTTGTCTAGGAAATGGCCTATCTCATCCTCTGTTGGTTGATGTGTGGCTAAGTCCTTGTCTAGTTGGTAAAGTGCGGCATAGTATTTTGCTAGTTCGTTCACTATGTCCTGAGGGTTATAAAGTTTGTCTCCTGTAGCAGAGGTTATGTACGGGATTTTGGATTGTAGTTTTGTCTGTTTCGCCTTGCTGGCCAATAGTTTCCCAGCTTTGTTGCCCATAATGTAGTACGATTGTTTTAACGACCTCAAGTGTTTTTCTGTGGTTGTGAGATGGAGGCTATGAAGTGTTGCGCGAAGTGTCATCAGTCGCGTGTGCGTTGCTAGTGTGGGTTTTGTTTTATTAATGTTTTCTGCTATGGCTAGTTCTTGCTCAGCTTTATGCAGAGCCGTGTTGTGGAATCGCTTTGTTCTAGCCCCTAATTGGATCAGTTCACCCCTCATGACCGCCTTATGGGCTAGCCATTGTGTGGTAACCGACGACGAGCACTGGGTATGGTCAGCAAAAAAGTCTTCTACCCGGGCCCTTAGTCTGCGGAGGTGCTCTGGGGTGTCCAGTAGGCTATCATTTAGGCGCCATGTACCCCTACCCCTAGCAGGATACGGGATACGCATTGTTATGACCAGTGGGGCATGGTCGGACCACGTTATCGGTCCTATGTGCGCTCTCGTGGCAAAGGGCAGTGTTTTGATGTCGAGTAGGCATAGATCTATTCTCGTGTAAGTTCTATGGACCGTTGAATAAAATGTGTAATCCCTCCCACTTGGCTTAAGATTTCTCCAGGTGTCATAAAAGTCATGTCCATGCATCAAGTCCTGAAGATGCAGGCCTAGTGAGATCGAGTGCTGTTGCGGGCGTTTGTCACCTTCTCTCCTAATGTCTACCTCTGGGTCCGGGGCACAGTTAAAGTCCCCGCTTATGATCGTGTGACCCACTTTAATCCCGTCAAGTTTTCTAAATACCTTGTTAAGGAAGGATTTTTGTCTGTCGTTGGGCGCGTATATTGAAGCTATAGTCACCGATAACCCGTTCAGGGAGCCCACTAGTATCAATAGTCTCCCGTCCTTGCTAGCATACTGTTTGGTTGGTGTGAAGGCCCAGTCTCTATGGAAATAGATGGCAACACCTTTGGCTTTGGTCGTGGACATAGCGTGGTAGCCTTGGGGGTATGACTTGATATTGAATGTCGGAGGTTTTGTGATACAAAAGTGCGTCTCTTGGAGACTCACAACTGCTGCTTTGGATTTGTTCATTTCTTGTACCACCAACCTCCTTTTATGGGGACTATTAAGGCCTTTAACGTTTAATGTTAATATAGTTAGGGAATCATCCATGATCTTGGTGTGAAACTATGCTGTACCAGGGCATTGGGGTAACATTCACGCCTTGCAACCAGGTGTAAGAAACTGTTCCAGGGCAAGGAGAGGGGGTGGAGTATAGAGTAAATAGGGGTGTGAAAGGGGGAAAGGGGTAACCAAAGTATGTACATAGCGCCTTTAAGAAAACTGGCGCTCTACGTGGGTGAGGTGCGAGCGGGCATACTTTTCCCCTCACACTGCTCATCCTGGGGTCGTACCTAGATAGTACGGCCGAGTGCAAACAGCCTAATTCCTTATAAACTTGAATTTACCCTAACAATCTGGGGTTTTAAACATATGTCCTTAAACAGTTGTAACAAATTCCCATACCCTTGTCCCACCATTCTCTTGACATTACACTGACATGAGGCATACTATCGTCTTGTCGCTCAGGTTGGGCTACCTTGTGCCCCCCTCGTGCTACAACCCATGAGGAAGCTGCGAGGCTCCGTACGTTATGTAGCCACCCCGAACCCTATCCTCGCGGGTGGTGCGAATTGGGTTAGCCCCGCACCATGGAGTCCCGCTACCTCGGTACTAGGGCAGAACAGGTATTATGCAGTTATTAACATGGTACAATATATACATACTCACGACCAGTTACGTTAGCATGTTAGATATCAGAAGAGTAGCCATGGGCCAGAGAGTCCTTTAATAGTTCAGTATTTGCCGTGGGATGGCGGCATGAGTTTGCCGGAGCAGAATCCAGAGTCTCAATACTTTCCACGTGGTGAGCTCGCCATCTGCCATTCCGCCTGCGGCCTTTTCGGAGTTGCTGTGTTCGAAGCGTCCTGTGGTGGTGGTGGTAACGGGAACAGGCCCCATTCCTTTAGCAAGCGCATTCCCACCTCTGGTTCGTTGACAGTGTGTGTTTTGGCATTCCTCCAAACGAGTAGCTTTGTCGGGTATCCCCATCGATATGGAATGTCGTTGTTCCGCAATGTCTTAGTCACATTGATGAACTCCCTCCGCCTGCTCATAGTCATAGCCGACAAGTCTGCAAATAGTTGAACGCTTGCATAAGGTTCAGGCAACGTGGCTATTTTCCTCGCCGCTTGCAGAAGGGAGTCTTTAGTCTTGTAATAATGGAACCTCGCTACCACGTCTCGTGGCGTGTCTTGACGTAGATTTTGCGGCTTCGGTAGCCTGTGGGCACGGTCCATCAGCCATTCTTGGTCCGATGTATATGGTACCAGGGACTTGCAGAGAGATAATAGGTAGTGAGGCAGTTGGTCTCTAGTTACACTTTCTGGAATTCCGCGGAAACGAACATTGTTCCTGCGGGAACGGTCTTCCATATCCGCCATCTTCCTTTTCAGGATTTGCTGATCTTCCATCAGAGACTGTACTGTGTCTGCCAGCGTATCATGTGCAGCACAGATATCGTCAGTGCGGGCTTCCAGGTTGTTAGTTCTTTCACCCAGATCCGCAATTTCCTTTTTAATGTCATTAGTGGCTTTCTTTAGGTCAGATTGCAGAATAAGCCTGAAGTCTTGCAACATTGCGTAAAGTTTCTTCTCTGTGACTGGGGCGTCGGTGTAGCGCTGCTCCTCGAGCTCTACATGAGGGCTTGAGGCCTGTGCCTCCTCCAGCTCCTCGCCGCCGCCATCTTGCGCCGGCCGCGACCGGTCTTTTTTCGTTGATCTGATCGAGTCCGTCAGCTTTGTCTGCTTCGCTCGAGACATGATAGGTAGGAGAGATAAGTTGCTTCAGTATTTCCCCTTTTGCTGGGGGTAAAAGCTGCTTTTATTCAGGCTGTGGCTGTTTCGGACCGGGAGCTCTCACTCCATGCGTCCGTTCACCTCGGCAGTTGGACACGCCCCCCCACACATACCTATCTTGATTCTACCTAGGTCTGTGTGTTAGAGTCAGGTCAGTTCTTACAACTTAGGGCAGGTAGGCATGCTACTTGCTCAAAAACACTAGCTGATGAACACTGTTGTGCAGATCATATGCACCAAATGGGGGATATGGTTTTGTTTTCAAAAACTATATTCAACTTTGAGTTTCCTCTACGGAGTTGGCCCCTTCCTTCATATGTCCATTCAAGGTCCTTTACAAGATTAAACTGTTCTCTTGTGCTCTGGTAGTGCCCAGAAATCTCAAGATCCTAAATGTTTTTCATACCTCTCTGGTAAAAGCCACCTCTCTGCAAGTACTATACCACTGTGATCTGTCCTCCTTCTCCTGTAATGGTTCATGGTTAAGGAGAGTACGAGTTTAAACGCATATTGAATCTAGGTGAACAGTACCATGTCCACTGGAAAGGCAAGGGTCTGGAATAATGTTCCTGGTTGTACATTTCTGATATCCATGTTCCCAGACTCCTTCTTCAATTTCATAGCCCTGATCTCAACAAACTAGGTGGTTCCTGCCCAATAACCTTTTTTAAAAGAGAGAGTAATGTCGCATTATCCACCTATTTAAAGGTGGGTTTTACCTTTCTTTTTGCACTGCATTAATCCCAGCAATCCTAAGAACTTGTAATACGCCATTATTCTTAGTTTTTCTTTTTCTCCATTTTATTTATATAGGTAACCCTAAGTTCTGTATGTTAGGCCTTATAGTATACTGACACTATGATAGAACTATTATAGTCCTGTAGGGGGCATAATGTCACCCTTCTATAAGTCTCCTGTGTTCAGGAGACACACTAGGAACTGGTATATACAACAATATAACACAACAAATACACCAAAGTGAGCACTCAATAAACAATACCTATATAGGAGGAGTAGAGTAGAGTGTCTGCAGAGATCTAAAAGGAATTTAAAGCAGACATTGTATTCTCTGTATGGAACCTGTGAAAAATGGAATAAAGGGAATAAAATTCACAAGTGTAGCGCTATATAAGGATCTATAGAATGTGACCCAAGATGCCTCTTCAGGCTTGGATATCCAGAAAAGTCAGGGATGCAGGAATCCCCAGGATAAAAACGTATTTGTTGAACAAATAAATAAATTAAATAACACTAAACAAAAACTGACCTATTTACCAATTCTGGTAAAAACCCACTAGCAGTAGAAGCTTTTTATTAGAATTGTCACCGAAATGCACAAAGAGATATTTGACCAGTGGCTGCAGGACCGCAGGAAAGTCTCAGTGAGGAATAAAAGGGGTAGGACTCATTTTTACAACTGCTCATAAAAAAAGAGACAGTGACTGGGTTCAGAACCAACGTAGTGCCTGTGAGAAGAGAGATGGTTGAAACTTGTATAAATGGGGTTCTCAAGTTCAACAAATCCGGTAACCAAAAGAGAAAGCACTGCAGACCCATTCTGAATGCACTTAAAACATTGTTCAGGGTACTGAACCGAGGTGACCAAGGGAGCCATTGCCTATATACTCTGCTTAAATACTCCTTACAGCCAGCACAAGTTTTTGTTTTTATTTTTGTTCTAAAGCACTCAGTCTACTCGTTTACTGACCCTAGAAGGTATTACTCATGTCCTCGGGTGGCTACCTTAAGATGGATGTCTCAAGGCACAGTTCTTCAGCCCTAACTCCTTAGACTTATACTAGAGCTTATACTACAATATCACTTACAATTGTGCAGTTTATCAGATAGGCCATGCAAACGTATTATATGCCATTTGAATCGTTTCATGTAGCTATCGTGGCTTGGCAAGTTTTGCTTGTACATCTATGCACAACTAAAATAAATAGATGATTTTATATATTTTCATTAACAACTTCCACCACTTTCATATACTACTTATATTTTCTTTGTCACCCATGGGTTGATGGTGATGGCAGCCCAATTGAAATTTTTTTTTTTTACTTGTTTATTTTTGAATTGCTTGGAGTATCTAAAACACAGGCATAGCAACACAATTTCCCAATGGACACTTCGCATGGTTTAAATACTATAGGTCGCACGTAGGAATAATTCATTAGAGGCACAATGTGCCCACAAGCATTAGTGGATTCCTAGACGTAGCAGTAGTAGGAGATGTAGATGTTAGGTTTAATATAGGTGCCAGCCGCAGAAAACAGGACCCTATTTCAGTGCTCATATGTGAGTTTTTTTTCATCTCTGCCATTATGAAATTAATAATACTACAACTTTGTCGAGGTTAGTATAATTTTGTAGATTTTTTATTCACAACTAATTTGAAAATAACAACACTTTTTTTAAATGAAGTCTAAATAGTAAAAAAAAAAAAAAAAAAAAGATATTTATTTTAAGTTTTACTTTTAGGGTCCACATTTCTTTTTATTTTGTTAGTTACATTCATGATTAACTCCCTTCCCCCTTTTTTTCTTAGTCCTGCACCTTCAGAAATAGCTTGCGACATATAATGATTAGTACTGTATATGGTAATTATCAATCTTATGCTGGCTACTATTTATTTAAAATCCTCCATTTATTTCTGATGCAGACTTTCACTAAACATCTGTGTGTTCCCACCTCTCATCTCTCTAGTTCCCTTTAATTATTATTATTATTATTATTATGATATTTATATAGCGCCGTCAAATTCAGCAGCGCTTTACAGTGGGTGGACGAACAGACATGTAGTTGTAACCAGACAAGTTGGACACACAGGAACAGAGGGGTTGAGGGCCCTGCTCAATGAGCTTACATGCTAGAGAGAGTGGGGTAAAGTGACACAAAAGGTAAGGATAGTATTAGACTAATGACAAGAGAGGAATCAGTCGGGCGCCTGATCCGTAGCCTGTCTGAAGCTAATCAAATACAAACAGCAGAGTTCATCAAAAATTGATGCATTCAGATTGTATGGAGAAAAATCTATTTTATACCAATAATTTGTATCATGTGTACACTGATAAATATAGATTAGTTGTGTACAGACCAAAGGTCCATCACTGTAGAGATGCAGACAGATAAGCAAAATCAATGCTAAATTGATTGTATTTCACAGATTGATCTGAAATGTACTCTATTACAAAAACATCTGTCTTTTCAAGGGAGTGTGGATTCATTTTGCCAAAGCTTCCTGTTTGTCTGACATTTTTTCTGTACTGTAATGGGTACAGTAAGCAATCGAAAACAGCAGTAGACTGTGCGTAGAGAGAAACCGAATAACCAACGGGTCGCATACTACAAAATGCCCTATGAGATAAAATGTTAACTATTTATGATGAAAATAAAGCATTGTACACTGCTCCTCAATAAAGAACATTCTAATAGTCAAATTCTTAATAATAGTAAATAGAAACTGTATCAGTATGAACTCTAGGGCAGATTCGCAAAAAAAAAAGTAACAGAGTAATAAACTTTAATGATTTTTTACAGAGCCTAAATTTCATGGTAATAAATAGGATTTATGATAGCTGTTTATGAGTAAATACAGATTTTAAAAACTTGTGATAACAAAACAATAAGAGCTATTGAGGGGTTGTCTCTATCTATTCTATAAAATAACCCTTGGAATGCTTTAATAACCCTAGCCAAGTAAATTAAAATAGCTACCCTTGAACAACATTAGGATTATATTGATTTTCTTAGAACTGATGCCAAAAAGGCTTGAGCTGCAATATGCTGCAGATTAAATTAATTTCTGTCAACATGCAATAGCTATTATTACGGGTTGATTTTTCTCTACTTGTTTTAGTCTGATCCATTCTCGTTAGTCATGATGCTTCTGGCAATTAAAACACACAGAGCATGGTGGTAATTAATACAGAAAAAAAGCAACTGCAAAAAGCAACATAAATATAAACTGTAAAAAGAACAAAATTTCCAATAAAGGTAATTCTGTCCTATTTTTTTCAATTTTTCAAGTATTAATACACGTTTCATGGATTCTTTTCATTAACAGTGTAAAAAAAAAAGGAAAGACAGTGCAAGTACAGGGAATATTTAGAAACTCATTTAGTTCAATATAACACAACTGGGGTTTTCACTAGTGTGAAGTGTCAAAAATGCAAAGGGAATTACACATTTTAGACAATCTTGTAGAAAACAATATTAGAATGTCTATGAATTTTTCACACTCAGAATTCAAACTGTTTTAATTTTTTTTCAGGTACCATGATTGTAGAATTTAAGATTTCCACTTAGATATTTCTGACTGATTATATGTATTGGCCCTGTCCTTTCAACCCTATTTATCTACGTGATAGATTTAATTTTGCATTTCAATGCTATGCAAAAGGTAATATTTGTCCTATAAATCCCCACGTATCTTCCGCTTAATATATATTTGGTTTTATTTATGTTTTGTTTTTTGTTTTTTAAATCAGTTCAGCTTGTTTACACACAATCTGCTATTGAATTGTATCTTTGGAACTAGGTGAATTACGTTTCAAAATGTAATGCAATTAATAAGTAATTTCAAAAATGTTTCTGTATGAAAGTATGGTAATAAGGATGTTACCCTTAAATCTGTTTATGTCCTCAGATGTCATCTATTGAAATATCCAGATATGAAAATCAGACAGCAGTAAAATATTTTACCCTTCTGGGTTATTCATCATATTCATCCGTCATATGTTTTTTGATTTTTTGTTTTTACATAACCATTCTTATTGGCAACTCCTGTATTTTTACCATAGTAAAATTTGATTCCAGCCTCAACACTCCAATGTATTTTTTCATAAGTAATCTCTCACTTTTGGACATCTGCTACTCCTCTGTCACTCTTCCAGTAATGTTTTCCAATTGTATCTCTGGAAACAGAAAGATTTATTTCAGTAAATGTATTATGCAGTTGTATTTGTTTGTATCTTTAGGTGGAGCGGAGTGTATCCTACTAGCTGTGATGGCATATGATCGCTTTGTTGCTATATGCAACCCTTTGCGTTATTTGATAGTGATGCACAACCGACTCTGCACAAGCCTTGCCGCTATGTCTTGGCTAAGCGGTTTCTTAAACTCTATCCTTCATACGATTATGACATCTAATCTTTCCTTCTGCTGGCTCAATCAGGAAATAAATCACTTTTTTTGTGATGTACCTCCACTCATACAGGTAGCTTGTAACCCCACACAGACCAGTAAAATATTACTTTATGTGGTCAGTGTGTTCCTGGGAATAAGTCCCTTTCTCTATATTGTCATATCATATGTCCATATCATCTCCACAGTTATTAGAATAAGTTCTTCTGATGGGCGGGGAAAAGCCTTTTCTACTTGCTCGTCTCATCTGATTGTTGTGACTGTATTTTATTTGACAGCAAACTTTAATTACGTGGGGCCAACCTCTGGTTATTCTCTGGAAGTCGAAATATTTGCTTCTTTGTTGTACAGCATTTTAACTCCTCTTTTAAACCCAATTATTTACTGCTTGAGAAACAAGGAAGTAAAGAATGCCTTGGGAAAAACATTTAGGAGAATTTATTTTAAGACTTATAAGTAAAATTGCAATTTTGTTAATAAAGTCTAACAAATGTAGGAATGAGCATGGATTGCTGCTTGAAGATGAAGGCATGCTCTAAGGTAGAGTCAAAATGTTTTCCGTTTTCCATTTATGTCCCAAGATAAACTTTTGACAAAGACCTCTGCATAGGCCGACAAAGACCTCTGCATAGGCCAAAACGTTGCTCTTTCTGTTTTAATAAAAGCTGCTTTTGAGAAATCCTGAGTGCCTGGACCTGATTTACTTCTTATCGACTAAATTGGGATTTGCCAACCCTGGGCCTGAAGCATCTGGATTCTCCTGCAAGAGTGCGGTATCCGTTGTTTGACTTACCAACACAAGTTTAATAAACATTTAGATGATCAGATTCCCAGTGCTGTGTGATATCAGAGGTAATGCCCACTGCTTGAAGGTTAAAGGACCACTATAGTGCCATGAAAACATACTCGTTTACCTGGCACTATAGTGCCCTGAGGGTGCCCCCACCCTCAGTGACCCGCTCCCGCCGGGCTCTGGGGAGAGGAAAGGGGTTAAACTTACCTCTTTCTCCAGCGCTGGGCGGGGAGCTCTTCTCCTCCGATCCTCCTCCTCTCCTCCCATTCAGCTGAATGCGCACGCGCGGCAAGAGCTGCGCGTGCATTCAGCCAGTCTCATAGGAAAGCATTATCAATGCTTTCCTATGGACGCTTGCATGCTCTCACTGTGATTTTCACAGTGAGAATCACGCAAGCACCTCTAGCGGCTGTCAATGAGACAGCCACTAGAGGATTTGGAGGCTGGATTAACCCATTTATAAACATAGCAGTTTCTCTGAAAAAAATGGGTTAACCCTAGCTGGACCTGGCACCCAGACCACTTCATTAAGCTGAAGTGGTCTGGGTGCCAAGAGTGGTCCTTTAAGGGGATTCATGAGTTCTGGATCTCAAAGGGGAACAGAGTGGGGAAGGTAGTTACAGAATGGATAGGGGAATGCAAGAGGGGAAAAAAGGGGGGATATATGAGCAGGGCAAGAGACAACAAGAGAAACCAACAGATCAATCATAAACTGTACAAAGAGCCTCAAATGGAACAAAGTGAGGAGTCGTAAACTGCGCAGCTAAATGTCAAGTATCCTTGTATATTGTCTTTGCAACTCAATTATTATGTACTATTACTCTATAATCTGTTCATACTGTTTTAGTGAATATCAAGGTAGCCTTACATGTCATCTTGAATTATCTACAAAAAGTATTCGAAGACACTTAAAAATGAAATATGTTGTACCCCCCTTGTTATTTGAAAACAATAAAGAACAAATTGAAAAAAATAGTGAAATATGTTGTTATTAAGGCAGACTGGCATATAATGTAACTGTGATGCTGCAACATGTATCAACCACACAAGAGTTCTAACAGTTAACTCAACATTACAACTGAACAAAGAATCTGGCAACAGCCGCCATGAACAAAATGGCTGCTGATCTCATGGTCATTTTACAACAATTGCATTGTAAGAGTCTATGTATGATGTTCACCCTGCAATCAAATTCAGTCAGCAGCAGGACCCCAAGCAAGGTATGTTAACATAAAACTTATGACATGCATGTGTGTGTTCGTTTCTGTGTGTAACTCTGTGCCATTGTTATTGGGTGTATATGGCAGTCTGTGTGTCACTGTGTGTATATGGCAGTCTGCGTATCTGTATCTGGATATAGCAGCAAATGAGATTTCTGGTGCTTGGTTCCTTATACGTACAGCAGTTGAACCTTCCCAAACCAGAGACTTTTCTTTCTGGTCATTGATACAAATAGAACAGGGAATGTAGGGAAGCAGCGCTTAAAGGACCACTATAGTGCCAGGAAAACAAACTCGTTTTCCTGGCACTATAGGGTCTTTAGGTCCGTCCCCCCCCCCCCCCCCCTCAGGGTCCCATTCCCGCTGGGCTCAAGGGATTAAACACTTACCTTTCTCCAGCCCCGGGCTCGCTCTGCGCTGGGGAACTCTCCTCCTCCTCTCAACGTCAGCACTAAATGCACAAACTGCTATGTTTACAGCTGCAGGGTTAACACTAGAGGGACCTGGCACCAAGACCACTTCATTGAGCTGAAGTCCCTTTAACAAATAAAATCCTTGTGTGGAATCCAATGGAGCCAATATAAAAGAGAAAACAAAATGGGACAGGAATACTAATATAGTGTAGTATGTCTATAAAAGCAGAGGCAGAATACAAAGAAAAATATTGCATCCACACTTTTTTGGAGCTAAAGATTAGCTCCAGATCACAGCGTATGGATAGTACAATCCCCATCTATGGATGTCAGGATATATTTAACGCTTACAAACTACACCATATATATTTTTTTTTACTTTACAGATTTGGTTATAGAGTGTTTTACTCAGGTTGTATAATATTTTTCTATAATTCACCTATTCGGTGTTTGGTTATTTCTAGCTTGTATTCATGTAATGTTCCTAGGACCCTTTTTGGTTTTCTGTTTTGCGTTAAACTATTCTAGTGCCTTGAAAGGGAACACTTTTTTCCTTAAAGGGTCCACCTGTATTCTGGGAGCATATAGTGATTGATTTCTGTGTATTTTATTTTAAAATTGTCTATGCATACTTTTTTGTTGTTCAAGATTTTCAGTAGCCAAACCTCCATTAATTTATGGGATGTGAGACATACATATTCTGCTTCTGCTCCGGAAACAAGCAGTCCTGAAGCACATATGTTTTTATTAAAACCAATTTGTCCGAAAAAAATACAAAATAAAAAAAAAAAGGATGGTCAAATTCTAGCCATATGGCAGTTTGGCTTGTCCAAATTTTTTTAACGTATAAAAGATTCAGGAAAACAAATCACTCAAACAAAAAGGAAACACAAAAGAAGAAAAATCACTAACCTACAAAATATATACTTAATATAAATAATATGTATATATTTTGCAATGCACAGATAGACACATTTTCACACTATTTTTGGTTCAACGTTCAAATGACAAAAAGTAACCAATATCGTGCAAAAGAAAAGCAACAGTAAAAAAATCTATATTTATTTTATTATACATTTATTTAATATATAATGTATAAATGTATAAATACAGACTTTTTTGCTGCTCCACTTTTTTTCCACTATTGGGTCACTTCTCACTTGATCTGTGGATAAAAGTCAACATTTGGTGGCTGTCCCCTATCCATCAATAAGACAAATGCTTGTCCATTCTGCGAGTTGCTTGTTTCTTAACTAGTCTATTAGGTGGTTGGAAAATTGGGAATTCAGATAATTATCTAAACAAATAACAAAACAAACCTCTAAGTCCATTAGAAATTAACTAAAGGTCAAAGCCAAATAATCACCCCATATGCTCATACACGGAGAATGCACAGTGCCACAAATGCTAGGTAGTAAAACGAAATAGAGAAATAAACCACATAATCTGGATATTTACAGAGCTCTAGATTTCAGTATATTTAAAACAATCCAAGGTTTTCTTGTACTGCTAGGCCTTATTTGGCATTTTATTTAAAATTCAAGGTTTTGTCTGATTAACTCCAATTTTCTTGCTGTAAACGAGGGCATCTCTGCAATATTTTTTATACTGTTTTTTGTTTTACAGTTCTTATTGTTACAATGTTAAACTGACTTTGTATCCCTCTCTGTCTCATCCTATTATATTGACAATAAAAACTCTATATAAATAAAGATTGTCAATATGCATTATATATACATTGGACACAGAATAGCTGAGGGATTTGACTGAGAAATATACATGACAGCTTTTCCGTGAACTCTTCATGCCTAATTAGTACATCGTGCATTTGCACCCAAACGTTTAGTCGATAATTGATTGGTCCATGGGTGACCTACATACAGTAATATTATGTAATTGAATTTCACTAATATCAGCGCACCCTACCCATTTACCAGTGTTGTATGCAGTATATTACCTTGTAATCATTCTTATTATCCTGTGAAAGGCGTGCAAAAGCCCATTCCTTTTACCAGGTATGGATACATCTTCTTGAAATTCTGCATGTCATTTTGTAGGGGGCATGCAAATGCTCATTTCTTATTACAATACTTTCATTATAGGGGTTCTATAATCCTATTCATGCATCTATTTCGTGAGGGAGATATGGTACTCGTATCAGAGCCCAGTTGGGGTCTCCACCCATCTAAAAATATCAGCTAGTAATTATAGAACGCAAAATGTCTGCCCTTAAAGATTTGCACACACTATTTTCACTTACTACACTTGATTTAGTCAAGTTCTTGTGACAGTTTTGACAGCTATCATACATGACCCACCATGATACATGATACTGCTACGTTTTCAATACAATAATGCCGAAAGTCAATTACCCACAATTCAATCTATCCCTAGCAATGCGTGTCCCCTATTAAAGGTGGCCCATCATTTCTTTCTTCTATATTTCATTAGCAGATTTGCAGAAAGTGTTATTATTATTATTATCTAATTATTTATATAGCGCCAACAAATTCCGCAGCACTTTACAATGGGTGGACGAACAGACATGTAGTTGTACCAGACAAGTTGGACACACAGGAACAGAGGGGTTGAGGGCCCTACTCAATGAGCTTACATGCTAGAGGGAGTGGGGTAAAATGACACAAAAAGGTAAGGATAGTATTAGACTAGTGACAGTTGCAAGAGATGAATCAGTCGGAAGCTTTTAACAGTTTAATTGATACGCTTTTATGAAGAAGTGGGTTTTTAATGATTTTTTGGAAGGAGTGGAGACTGGGTGAGCATCTAACAGAGGAGGAAAGTGAGTTCCACAGGAACGGTGCAGCCCTCGATAAGTCTTGAAGGCGAGCATCAGAGGTGGGAGTAGGAATTAAGATAGACATAAGTCTTCAGCAGAGCGTAAGGGCCTAGACGGGACATAATTGTCTCTTAGGGAAGATAAATAGGTGGGAGCAGCATTATGTAGAGATTTGAAAGCAAGAACCAGAATTTTAAATTGAGCCCTATATCTTACATTAAGCCAATGTAGGAACTGACAGAAGGGTGAGGCGTGGGATGTGCGGGTGGACAGGAAGATGAGCCTCGCCGCCGCATTCATTATGGACTGTAACAGCGCAAGATGGGAGCACGTGAGACCACTGAGTAGCAGATTACAGTAGTCAAGGAGAGAAAGGACAGTGGAATGGACCAGCACCTTAGTCGCATCTGGCGTTAAGTAGGGTCAGATGCGCACAATGTTTTTGAGATGGAAGCAACAGGATTTGTCGATAGACTGAACGTGAAGGAGAGGTTGGAGTCAAAGAAAATACCTAGGCAGCGAGCCTGCGTGGTGGAGCTGATGGTAGCACCGTTGACTTGGAGGGATACAGACACAGGAGTGGCAACACCTGAGGGAAGAAAGACCAGAATTTCAGTCTTGGTCAAGTTGAGTTTAAGGAACTGGGCAGCCATCCAGTTAGAAATAGCAGAGAGGCAGTCAGAGACACTAGTCAAGAGGGACAGGGAGAGATCAGGAGTGGACAGGTAGATTTGCGTGTCATCAATATATAAATGATATTGGAAACCAAAGGAGCTAATGAATTTGCCAAGGGAGGCAGTATAGATAGAGAACAGTAGGGGATCAAGGGCTGAACCTTGGGGGACACCAACAGAGAGGAGTTGGGGAGAAGAAGCAAAGCCAGAGAAAGAAACACTGAAAGAGCACTGGGAGAGGTAGAAGGAGCACCAGGAGAGAGCAATATCTTGTAGACTGATATTGCGGAGGATGAGAAGAAGCTATTGATGATCAACAGTGTCAAAAGCTGCAGACAGGTCAAGGAGAATTAGGATAGAGTAGTGACCACGAGATTTTGCAGCGAGTAGATCATTGAATACTTTTGTCAGTGCCGTTTCCACAGAGTGCTTGGTGCGGAAACCAGACTGAAGCGGTTCTAGCAGAGAGTTGGACTCGAGGAAATCTGTCAATCTTGCATAGACAACTCTTTCAAGGATCTTAGATGCAAAAGGCGGTAGCGAGAGAGGACGGTAGTTGGACGGAGAGTTAGGGTCAAGGTTGGAATTGGGTTTACAGTTGCATGTTTGAAGGGCGATGGAAATATGCCAGAGGAGAGAGAGAGATTGAGAATTTTAGTGAGAGGTAGAGAAAGAGAAGAGGGCAGAGTTCGGATGAGATGCGAGGGAATTTAGGGAGCAGGTGGTGGGGCGGGAGGACTGGAGCAGAGCAGAAACTTCTTCCGCTGTAGAGGGTGCAAATGAACATAGAACAGCAGAGGGAGTGAGGTTAGGGGATGTATCGTAAGGGGAAGAAGAAAAATGAGAGATCTCTTCCCTGATTGTAGAGATCTTGTCAGTGAAGAGAGTTGCAAAGTCTGAGGCGGTCAAGTTAGTAGGTGGAGGAGGAACAATAGGGCAAAGAAGAGAGTTAAATGTGTGAAATAGTCGTTTGGGTTCGCAGGAGGGTGTGGTTATGAGGGTATTGAAGTAATTTACTTTTGCAGAGGAAAGAACCAAGCTGTATGAGCGCAGCATAAGTTTAAAGTGGAGAAAGTCAGACGCACAGTGAGACTTTCTCCAACAGCGTTCAGCAGTTCTTGAGCATTTTTGGAGGTATCAAGTCATCTTAGAGTGCCAAGGTTGTTGTTGCTGCGTTTAAATGTAGGAGGTGTCATGATGTCTAATTGAGAGGAGAGGGTGGAATTGTAGAAGGAGGTTGCAGAGCTAGGACAGGTGAGGTTTGAGATAGGTAAAATAAGAGTTTGGAGATTAGTGGAGAAATGCTCTAGGTCAAGACATTGGAGGTTTCTGTGAGATTGATGTTCAGACGGTAGTGTCAACTGGGTCTTGTGTATGCTGATGTCAAAAGTCAGCAGATGGTGGTCAGATAGAGGAAAAGGAATATTGGAGATACTGGAGGCGGTACAGAGATTGGTGAAGACGAGACCAAGAGTGTTTCCCGCTGTATGGGTTGCTAAATTGGACCATTGCATAAGGCCAAAGGAGGAGGTTACAGAGAGCAGACGAGAGGCATCAGTGCAATTGGGGTTGTTGATTGGGATATTAAAAACCCCAAGTATAAGAGAAGGAGTGCTAGATAAGAGGAAGTGGGGAAGCCAGGAAGAAAAGTGCTCAATGAATAGTCTAGGATAACCGGGGGGACGGTAGATAGAAATTCTTAAAGGAGAGGGTTTAAATAGGTGGACAGTGTGAACTTCAAAAGAAGAAAAGGATAGGGCAGGGGGAGTTATGATTGGTTGAAAGGTACATTGAGGGGAAAGAAGGATGCCTACACCACCTCCTTTGCAGTTGAGCCTAGGAGCGTGAGAGAATTGTAGCCCATCAAAACATAAAGAGGCAGGAGTAGCACTATCAGAGGGGGACAGCCAGGTCTCTGTAAAGGCAAGTAGTGTGAGTGAGTTTGAGATGAAAAAGTTGTGTATGGCTGTTGATTTTAAATTATGTGGTTGACAGACCAGAGGTTTCACAGAACGAGACACATAGTTACATTGGATTCATGTCTTAGACCCCTGATTGAGGTATTTTAACTTCAGAATTTTGCCAGCTTTATAATTGCAATGTTTTGTCACATTTTGCTAAAATTGATATGTATTTGCACCCTGACTTTCAGTCATTATGCATATTGATGACACCTCTAATTTAGTGGAACATTTATCTGATAATCCATGTTCTATAAACTGCCATAATGAGCTGCTGCATTAATGTTCACAACCAAGTTAGGATTTGGATGTACCAGATTGGTTTGTCCTAGACATGTGCATTAATTTTCGTCCATTTTAGTTTATTGCCTCCCCCCCCCCTTACTATTATTAGTGGGAGGAGGCTAGGTTGGGTATTTTTACTGGGGGGGAAGGGGTAGTGACTAGGAGCTTGGGGACCCCTAGTCACTTTATTATTTGTGGTCCCCACCCGCCGATCATGGGTGGGGAACGAGGGGTACATTAGGTCCCCCATTTAAATTATTATGGTCCCCACCTGCCGTTCACTGGTGGGGACCTGGGGGGGACATTAGGTTTCTCCCTTTATTTATTTATTCAGGGTCCCCACCCGCCGCTCTTGGGTGGGAACCAGGGGGGACATTAGGTCCCCCTTTACTTTATTAGGTTCCCCACCCTGTTTAGGCAACATGTCCTGTAACGGACGCCTTCCGTTGACGGATGCTCCTAGCGCTTCCTGAGGACTCCACGCACTGCAGATGACACCACAACCACCGCAGACTCCACAACCGCCGTAGCTTAACTGGAGCCGCGCCGTCTTCCTTCCACCCTGAATGAACCTCCAGCATTCAGGACCGTGTGGGAAAGACCTCTCCTCCAAGGAGAGCGTAACAGGAACAAGAACAAGTGATTAAAGCTCAAGGGAGTATGCAGCGCATAGCAATCCCCAGTGTGATATAGCTGTTCCCTCCAATAACGAGACAAGGCTACGTATTGAGGGTCAAGAAGAAGTCTGGTTTAATGACATGGACTCTGCTTTTATGCAGTGCTCCCCTGCAAGGGAGGCGCCCACAGGCAATTAGGTATTAACCAATCACATATCGGTTACATCCCACATAATCCCTCCCCTCTGCTTGGGAGATAATTGAGTTTCCTACTGTATCTACTCAATTATCTCCAAGCTAAAACTTATACATTTCTATTACTTCTAAAATATACATGTCACAAACATAAAACATGCATTTTCATAATCAATCCATTGAGGGGAACAACATATTAAAAAAATCAGACCAGGGGTTCAAAAGTTAGCAAAAGTATTGTGGCGAAACCAACCTCGCCACTGGGCCCTGGAGAAGCCTGTTTGCTAGCCTCCTACCTGCTGACTATGGCCCCTGGGTTATTTGGGGCATATTGTACTGTATATTGCTGCTACTGGCCCTTTTAACAGCATCTATGGACATATTGGGACTTTTGGGACTACTGTCCCTTTAAGACTGTGATACATATTCTAGTGTACTGCCTGTAATATTATATGTGTATTTGTGTGTTAAGTTTAACCTGGGATATGTATGCAGCATTCATCTGATTGTTCGGTAGAATCACTCCATTTATTATATTGAGTGAAACTACCGAACAACCAGACCACCCAGGAATAAGTGTGCCTCCAATTACAGTTTGCAACAATGTTGCAAACGGGTAATTGGCAATCAGTGTAATGTATTCTTTGTCCTCTGGGTGGCCGCCATTCGGGAAACAAACACGTGGCGGCGGCCATCTTAAACTACCGAACAGCGGTGTTTTGCCGTCGAGTGTCTGGAACTAAAATCGGACACTTGACTAGGCAAACACCGCTGAGACCTCCATACTTCCAGAAATTCGTATGGAAACTACCGAATGACCCGCCGTTCGGTAGAAAGAACCCCATAAACAAGGGAATTCATTCAAACCCTCTCCAGGCTCTATAACACAGGCAATTCGCCTGTTTTCATTCCCTTGTTTGTGACCGACCGCAGGGCCAAAATGCATGGAACTGTTTTCGGATACTTTACCCATGCGGTCGGTCAAATCTTTGGAACCCCATATCTCACGAACCATTCATCCGAATTACTTGAATTTTGGATATGTTGTCCCCCTGAATAAGGGCTATCCAGCGATGCTGGATTTAAAGGTGTACCCCCGGGTTTTGGGGTACATCCAGAACTTGGCTGAAAAAGTGTACCGGATAATTGAGTTTAATGTTATCTGAGGGGAGGGGATGTGTGGGCTGAACCATGTATGTGATTGGTTATTTTATGCCTCCCCCTGGGTGTGGCCTGTATGTGGATTAGTGTAATAAAAGCCAGGCTGGATGAGCCAGTCCAGAGTTCCTGTTTTAACCTCAAAGTGATGTGTCGTCTCATTATTGGGGGAAGGATTTATTGTATGCTGTTCCAGTTGACTGCTAGGGGTACAAGCCTATTCGTATGGTTCCTATTCAATGGTCTACAGCATTCATACGCTTGGGAGAATTTAAAGGTTCCTCGGATTCGGTGATTATGGTGTCTGCCAGAGTGCTTGGAGTCCTCAGGAAGCACTAGGAACATCCATTAACGGAGGTACCAAGTCTGGGTGCCAGGCGATCCGTTACAAGTATTTTTAAAACCCACTGCCAGCATGGCTTTCCGGCCCAAACCAGTTTCAGAGTCTTCTATCCTGGAGATAATTGAGAAGTAATCCAATTATCTCCAAGGACAGAGGCAAAACTCCATTAGCCACATGGCAGACAAAGGACAATAAAAGACATAAAAATACATACTGTTCAATCGCCATGGAGCCAAAGTCTTTCATACAGTCTTTCAGTATACGGCTGGGCTCCATTGCATAGCTATCTGGGGTAGCATGGCTTTAACAGTCCGCAGAAAGGCACAAATAAACCTTTCGGCAGGGAAAATAACAGGTTTGAACTGCAGGGCCATAGTCACAGGGCAGGAGGCTAGCAATAAGTCCTCTCCAATTCCCAGTGGCAAATGGCAGTTTGTCACATGTCCCTACTCGCAGCATACGGCAAGTAGGGACATGCGGGAGGATTTAACCTCCCTTTTATCAATATGGGGGTCATAGTGACCCCTATACTGATTTAGACTTAGTTTTATAACAGCGACAGCCACGGCCTGCTCTGTGTAATTTAAAACTGGATATAAATGTATCTTATATAGAAGTGTTAGAGCTACGGTAAGAGTATGTGTAAAAAGTAGATATTTAGATCTAAATAGCTACTTTTTCATATTGCAACATTGTTATAGTTTTTACTATAACTTTTGGTTATATGTACTCTTACCGTAGCTCTCTGTCACTTCTATATAAAATACTGATTGCTATATCCAGTTTTAAATGACAGCGAGCAGCCACTGCACGTGAGTAAGAGCATGCAGGGGGATTTAACTGCCCTTTAATTAATATGGGGATCATAGTGACCCCAATAGGTTTTAATGCTAGGGGAGTGGGAATAGTTATTTATTACAAGGATTGTTGTTATTGTTTTTATAATCTTTATTTACTTATAACAGAGAGCCGGGGGCCCCACCATGCCTCCAGATCACCAGGGAATGGAATCACCCCCCTCCCTGGATACAGGTAAGAAGCAGGGAGGGAGGAATAATATTTATTAAGGTTAATGTGAAAAATGTTAAGAAACATAATTTTTAATTTTAACCCACAGATTGGAGGCCCCGGTTTGCACAACAATTACACAAACTGCATCCACTAATACGCTAACACACTCTGCATCCACTACACTAACACACACACACTTTGCATCCACTACACTGACACACACTCTGCGTACACTACACTAACACACACTCTGCATCCACTACACCAACACACACACTGCATCCACTACACCAACACACACACTGCATCCATTACAGTAACACACTCTGCATACACTACACACACAGACATCGTCTACACTAACACACACTCTGCATTCACTACACTAACACACACTCTGCATCAACTGCACTAACATAGACTCTGAATTCCCTATACTAACACACCCTGCATACACTACACACACACAGAGACACACTACTTTAACACACACTCTGCATTTACTACACTAACACACACTCTGCATTCACTATACATACACTACATACACTACACACACACTCTGCATATCATAGCATCCACTACACACACTCTGCATTCATTACATACACTCTGCATCCACTACACAAACACATACTCTGCATCCACTGCATACACTGTATCTAATACACACTAGAGATGTCCCGAACAGTTCGCTGGCGAATAGTTCCTGGCGAACATAGCTTGTTCGTGTTCGCCACGGATGGCGAACATTCGTCATCATTGAGTAAACTTTGACCCTGTACCTCACAGTCAGCAGACACATTCCAGCCAATCAGCAGCAGACCCTCCCTCCCAGACCCTCCCACCTCCTGGACAGCATCCATTTTAGATTAATTTGGAAGCTGCATTCTTTTCTTTTTCTTTTTTTTTCTTTTTTTTTAGACAGAAGTGTGTTATATTTGAGCATGCTCGGCTGAACATATATCACGTATATCACGGCTAGTTGCACTGAGGGTATGAGTATATAGCAGTACATTGTTGTGAAAGATGGCTGTCATGTTTAGGGTGTAGCTTGCACGTTATCAACTGTGTATTTATATCAGCAGCTCCACCACTAGTTATAAATCAAGTGTGAGTCGCCCCATGAGATGAGACTAGTGAATAACATAATACATGAAAGGTTAAGGTAAAGGCAAAGGAAGCAGCAGCGGGTACAACATCAAAAAAAATGAAAAGTTCTGAGGACATAGTTGACTGGCTAACACAGGACACCCAATCTTCTACAGCTTCCGCTCGGAACCTTGACGCACCATCCTCCTCCAGCTTAGCTTCGGGCACCTCTCAAGATACCACTCGCCCGCCTGCCGCCACCACCAACACTAGCACCACAGCCGCTTCACTTGATCTGTCAGAGGAGTTATTTACACATCAGTTGGAAGAAATGAGTGATGCGCAACCATTATTGCCAGAGGATGTAGATAACAGGGATATGTCTCAGTCAGGCAGCATTACACGCATGGACATACGGTGTGATGATGATGATGTTGTACCCGCTGCTGCTTCCTTTGCTGAGTTGCCTAGGTCAAAAAAGTCTAGATTACCTCACCTTTATTAAGATGAATGAGGGATGGATCCCGAAGAGACTGACAGTGGGCAATACATTTGACTAAAAAAGGCCTGATGAGGGGGACGTAACAGGGATTAAACTGATAAGAATAGTACTACTTAACACACCACTCCTATCTGGTGGCACATTAGATTGCACGCGCAGTGCCCCAAATTTGAAGTAGGAGGACCGACCAAGCCCTTTTTAGGGCTAGAACATCAGTCTGCTTTTTTTTTTCTTTTTTTTTGTGTACTCTAACTGCAGTTGCCTGCCTGCCAGCGTGTGTGTCAGGCTCACAGCGTATACTGTGCCCACTTGCCCAGTGCCCCCACTCATATCACAATAGCTTTCATTTAAAAAAAACTAAAAACTTTTTTGACTGTAATATAATAGCAGTCCGTTTCCTTCACACGTGTGCGTTTCAGGGCCTGCCAGGGCACAGTGTCACACCAGTGCAACTCATATCTGGTGTAACAGTAGTGTACATTTAAAAAAAAAAATACAATTTTGACTGTAATAGATCGAATAGCAGTTAGTTGTCTGCAAGCGTGTGTGTCAGGCCTACAGCGTCTACTCTGCCAACTTCTGCCAGTGCACAGTGCCACTCATATCTGTTGTCACAGTAGCTTGCACGCATAGTACCACTAATCGAAAAAAAAATTACAGGCAGAGGCAGGCCACCCCGCAGGGGCCGTCGTGGTCGTGGTGCTGTGATTCCCTTTGGCCCTAGAATAATGCCCAGTGTTCAGAGGCCACGTACCCTGAACTTGAAAAGTTCTGAGGACATAGTTGACTGGCTAACACAGGACACCCAATCTTCTACAGCTTCCGCTCGGAACCTTGACGCACCATCCTCCTCCAGCTTAGCTTCGGGCACCTCTCAAGTTACCACTCGCCCGCCTGCCGCCACCACCAACACTAGCACCACAGCCGCTTCACTTGATCTGTCAGTGCAACCATTATTGCCAGAGGATGTAGATAACAGGGATATGTCTCAGTCAGGCAGCATTACACACATGGACGTACGGTGTGATGATGATGATGTTGTACCCGCTGCTGCTTCCTTTGCTGAGTTGCCTAGGTCAAAAAAGTCTAGATTACCTCACCTTTATTAAGATGAATGAGGGATGGATCCCGAAGGGACTGACAGTGGGCAATACATTCGACTAAAAAAGGCCTGATGAGGGGGACGTAACAGGGATTAAACTGATAAGAATAGTACTACTTAACACACCACTCCTATCTGGTGGCACATTAGATTGCACGCGCAGTGCCCCAAATTTGAAGTAGGAGGACCGACCAAGCATCTTTTTCCATCTCCCGGTTCCTAAAATCGATGCCATATACACGTCCCCTGATAGGGGACGTAACAGGGATTAAACTGATAGGAATAGTACTACTTAAAACACCTTATAATAACGCATAGAGAGGCAACGCAGAGAGAGGAGTCTGAAGAAGAGGAGTCAGAGGAGGAAGGTGGCTTTGAGGAGGTGGAAGACCAAACACAGCAGGCGTCCCAGGGGGCTTGTTGTCACCTTTCGGGGACCCTTGGTGTTGTACGTGGCTGGGTGGAGGAAGAGACCTTCAATGACATCAGTGAGGACAAGTAACGGGACATGGCTAGCTTGGTATCCAACCTTGTGCAAATGGGGAGTTTGCGGTTGTGCAAATGGACTGTTTGCGGTGCGTTAAACGGTGAGTTTGGTCTGTCACTGTGAAGCGGGAGTAACCCTTACACTACCTGATCAATACAACATCATACCTGATGTTTTAAAGCACGTTATTCCAAACAATTTAGGAATGTTAGGTGATTTATGCCCTTTATCGATTAAAACCAGACTCTGCATCAACTATGTAATTTTCCATGGGAGTTTTGCCATGGATCCCCCTCCGGCATGCCACAGTCCAGGTGTTAGTCCCCTTGTAACACATTTTCCATTACTATTGTGGCCAGAAAGAGATCCTGTGGGTTTTAAAATTCGCCTGCCTATTGAAGTCTATGGCGGTTCGCTCGGTTCGCCTGTTCACGTTGACAAAGGCTGTAGAAGCTTGGTATCGGGTCGCTAGAGGACTCAAGAGGGAGGGTTGGACAGAAGAAGAGCTAGAATTCGAGGGGCAGACGATTTATGTGTACCACCGTAATGTTTGCAATGATGATGCACCTCTTGTTGTTCCCCGGCCACCGCCCTATGATGGCGCCCAGAGCATGGTGAATGAATCTCGCCCCGCCTCCCCGTCAACGCCCAGACGTCACCCTCTGGTGGCGTAGGACCTGTCCCCACCCCCCTGTATCCCGTGCTCGGGGCTGATGGAGCCTACTATTATCCCATTCCATTCCATTCCCTTTCTCATGTTCCCATCCTTCAGTCTCCCTTCCAGTCTCCTACTGCCCCGATCCAGTCCTGTCATCACCTTTCCTCCCAGCCCTCCCTGATGCACCTTCATTCCCGCCACCTCTCTGTCCCTCACCCCTCCCGTTGTCTCCGCCCACACTCCCTATAAGGAGGGTTATCCTCCTGCATCAACCCCCGTGGTTCCTCTAGTCCCAGCCTCCCTTCCTCCTATTCCCATTGTTCCCCCTTCAGTCTCTCCCCTCACTGTCTCCGATCCCACCCCACCTTGTCCCCTTCCCGTCTCCTCCAATCTCACCCGACCACTGATTTCTACTCCTACTTCACCCTCTAACATTCCTTCTAATTCCTCTCCACCTACTGTCCCTCCCCCTACTGATTTTTCATCACTCCTCTCCACCATTTCCGCCACCTTAGCCTATCCTACTACTCTAGCTCCTCCTACTACACCTTCAGATGTTTCCTCTGTCTCCCTCTCTCCTCCTGTCCCTCCCCCTACTGATTTTTTGTCACTTCTCTCTGCTATTTCCGCTGCTCTAGCCCGTCCCTCTAGCCCTGCTCCTCCTCCTACACCTCCTGACGTTCCCACTGTTTCTGACCTTCCCCTTCCTTCTACTATCCCTCCCCCCACTGATCTGCCGTCTCTTCTCTCGCTATCTCTGCATTGGCCCATCCCTCAACCCCCGCCCCTCCCACTATACCTTCCGACATTCCTCTCGTTCCTCCCTCTACTGACCTGTCATCATTACTCTCTGCCCTTTCCGCCTCCATGACCCCCCCACTACTCCTGTCCCTCCTACTCCACCCTCCACTGCTCCCTCCGTTCCTGTCTCCCCTTCCCCTGTTGTGTCCTCTTCCGATCCGTGTCCGCCCTCATTTCTGCTCTGTCTGCTCACCTACCTCGCCCGACTCAGACTGCCCCTACTCCCTCAATGGCCCTCGTCCCTTACTCTCCCGATGCAGCCTCTAATTATCCGCTCATGGTGGTCGGTACGGATGAGTCCGCCGCCTCGGGACAACCCTTTGCTATGGGTGTCTCTCCTGCAGCCTCAGGCTTCCATCCTAGCACTTCACAGTTGGTTACCCCCCAAAATATTGTCGTGGGCCCCCTTTTCCCTGTTACCCCGGTTGCACAAGGTCCGGCTTCTCTTGATGTTGCTTCTTACCATGGTCTCCCATTCCCTGTCCCTCCGAGGATGATAATGTGCAAGGGCATAGCCCGTTCCACTCTCAGGATAATAGACTCGCTCAAAGACAGGCCATTTCAGGCCTACACCTCCAAGTACCCCCTGTGACCGAAGGGGCTCCACCTATGTATGTCACGTTTAACCCTTCACAAGCTGCCACCCTGGTAACTTCCCTCCCTGACCCAGAAAAACAGCTCATGCCCTTCTTCCGCAGAATGGCTCAAATCCCTAAGATGTGTTCCGCTGCTTGGCGGGACCTTTACAGTTTGTGTGAAGTAAAAGCTGGTGATGCTTATTGGCCAATCATGGAAAGGAGCTTCAATGATGCTCCTCTTACCACAGACATGGATTTCCAGTCAGTTATTACCTTTCGTGAACAACTCCGTGCCTGGGCCCAAGATAAGTTGGCTGATCAGGCTACCTGTATAAATGACATTGTTCAAGACAAGCTTGAATCTGTAGAGAAATATCACTCACGACTGACCCAGACTTTCTCTGATCTTGGGTTCAGTGTACACAATAAAGCTCATACTCAGATGTTGTCTGCTGCTTTTGTAGCTGGTTTAAAGGAAAACATACGTAAAGGTTTGATACTCTCTCGCCCTGAGTATAAAATAATCCCTTTAGATACTCTTTTGCTGGTTGCTAAAGGCTTAGAGTCAGTATCACAGCCTACACAGAGAAGAAATAACCCCCTGCCTCAGGTCCCACTACCAGGCCTGCCTCTGTTCCCCCAGGTTACCCAGCACAGCCGTCCATGCTACCCGCCCAGGGCCAGTTTATGCAACCTGCCCCCCGGGCCCCGACTAGAACTGTTAGTTATAACTGTCATCAGGTGGGCCACTTCCGAAGAGAGTGTCCTCATCCCAGGGCGAGCAGGCCACCTCTTAATAGATACCCTAATCCCTCTGCAGCGGCCTACGGCTACTTTCCGCCAGGTTATTTTCCCCTACCACCCCCCCCCCCGGTTAATGTTCCATATTTCCCACCCCCCGAGTATTCCTAAGCACCTCCTCCTCCTCCTGACACCCGTACTTATCCTCCAGCTCCCGCTGATGGGTATGACACAGATGATTTCCAACAGGAAGAGCGCTCTATGCCTAGTCAGAGCCGTACTACTCGCCCTGTCTCTCAGCCATGTCTCCCTTCTACTTCCACGCGCCACTACACTGTTCCTGACCAGGCTCACTTAGATCTATTACAATAGGTAACTGGCAAACCTGTGTCTGACACTCCTGTCATGGCAGTGTCTACAGGGGATGGGGGGGGGGCTCTTGCTACAGTTGTCCTGCCTGTTGAGGGACATCCTACTACCTTTCTAGTTGACACAGGTGCAGCCCGCAGTGTTCTTAGAGAACAAGACCTGCCAGACCCATCCTGCCTGTCCGACACCGATGTATCCTGTGTAGCTGTTGACGGCACTCCACGCAGCAACCCACTGACTAAGCTCCTACGTGTGGGTTATGACATTCTTTCACATTTTGTTGTTTCCTCCACTTGTCCAATTAACCTTTTGGTTGCTGATGTCCTGTCTCACCTCCAGGCCTCAATTACATTCACTGCAGACGGTCAAGTCCAACTACTCACACCCCTATCACGCAAAGACACTTCTGTACTTTGTTCCCTACCCCTACTGTTACATCTCACATCCCCCACCAAGGGAGCAAGGGTCACGGATGCCCCCAGTGCTCTGGACAGGGTCCCTGCTATACTTTGGTCTACAGGCCGTGATGATATAGGCCGCCTCCATGTTCCACCAGTTGTGGTTACCCTTCTACAAGGAGCTGCCCCACAACGATGACCACAGTACCCGTTGAAACCTGCACAGGCTCTCGCCATTTCCAAGCAAGTTGATAGCCTCCTGGCAAAAGGGGCTCTCATCAAATGTGTATCCCAATGTAACACACCCTTGTTTCCCGTCAAGAAGGAAACTGAAAAGGGTCAACCTGGTCCAAGACCTACGTGCTGTTAATGACGTCATTGTCCGGGATACTGCTGTTGTCCCCAATCCACATACGTTGCTGTCACAGGTTCCACCAACTGCCAAGTTCTTCACAGTGGTTGACCTTCCTAATGCCTTTTTCAGTGTACCTTTGGACCCCTCCTGTCAACACCTCTTCGCCTTTACTCATGACCGCCAACATTATACGTGGACTGTCATGCCACAGGGTGCGCAGAACTCTCCTATCCCAATTTGCAAAGGCTATGTCTACTGTTTTGGAACCCTGGCAAAAATCTCACACAGACGTGGTCCTGCTCCAGTATGTTGATGATTTACTTCTCTGCGCTGATGATCTCGCAACTGCTGAACGAGACTCTGAGGACCTTTTGTGTTTCCTAGCTGAAGAAGGTTGCAAAGCCTCCAAGTCAAAGTTACAGTGGTGCCGGCCCTCTGTGGTCTTCTTGGGACATTGCCTCTCCCATGGCACCCATCATCTCACCAGGAATAGAATCCTTGCTATTTTAAATTTCGCCCCTCCATCTACTCACCAAACCCTGCATGCCTTCTTGGGCCTGATTACTTATTGCAGATCCTGGATATCAGAGGCCTCTCAACTTATGCAGCCTCTTCATGTTTCTTTGAAAAGCGAACCATTTTCACTCTCATCTCAAGCAATGGATTGCTACGCGGCCCTGCAAAAGGCAATTTCTTCTGCTCCTGCCCTGGGCCTACCTAACTACCAATTGCCCTTCAAACTGTTTGTTTCAGAAAAGATGGGCCATGTTTCTGGGGTCCTTACTCAATCACACGAATTTCGTCAGAGGCCAATTGGCTACTTCTCCTGCATGTATGACCCCGTGGCTAGTGGTAGTCCTTCCTGCCTACGTGCAGTTTTTGCTGCCAGTGCATTATTAGACAAAACTAATGACTTTGTCCTTGGACATAAACTAACTGTCCTAGCTCCACATGACATTTCCGCTATCCTGCAACAAGTCCAGCCAAAACACCTTTCCACACAACGTCACCTTCGTCTACAAACTTCTCTTCTACTGCCTGACAATGTCACCCTTCAACGATGTTATACCCTGAATCCGGCCACTCTTCTGCCACTTCCCAAGGGGGGAGCACCCCACTACTGGTACAGCTTGGACATTAACCCTGATATCCGGATGGAATTTCAGATACCTACTCCAACAGTTCCACATGATGAGCAACCTGAGAACATTCTGCACTGCACCCTGTGGTTCAAAGACACTCCAGGCCCTGACTCATACTGCGAAGAAGAGCTGTTCCGTCTAGTGGAAATACGCATCACGCTAACAGATTTATTCTGTGACTCCAAAGGTAACATGGTTTTATTAGTTTATCTACCAATGGAAGTATCACATCTTTATCATCATTGGGAAGTGGCTGTTCCTCATGTCTCACTTACCAAGTCCCCTGATCTCTCGTGGAAGGATCTAGGCCCAATGGCCAAATCATGGAGCACTGCATCTCAAGATCAAGTTGCATCGGCAGGAATCACTAAAAAGATTGTTAACTGCAATACAGTCAGTTACCCTCGGTACCACACTGAGATATGTGAGGATCTCCCTCCCACAGGGCAAGACCCAGAGGCTCCTCATGATTGTTTTGAACAAATGAAGATGGAAACCACTCACTTACCAACTGTGCATGAGACCGCCCTGCCTAACCCAGACTGCACCTTGTTTGTGGAATGTTCTAGATTTGCTGATGATTTACTGGGTATGCAGTTACTACAGAAAGCCAAGTACTTCAGGCCTCTGCACTTCCACCGTCAAAATCAGCTCAAGAGGCCGAACTAACAGCCCTCACCGAGGCATGTAAGCTGTCAGAAGGCACACGTGTTAACATTTACACAGATTCAAGATATGCCCTAGGTGTTGCACATGACTTTGGTCTAATTTGGAAAACCAGGGGTTTCCTTACAGCTACCGGTACTCCCTTGAAACTTGGTGCAGCTATCGAAGAATTGATGGACGCCCTGCTGCTCCCTGAAGAGGTGGCTGTACTAAAAGTAAAGGCCCACGGTAGGTTGAACTCAGAAGAAGCCCAGGGCAACCACCTGGCTGACCAGGCCGCTAAGGAGGCAGCACGGCAAGGCTGGAAAGTGGACAGAAGAGTGGCCACCGAAGAGACCCCTATTTACACCATGCAAACCTTACCTACAGATCTCAAACTTCTGAGAGAACAATAAGCCGCAGCAACCCCTCAAGAGAAACAGAGCTGGAAGGACAAAGGGGCAACCCTTCAAAACGATGCTTACTCTATCAACCTCAAGTTCTGTTTACCCAGGAACATGTATCCAGCTGTTTATCAGTGGGCCCACGGACCAGCCCATTTGTCCAAACACCTGATGAACTCTTTGATTGACAAATACTTTGAAACACCTGGTATCACTACTCTGACACTAAACTATTGCAGATCTTGTACTATCTGCACCAAATGCAACCCTGGGAAGGTTATCAAGGCTGCTCCTAACCACCTGGCCAAACCACATTATCCTTTCCAGAGAATCCAGATTGACCATATCCAAATGCCAAAGAGTGGACGGTATGAGTATGCACTAGTCATAGTGGATATGTTTTCAGGATGGCCAGAAGCTTTTCCAGTTGCTAACCTCACAGCCAAGACTACGGCAAAGCATCTTCTCACAGAAATTGTCTGCCGGTATGGAGTTCCGGAAGTGATTGAAAGTGACAAAGGAACCTCCTTTACCGCTCTGTTAACCAGGGAAGTCTGGGCAGCACTAGGGGTGACCCTTGCCTTTCACACACCCTATCACCCACAAAGTAGTGGTAAGGTAGAACGCATGAATGGCACACTGAAAGCCAGAAGGCTTAAAATGTCCCAGGAAACTAACATGCCCTGGCCTGAGAGTCTCCCTTTAGCACTGTTCAGTGTACGGTATATCCCAAGAGGGAAATTCAGTCTATCCCCCTATGAGATTTTGTTCGGTACAGCACCCAGGTAAGGCTGTTATTTTCCCCAACAGCTTCAGATTCAGTCAGACGCTATGGTAGATTATGTAACTGCTCTCTCATGCCGTGACCAAAATCCATGCCCAAGTCTTTTCTTCTATTCCAGATCCAGAGTCAAACACAGGCACTCACAAGTTGCTTCCTGGTAATTGGGTTATGGTCAAGACCTTCCTCAGGAAACATACTCTTGAACCAAGGTTTGATGGTCCATACCAAGTACTACTGACTACAGCTACCTCAGTAAAGTTGGCCGGAAAGAGTACCTGGATACACGCTTCACATTGTAAGAAAGTACCTGATCCAGAGGAAGCTACCTCCGCTGAACCATGAGCTTCCTGTGCCTATTTTTGCTGCTAGGCCTAATAAAGGCCCAACAAGTTGCTATTACAAAAGACAATCATGTTTACACATTTTGGTACAATTCTTCAAACACACACGTGGCTACATTTACTTTTGATTATTGTGATATTGTTTCTTGTACTTTTCCACAGACACAACACTCTGCTATATACAAAGACATACCTAACAAAAAGGACCCATATATCTGTGTAACAGGGGGACACTGGGCACATCACTGTAGTTCCTGGAAGGCAGTGGGATGGAACACCGGTAAGCCATGGGGCTATAAACCCCAATGTGCCTTAGACAGAGTTGACAGAAATGGGAAGCCCTTGTTATACAGAATGACCCTGTGTAAGCCCGCAGGGTCAACCCCAATGAAACTTACCTTAAATATAGAACATCCCAGCCCAGGGGATGCTGGGGAATATGTAATGGGTATGTATTGGAAGGGGGGTGGTTCACATAATCATTTGGGAACCTTCTATTTACAAGATATGCTCACATCACCTGACTGGGTAGGTACTACTCACATGACTGTCAATCCGCTAAAACCTCACATTAAGACCTTGAAAGACATGGTTGCCATTGCCAACCCCACATTTGAAGACACAATGGTGGTAGAGAAACTAACCTGTGGCTTGAATGGATGAGATATAATGCCAATTCACACAACAAAACTAACTGCTATGTTTGTGGTGGGGATAGACCCCACTTGGGTACAGTTCCCTTTAATCTAACTCCTGAAGTTGAGTTGTGTTTCTTAAGTCTCTATACGCAATCACCCACTAACTTGTCAATATGTGAATCATGGAAAAAGGTGTATCCGATCACCCAGGGAAACATCAGACCACCTGATGGAGTCACCGTATACCCAGGTAATTACACCTGTTACACAGTGCAGAAAAACACTGGTAAGTTTGTAGGCAAATTCCTGTCTGGCTATTGTGCCATATATCATGACCCTCCCATGACATTGTTAGTAAATCATGCTAAATCTGTTGGAGACATTTATTGGTTATGTGGTGATATGCAACTAAGATCCCAATTAGCAGGCCTATGATGGGGAGAATGTACTTTGACCAAAGCCATAATGCCCATACATATTATTTCCGATGACCACCAGGGGCCACTAGATTCCCCACACACAAACTTTCGAGTAAAAATAGAAATCTCCATCCGAGGGAGTTTTGACCCACATGTCTATATTGATGCCATAGGTGTGCCAAGGGGGGTACCAAATGAATTCAAGGCCAGAGATGAGGTGGCGGCAGGATTCGAATCCTTGATTCCGCTAATCACGGCTAACAAGAATGTCAATTGGATTAACTATATTTACTATAACCAAAAGCGGTTTGTTAATTATACCAGAGATGCCCTTCAAGGCTTGGCAGAACAACTGCAAGCTACCTCCCAGATGACATTTCAAAACAGGATGGCTTTGGACATGATCTTAGCCGAAAAGGGGGGCGTATGTAAAATACTCCCCGATACTATGACATGCTGTACCTTTATTCCAGACAATACTGGACCCAATGGTAAAGTAACTATGGCCATAGAGAAATTAGACAGTCTCTCTGATGAATTACAAAGGAACTCTGGGGTCCCTAATACATGGGACAGATGGTTTGGATGGATGAATGGTTGGCAGAAAACCCTATTCCAGGTTGGAATGGTGGTCCTTACTGTGACAATTCTCTTCCTCTTCCTGACTTGTTGTGTACTGCCCTGCATACAGAAATACTTACAGAAGACTGTAGGACAAACCATTGATCACACAACACCTACATTTTTACACCAAGACATAGATGACACAGAATGTGACACACCACACCCACCCCTCCAATCTCACCAGTTCAAACAGACAACTGCATTTCTTTAGGGATAGTGTAGGGATAGCGTCTGTCTCTACGGGCAAAAGTCTGTTGTGGGAGAAGTAGTGGGTTAGCCACTGCGGGATACCCACGGAGTGAAGCGTTCAAGGCCTGTTAAGACAGATGAGCTGCAGCCAATTAGGGACATTTTAGGGACAGTTGTAGTTGTCTTTTTAGTAAATAGTCATTTTAAGGGAGGACTGTTGTGGACATGAAATACTACCCTAATTTTAGTTAGTAAAATGTCTATTTACTTTATATAGTTCCAATCAGCATTTATCAATTCATATGTGATTTACCTAAAATGGCCACTAGGGCCAGGGAGTTTCCCTTTTGCCATCGACTAAAACTTTCACTAACAAGATGGCGCTGGAATCTGGGGGAGACCTGCAAGATGCCAGTGACATCACACCCGGTAGGAAGAGCAATAAATCAACCACTTAACCCCTAACCAATTATTGATGTATTATTCTATGTTATCTCTGACAAAGCATATGATGTAATTTTGCTTTATAAGGGGCATGTCACCCACTCTGAATAAACATTGCTCAAGTTTTTCATTAACCTGAAACTTGTGTCTGGTGTGAATTACTTCGAGAGCGTGCACACATTATTTATTTCATTTGGCCAGGGGGAGATACACAAAATAATCAATCAATTGGATTGATATCCACTTCATATATATATATATATAGTATCTCACAAAAGTGAATACACCCCTCACATCATCACCCCTCACTATCATCACCTTGCTATCATCGCCTACGAAGGCTACGTATTCACAGGATGTAAAAAATGTTTACCCTTGTAACACTGAAAATATTGCAATACTGTATTGTAAAGTGATGAACTGTTACAGAGGATTTAATAACTTAATGCTAGCGAGAGTCCCCTTATACTCTATGATTATTCAATGTTGTTGGCATACATCTGTTATGTATACTATGTTATTGCATCTATCGCAATGCTTATTTTCTTTGTACCACTTTATAACAAAAAAAAATACAAAAAAAGATTGTCTTTATAAAAAAAGAAGATTGCCAAGACCCTGAAACTGAGCAGCAGCACTGTGGGCAAGACCATACAGCGGTTTCACAGGACAGGCTCCACTCAGAACAGGCCTCGCAATGGTCGACCAAAGAAGTTGAGTGCACATGCTCAGCATCATATCCAGAGGTTGTCTTTGGGAAATAGACGTATGAGTGCTGCCCGCATTGCTGCAGAGATTGAAGGGGTAGAGAGGTCAGCCTGTCAGACCATACACCGCACACTGCATTAAATTGGTCTGCATGACTGTCATCCCAGAACAAAGCCTCTTCTTAAGATGATTCACAAGAAAGCCTGCAAACAGTTTGCTGAAGACAAGCAGACTAAGGACATGGATTACTGGAACCATGTCATGTGGTCCAATGAGACCAAGATAAACTTATTTGGTTCAGATGGTGTCAAGCGGGTGTGGCGACATCCAGGTGAGGAGTACAAAGACAAGTGTGTCTGGGTCTGCATGAGTGTTGCAGGCGCTGGGGAGCTACAGTTCATTGAGGGAACCATGAATGCCAAAATGTACTGTGACATACTGAAGCAGAGCACGATCCTATCCCTTCGGAGACTAGGACGTAGGGCAGTATTCCAACATGATAATGACCCCAAACACACCTCCAAGACGATCACTGCCTTGCTAAAGAAGCTGAAGGTAATGGTGATGGACTGGCCAAGCTCTAGACCTAAACCCTACTGAGCATCTGTGGGGCATCCTCAAACAGAAGGTGGGGAAGCGAAGGGTCTCTAACATTCACCAGCTCTGTGATGTCGTCATGGATGAGTGGAAGAGGATTCCAGTGGTAACCTGTGAAGCTCTGGTAATCTCCATGCCCATGAGGGTTAAGGCAGTGCAGGAAAATAATGGTGGCCACATAAAATATTGACACTTTGGGCCCAATTTGGACATTTCCACTTAGACTTTTGTTGCCAACAGTTTAGACATTAATGGCTGTGTGCTGAGTTAGTTTGAGTGGACAGCACATTTACACTGTTATACAGGCTGTACACTTACTACTTTACATTGTAGCAGATATTTCTTCAGTGTTGTCACATGAAAAGATAAATAGAATATTTACAAAAATGTGAGGGTGAGATACTGTATATAAATATTTTATATATATATATATATATATATATATATATATATACATATATAAAACAAAATTGGACTTATATACACACACACACACATATATATACATATATATATATATATATATATATATACATACATATATATAATATTGTGGGTTCTAAGTCAATCATAGCTATGTAGTGAGAGGTAATTTATCTTAATCATATGACAGACTGGTGATGAAAAGATGGAACAGCAATTTACAGATTTTGGTACTAAAAACAATAAATCTAAAAGGATATAATTTTTCAATGTAGGGTAATAGCTGCTTGATCCAAGGATAAATCTGACTGCCATTCTGGGGTCAAGAATTAATTCCTTTCCTAGTTTGTTGCAAAATTGGAAGTGCTTTAAACTGGGTTTTTTTGCCTTCTTTTGGATCAACAGCAAAAAACAAATGTGAGGAAGGCTGAACTTGATGGACGCAAGTCTCTTTTCAGCTATGTAACTATGTTACTATGTAATAGATACAGATTTATTATTAAAAGAAAATTAATTTTGATATGAGTGGCCATTTTAAAATTGTGTATGGAGTTAAAAAATGTTGTATCAAGAAGCAAACATGAGCTAATTAGAATTGTTTATCCGTTATTACACAGGGGATCCATTATTGTTTGTGCACAAATGTATTTATTAACAAGGGCACATTTATTTTTTATAACCCACGACTTTCTTTCATAATTAACAAAGACCGCTGGGATTCATTAACGTATTCAATGGTAAAACTTGCTTTTAATGAAAGGTAATTACTGAAGATGATCAAGTATATTATTATTTAAAGACACTTTAATATATATTAAAGTTTCTTTTAATAAAAAAGAATATAATATAACTTGGATATAGTATTTCTAAAATGAAGTTGCAATCAAAATTTGCACAATGATATATTTATTAAAAAGTAGAATGATATCCTCTTTTATTTCATAAAATATCACATTGGTTTTGTGCATTCTCTTTTTTCAATTCTTTATTTAAAAGGTGGTAAAAGCAGACATATAACAATTTCAGAGCACAACACCACACAGTAGTCACCAATTTCCTATATAACATAGAATGAAAACTATATTCCATCAAGGCAAAACATAAGTAGCGCTCATTGTGAAATGTGCGTATACAGAAACATCAAATATCAAGTGGAGCATACACACAATTGGCATGATAGGCGTTTTCTTCTAAAGCGTGAGCTTAAAAATAATACTTAACTAGAATGAAAATAAGAAAACAAAACCAAAAACAAGAACAAAAATAAGTTTCCCACTGTGAGACCCGTGACATTCTCTTTAGGGGTCATTGAGGAAGGTGACGATATTAAGGCTGGCTTCGTATTGACCCTATCCCACAAGTCGATAGAAATGAGAATAGCTGGGCAGTCTGTTTTAAGGAGAGCCCTTTGTTTTTTTTATTGAGCCAAATATAGAACAGGGGTATGTTCGAGACCATCAATCTGGACTCCAGGTCTACCTAGTGTTGCTCTCCCGGAGAAGCGTGCCACAGGACCACTTTGCCAACTACTCCACCACATGATACATGTGGAAGTGAGAGAAGCCCAATCCTCCCCTCGCCCTAGGTCTGTACAACACTTGTCTTGCTATCCTGTGTCGATAGCCCCCCATACAAAGTTATCTATTGCAGTTTGTAGAACAATTACTGTTCTGCAACGGCACCTAGAGGGCCTGAAAGAGGAACAACAAATGAGGCATAACATTAATTTTGATGGCATGTACTCTTTCCAACCAGAAAATGGGCGGTGAGTGTGACAAGATTAAGGGGGGTTAATGTTGAGTGTGTCAGGATTAGAGGCATTAATGTGACATGGTGAGTGTGGCAGGGTTGGGAGGAGCGTGACAGGGTTTGGGGTGAGTGTGGAGGACAGGATTGGAGGGGTTTATGTGGTATGGTGGGTGTGGCATGGTGAAGAGGGTGAGTGGGACAGTGCAAGAGAAGGTGAGTCTGACAGGATTTGGAGGGGTTAATGTGAGTGAGGCTGGGTGAAAGGGATGACCATGTGTGGGGGCTGAAAGTGTTTAGGGATGGTGATATTGTATGTGTAGGGGGTGACAGTGTGTGGGTCGGGATAATAGGGTGTGGTCGGAGGTGACAGTGTGTGTGGAGGGGTTGTCAGTGTGCGTGGGAGGCTATGACAAGGTATGGGAGGGTGAAAGCTGTTTGTGTGTGTGGAGCTGTGACAAGATGTGTGTGTGGGCTGTGACAGGGTGTGTGTGGGAGGGCTGTGACAGGGTGTGAAGGGGGTCATAAATATCTTTTTGTTTTCTTTAATGAATCCCTGTGGATTTCCCTGGTGGTCTGGTGGGAGCACTCTACCTTGTGGTCAGGTGGAAGCTCTTTCCCTGGTGGCCAAGTGGATTTTCATGGTGGTCCAGTGGGCTGGCTCTCTGGTCTGCAGCTCCACTGGGTGCAGAGCTGAAGACCACGTGGTAAGTCTTGCAATTTCCTGTCAGAGCATTGCCGTGGTAACCAGCAGCAATGCTCTGATTGGCTGGAGATCGCAAGACACCTCAGTCTGCAGCTCTGCTCCCAATGGAGCTGCAGACCAGAGGCTGTGTTGGCGCTCTCCCACAGGGCAAACTGAGCAGAGGGGCCTCACACCTGGCGGCATACAGGGCAAGCCGCCAGGCCCCTCCTGGTGTCGGGCTCTCGATCATGGCCCAAGACCCGAAAGTTCAATCTGCCCTAAGGTGATGTAGGCGGCCACAAGGCCCCAATCAGCGTGACACCTAATTAGAATATAAGCTGTATAAGCTAAAACAGTATGATAAGAGCCAGCCACAGGGACTCCCTTAATATTGGGGTGTCCTCTAATTAGATGAAGTAGGGGCGTAAGCTACAAGATGAGCAGAAGTGGGAACAAAGGGCATCCCTGACATGTACCATTAAATAATGTGCTAAGCAAAGTCCCATGCACCATTAATTAGGCTTTCAGAGAAGTGTAAAGAGCTCTAAAGGTTCCAACAAACCTGTAAGGAAATCTCCAACAAGTCAGCAAGGCAAACAGATATGGCCACAGCACCCTATTTGTTAGAAAGTTAAGATTCCCTGGGTCAGCAATTTTACTCTCTCATGCCATGGACTTTCATCAATTTGGAACTCTTTGTATTTCTCCTGATCCTCAACCAGTGGGTGAGGAGCCTAATGAAGGAGGCAACAAAGTGTAAGTTCTAAGGGGACTTCTGATGTTTAAAAGGTGGTACAACAGATTATATTTAAGAGGAAACAGGGGTGGTCTTATAAACATTATTCAATAATTATACCTCTCTTCCCCCTCATCCTTCTGAATTTCAGAATCTAACAACTATTATGCATCATCAAGGAAGGCAGGGAGATTCAGTGTTTCAAAGAAGGACTGTAAGTCCCTCAAATGACTCTGATCGTTCTCTCTCATATTCAGAGAGTGGATATATCTTAGAGTAATTGGTGGTGAATATCTCTTGTGGAGAATTTGCCACTGTTACAGTAGTTTTTTTTAATTGCTGTTATACTGATGTTTTAATTGATGTTATTCTGGGTCTGGACTTAAGCCCCCTGGCCAGTAAAGAGTTCATTTTGTTACTATTCTTATAATAAAGTTGCTTTGTCCATGTCATTTGTCTGGCTATATCATCAAAAAGGAGCTCCTTTATTGATTTCTATACTTCCTTTAACTGGGGTATGTGGGTTGCGATCTGTTTTCTGTTTATTTTCTAATTTCTGCAAAGCTGCATGGAACTCTAGGAGCTTATGTGACTTGAGTCATTTTTTTAATGAGGCCACTTTTATGAAGTGACCCTCACCACAGTCTTATGGGCTGAACACACTGCGGATGTATTTTATTCAGTGGGGACATTTTCAAGAAGGTAGGAGGACAATACAGCAGCCACTTCTTCCATTGCCTACTTGTCCTGCAACAGAGAGGTATTCAAAGTTGAGGACAGTGGTGTTATGAATATGGAAATGTCAGCATGATCAGATCATTTTATGGAATTGATTTCCATTCTATCTATCATGCGTAATTAGTGCTAGTAACGAATGGGTCAATACTTGAATAGATGTCATGTGGGTGTGAATAGTCACAGACGTCAGGGTGAAGGTCAGGGTGGTGGACCACCAAGCATCAGTTTGGAACTTTGAATAAAATTGTGTAGTCCTGTCCCACTACATTGTGTGATCTGGGCATCCCCGGTTTAGCCCTCCTATCCAAGCCAAGACATGGCGTTGCATTGAAATCCCTCCCTCCCTTCAAAGGGCACTTGTGGTACAAAGTTTGCACTTCTTTACAGAATTGAGGACTATATATCTGGAAGTGATATACTCCCCTATACAGTGTTCCCGTGACCAAGACATACCTTGCACCGTAACGAACAACGCTCTTTGATTAGTATTACCACCCACTTTGTTTTCTAAAGGAGCTAGACATGTAGGGTCTGTTGGATATATCGAGTGGACAAACAGTTGTTGGATCAGCGCTTAGTGGGCAACTAGAAGCTTGGGAAAATAAGAGTAGGCAGCAACCTAATGGTATGAGGTTCCCTCACAAACCATCAAAGAAAATACTAGACAATAAAAATAGAATTAGGTCGCGCCACAATAAAAACAATATAGGACCAGTAGTATACTTACATACAGAAGTCAAAATTAGATATAAAATTGTCCTGGTTTTAAGACATATAAATAAAAGTCCAACTTACATGAGGTACTTGGGTATGATATGGATCTGTGTGTAGTGAGGATCCTGAGGTAGTGGGATTTTCTGAGTTCCGTTAGAACATGCAAATGAGAAAAAAAACTCCAATAGTGTCATCTGTATCAAGCAGCCAAAAAGGGAACTTTACAGCAGTAATACTCCTACTCACCTATTGGAGAGCTAGTACAAGCTCAGGTGTAGCTAGATTTCAGTGGCGTTGATCCCCCACTGGTAGGATATAGGTGGGTATTGGTGATAAGTTGTTAGAAGTGAAGGTTCCTCGGCATAAGGGGAAAAAATAAAACAGAAATAGTGCTCTCTATATATAATATATAGAAGGGTTAAAATATAGACGGTATTGTACTCACATTTGAGTGAGCAGGAAGTACTGCTTACTATGATAGCGTGGGTGGTATATTTCCCACCTAGGATTCTTGGATGAGTAAATACTCCGATATTCTTGATGACCAGGTTAAAAAATAAATAAAAAGGGAAGTAAAATAATATGTAAAAAATGTATATGGCACACAAGTAGTTAAGGGGCCAATATTCCTTTAATAGTACACATAAAAAGCATTTTATAACAGCCAAAATGCTTTTCTCCAACACAAGGCTTTATCAACTGGCAAAATAAACATAACCTGGTATCTAAGGGTTTTTATAGGCAATACAATCAATTGTTTATTTGAATTTTGGCGCCAAAATGACATAATTTGCATAAGACATATAAGGTACAAAACAAATTCAGGGTATGAGTGAAATAACAGGTAATAATAAAGGTTGTTAAACCAAGGATGTCAGGGACAAGATTGTAGACCTACACAAGGCTGGAATGGGCTACAAGACCGTCGCCAAGCAGCTTGGTGAGAAGGTGACAACAGTTGGGGCGATTATTCGCAAATGGAAGAAACACAAAATAACTGTTAGTCTCCCTCGGTCTGGTGCTCCATGCAAGATCTCACCTCGTGGAGTTTCAGTGATCATGAGAATGGTGATGAATAAGTCCAGAACTACACGGGAGGATCTTGTTAATGATCTCATGGCAGCTGGGAGTATAGTCACCAAGAAGACAATTGGTAACACACTACTCTGTGAAGGACTGAAATCCTGCAGTGCCTGCAATGTCCTCCTGCTCAAGAAAACACATGTACAGGCCCTTCTGAAGTTCACCAATGAACATCTGAATGTTGGGTGAAAGTGCTGTGGTCAGATGAGACCAAAATTGAGCTCTTTGGCATCAACTCAACTCGCCATGTTTGGAGGAGGAGGAATGCTGCCTATGACCCCAAGAACCCCATCCCCACTGTCAAACATGGAGTTGGAAATATTATGCTTTGGGGGAGTTTTCTGCTAAGGGTCCAGGACAACTGCACCGCATCAAAGGGATGATACATGGGGCCATGTACCGTCAAATCTTGGGTGAAAGCCTCCTTCCCTCAGCCAGGGCATTGAAAATAGGTCGTGGATGGGTATTCCAGCATGACAATGACCCAAAACACACAACAGAGGCAATAATGGAGTGGCTCAAGAAGAAGCACATTAAGGTCCTGGAGTGGCCTACCAGTCTCCCGACCTTAACCCCCTTGGAAAATCTGTGGAGGGAGCTGAAGGTTTGAGTTGCCAAATGTCAGACTCGAAACCTTAATGACTTGGAGAGGATCTGCAAAGAGGAGTGGGATAAAATCCCTCCTGAGATATGTGCAAACCTGGTGGCCAACAAGGGTTTTGCCACCAAGTACTAAGTTGAAGCGGTCAAATACTTATTTCACTCATTGACATGCAAATCAATTTATAACTTATTTGACATGCGTGTTTCTGGATTTTTTTTTGTTATTCTGTCTCTCACTGTAAAAATACAAATAACCATTAGAATTATAGACTGATCTTTTCTTTGCCAGTGGGCAAACGTTCAAAATCAGCAGGGAATCAAATACTTTTTTTCCCTCACTGTAAAAAAACTGAAGAACTGTAACCCCAAAAAGAAAGTATATACAAAGAAGCAACAGTTTTTTTAGCCTCTGGCTCACACATTGGCCATGCTACAAGACGTAATCGGGTGAAGGGGAGCATAGGCCGGTCAGCCTGACTTTGCACCACCGGGGCCGGTGCACCCTAAGGCAGCCACCTGGGCTGCCTTATGGTAGCGCCGGCCCTGCATAGAGGCACACTCAACCTCACAACACTCAGTCACTACACCGTCTAATGCACACTACACTCAACCACCTATACACCACCCCATTCCCTGTTTAGGATTCTAATAGGGGACCACAATCTGGGCCCTAGGCTACCTTTTTTTTTTTTTTTACTTTCAGTTAGGTATTTAGCCTTTTTGTTTCAGAAATGAATTTCTAATTTCACAAAGACCAGCAATACCTTTATCATTTGTTTCTTTCCGTTTTTTTTTTTTTGTTTTGTTTTGTTTTTTCAGCTTAACTATTCTTTAATTTTTCCATTTTAAGCCTTATAAAAAATGCTTATCTAAAAAAGACCTATCTTTATTTAATATATATTCATTGTTTTTGTCTAAACATATTACAAGTCATACAATAAAATAGTGCGACCATATTCTATGACTGCAATATATTGAGCAAACTAAGTAAATATTGTTGTTTGATAAACTAGAATAAGCTCATTATATAAAGTAATAGCAACATTCATTCTACAAAAACATACTAAACATTCAAGAAAAATTTAAATGTTCTGGGTTTTAGAATCATGAGATCAGGATATTTAATATGGTGATATGAAAGGATAATACAAAGGGCATATAGGGGGATAAGTCTGATATAATTTTCAGTCGTCTCAAGGAATCATAATCGGTTTAGAAAGTAAGAATACATTTAATAAAATATCTTTTATCTAAGAGAGGTCTATCCAATTATAATGATCTCTGTTTTCTCAAGATAAATCAAGTGTATTAAATATAGAGATTGTATTCCAGTTAGACCAAATTGCTCTATACATGCAAATACCATCTTCATTTCGGAAAACCCCATTTTGCCCTGGTATTCTATATGGCCGGTTATGTCTGACCATTTAAGTGCTGTAGATATCTTCCAATTTCTAGCTATTGTGAGCTTTACAGCCATAAGTATATGTATGAGAAATGCTTTTTGTTCGAAGCTACAGATAGGGAAGTCAAGATGAAATAGAAAAATTTGAGGAGAAAGTTCTTCTTGTATATGTAAAATTTCAAAGACATTAATGATATTATTTTTAATTTCAGCTAAGCCATTGCATTCCCACCACATATTGTACAATGTTCCTACCGAGCTATTGCATCTCCAACAGAGATCCGAATAGTTGTATTTAAATTTCTTGATTCTATGAGGAGTTTGATACCATCAGTGCATCATTTTAAAAAAGTTTGATATAGTTAAGACTGTGAGTGATTTTTTTTAACTTGTATAAAAACCTTTCCCCAATCATCTACTGAGAATGATTCATTCATTTCTACATCCCATTTATTAAATGATAGAGGCTTTTCTGTTTTTACTTTTTTTTTTTTTTTTTGCAGTGCATGAAAATAGTACAGGCATGCTTGAGGTGCCCCAGGAGCAGTCCTCAGGCTATTTCCTCGCTGTACATGCGGGGCACACAAATTACATGCACAATTTTATAGTTTGAGCAGGCGTAGTCACTTAGATAATTCTTTAAACTGTTTAACTAACGAGATATACATTTATATTTTTGCTAGAACATGCATCTCTAACTGGCATTGATACATCTATGATAACACATCTATTCTGTACACCTTGATGATAGTGCTAGTAATTCTTAAAGGCTATTGGTCTAAATAGATTAATCTGTGTTTCCACGATGTGTACAGTGTGGGTGCTATTAGCAAGTTAAGAAGGAAGACTGTAATACCCAGCTGATGGTGAGTCTTAACTATGCACAGTTGTGTTCTTGGAGTTTAAGAATAGGGAGGGGGGGAGCTGTCTGTCTGTGATCTAGTTGGTATGCTAAGGTACTTGCGAGTAGACAGATGAGGTGCTGTGTACTAGTGTCTAATAACAACCCCCAGCTCCCTAGAGTAGGTTCAGAAACCGGCTACTTAAAGGTCACATATAAAGCAGCTATACCCAAGGCATTAATTAAGTTGCCTGTGAGCTTGTCACAGAAATGAGGGTTAAGGTTAATACTCAGCAGATCAGTTTACTTGTGTGAAGATATGCTACCTATGCCTACTTAGATACAATTTAAAAGCAAATTAAATGTAAGTGAATGCATAAACAAAAGTGGCAAACAGGAAGAGTCCACTGGTTCTTCAAGAGGCAGACCGCTGCAAGCCCGCACAGGCTGTTTCACGTTACAGCTGCCGAAGGTATGCCGGCCGGCTCTCCCGGTATTGTAGCTGTGGTCTCCGTCTGTCACCTACCCGGCTGATTGTAGTGCTGGTAGAGTCCCGGCAGATTGGTGCGTCAGGAGGGACCCACTCCACTAGCCTTTGGCACCGCATGGGCCTGCGTGCGCTGGTTTCCTGAGGGGCAAGCACTGGGGTTCCCAGACCATGCTGGGAGCGATGTCCTCGCATGGCTTGGAGTGGAGGTTCAGGCTGCCGGCTCCTTTATTCTGCTCGCTGGTGTGACAGTCCAGTCCGGGCATCGAGCTGTGGCCAGCAGATCACATTACTGTTGAAGCAGCTTGCAGGTAGTGCAGCCGCGCACATTGCATCTTGCCCAGCAGCCATCTTGTTGTCAGAGCACGGGAATCCTTAATCATGTTAAACTCTTTAGGGTTGGTGTTGTAGGTGTCGGATCCTTCCAGTGGGGACCGGGATGACCCCCGCCGGTCCAAAGGGGGGGGAAACGGATCCTGTGAGGCGTGTGACAGGGTTGTTGTGCGGCAGCTAGGCATGTGAGCAGGGCGGCGGCTATCCACCCTACTCCTTTCCCGAGTAGGCCGAAGGCTCCAAAGCTTTGTGCTGTCTTTAGGGACCCCAAAACTCCCGATCTTGGAGTGTGCAGTAGCGCCAACAACTGCCTGTGCACTCTGCTGTATTTTCAGGCGTAGATGACAGTCATAAATCACGATTTCCAGCCAAAAGGAGCCTCCTGTAGCAGGAGCCTCTCCCGCATGCGACCGGTCAGCATGGCGGTCAGGCCACGCCCCCTCCATGAGAGATTTTAATAATTGCATAGTTCTAAAAATATGTTTGTTTTTAAAATGTTTATTAATAAGATTTTCATATTCAGGATATTCCTTAATATCTAAGGAGATAATTAGGTGCTTAATTCTATTGTAATTATAGAATTATTGTTCAGGAAGTCCGAATTGAGTTGCAATTCTGCAAAAGATTTGAGTTTCCTTAAAGGAACTATTTGTGATAAATTATGGATATTACAGTGTCTCCATTTAGTTAAATCAATATCTCGTATATAGACCTGTAAAGCTTCGATAGGTGTAGACAGGAGGAGCTGGTTCGAAATCCCTAATTTATTTTTAATGCTGTTATTATTTTATTTTCAATTATATTCGATGATAAGAAAAGATTTATAGTAATTTGAATCAATCCAAGCTAAGCTGAATGAAGATATTTTAGAATTAGATCTTTCTTCCATTGTATTCCATCCTGGGTTTGGAGATATCTGCATGCCCCATTTTAAAAAATGAGTAAACATTGTAATATCATGCAATTCTATTATATCTGGGAAATTTATTGTATTGTATGAAATTCTAGATATTTTACCTTTCCAGATAAAGGCCATAAATATCTTCTTAAACTGAGAGAGTAGATTATTATTATTATTATTATTATTATTATTATTATTATGGTATTTATATAGCACCATCAAATTCCGCAGCGCTTTACAATGGGTGGATGAACAGATATGTAGTTATAACCAGCCAAGTTGGACACACAGGAACAGAGGGGTTGAGGGCCCTGCTCAATGAGCTTACATGCTAGAGGGAGTGGGGTAAAATTACACAAAAAGGTAAGGATAGTATTAGACTCGTGACAGTTGCAGAAGAGGAATCAGTCAGGAGCTGTTAACAGTTTAATTGATATGCTTTTATGAAGAAGTGGGTTTTTAACGATTTTTTGAAGGAGTGGAGACAGTGTGAACAGTGCAGCCCTCGAGAAATCTTGGAGGCGAGCATCAGAGGTGGGAGTATGGATAGAAGATAGACGTAAGTCTTCAGCAAATCGTAAGGGCCTAGACGGGACATACTTGTGAATAAGGGAGGATAGATAGGTGGGAGCAGCATTATGTAGAAATTTGAAAGCAAGAACCAGAATTTTAAATTGAGCTCTATATTTTATAGGAAGCCAATGTAGGGACTGACAGAAGGGTGAGGCATGGGAGGTGCGGACGGGAAGATGAGCAACGCTGCCGCATTCATTATGGACTGTAACAGCGCAAGTTAGGAGCACGTAAGACCACTGAGAAGCGGATTACAGTAGTCAAGGCGAGAAAGGACAGTGGAATGGACCAACACCTTAGTCGCATCTGGCGTTAAGTAGGGGCGGATGCGCGCAATGATTTTGAGATGGAAATGACAGGATTTGGCGATAGATTGAACATGAGGCTTGAAGGAAAGGTCGGAGTCAAAGAGAACACCTAGGCAGCGAGCCTGCGTGGTGGAGCTGATGGTAGCACCATTGACTTGGAGGGAGACAGACACAGGAGTAACAACACTTGAGGGAGGAAAGACCAGAATTTCAGTTTTGGTCAAGTTTAGTTTAAGGAAGTGGGCAGCCATCCAGTTAGAAATAGCAGAGAGGCAGTCAGAGACACTAGACAAGAAGGACGGGAGAGATCAGGAGAGGACAGGTAGATTTGTGTGTCATCTGTATAGAAATGATATTGGAAGCCAAAGGAGCTAATGAGTTTACCAAGGGAGGCAGTATAGATGGAGAACAGTAGGGGACCAAGGACTGAACCTTGGGGGACACCAACAGAGAGGAGTTGGGGAGAAGCAGAGCCAGAGAAAGAAACACTGAAAGAGCGCTGGGAGAGATAGGAGGAGCACCAGAAGAGAGCAATATCTTGTAGACCGATATTGCGGAGGATGAGAAGAAGCTGTTGATGATCAACAGTGTCAAAAGCTGCAGACAGGTCAAGGAGAATTAGGATAGAGTAGTGACCACGAGATTTGGCAGCGAGTAGATCATTGGATACTTTGGTCAGTGCCGTTTCCACAGAGTGCTTAGCGTGGAAACCAGACTGAAGCGGGTCTAGCAGAGAGTTGGACTCGAGGAAGTCTGTCAATCTCGCACACACAATTCTTTCAAGGATCTTGGATGCAAAAGGCAGTAGCGAGATAGGACGATAGTTGGATGGGGAGTTAGGGTCAAGATTGGGCTTCTTTAGAATTGGGCTTACAATTGCATGTTTGAAGGGCGATGGAAATATACCAGAGGAGAGAGAGAGATTGAGAATTTTAGAAGAATTTTAGAAGAAAAGAAGACAGAGTATGGATGAGATGCAAGGGAATTGGATCTAGGGAGCGGGTGGTGGGGCGGGAGGACTGGAGCAGAGCAGAAACCTCTTCCAATGTAGCGGGTGCAAATGAACATAGAACAGCAGAGGGAGTGAAGTTAGGGTAAGTATTGTAAGGGGAAGAAGAAAGATGAGAGATCTCTTCTCTGATTGTAGACATCTTGTCAGTGAAGAGAGTTGTAAAGTCTGAGGTGGTCAAGTTAGTAGGTGGAGGAGGAACAATAGGGTGAAGAAGAGAGTTAAATGTATGAAATAGTCATTTGGGTTCGCGGAAGAGTGTGGTTGAAACGGCAACCCCAGGCATAAAAGGGTTAAACGTTTAGTAGATCTTCCCCTTCCAGAGACACAGGCACAGCTACTGCAGAACCCCAAACTCCCGAACAGGATACCAAGTAGCACTCCAAACTCCCGAACTGGAACCTTACGAATAGCTGCTAGCAGCTGAACAGGAAAAGCACCCAAGCGGCTTACACTCCTGGCAATCAGTCTCTAACAGCATACAGTAAATCCCCCCAAGAGCGAGACAGCAATCCCAGCAATTACACACAAAATCCTCCCCTCTGCCTGTGATATAATTATGTTACACAATGGTTTAACATAATTATCACAGACAGTAAACATACAGTTTTTACACATACCCTGTAACTTTGAAACCATACATCCAATCAATACATATTTGAACTCAGCATACTTTAAACATAAACACTCTCAAAAATCATACGAATCCCTGCAGTGGGTAAAAAGATAGATGGAAGTCCTTTATGACCGACCGCAAGCACATTTTCCTGCCCAAAACAGTTCCATAGATTTGGGCTGTGCGGTCGGTCAATTTCCTGCAGAAAACGGCTAAGTCCCCTTTGAATGCACGAACGGGTCCGTTCGTGCAAATAGCACATTGTAACAGGATGTTTGAATTGTCGAACGTACTTCGACTTTAACCGAAGTGTCGAAGTGGAGGCGACGGTAAGGGTCAGCGGTGTTCGTGTATTTGCGTAGCCGATTTTAGTTCCATAGATTCTTTAGCATACACCGCTGACCGCGTTTGACTAAATTAAAATGGCCACCACATGTGTTCCTTTGTCGAATGGCGGCCACTTCAACGACTTCGACACTTCGGCTGCATCCGAAGTGCCATATAAAAAGTGCCAATCCTTCCCCACAGTATTTAAGATAAAAGATGATAAAAGAGCTCTATAATTATCCTCTAATAAACTCTTAGCTCTTATTCGAATACCCAGATATTCAATTGTTTCATTATTCCAGTTCCAGTTATACCCTTTTCTCTGTATCTCTTTAGCCTCAGTCGATAAATTTACTGTTAATAATTGAGTCTTATTCATATTTATTTTATATCCAGAGTAATTGCCAAATTATTTGATTAATTCTAGAACTAGGGGGATTCATTTTGTTGGATTGGTTAAAGTAAGAATATTATCTGCCTATAAAGTGATTTTGTGATGCTTTTCAGAAATGTTCAGACCATGGATCAGGTTGTTATGTCTGATCGCTGCTGCTAAGGGTTTGATAGTTAAAATATACAGTAATGGTGCCAAAGGGCAGCCTTGTCTGGTTCCATTTTTTATGTCAGATATCATACCAGGGCCTATAACTCTAGCTTGGGAAATTGTATAGAGTACCAATGTACTATTCTTAAAAAAAAATGTTAAGCGAAATGTCTCCAGAACCGATTCAAGAAAGCACCAGCTCATCCTGTCGAATGCTTTTTCCGCGTCTATAGCTATAAAGGCAGAAGAAGCATCATGAACATGTGAATGGTTTATCATATTTATAATTTTCCGAGTATTATCAACCATATCCCTTCCAAGAACAAATCCAGTTTTATCTCTGTGTATAAGATCAGGGATTACCAGTTTCAATGTTTCTGCCAATATCTTAGAGAATATCTTAAAGCGGCACTGTCATGCCGAACTTACCTTCCCCCAATCGATTCATCTTCTCTCCCTCTGTCAGGATCTGTTCCTCCTTTCTTCCTGTCTGCTCTAGTTTTCTTTAAAACATAAGACAAAGTTGGAACTACTTTGTCTTATGTATATTTCCTATGCTTGACCAGCTTTGACCAGCGGAGGAGCAACGTGTGCTCTGTTTCCTGTGGTGAGAGAAATTTTCCCACAATTCTCACCTTTCTTCTGTGATCTTGCGATGCTTCCTGTCAGTATTCCTAAACGTCCTGTCATTTAGACAGAACGCTGGCAAACTACCAAATTTCGTCCTAACAGAATGAGAACAGTTTGTTCATTCATGTTAGAAAAACATTCGGTACTTTTAGGTTGCTTAGAAATTTCATTCAAATTAATGAAATTCCGATTCGTGCCGCGGCTGCATCTTGCAGCCACTTAGTAAATAGCTCCCTAATTCCCACGGCATGAGCAGTGGGTGGGGGCCCCCTAAATGAAAATGGGGTGGACCTATTGTCCTCACCCCCAACCCCCACCAATGAGCAGCAGGTGGGGGCCCTAAATAAAAATGGGGGGAACCTATTGTCCTCCCCCCGGCACCCACCCATGAGCAGCAGGTGGGGGCACTAAATTACAATAAGGGGGGGACATATTGTCCTCCCCCTAGGCCCCCACCCATGAGCAGCAGGTGAGGGCCCTAAATTACAATAAGGGGGGACCTATTATCCTACCCCATGCCCCCACGCATGAGCGGCGGGTGGGGGCCCTATTGTCCTCTCCCCCAGCAACCACCCATGGAGAGGCAATGTGAGTGGAGTCTGCTTGTTGGCAAGAGGGGGTACTGGGATTTAGTATATAGGGGGGGCTGGGATTTATTAGAAGGGGTGCTGTGGTTTAGTAGAGGGGGATGCTGGGGGAGTTTTATACTGTACTTTTCAAAATAAACCTAAGTTTCTATGAAAATGTAAGGGTTTTTGTTTGCGACCCACATAAACTAAGCCTTGTTTATGTAGCCCATGCAAGATTTAGAGATTCATATGCACCCACCCATGAGCGCCACGTGGGGGCCCTAAATTACAATAGGGGTGGCCTATTGTCCTCCCCCTGCCCCCACCCATGAGTGGCGGGTGAGGACCCTAAATTACAATAAGGTGAGAACCTATTGTCCTCTCCCCCGCCTCCCACCCATGAGCGGCAGGTGGGGGCCCTACAATTTCACCCATGGTCAACAGGTGAGGGCTAAGTGTAAAAATAATCCCCCTCCCCGAGCCCCTAGTCACCCCCACCCGATAAAATGAAGCCCTACCTACCCCCCTCATCCTAAAGCTGAGGGGGGAGACAATAAAACTAAATACCTGTAAAGAAATTTAAAAATAAATCTTACCATTTGATTTCTTCTTTTTTCTAAAACCTTTTTTTTTTTCAGCCCCAAAAAAAGAACAAATAAAAAACCATAATACCCGAGCGCCCAAAAAAAATCAGACGGAAAAAAAAACCCAGAAGCTAAAAAAGTAATCCACCTTCACCCATGGAGGGCATGCGCAGACTGAGCTCTGCAGGGCGGGGAAAGGCTAATAAAGCCTTCCCACACCCTGCAATTTGGCTAAGAGCGCTCTGATTGGTTGGTTTAAGCCAAGCATGTGAAACTCGCAGCCCACAATGGACATCTTTGTGGCCCAGTGAGCCGCAAGTGCATGCTTAGTGTTAAAGCAGAGTAGGCACCTGCTTTCTCCACATTGCAGGTGCCTACTCTGCTAAAAGTTACCCGGTCGGGGAGGAGAGGAAGGTGGATGCAGCGAGGGAGCTCAGCCTACCTGCTCCTCACTGCTCCCTTGCACGGCGTCTGTAGTGATGCCGGGCGCCGGAATGTGATGTTATATTCCGGCACCCGGAATCACTAAACTGCGAACAAAGGAGCAGTGAAGACCAGGAAATAGATCTCCAGATAGAAGAGGGCCGACACCAGCTCCCAAAGGTAGGGAGCAATAAATAAAATGATGTGTATGTGTGTCTGTCAGAGTGTGTGTGTGTCTGTCAGTGAGTGTCTGTGTCAGTGAATGTCTGTGTGTCTGTCAGTGTGTCTATCTGTGTGTCAGTGTGTGTCAGTGAATGTCCGTGTATCTGCCTGTGTGTCTGTCTGTGTGTGTGTCTGTCAGTGTGTGCCAGTGAGTGTCTGTGTGTCTGTCTGTGTGTGTGTCAGTGAGTGTATGTGTGTGTGTTTGACTGTCTGAGTCTGTCTGTCTGTGAGTATCTGTGTGTGTGTCTGTCAGAGAGTGTGTGTCTGTCAGAGTGTGTCTGTGTGTGTGTGTGTGTGTCAGTGTGTGTGTGTGTCACTGAGTGTGTGTTGGTCAGTGTTGCATTGGCTGCAACTGGTCAGTGGAGTACCATGGAGGCACACAACGCCACCTCACATTCCGACATGACAGTCACCCCCAACCCCCACCCCCCAATAATATAAAGCCCTACCTACCCCCTCACCCTAAAAATAGTGAGGGGAAGACAATAAAACTAAATACCTGGAAAGAAATAAAATAAGCTTGCCATTAGATGTCTTCTTTTTTCTAAAACTTTCTAAGCACTCTGATTGGTTGGATTCCAAGCCAACCCATCGGAGTGCTGTGACAGGTAAATGTAGAGACTTGCCTGTCAGTCGTTTCATTTACCTGTCAGAGCACTCTGATTGGTTGGCTTAAATCTATCTAGATTATATCTAGATTGATTTAAGAAATGGGGCGGCAGTTCAACAGGGTGTCTGGGTCCTTCCTCGGTTTAGGAATCAGGAGACATTGCCTTGGAGTAATTCTTGTGGGATAGATCTTTTAAGAGTAAATTCATTAAATATTTGCTGTAATAATGGTGAAATTATTTTATCAAATGTTTTATAAAAAATTGTGGAAAAGCCATCTGGTCCTGGTGCTTTCCCTCTTTTTAGCCAGTTTATTGTGTTTTGTATTTTGATTAAAGAGAAGGGTATGTTTAAAGACTGAAGTTTTAAAGAGTTGATTTTTGGAATTTTAAATTTTTCAAAAAAGGTTTTTAGTACGCTCTTTTGAATGTTGTCATTAGTGGGATATTTCAAATTGTATAAAGAGTAATAGTATGACCTGAAAGCTTCACCGATTTGTTTAGGAGAAAGTAGGATTTTATTACCTATTTTAAAAAATTTTATGCAATCCTTCTTTCTTTTAGATTTGAGTTTATTAGTAAGAAGTTTATCAATTCGATTATACCATTTTTATTTTAGTACCAACATATTTCTCTCCATTTTTTCTTGAATTTAGTTTTAATAGAATCTTTGATACAAGCAATATTTTTATAAGTTTTTAAATTTTGGAGTAGCTTTATTTATTTCCTCCTGCATTGATAAAGAGATATATAAGTCAGACAGGGATTTTCATTTGACTTTTTTCCAATAAGAACCAGATTTGATAAAAAGTCCTTGCATAAAGCATTTAAATTTGCACCATATTAATGAAAATGTGGTCTCTCTATTGTCATTTATTTCTATAAAACTGTTTGCCTTTTCAATTAATTTTTCAGTATTAGTTCCTGAAGAGCATAACAGTTCATTTAACCGCCAGATCGTTTTTGCTACATATTCGATAGTTTTTGACCTTTAAAAAAAATTGGTGCATATTTTGACCATGTAGTAGAGCCTATCTCTGCGGAGACGATCTTATTTAGAAGATGAACCTTGGTGACAAACAGATCAATCCTGAAGTATGAGTTGTGAACCTTTGAGATAAAAGTAAAATCGTTATTTCCAGGATTGAATGCTCTCCAAATATCGTATAGGGAATTTTTCATTAAAAGATCTTGAAGCGATTTGGCAGTTTGTTTCAGTTGAAGGTCTTTAGACCTACACAATTAAAATTGTAGCGGAGAGGTAGTATAATCCACAGTATCTCCGCTGGTAGACAGGAATACAATAATCCAGGTAGGCAGGTACAGCATACAATTATCCAGGTAGCGTTATAAGAATCCTTCCCTCCCAAGAACTAGACGACACATAGGCTGGGAGTCAACTGAGGTTTTTATTCACAGGTCACAGTATTTATGCAGTTACACATATAAGGGGTTTCCAAAGTCACATTGCAGGGGCTGTCCAGTAGTGGACTACGTGGGGGACTTAACTTGCAGGGCTATCCCCCACCGGACCTTAGGATGGCCGGACTAACAAATAGATAAGACAAAGAATGGTCAGAGACAAGCCGAGGTCGAGGGAACGAAAAGACAGGTAAGCGAAAGTCAAGCCGAGTATAAGGGTAAGAGAAGGTAGCAGGGTCGATAAAAGAGAGCCGAATCAAGAACCAAATAATTAATAGGAATAAGAGCACTGAGTGACCAGACAAGCTAGAACAACGACAGGGCAATGACTCATTGCAAATGAGTCTCTTTTATACCTTGGTTCCTTAATTGGTGACGACACCCCCAAAATGTCCTGATTTGCGGTTTCTGGCGGGTCGTGACGTCATTGACTATTGAGCGCCGCGTCATAAAAGGAGGCAGAGCTATCGCGGTCGGCGTGTAAACGGCCGGAAAGGCCGAAACGATCGGGTGTACAAGTCCCCTTCTGAGGAACCTCGTCCAGATGTCTGACCTCCTCTGAGGTAGATACCACAGGTACCATGACAGTACCCCCCCTTTCAGAAACGCCCACCGGGCGGACGGGACCGGAGCGAGATGGAAATCGAGCATGAAATGCCCGAAGGAGACGAGGGGCATGGACATCTTCATGAACTACCCATGACCTTTCTTCAGGCCCATAACCCTTCCAGTCAACAAGATATTGTAACTTCCCACGAGAAATACGAGAATCAAGAATGGTCTTGACTTCATATTCTTCCTGACCCTCAACCTGGACCGAAGGAGGGGAAGAGACCAGGGAAGAATATCTGTTACAAACAAGAGGCTTCAACAAAGAGACATAAAAAGAGTTCGGCATGTGCAGGGCAGGAGGAAGGGCAAGCTGATATGCAACCGGGTTAATCCTCCTTAAGACCTTGTAGGGTCCTATGTAGCGAGGAGCAAACTTCATGGAAGGAACCCTCAAGCGGGTGTGTCTGGTACTCAACCACACCCTATCACCCGGGGAAAAAACAGGAGCAGCCCGTCTACGTTTGTCAGCGTGCAGCTTGAATACAGCGGAACTTTGAACAAGAATTCGTCGAGTCTGATCCCACAACTTTCTCAGATTGGCAACATGTACATCAACCATCGGTATACCTTGAGAAGGCGATACCGACGGTAGGATGAAAGCCATAATTCAAGAAAAAGGGGCTATTATGAGTAGAATCACAAACAAGATTGTTGTGCGCAAACTCCGCCCAAGGAATTAGACCGACCCAATTGTCTTGGTGTTCAGAAACAAAACATTGTGAATATTGTTAAATATTGTCAAACTCGCGGCTTAGTATTATAGCAGAGTAGGCACCTGCTTTCCCCACATTGCAGGTGCCTACTCTGCTAAAACTTACCCGGCCGGGGAGGAGGGCAAGTGAGAGAGTTCAGTGTTCCTGCCCCCTCGCACGAGCCGTCTGTAGTGGAGCCGGGCGCCGCTAAACCACGCTAGGGAGCAGTGAGGAGCAGATAGAAGATCCCCACTGGACCCCAGGAGAGGTCCCACATCGGCTCCAAAAGGTAGGGAGCAATAAAGAAAGTGATGTGTGTGCAAGAATGTGTAAGTGTGTGTGTCTGTCAGTGTATGTGTGCCTGTCAGTGAGTATGTGTCTGTGTGTGTCTGTGTCTGTCAGTGAGTATGTCTGTGTCTGTCAGTGAGTGTGTGTGTCTGTCAGTGAGTGTGCGTGTGTGTGTCTGTCTGTCAGTGAGTGTTTGTGTGTGTTGGTGAGTGTTGCGTTGGCTGCGACTGGACAGTGGAGTACCTGGAAGTAAATGGAGGAATGCAAGGCCATGTCACATTCCGACGTGACATCGATGTGCTCCACCTTCACAGGGTTTCAAGATGTAGCAGGAGGATTAGATTTGGCACAAGGTGCGGATGGCGCCATTTGGGGTATACCAGAGGCCTGACTCTGCAGTTGCATACTGGCTTAGGCAATGTGAGTGGAGTCTGCTTGTTGGTTAGAGGGTGGTACTGGTATTTAGTATATGGGGGGACTGGGATTTAGTAGAGGGGGGTGCTGTGGTTTAGTAGAGGGGGATGCTGTTTTTTTTTATACTGTACTTTTCAAAATAAACCTACGTTTCTATAAAAATTTAAGGTGTTTTTTTTTTTGCGGCCCACATAAATGTAAACCTTGTTTATGTGGCCCATGATAGACCACAATGAGTATAGACTAATGAGATAGACTTATGATTTTGCCGTAGGTGGACTTACAGCTACGGCAATAAAACAAATATCTATGCATTTGCAGCTTAACTTACAGAAACGTTGCGCATACAAACTCCAAGCACCATAACCACTTCAAATCACTAATAAGGTAATGGTGCTTAGAGTAACTCTCTAATTAAAGTTTTATGTAGTCACCACTATCTGGTTCAATGGGGCCAGCAGCCCTGTAGACCTGATTTTAGAGAAGTCTGGGTGGCCAATTGCCTTCCTGCCCCAATTAGGTTTTTTTCACTCAATATATTTTTCCTTGGGAGTGGAATCGGTATCAGTGGAATTGGTAGCTGGCAATGTTGCAACAGATGGTGGTGATCATTATGGTGTATTATAGGGTGGTGATAGGATAGAAACAGTTGCACGGTTTCTTTCACTTGCTATGCTATGCACACAGTTGTTCAGAGAAGGGTAATATGGTGCCAATTCACTGCTCTCCTTACTTCCATCCCTGTTTTACTTCCATCACTGCTCTCCTTACTTCCATCCCTGTTTCTGCCTAATTATAGGACCACTCTGGGTACTATATTAACTTCATCGGGATAAAGTTGATATGGTGCGCGGACGTGCAGGGCGACAGTTTACCTGTAGAGTTTGTATTGTTAATGAACAGTTTAAACAAAGTCTTTATGCACACTTACACACAAACACACTACCAACACTCTATACCCCCTTATATGCACACTACCCCTGCACTTAAATACAATACACTCTCTATACTATATATACAGTACACCCCCTGCACTTACCTCCTCATATATAATATGTCTTATAATAAGTGGACATATCAGGGACCCCTAACCTGCTCATCTTCATAGATTTGAATAATCCATCAAAATGCTTTAAACAATACCATAGGAAGTTTACACTACCAGATATGGGCATTTAGCGTTAGAACATTTTTAAGGAGAGCAGAAAGCAAACCGGATACAGTGAATCATGGTCTGGGTGGTGGATGAGAAGCAAATGGACATCTCAGGAGAAAGATGCAAAGGTTGGGGGAGTTGGGGAGAGATACAAGAGAGGGAGATGTTGAGACATATAGGAAGGTAAATATAGAGAAAGAAACACTCACTTGATAGGGGCTTGTGTCTACTTTACTGTCTTTGTCTACATATGTTTGTGCATGAGTTTGAATGTATACATCTGTTTGTTCGTTTTGTTTCTCTCTGTGCATGTGTGTGTATGTATTTGTCATAGTATGATATTGTATATGTGTAACGTAGCTCCGCTATTCTGACCGAGTTTAATGAACGCAGCACATATATATACCCCCAACAGCCTCATTTACATACAATAGGGTGCATAGAGCCATATAGTATAAGGAAGGGTGTGGTCAGACAATAGCACGGGCTGATGGGAGAAAATAGGAAGCAATAGGACAGGAAAAAGGGGGAGGGGAAAGGCACATACAAGCAATACATCCAACATACCCTGCACCAATAATGGGCACACAGTGACCAAAACACAAAAGGAATATGGGGACCCACACATAGTGTCTGTCTTCCATCCCCAGTGACGGTGACTACCGTCACAATATGTATCTATGCCATGGTATGTGTGTATGTATGAACCTGTATGTTGGCGATTCTGCCTGTGCATGAGTGTGTCATGTGAGTATGCACATTTCAGCCCATTGGCAAATCTGTATGTGCGTTTGTGTGCATCTTAGTCTGTAAGTATAAGCATATGTATATCCATATGTTTTTCTAAATAGGCATGCATGTTTATTTGTTTTTGAGTGTTCCTATGTATGTAAGTGCTCTTTTCAAACGTGAGTTTCTTTTTTCTGGTGTATGCCTACATGTCTCTGTCTATGTATTGATGTATGTGTATATTTCTATGGAGTGTTTTTGCATTTATGAATGTGTTTATGTCACTACTTGATTTTTTTATGTACATACCTCTCTGTTTTTGAGTGGTAGTATTTTTATGCATGTGCTTCAGTGTGTCTATGCCTGCATGTATGTTCACCTACATTTGTTGGGTTTAATGTATGCATATGTGATTACAGTTCATATATTGAAAGAAAAAGAGTATAGGAGATCTAGCTAGTTGTCAAAGTTGGAGCCAAAGGTTGTTCAACGCACCAGGTACCATTGCAGCCTAATATGCTCTTCATATGTAATTAGGAAGGTCTCCAGCAGAGGGTGTATAATGCTGGTGAATCCAAAGTTTTTTTGTAATATCTTTTGAAAACAGTGTAATGGCACCCATAACCTCATAGCACCATCATGTATTCAACAAACTGTAGTGGTTTTGGTGCTTAGACTGTCCATTTAATAACAATTAATACGAAAACTTTGTTTTTGAAAAATCACATCCAAATTCTATATATATGTCTAGCTAAATCCATAGTGGTGCTAGATAGACATATTTATTGTAGTTTTGCCCTTGAATACATTTAATAGAATGGAGTTAAATATTCAGTTAAAATGAATGGATTATGCACATGCAGGGTCGGATTTTCCTACAGGCTAACTAGGCTTCAGCCTAGGGCCTCAAGATCAAGCCTCAAGATCAAGCAATGTGCAGAGCTGCAGACCATGGATCTCGCGTGCACTGCCCAATCAGAGCGTTGCCTCGGGTTACCACGGCAACGCTCTGGTTGGGTCTCGCGAGATCCATGGTCTGCAGCTCTGCGGAGCTGCAGACCGGAAATGAGGGCCACCGAACCACCAGGGACCCCACCGGACCACCAGGCAGCCCCCACTGGACCACCATTTAAGGTAATTTTTTTAGTCACCCCCCTCTCCTCATCACCCCCCTCCCTCTCACAATCACCCCCCTCACAATCACCCCCCCTCTCCACATAACCCCCTCCCTCTCACAATCACCCTCCCTCTCACAATCACCCCCCTCACAATCACCCCCCCCTCTCCTCATCACCCCCTCCCTCTCACAATCACCCCCCCCCCCCTCTCCTCATCTCGACTTTTTTTGTATTTTTTATCCATGCCACATTTTTTATAAAGGTTAGTACCAATCACAACATGTTTCATTTAACATATTGATATATATCACAGTAATGATGTATTTTATTGTCTCTCATGTCATTTACAAACTTAAAAATGGGAGGTGAAAGGGCCTCATAAGTGGAATAGCCTAGGGCCTCTTTTCATCTAAATCCGGCCCTGTGCACATGGCATACAAATCATGTGTTATGAAGTGTAACTTTTTGTTCCACACATACTCTACGACATTTGCATTTCTTAAAACTTACTTCTCAGTGTGACTGAGTGTATTGCTTATCTCCACAGCCCATGAAAATAGCTATTCTGCAAACCGATGCTAAACCTTGATAATGATTACTTAACTGACAGAGCAGAGAATGTTATAGTTCGATAAAAGCTGTGTCAAGAACAAACCTCCTGAACACTCAGCTGGTCAATAAATATCATTAGGTAGAAAAATATTCATGTTTTAAGTATATCCCTGGAAAAGATGAAGTAGTACAAAGGTGTAGTAAATTTCAACCAACCTTCTAGGTTCTAGCTTGCCTGGAGACCCTGCACCCTTAACCCTTCTATTTAATCAACTACACATAAATATGTACACTGATCAGCCATAACATTAAAACCACTGACATGTGAAGTGAATAACATTAATTATATCGTTTCAATGGTACCTGTCAGAGTGTGGGATATATTAGGCACCAACCAAGTGAACAAACAGTTCTTGAATTTCATGTGTTGGTAGCAGCACAAATGCTAAAAAAAAACATAAAGATCTTAGTGACTTTGACAAGGGTCAAATAGGGATGTCTAGAGGACTGGGTCAGAGCATCTCCAAAATGGCAAGTGATGGCGAGTGTTTCTGGTATGCAGTGGTTCGTACCTAGTGTGTCCATGATGACCCCTGTCCACTGCTAAAGGGGCTTTAATGGGGACAAGAGCGACAGAACAGGAGCAATGGAAGAAGGTTGCCTGGTCTGAACATCAAATCCGATCCATAGAGGCCCCACCTCCCAGCCTGCAGTACTTAAAGGATCTGCTGCTAATAGATACCACAGTACACATTCAGAGGTCTTGTGCATTCCATGCCTCAATGCATCAGCGCTGTTTTGGCAGGGGGACCTACACAATATTAGGCAGGTGTTTTTATTGTTGTGGCTGATCAGTGTATGCACAAATACAAGGGGATTGATCACATTCAGCTTTTTAGTCCATTGCAGTGGTTCCTAACTTTTTTCACTTGATTACCACTTGGAAGCCCATTTCCTTAAATTGTACACCTCATAATAGCAAAATTTTTGTTATTAATATAGTTGTTGTTTAAAATGTAGATTGTAGCAGAGCTCCGATACCATGTATCTCCGCTATTCCTTCCTCGAAGCTGAAAGAAGCACTGCAATAATCCCAGACACTTTCCCCCCAGCAACTAGACAACACATAGTTCTTGGAGTCAACTGATTTTATTTTGGCCACACATGGCTTTTATGTACTGACCCCTAGCGTGGGGTCTCCACATCAAAAATACAAGCACTGGGGGCATGGCTGACCGCCAAGTAAGATGGCCGCATAAGAATCTGCTCCGGCACATGGACTCCGATAATCCCTATTTTAATTAAGCAGAAACGGTATAACGACAGCCATCCTCAGTAACACCTATCATGGCACAGCAAAAGGCAAAGAAAACAGCAACCAAGGCGAACAAAATAAGCTTTTTTAACAACAAAGCGGCCGCAACATCAGAGGCTGCACGGGCCACCATGCAAGATGGCGCCGAGGTTAATGAACCAGATACTAACCCTGATCCACACGATGAGCCACACAGAACAGAAAGCCTCACAAAAGAATACTTTGAACAAACCATAGAAAATATGGCTGCTAGATTGATACAAACCTGGAAGTCAACGGCAGACCAAATCAGGAGAGAAGTGAGAGACCTCTCCGCCAGGACGTCCTCTGTCGAACAGCGATGCCAGGATCTGGACTCGGCCCAGGCCGAAACGACCGCTCAACTACAGACACTACATCAACAAGTGGAGAACTTGGAAACACGCATGGCGGACTCAGAGGACAGAGCACGCCGAAATAACTTGAGGCTCCGTGGGGTCCCTGTGTCTGTACTCCCAGACGACCTACAAGTGTATGTAAGAGGCCTACTGCACACCTATGCGTCAGATATCCCGACGGACATGCTCCTAATAGATAGGGGGCACCGGGTCCCGAAGCCCAGACATCTACCAGACTCCACACCCCGTGACGTACTCCTCAGAGCGCATTATTTTCACATTAAGGAACTTATCCTCAAAACGTACCGCAACAAACAAGATCCACATGAGGACTACCCGACGGTGCGCATTATGGCGGATCTCTCTGCCGCAACCCTAAGGAGAAGGAGGGAATTCCAAGCTACCACGGCGGAGCTGAGAACCAGAGGGATCCGCTATAGGTGGGGCTTCCCTACAAAGCTTATTCTTACAAAGAATGGAGAAACCAAAATCATCTCCACCCCGGAGGAAGGCTTGAGAAGGCTGAAGGAATGGGGCCTGCTCACTTCGACGTCGAGAGAGGCGCAACCAGCTCCCAAACAAGGCCGCAAACACCCCGTGGACCAACAGTAGAGACTGCATGCCATATGGCGCAAACGCCACAAGTATTTATCCCGAGACAGGGAAAAATGTTGACACTAGGTCACTGTTAGTCGACTATTAATTGAGTTATGCTAAGTCTAGCTGTTATTGACTTACAAATGAGAACTAACTGAGCCGCACATACTCTATGAAACACAATAGTAACTGCATGACACACGGCGTGAACGCCGCAAGCAGTAACCCCGAAACAGGGCATATTGACGACTCTGGGTCACTGTAAATTGACTGCTGATTCAGTTATATTAAGCCCAGCTACCACTAATACACTAAAGTGGGATCTGTATAAACCGCAATTACCTTGTGGAACAACCATAGAGATTGCATGTCATGCGGTGCAACCACCGCAAGAATTAATCCAGAGACAGGGTATCGATGTTGACATTAGGTCATGGTAAATTGACCGTTAATCTAGCATCACCAAGGTCTAGAGATTATAACTGTGCAAAATGGGAAATATCTAAACAACTACCATAGCAACTACACGCCATTTGGCGCAAAAGCCACAAGTACTACTCCTGATCTGGGAAATAAATGTCGACTTCCGACCACTGTTTATAGACGGCCAATCTAATCACACTAAGGTCTAGACACTATCGACACATGCACCCATAAAGTTCCCAGGCCAGTACGAGGTAGTAGCCACAAGGGAATAATGTCTAACTTCAACCCATAACAAACTAGAAGCCGATTACGGCGGTCCATACCACCCACTATAAAGCATTAAAAAGAACCCTATCTTGAGGAGGCTACTAAAAGGCAGTAAACCTGTATGAACCGCCCCACGATGGCACGCAAACAAAGTTAACTGTCCTAGATATATAACTCACTCGCAAGACAGGTCTCAGGGACCACATAATGTTACTGTTATTACTGAAAGTTATTACTGACAAAAGAAATGTTTAAATTGTATACTGAATGACTGTTTTATGTTACAAATTATTACTGACAAATAAATCTCTGCTTAAGCTACCAATTCCATTGACGAAGGAGTCCAAACAGCCACCTGTTTGGAAGTACCGTACTCCCAACCCCACGGTGAGAACTGCACCGGACCAAGGTATCTTACCCTACCACCCACAACCTTACCCTACCCACCTCCTCCCCCACAGTCACCTAATCTAAACGCACCCAACCTATCCTCACCATACACACCTTGGCACTCTGTTCACCACCCGAGAAACCACAGCAATACATCATCACAAAATGAAATTCTACTCACACAATGTTAAAGGGATGAACACGCCACACAAAAGACGGGTACTACTAGATGACCTAAAACGAAGCAAAGCCGACATTGTCTGCATTCAGGAAACCCACTTTGCTACAAACAAGGCTCCTGCATTCGTAACAAAAGATTACCCCCTTCAAATCCATGCCACACACACATCAAAATCCAGAGGCGTATCCATCCTATTCCACAATTCCCTAACAGTAGAACAGCTCCAATTGAAAAGAGATAGCCAAGGGCGATTCATAATTCTACACTGCCTAATAAATAACTTTCCCATAATACTTGTAGGTATTTACAGCCCAAACGACCAACAACGTAACTTCCTGCACAAAGTACTTAGTAAAATACCTCCCAACACAAATGCCCCTATATTGATTTGCGGGGACTTCAACCACACAATGGACTCTCGACTAGACACGACAGTCCATGCCACGTCCAACAGACACCTCACGCTCAAACAACATAACAAGGCGTTCACAAAACTAATACACACTCAGGGCCTATACGACGTCTGGAGGACACATCCAACGACAAAAGAATATACATTCCACTCACAGGTCCACCAAACCTTCTCCAGAATAGACCACATTCTGGTGTCAGGCACACTTCTTCTACAAATTAAGGAATGTACTATAGGTAACATTGTATGGTCAGACCATGCACCATGCAAGACCACTACCAGCACCGGGGAAATCCCCCGTGGCGCCTAAATGATTCCCTACTAAACGACACAACGTTTACAAACCAACTCACACAAACCCTACAAGAATACTTTGAGCTCAACGATTCCAAAGAAGTCTCAGCCATATCCATCTGGCAAGCCCACAAAACAGTCATGAGGGGGGTACTCCTAAGCCGCGCATCCTACCTTAAGAGGAAGCGGGAAGAAGAACTTATAGACCTCCTGAGACAATTACGTGAGCTAACAAACGCGCAGGTCCTACACCCCTCTGATCGCCTAGCTAAAAACATTGCTGAAACTACAAAAAAAATTAACGACCTAACCTTAAACAAAACTGCCTACATGCTAACTAAATTAAAGCTGAAGACATACGCTCAAGGCAACAAAGCTGGAAAACACCTAGCGACCATGCTAAAGCAGAAACAAGCCAACTCTAAAATCCCATACTTAATCTCTCAAACAGGTGAAAAAATCCATAATCCTCAAGATATCAATAATGAAATGGCTGACTATTACCAAAAGCTCTACAACCTAAGAAATGATCCTGAAGTACATCAACCCACGAAACAAGAAATCGATGACTTCCTCCAAAAGACCACGCTACCCAAGATGTTGGCCACTCAAAAACAAATAATGCAAAACCCCGTCACGATACAAGAAATAAAGGATTCAAGCCAAGCACTCCCGCCAGGGAAGTCACCAGGCCCAGATGGCTTGACTAACCTTTACTACAAAAAATGTGCAACTATCCTAGTCCCATACCTACAAAAATTATATACCCAAATCCACGCATCTGGAACGATACATACAGAAATGTTGATGGCACATGTGGCCATCCTCCTAAAACCGGGCAAACCACCCAACAAAAGCCAGAATCTCAGACCAATATCTATACTAAACACGGACATCAAACTCTTAGCCAAAATCTTCTCCAACAGGTTAGCACGAATAATCCCAACACTTATTAAGGAAGACCAGGTAGGGTTTGTGGGCGGCAGACAAGGAGCAGATGGCACACGCAAAATACTGAACCTACTATATGAAATAAAGAAGGAGAAAATTCCGAGCATCTTGCTGTCCTTAGATGCAGAAAAAGCGTTTGATCGGCTAAACTGGCCCTTTCTAATGGCAGTCCTCTGAAAATTCGAGTTTCCACCCCAATTCCTGACATTAGTTACAGCACTTTACTCCACCCCGACTGCAAAAGTAGTAAACGGGGGATTCATCTCAAAATCTTTCTCAATATCCAATGGCTCCAGGCAGGGATGCCCACTCTCCCCGCTACTTTATATACTGGCATTGGAACCAATGGTCCAACAAATACGGGAGGACCCGAACATCCATGGAGTTCGGACCAACGGGCAGGAATATAAGCTGCCACTATTCGCGGACGACATCCTCTTTACTTTAGAACACCCACACATATCCCTCCCCAACTTCCATAAAATTCTCGCCCAATATAGCCACTGTTCATACTACAAACTGAACATAACGAGAACTCTCGCAACAGGAATCAACATTCGCACACAGGACATGCAACACCTACAAGCCAACTTTACCTACGACTGGAGGCAAGATGGTATAAAATTCCTAGGAATAAACTTTACACCCACACCCTCCAAGCTATACAAAGCAAACTACATTAAACTTAGAGGCGACATCCAAAATATATTACAAGGATGGGGGGGGGAAGTACATTTCGTGGGCAGGACGTATAGCATCAATAAAAATGGTAATCCTACCCAAAATTCAATACCTGTTTCGCACACTCCCAATTAAACTCCCGAAGACATACCTGCAGGACCTCCAAAACCTGCTCAATAACTATGTATGGGAAAATAAAAAACCACGGGTTGCGAAAGATACCATGTACAGGCAGTTCAACAAAGGAGGAATGGGCATGCCAGATGTAGCAGGATACTACCGAGCGGCCCACATAGCACCACTACTAGCCATTCACCAACAACGTAAACAAGCAACATGGCTCAACCTGGAGAAAAACCACACGGACGGCGACTCTTTACTGACACTAGCTTGGCTTCCAAAATCACAAAGACCAAAGTACACCACCATGCTGCCCACGACAGCCCTATCACTCTCCCTGTGGGATAACTACAAGAAGAAAATGACCAATACTGATTTGACATCACCGGCCCTACCACTGGAAACAATCAAATTTCACATTTCAAACTTTAACTATAAAATATGGCATAGACACGGAATAAAATCAATGTCACAAATTATGCAAGGCCCAAAACTAAAACTACTCTCAACACTCCAACAAGAGTACAAACTGCCGAATACGGCCGCCTACTCCTACATGCAACTGCACTCATGGTTCACCCACCAACTACAAAGCTCACAGCCACAAACACACAACCCCACGTGGCACATTGTAGAACAAATTTGCATATCAACAAAACCAACCAAAAAACTCATGTCAACCATATACATGTCAGAACATATTTTAGCTCCAAAACATCCCCCCTCCTTCATAGCGGCATGGGAAAAAGACATTGGACACAATTTACCTGAGGCCCAGTGGTTAAATATCTTTCAGGCACACAAATCACTAACCCTATGCACAACTCACATTGAACTATCCCGCAATTGTTGTACAGCTGGTACCTGGTTCCCACGCGCCTTAAACACAGCTTTCCCAACACATCAGATGTCTGCTGGAGATGTCAGAAAGAACAAGGCACAATGCTTCACATATGGTGGCACTGTCCAGCACTCCGACAATACTGGCAACAAGTAGCAGATCTGGTTATCAAATGCACCGACACTAGACTACCTTACGTGCCCGAAACATTCGTGCTTCTCCTTTTACCACACACACCACATAAATACCAAAAATATCTAGGGTACCACATCATCATAGCCGCCCTAACTGTCATAAGCAGACAATGGGAAAAAAAATCCCCCCCCCCCACACTTGCCCAATGCATCACAGTAGTAGAAACAAACAGGAGCTACGAAATGATGGCAAGAAAAAATAGACAAATGAATCCCCACTGGACCAAAGCATGGGAAACATGGGATACGCAAAAACTCACACAGACATAACTAAATAGAACCACCGCTAGTAACAGAAACCTCATCGACTAAAGGCAACACAATTCGATCACAAATTGGCCCCAAAGGAAAACACAACCCCACCCTCCCGCCCTCCCCCTTCCCCAACACCACACACAACGCACATGGGAATGAAAAGAGACAGGGCACAATCGAGGCAACCATATGTTACAAGAAAGCACCCATCCAAGCCACTGACATCAACATTGAAACGACAACACCCACCACCCGCGCAACTCTACAAGCAGGTACACTGTAGAAAACAAATGACGCTCAACAAGCAACAACCACTAACAGGCCAATAGGGAGACTGTAAAAGGATTGTGAAATATTCTGTAACATATTGTGTAACATCTGGTAAATGGGTATCTCCCTGCACAAGATTGACAATGTTGACAATGATAACCAGTGTTACTGAATTATGACCTCCCCCCTGCCACCCCCCTTTTTTCCTTATGTACCCACTCCCTATATGCTTAAGAAAAAAAAATTGTAAAATTCAAAAAAAAAAAAATACAAGCACTTTCATCTCTCTTTCTGAGAGATTATTGAGTGGAAAAATTATAATTTAATTATCTCTCAGATACAAGAAAAACACACAATATTACAATTCAACCCAAAAATACATTTCAATAACATAGGAACCCCATGAAGGCCATAGCACGAATAGCTTGGGTTTGAGCACCCACTTTGTTGAAATAGGGTTCAGATCCCTTTGGTGGTTCGGGAATGCCATTCGAATTAAGTTATGACCGGCCGGCCACGAGGTGATGCCCCAAAACAGTTCCATAGAAAACAAGGCAATGATTGGTCATCTTTCAGGGGTTCTGACACGAACACCAACAAATGTGCCCCCTGGCTGTTAGGGAGCGAATGTTCCCCCTGTTCGGTAGTTCATGCCTTCCGAACGACGTTCTCAGAACTGTTCGGGAAGTTGGCTGGACAGTGGTACAAGTTTCCAGGGTGTTCACGGGGTCGTGTATCCGAGATATAGTTCCATGCCGTAGACGACCATGTACCGCTGCCTGCGTTCGGGAGACAAAATGCTCGCCAATACTTGGAGCACGTGTGTTCGGTTATACGAACAGCACCCACACAGGGAAAACACTTGCACTAATGATACATTTGTGGTTAACAGCCAGGGCTGGTCGGTGATTAGAAGGTGCGTAGAAGGTGCAAACAAGGGGACCATACGGATTTGGTTCGGTAAACGAATGGGGGATGTACGGACAGCCGAACAACCAGGAATAAAAGTGTATTAGGGGATCCATTCCACTACATAGATGCTGTTTTACAGGTTCCCCTGCTTCTCCTCTGCCCCAGGCTCTCCCTTCTCCTCCTCTGCCCCAGGCTCTCCTAAACTTCCTTTGTCCCAGGCTCTCCTGCTTTTCCTCTGACCCAGGCTTCCCTACTCTCCCTGCTTCTCCATGCTCTACCTGCTTCTCCTCTTTCACAGACTCCCCTGGTCTTCCTCTGCCGCAGATTCTATTTGCTCTTCCTCTGCCCCAGGCTCACCCTGTTCTTCCTCTGCCACAGGCTCCCCTGCTCTCCCTGCTTCTCCATTACCCCAGGCTCCCCCGTTTCTCCTTTGCCCCAGGCTGTTCCTGCTCTTCATCTGACCCAGACTCTCCCTGCTCCTCCTCTGACCCAGGCTCTCCCTGTGCCTCCTCTGCCCCAGGCTTACCTGCTCCTCTTTTGCCCCAGGATTTCCTGTTCCTCCTCTATCCAAGGTCCTCCTGCTTCTCCTCTGCTCCAGACTCCTCTGCTCTGCTCTTCTCTGCTCTCCTCTGCTCTTCCTCTGCCTTAGGCTCTCCCTGCTCTTCCCCAGGCTCTTCCTAATCTTCCTCTACCCCAGGCTCCCTGCTCTTCCCCAAGCTCTTCCTAATCTTCCTCTACCGCAGGCTCTCCCTGCTTCTCCTCTGTCCCAGGCTTCCCCTGCTTCTCATCTGCCCCAGGCTCCCCCTGCTTCTCCTCTGCAACAGGCTATCCCTGCTTCTCCTCTGCCCCAAGCTCACACTGCTCTTCCTCTGCACATAGGCTCCTCCTTCTCATCTGCTCCAGTATCCCCTGATACTCTTCTGCCCCAGGCTCTTACTGATTTTCCTCTGTCTCAGACTCCCCTACTCTTCCTTTGCTCCAGGCACCCCTGCTTCTCCTCTGCCTCAGGCTTCCCTACGGCTCCTCTACCCCAGGTCCCCCCCAGGTTCCTTAGCTTGTCCAGGCTCCCCATGCTTCTCACAATGTAGATAGACACACTGACACACATGCAATTACACAGACAAACACACTGACACACATGTAGATACACAGACACACACACTGACACATGTAAAAACACAGATCCAAACAATGACACACTCGCATACAGACATACATACAGACATACAGATACACACACTGACATACATGCAGATACATAAATACACAGATACAACCACTGACACACATGCAGATGGACAGACACATGGATACACATACAGGTGCAGAGACACACAGATACAAACACTGACACACATGCAGACACATAGATGGAAACACTGACACACATACAGTTGCACAGACACACTGATACACACACACTGACACGCATGCAAATCCAAACACTGCCACACATGCAGACACACAGATCGAAACACTGACACATATACAGTTGTAAGGACACACTGATACACACACTGCCACACATGCATACACACACTAACACACATACAGTTTCATAGACACACTGATACACACACTGAAACACATGCAGATACAAACACTGCCACACATGCAGATACACAGATAGAAACACTGACATACATACAGTTGCATACACACACTGATACACACACTGACACACAGATACAAACACTGATACACATGCAGACACATAGATGGAAACACTGACACACATACAGTTGAACAGACACACTGATACACACACACTGACACGCATGCAAATACAAACACTGCCACACATGCAGACACACAGATCGAAACACTGACACACATACAGTTTTAAGGACACACTGATACACGCACTGACACACATGCATTGACACACTAACACACATACAGTTTCATAGACACACTGATACACACACTGAAACACATGCAGATACAAACACTGCCACACATGCAGATACACTGATAGAAACACTGACATACATACAGTTGCATAGACACACTGATACACACACTGACACACAGATACAAATACTGACACACATACACATACAGATACAGGCCCACAGACAGGGCCGTTTGAAGGAATTTGGGGGCCCCAAGCAAAATGGACATGGAGGCCCCCCCCCACCCCCACACGCACGCAAAGCCTACAGGAACCACAGCATAGCCCTGACAGACATACTGACACGTACACAGACATACTGACACACAGACATAGTGACACACACAACCACCCTGACAGACATACTGACACACACACACACAACACACATACTAAGACACACACAGATATACTGATACACACAGACATACATACTAAGTCACACACACACAGACACCCTGTCACACGCACACAGACAACTTGACAGACATACTGACACCCTGACAGACATACTCACACACAGACAGACAGAAATAGTGACACACACAGACACCTTGACAGACATACTCACACACAGACACACTGACAGACATACTCACACACAGACACACTGACAGACATACACACAGAAATAGTGACATACACACACAGAAACCCTGACAGACAGTCCAGCTGTGTAAAATGAGCAATAGATAAAATGGGGCACAGGGCAGTGCTGAAATATAGCTGGAGGTTTTAATGACAGTAATTTCACCCATAACATAAAAATACATAATGTCATTGGAAGGCAATGCAAAATAATTACATCATGAAGCTATTGGAGTATCTATAAAACCTTATGCAAACATAAAATGGACATTGGACATTTGTAAACGATCTATAAATATGTATAGCAATTGGTAATTAAAGCCATATGTAAAGCCATCATCACATGCATATGCAATGCACTGTATATAACAAACACACAGAAAAGCAGATCACTGTATAAAAAAACAAAAAAACAATATCAATACATTGCAATGTGAATTTTGTAGCCCAAGTCTTCACACCCTCCAAACTACTTAGCATTTACACTTTATAACTTTAAACTGGATAGGTAAAAATCTGTGCTCTAACCCTCCAGCCTACCTTATGGGTTCCCTGGGGTCCAGTGGCAGGCTGAGGAAGTTGGGAGTGTGAGGCTCCTGCACTCCATCTCCCTCCTGACAGCCTCCTCCTCCTCCATCCCACGCGGCTTCATTACATCTGGGAGGAAGTGACTAACGGCAGTCACTTCCTCCCAGCCTGCTGCAGTAAAACAAGGGGGCCCGGTCGTGCTGTTAAAGGGCCACAGCGCCCGGCCGGGCCCTCTTAGTATGTGGGCTCCCAATGCAGCTGCTGCACCGGCGGGCCCATGGGGAAAATATTTTTTTTTTATGGACAGTGGGCATCCCTCCTCCCTCCCCCATCTTCTTCTCACCTCCCCCCCCATATCTTCTTCTCACCTCCCCCCCCCCCCCATATCTTCTTCTCACCTCCCCCCCCATATCTTCTTCTCACCTCCCCCCCATATCTTCTTCTCACCTCCCCCCCATATCTTCTTCTCACCTCCCCCCCATATCTTCTTCTCACCTCCCCCCCATATCTTCTTCTCACCTCCCCCCCCCATATCTTCTTCTCACCTCCCCCCCATATCTTCTTCTCACCTCCCCCCCCATATCTTCTTCTCACCTCCCCCCCATATCTTCTTCTCACCTCCCCCCCATATCTTCTTCTCACCTCCCCCCATATCTTCTTCTCACCTCCCCCCCATATCTTCTTCTCACCTCCCCCCCCATATCTTCTTCTCACCTCCCCCCATATCTTCTTCTCACCTCCCCCCCATATCTTCTTCTCACCTCCCCCCCATATCTTCTTCTCACCTCCCCCCCATATCTTCTTCTCACCCCCCCCCATATCTTCTTCTCACCTCCCCCCTCCCATATCTTCTTCTCACCTCCCCCCCATATCTTCTTCTCACCTCCCCCCCATATCTTCTTCTCACCCCCCCCCATATCTTCTTCTCACCTCCCCCTCCCATATCTTCTTCTCACCTCCCCCCCATATCTTCTTCTCACCTCCCCTTCTCTGGCTGTGGCCGAGCTCCTCTTCCTTCTGTCAGTCCGGCCGGGTACCACGCGGTACAGGAGATTCAGTTTCCTGTTCCTGGCCAGACTGAAAGGAAGTGAGCACTCAGTGTGCACTTCCTGTCAGTCCGGCCGGGAACAGGAAACTGAATCTCCTGTACCGCGCGGTACCCGGCCGGACTGACAGTGAGGAGGAAGAGGAGCTGAAGGAGAGGTGATGACAAGGAGTGCTGCAGCTGCCTGAGGCTCTCTATAGAGCGCTCAGGCGGCTGCAGCCTTATAGGAAGCACCAGCTCTGCTTGGGGCCCCGGGCCAGCTCGGGGCCCCAAGCAGTTGCTTGGTTTGCCTGTCGGGTAGCGACGGGCCTGCCCACAGATACACATACTGACACATACATCTACACACAGTGACACACATACAGCTCCACGGGCACACTGATACACAGATATAAACACTTACAGACATACAGATACACTGACACAGATGGAAACACTGACACATATTTCTGGTACAGACACATAGATACACACAGTGGCACACAAAGAGATGCACAGACACACAGATGCAAACACTGCCACACATACTGATACAGACACATAGAAAAACAAGAAAAAGGAAACTCAAAAGGCTGGAAAGTGGGGGGGGGAGGGGGGGGAGGAAAAGACACTCCCGTATCCCACTGCCGAGCCTCCAGAGTATAGAGGTCACCTGGACTGGTTAAAAGGGGGTATCACATACTGATACAGACACATAGAAAAACACACTGCCACACATGCAGATACACAGATGCAAACACTAAGACACAAACAGTTTGCACAGACACACAGATACCAACACTATATACATACAGACACCAAAACACACATACAGGTGAAAAATTTAGCCACCCTCCAGTTTTCCTACCTTATGGTGGCTTCTGCTGGCTGGGGCTGTTGGGAGGTAGGAGGCAAGCAAAGCCAAAGTGTAGAGGCGGGGTTATGGTATATGGGGCGGGGCTATGCGGGAAGAGGCATGGTTATGCCTGTAATGAGCAGAGTTAAGCTTGCAGAGGAGGGATTAAGTCGGCAAGGGTCAGAGTTATGCTGGCAGAGGCAGTGTTGAGCCGGCAAGGAGGCAGCATTGAGATATTGTCAGAGGGTGGGGGCAGGCACTAGCAGCTCACGCCCCCACCACCACCACCACCTGCCTGGCAGAGTCGGTTTGAGTTTTGAGGAAGTGACAGAATCTCTCTAATTTTTCCTCTCAGCTCTTCTTACACATTAGAAGGGGCGCTGTTAAAGTACCACAGCACACGACATGGGCACTCATGGCATATTTACATCAGGTGGCCCTGAGTGCATGGGCAACCCAATGGACATTCACCCAGGCTCCCAACCTGTGCCAGGCAGGTGCACTGCCACCATTACTGATTTATTTATTTTTTGCATACAACTGATATTATACCCCTGGCGGTACACATTCCACAGGTTGGGAACCCCTGGTCTATTGACAACATTTTGTAAATTGTGTTCAGTATAATGAGTGATATTAATGCAATCACAATCCAAAACTCATGGAGCACTTTTCAGCTGGTAATGCTGCCAAAGTCATAAAAAATAAGGATTAGCTTGTGTCATTATCATTCATCAAACAATGTTGTGCTTGATAGGCCAATATTTAATCACAAACATCATGGAGTTTTTTCAGGCTTTCTATTACAGTATACGTTATAGATTAAAGATAGGGGGCTGCCACTGCTGCTGGGACGAGTGGGTTCACAATGCTGGTGCATGAAAGTGCAAAAATTGAGAGATGACAAAGAAAATATTTAGAGATGGAATGGCATAATTTTTTATAGCATCACATTTTTGCAAGCATTATAGTCATACACATACACAATATCTGAAGCATCAGTCATATGGTTCCATATTTTAATATTAGTACTTTAAAATCAGATTTCGCTGTACAAACTACCCACAAATAATTTCTCACGTGCCCAGTAATTCTCAGTGGCAGACTGAGTCTTAAGAGCTGCACCCGCCAGTGGAAAACCTCAGTAATGGATTAGTAGTGGTCCGTCACTCTCTAGAGAGTCAAAGTGCACCGCCTGCCTGTTACCAGCGTGCACTCTGACTTGCTTAGTCCTGAACTGTGAGGAAGCGATTACAAAGGTCCGCATCTACCTGAAAATACAACCACTAAACACAACACAACACACACACACTACATACAGCCAGCTCATCCCCCCATTAACATAAAGCCAGCACACACCACACATCACATACAGTCAGTAAATACCACACATCACATTCAGCCAGCAAATCCTGCCCATACACAAATCACATACAGCTACCACACACACACACACACATTACATACAGCTTGTATTATTGAGCTAATTTAGATGGACATTTGCTTGCTGTAGGTGCTATTTTCAACGGACAACCGGGAACACCACAGGCAGTGGGGGAAAATAGACGGACAAGAAGCCCGGGCTAAGAGACACCGGCATAACCTTGACTCTACTACAGCTGCATAAGATTAACCCTTTGCACCGGACCAGACAGTTGCCGTAAGGGTGGCCGAAGGCGCCATCCACAAACTCCCGACTGCCTGAGTCCATCTAAACTGGGGTTCGGGGGCCAAGTACCTAGAGGTCAGGATCCTGCGAGACCTACCAGCAGAAGTACTTTTAGGTAATTACTTGGCTGCTTAACCTCTCAGTTCGCAGCACCAAACACCAAAGAGACACTACCTGTGACCACCCGAATGCAAGCCGGGAGGTTGGAGCCGATTCACTCCGAGGACCCTGAGGTAGGACCTTCTGAACCGACCCTAGTAGATACCCCTGCTCCCTACTGGGGCACCCCCCAAGGTTTTAAGAGAGAGCAGAAGGAAGACCCCACTCTAGGTGGGTATAGGAGACAGGCAGAGTCCCTCCAAGGGACAAGGGGCTATTATACAGGGTAACAGAGGGAACCGGGAGCGAGGCGGCACAAGTAACCAAAAGGCAGTTAATTGTTCCCCATAAATACCGGGCGGAGCTACTCAAGCCATTAGCAGGAAACCTGGGTATTCAAAAAACAAAAGACCAATTGACCGATTGACCCAGACGTTCTTCTGGCCAGGAATCACCCAGGATCTGCAAGATTACTGCAGGAGCTGTGATATCTACATGCGAATAGGGAAAAGGGGTGGCCATCCGAGGGTCAAGTTGCACACATTGACGATAATTGAAGAGTCATTTCACAGAGAAACGGTAGACCTAGTAGGACTACTAAGTAAACCCAGCACCTTGGGGAAGAGATATATACTCACAGTGCCAGACTATGACAAGCGGTACCCCGAAGCAGTGGCTTTTCCCAATATAGACGCCGAAACCGTAGAAGAGGCGCTCGTCACAATATTCACTCGAGTAGGTTTTCCCAGAGAAATTGTGTCTGACCAAGGGACCCAATTCACCTCAACAGTCACCCAGCAACTTTGGCAAAGCTGTGCGGTCAAGCCTATCCTTAGTTCCCCATACAATCCTAAGATGAATAGGCTCTGCCAACGCTTAAATGGCACTCTGAAGTAGATGCTAAAAAGGTTTGCAGCCTCCTGCCACAACTGGGAAAGATTTTTACCCCACCTCCTGTTTGCCTACTGAGAGGTTCCCCAAGTGTATACAGGGTTCTTCCCCTTCAAGCTCATACATGGGAGAAAAGTATGGGGACCCCTGGAACTTGTACGGGAACACTGGGAGGGTGACACGGAGGAAGGGGGTACTCCCATTGTCCCTTACGTTCTGGAATTGTGATACCATCTGCAGACCCTGAGAGACTCTGTTTGGGCCCAACAGAAACGGTGGTACAACCGAGGGGTCAGGGACAGGATCTTAGAAGTGCGGCAAAAAGTGTTAGCTCTCAGACCCACTAAAAATGACACGTTGCATGGGCCCTTTCTGGTAGTAGAGTTCATCAGCGTTACTAACTACATCGTAGCACAATGTTCAGATGAAAGTATATGACGGTCCTTTCATGTGAACATGTTGAAACCCTATTTCGAAAGGACAGAGAAGTGGTTGCCTTGTGCACCTCCTCTCTCGAGGATAGCGAGAATCTCCCCCTACACAACTTGCTCGCTCCGTCCGCAGGGAGTGTGGAGCAGGGTAGCCTAGGGGAAGATCTCAGCCCAATAGAAAAGAATAAAGCCTCCCAACTGGTCCACGGATATAGCAAGATGTTTTCTGTCCTCCCCGGGTACACATCCGTAGCCATCCACCAGGTTAGAGACCCAGGGACAAGCCCCACTATGGCAGCAGCCCAATCCCTGAGGCTGTTAGGGAGAACATGTTAAAGGAAATTCAGGAAATATTAGAGCTAAGTGTTATAGAACCTTCCCAGAGTCCGTGGGCTTCCCCGATAATGCTGGTACCTAAGCCAGAAGGTATGACCTGCTTCTGTATAGAGTACCGCAAACTTAAAGACAGAACAGTCACCGACCCCTATCCTATGCCCTGGACAGACAAACTATTAGACCGCATGGTCAGGAGGAATTACTTGACTACCATAGAACTGTGCAAGGGATATTTGCAGATCCTACTTGAGCCGGAAGCCATTCCTAAGTCGGTATTCATCACCCCGTTCGGTGGTTCCAGCTTAAGGTTATGCCATTTAGGATGAAGAATGCCCCAGCTACTTTTCAGCGAATGGCTCTTGCAGGGATTTTAGGACTTTGCCTGTGCATATTTAGATGATTTGGCGATCATCTTTGGTATTAGAGAGAATTCGGGCAGCAGGGCTTACGTTAAAGCCAACAAATGCCATGTCGGTATGGCTGAGGTACAGTATCTCGCCACAGAGTAGGCTCAAGCAAACAGCACCCTGAACCTGCCAAATTCAAGGCTAATGTAAACTATCCTCAACCCCATACCAAGACCTAAGTGCTAGCTTTTCTAGGGACAGTGGGCTATTACTGTAGGTTTGTACCCGAGTATAGCGCTGTGGCCAAACCCCTCACCGACCTCACTAAAAAGTCCCTCTCGAGACAAGTTGTGTGGTCCATGGAGTGCGAGGTCGATAAAGACAGCTCTAAGTGAAGCACCTGTGTTGGCTGCTCCGAACCATACTAAAAAGTTTCTCGTCCACACAGATGCCTCCATGTTTGGGCTGGGAGCCGTACTAAGCCAGGTGAGAGATCCGACGGAATGGAACACCCGGTGGCATATCTCCGCAGAAAACTTTTACCCCAAGATGTCAGCTATGCCACCATGGAAAAATAATTCTTGGCTCTTGTATGGACATTAAAGAAATTGCAGCCTTACTTATATTGATGTCCCTTCACTTTAATGACCGACCGCAAACCCCCTCATCTGGCTAAACCTGGTGGCCTGAGATAACCCCCATCTGCTACACTTTGGCCCTTTACATCCAGCCATATGACTTCACTATGCAATACAGGCCAGGCAAACAGAACAGAACTATCACAATTTCTACTCCTGGGCATCCCCAAGCCAACCCGTCAGGGTCTAGGCTTGTATGCAGCACCATGGCACTGGGGGGGAGCAATGTGACTCTGGAACTATGTTTATTTCTACTCAGTCTAAGTTGTTTTCCCTTGGTTTGGTTCTTGAATCTACCTAACACCCCCTGGGTCGTTATCTTCAGCAAAAAAACACAAACTCAAGTGCTCTCTCTGTTGTCTCCCGAATGCAGGCAGCTGTACGAGGTTGTCGAGTGTGTGGAACGCTACGACGGATACTTTACCTTGCGAACCCCAGTAACTTTGTACTGCCGCCTGCTTCTCTCACAGACAACAAGGAGAGCGCTGTTCAGTGAAAATACACTCCCAAATGAGGAGAACATTTGATCCCTACGAGCCAGGAGAACCCGTTGTTTGATTTCGCATAGGAACTTTCGAAAAAATTGACCGGCCGCTCCCTCTATTGTGATGGAACTAATTTGGGCAGCAACTACGCATGCGGTAAGTCAAAACTTTACCCCGTTAGCATTTCAACTATACTATCGGGATCTGATCACTATTTGGACAACTTGGGCGCTCAGATTTGGGCTATCCGGAGATATAGAACTTGTGGGGGTTCCTATTAATATTATGTGTGTTTTGGGGTGTTTAATGTTTTTTACATTATACCTCTAGTGCCTGGAAGATAATTAGTTTAAGCAAAGCAAACTCACTTATCTCCCAGACACAGAGACGCCTGAGCGGGCTTACCTATGTTTTTGGATGGAGACCTCATGCTGGGTGTCTGTGTATATAAGCAGGCCACTTGGCCATAATAAAACATTCCTTTTGTACCCTTTATCAAGTCTTGACTGATGTTTGGGTATGCGAGGGCTAGAGCACTATAATCACACAAACTTGCGGGATTTTGGAAGATTTTAAATGAACGTATCACTCTGGATACAGGAGTTTCGTTACACACACACACATATATATGTATATATATATATATATATATATATATATATATATAAATATATAGTTTGCCTTTCTGGCAAAAATTGTAATAAAGGCCATCAATATTATCCTAAGAAATAAGGAAAACTAAATAATAATAATTGTATTTTTTGGATAGGGACACTAAAATTAAAAAAACAATCTTCAGATCAGCTGGGACTTATAATCATGGAAAATTAATCAGCACCTAGTCTCATACTTTTTATCCCAAAGGAACAATTTACTCAGCAAACACAGTAAAAAAAAATAAACACAAACAAATAAAATCCCTTGATTATTCAGTATTTAATAAGATAATCTTTTTCCTTCCCATAAATACTGTAAACAATACAATAATGACGAATCATCATTTACAGCTATCAGCAAGGATGTAAGTCCAACACAATTTATTCTTAAAAACATTTTTTTTATGTATTTGTATTTGTTATTGTCATCTAAATCGCAACTTAACACAATTTGAGTATTTTCCTATATTTATATTTATTACATTCATATTTCTAGATTCTAAATTACTATAGTATATCAAACATATTAAACCATGATAAATCAAATATATACACTAATACCAATGAACACAAGGAGCTATAAAAATAAATTATAAAAATCCTGCACCGAATGAAAAAATATATATAAAAAAGGTGCAATGCAAAAATACAATTTTATTTCAAATTTAGAAAATGCCTCTACATCTAAAAATATATAATATTGCACACGTTTTCTGAAATCATGGTGCATTTATAACAAAACAATATTTTTTGTATAGATTGCTGTTCAGGAACACTGAAAAACAGTTTTAATTTTTCATGTATTCATTCACCCTTTTATAGAAATAGTGAAGGGGAAATTATTAAAGATTATATGGTATCTTTTAACTGACAAAGAATCACTAAAATATTAGCATAGATGCTACATACAGTGATTGTGACAAGAATAGATAGATAGATAGAAAATCAGATACCCTTCATGAAGGTTATCCTCATGTTTTAGTCAGGTGGACCTCTGATCGGCTAAAAGCAGTCAGTCGACACTCTCAACCAATCACAGCCTTAAAACTGTTTATATAACCAGTCTAACGAGATGAAACAGATACAGTGCCTACATTGTAGGCACTGTATCTGCTTCATCTATTTAAGGTTTTACTCATCAATGGCTAGTAGTTGAATTGAAATGTTGAGTCCTCTGATAAGTATTGCACTTCATACCTATGATTAAATATTTGAATGGATGCTTTCAATTTTAATTCACACTGTTGGGTTTTTAGAGATTTTGGTTATTTAACCATACTTTAAAAAAGAATGACATTTTTGGTGTTTTATTTCGATTTTATTTGGGTGGTCCACCCAGGGTGACAGTCAGAAGGTCATGCCTGTCACTCTTTGTAGCATGGCCACGTGGACCCTGGTAGAGGATTTCATTCTTCTCTATCTCCAGTTCTAGAAATGAGGGTGCGGCAGCCAGTACCCACTGTCTGGTAATTGCCACATGTTGACAGGGAAACAAGAATGAGTCCCTGCTTCCCCAACCACTAGACACCAAGGACTGCCCATAAAGGCAGCAGGCAGATTTGATGGTGTGCCTGTAACTTTTTGTATGACTGAGTGTCTCTATGTGCGTGACAGTAACTATGTGTGTGTGTCTGTCACTATGTGTATGATGTTTGCTTATAACTGTGTGTGCCTGTGACTATGTGTGTAACTATACCTGTGTGTGTGCCTCTGACTGTGTGTTTCTGTGTGTATCAGTATAAGATATACTGTATGTATGGACCTGTGAGCATCTTACTGTGGGACTGTGTCTCACTGACTGTGCATTTGAATGTGTCAGTATACATATGTGACTGTGTATGACTGTGTACCTGTGACTTAGTATGTTTGTGTGACTGTGTGCGTGTGTGTGAGTATACATGTATACATGTGCGTATGTATGTGACTGTGTGTCTAGGTATAATATGTATGTGTAAGTGACTGTATATAATTGAGTAATTATGCATGCTGTGACAGTGTGTGAGTGTGTCTGTGAGTGTGACTGCATGTCCATGTTTGTATGTGAGTGCAGGTATATTTGCATGTCTATGTATCTATGGGGGAAACAAAAAGGGTTTAAGGGCTAAGAAACACACAAGAATGGTGAAAAGATACATACAAAGGGATGAGTGGGTGTGGAGTGACAGACAAAAGTTTAAAAGTCGAGGGAGGGCTACAACACACATTTACATTTTTAGTGACAAGTGACTTAGGTATTCCTCCAGTAAGGGGTAGGCAACCTTCGGCACCCCAGATGTTGTGGACTACATCTCCATTGATACTTTGCCAGCATTGTGGCTGTAAGAGCATTATAGAAGATGTAGTCCAAATCATCTGGAGTGCCGAAAGTCTAGTTCTTACTTTATCTTTTGAATTTTTAACAATGCTCTCTAAATTTGTGTTTTACAATGCTTTAAGATGCATGATGCAGTTTATAGATAAAAAGATTCATCGATTATTTCAAATGATCAGCGTGCCTTTATGTTCACAATTATGAGAAAATGCAGTGAAAACGCACAGATCAGCTTACATATATGTTTTAAGCACAAAACTCAAAATAAAGACCATACTTTATAATATTAATGTGTATTTTAAACATTTTCTAGAAATTACCACACTTGGCTGACAGCAACTAATAAAATAAAAATCCATAATTCGGTCTAGGTTTAAAGATGTTGTGCTGACATATGTTAATGGATGTCACATGACAAGAACAAAGTCCTGATGCCCATTAAAAGGAATGTTTTTTTGGTTTTAAGATTCTACTTTGAAACAAGAATGGTGAATTGCAATGAATCATCACCCAAATACTTTTTGCTTCAAGGTCTATCGGATGACCCGCAGTTGCAACGGTTTATATTCTTCTCATTTTTAGCAATCTACCTTCTAACTCTGGTTGGAAACGCTGCCATTCTCACAACAATTAAGTTAAGTGTTAACCTAAGCACGCCCATGTACTACTTTGTAAGTCATCTGTCTTTTTTAGACATGTGCTATACCACCGTCACTATCCCGAATATGCTGGAGAACCTGCTGTTGGGAAGCAGAGTTATATCATATAGTGCCTGTTTTGTTCAGCTTTTTCTCTTCATTTCATTTGGACAGTCAGAGAGCTTTCTTTTGGCTGTGATGGCATTTGACCGATATGCAGCCATCTGCTTGCCTTTACGATACATGGACATCATAACCCACAGAATTTGCCTGCAGTTGGTGGTCTCCACATGGCTTGCAAGTCTTTTGAATGCTACACTCCACACTAGTTTGGCATCACGTCTGTCATATTGCTCATCCCATGAAATTTCTCACTTTTTCTGTGATATCACTCCTTTGCTAAAGATCTCTTGTGAAAGCACCCTTATAAACGAGATTGTCATATACGTGGCTGGAGTTTTTGTAGTACTCATGCCCTTCCTATGCATTCTGCTCTCTTATGTACACATTATCATAGCAATCCTGATGATCCCATCATCTACAGGAAGACAAAAGACTTTCTCTACCTGCAGTTCACACCTGGTTGTGGTTTGCATGTTCTATGGCACAATTATTCTGATGTATATGCGACCTGCATCTCATTCTCAAGAACATGACAAAGTATTTGCAGTGATATATACCTTCATCACACCTTTGCTAAACCCATTTATTTATGGTGTAAAAAATAGGGAAATAAAAGAGTCTTTCAAAAGAATCTTTAGAAAAGATAATTGTAATTTAGGCTCCAGGTGTATCAGTTGCTGAGTTACAGATATTTCTCTACAAATCTATCAAAAGATCTAAAACAAGAAGGTGCACTGTTAAACAGTCAATTTCACGTAAATTATGGTAACAATAAAATTACATTAATCACCAGAGTGTAACATAAAAAGTTTGTAGAGTACTTCAGGTTCCTGTCCTTCATCCATCTCGCTATAATTTGTTTAATAATTATTTTGCAAAGGGCATCAAAAGATTTTTGCAAAAACAAAACTAGGCAAGATATTCCTTATCTGTAGATTGATTTAGATAAGTTAGGGGATTTGGGAGGCAAGTCGCAAACAAGATTTATTCATTTTGGACGAGAAAGCAAAATATTAAATATACCTCAAATGTCAGTCAGCTGCTGCAAAAGTCCATAAGGTACAGTTATGCATAAAATGGTTTTATTTCATGATCAAAATATAATTGTATCTCTTTATAAATCAAAGTTGAAAAGACAAAAGAAAAATAAAGGAAAAAATCTACCAGAAATTGTGTTTTAAATGTGAGTGTGTAAGATAAAACAACTTTTAATCAATATCTTGAATATGATTAAAAAAAAATAGAGAGTAACAAAAATGATGGCAATGTAAATTGCCATAATACAGACCTTGACTCGAGTATAAGCCGAGTTGGGGTTTTTCAGCCCAAAAAATGGGCTGAAAAACTCGGCTTATACTCAAGTATATACGGTAATTGTATTTTACTGTATGTGGGCATAATGCTCAAATGCAGATATTTAGTTTACATTTTGTTGCAAGGTTTAGTAAACTACATTACTAATAATGCCTTCATAATTCTTTACAATATCTATAGGAAAAGTTTGTGGGCATTCTTCTTTTTGGCCACCCTTATATATATATTTTTGTCACACCTATATGTGCGAAAAAATGCAATTTAGTTTTTATATGAACATTTCAGACTCTGAAATTTCTCAAATATTTCTACAAAGCATGAACAAATAGGTAACAAATAAAAATTGTGTACAATTATATATTTTTCAATTTCCAAGTTTGTCGGCAAAGCCATCTATACACAAAATGTCTTTGTTATGATATTTTTATATGCCTGCTATGCACCCCTTGCTTGAAATAAATCTTGCAAATATTTTTTCAGTCAAAAAGTGCTTAGTGAGAAGGTTACCAATGCCACCTCCCATCTCCCTAAGCATATTTGCCTCAACAGTTTCAGGTATACATTAGGCAGATTGTCTAAGTAGGATCTGTCTGGTGGTCTACACCTTCTGGGAAGCAAGGTGAGTGATGCTGGGCTTTGCCAAAAATAAGTTTTAGTGACTGGCTAGTAATTAACAAACTTGTTCCTACACGGCTGGTCCTAGATCCTCATCAATCTTGCCAGAAGGGTTCTCCTTTATGGCGATTACTTGTAAGGGGGCTTTAGAGAAATCAACTAGTTTCTACCTACCTTCTGGCACATCTCATACATCCAGCAGAATTGCCGAACATCAACGGTGGCACCACCCCAATAGAAGGCTTTAATCACCCACTACATGGTGTGTTTCCTCCCCTGATGCTTAGTACTTGGTATAAAGGACTAGGGATGTGCATGGGCAAATAATTTGGTTCGGTTCGGCACTTCCAAAATTCAGGACTTCGGCAATTCCATTAATCTACCCTTAAACCTACCTACTCCTACTAGGGTTGGGGTTAAGGTTGGGGTTAGGGGTAGGGTTAGGGTTAGATTCCTGTCATAATTTCCTTAATTTTCCCTAACTCTCCTGTTTTGCCACTTTAAGAAATCCAAAGCACTTTGGCACAAAATTCAGTACATCGGCAATCAGATTCAGCACTTTTAAAATTCAGCACTTCAGTTCAGTTTGGCACTTCCAAAATTCGGCACTTCTGCAATTCAGACATTCGGAAGCATCCAAATGTCCGAATTGCCGAAATTCAGCCACATTTTAAATTCGGTCCGAAACCAATTGCACATGTCATGTCTATAAAGGACTGAAAATTCTAAATCTCAGCTCACAGGCAGGGTCCTCTGTTCCTTTTTTATTGGTTTGTCTATACTGTACTGTCTTTTTTTCCCCAGTTTTACAGCGCTTTGTAATAAGTTGGCACTTTATAAATACCAGTGATAAACTTAAGATTCTGATTTGAAGCATATATATCCAAAAACTCTTTCATTAACAGAAGTCTGTAAAATCACTTCACTGCACCTTTAAATCTAGATTGTTCCACAACAAGCCTTTATTTACAGTGCAGGAAACAGTATAGAGAATGTGCAAATATGTTTACTAAGATCAAACTATTGCAATGTTTATTTCATTAAATTGGATTTTTCTTGTTCGGTAGATAAAACTACCGAATACCAACCACCCCTCTGGCTCATTAACTTCAAAGGAAACCACAGAATTAAGCGCTCTCTCTATTTGGCCGCTGTTCGTAAATTTGAATGCCACGTGCAGGAGAAAACCTGTGTTGGTCCACCCAAACCACACTAAAACGTTTCTTGTACACACAGATGCCTCCTTTTTTGGTCTGGGAGCCGTGTTGAGTCAAGTGGGGGACGACAGGATGGAACACCTGGTGGTATCTCTCAGTCGGAAACTATTACCCAGAGAAGTTAGCTATGCCACTGTGGAGAAGGAATGCCTGGCTCTGGTATGGGCATTAAAGAAATGACAACCTTACCTTTACGGCCGTCCCTTTACCTTGATGACCAACCACAACCCCCTCATCTGGTTAAACAGGGTTGCTGGAGACAATCCACGTTTGTTACGCTGGAGTCTGGCCCTACAATTTTACCATGCAGTACAGGCCAAGCAAACAGAACGGCAATGCGGATGGTTTATCCAGGCAAACGGAGTTGGAACCGTGACTGACTTCCCCGGACATCCCCAAGCCAACCCGGCAGGGTCTACCAACCCCATGGAAGGGTAGCAATGTGAAGCCACCACTTTGTTTATTTCGTTAAATTTGATTTTTCCCTGGCTCATTAACTTCAATGGAAACCACAGAATTAAGTGCTCTCTCTGTGTGGCCACCGTTCGTATAGTCGAACACCACGTGCAGGAGAAAATGGCGACCATCTTGTTCACACGAAAGGAGGCAGCAAGACTTGGTCGTCGAGTGTCTAGAACTAAAATTGGACACTCGATTTCCCGAATGCCGGTCAAACTTTGCGAACGCCTGCTTCCTTTCACCTATCAGCCAGGAGAGCGCTATTCGGTAGTTTTGTTCCCACGAACTAGGGGAACAAACTCTACCTATGAGCCAGGGGGGTACTGTTCATGGATTTGTTCAGTTTACAGATTTTTCAAAATAGACCGACCGCACAACCTAAACTCATTGAACTATTTCTGGTCAGGAGCCAATCGTGTGCAGTTGGTCAAACTAAGACCTCAGTGAAACTCTTGAACCCCTCATCCGATCTGGGTGATTTTTTTATGTTGGTCACCCAGATCAGGGCTCTCAGGGTACATAACTTTTGTGGGGTTCCTAGGAAGTTTAGGGTACTTTCCGAGTCTAGTGAAAATGTGTGCTTTTTGGGTTTGGAGATAGAGTTTAGCATAGTGCTTAACTCAATTATCTCCCAAGGTTAAGGGAAGAATTGTATTACCGTTGTAGGAGTGTCCTGGACCTGAGAGCAAATGGAACTGTAAAATTTAACTTGTCACTAGTGTTGTCGCGAACCCGAAATTTTCGGTTCGCGAACGGCGAACGCGAACTTCCGCAAATGTTCGCGAACCGGCGAACCGCGCGAACCGCCATTGACTTCAATGGGCAGGCGAATTTTAAAACCAACAGGGACTCTTTCTGGCCACAAAAGTGATGGAAAAGTTGTTTCAAGGGGACTAACACCTGGACTGTGGCATGCCGGAGGGGGATCCATGGCAAAACTCCCATGGAAAATTGCACAGTTGATGCAGAGTCTGCTTTTAATCCATAAAGGGCAGAAATCACCTAACATTGACACCTGTCCTCAAAGCCCTGCCCTGATACACACTGACACAGAGCAGAATAGAGACTGTTCCCCGTCCTCAGAGACCATGATACACACTGACACAGAGCAGAATAGAGACTGTTACCCCTACATAGGGTCACTTGGCAGATATGGCGGGGTCGTGGGAGGGGGAGGATGACTTTCACCTCTTCCCCTGTTACATTCCCGTTGTGCTGTGACATCACCCTTATACGCTGTGTAAAGCATACTATTTCATTTGATCAGCATGGCCACTTGAGTTTTTATAGTTTTCACGCTGCTTGTAGTTTATATATGGTTCACAAAAATCAAACAAACGATAAAGTAAACATGTAAGGATTCAGAATATTCTTTCAAACCCTTACACATTGTGTGTACGTATTTTTTGTCTTAAGTTTGTGGCTTTAAAGAGGTTCACATTGTTTCTATGATGTGCATAACATGTTCTTGTAAATGTTTGTTAAATTTTTCCTGGAATTGTAATTTTTGAATCTGAATAAAGATAGTCAAATCCCTGATACAGAGCAGAATAGGGACTGTTCCCCCTACATAGGGTCACTTGGCAGATATGGATTGACACCTATCCTAATGATCCCTGATACACACTGACACAGAGCAGAATAGAGACTGTTCCCCCTACATAGGGTCACTTGGCAGATATGGATTGACACCTGTCCTCAAAACCCCTGATACACACTGACACAGAGCAGAATAGGGACTGTTCCTCCTACATAGGGTCACTTGGCAGATATGGATTGACACCTGTCCTCAAAACCCCTGTGTCAGGGTACCTGTAGTCTCTACCTCAGAGGAGGTGAGAGACTTAGACGTTTATCCTCCCAGAGGGGTTGTTTCTTCCGTTCCTCGCGGTTCTCTCGGCCATTTACAAGCCGACCGCGAGGGATCCACTTCCTTATATGACGCGACGCTCAGTAGTCGACGTCATGACGCCAACCCGGGTCGACCTGTCAGTCAAGTCCCGAGCACTAATCAGGACTCGTCGGGGGCGTGATTACCCTCTAGAATCAAGGTATAAAGTAAGGCTTTCGGCATCTGCTCATTGCCCTGTCGTGGTTCTAGCCTGTCTAGTCACTCAGTGCTCTTGTATTCTAGTTGTCTCTTTGGTTCTGATCCGGCTTGTTTGTACTACCCTGTTTATCTCTGTTACCCTTTGACTCGGCTTGTCTCTCGCTTACCTGTCCTCTCGTTCCCTCGACCTCGGCTTGTTCCTAGACCATTCTCTACTTACTCCTTACGTTAAGTCCGGCCATTCTAAGGTCCGGTATACGTACCTACCACCTGTTTGTACTCTGCGTGTTGGATCCCTGTCCCGATCCTGACATTACGACAGGGCCAATAGATCCTGCAGGTACAAACACTCAGGTTGGTCCTTCTGACTCTAGGTTCGACGCCATGGATCACAGAATGGACCAGATGGCTCTAGCACTACAGACGTTACTATCTCGTTCTAGTAATCAACCAGAGGAGATGCGTAATACTTCTATCTCTCCTGTGAGTTCAGGTCTAGAGGTAGCCACTGTAGGTGCTTCTTCCCGTATCACTCCACCTGTACGTTATGGTGGTTCTCCAGAGAAGTGTCGTGGTTTCTTAAACCAAATAGGTATCCATTTCGAATTACAACCCCGCTCCTATCCTACAGATAGGGCGAAGGTTGGATTTATTATCACATTACTCGTTGAGTAAGCTTTGAGATGGGCCAATCCATTGTGGGAAAATGATAATCCATTAGTATATAATTATAATTCCTTTGTAGCTGCTTTCAGAAGAACTTTTGACCCTCCAGGTAGAAAGGTCAATGCAGCTAGATTACTGTTGCGCCTTAGACAAGAAAACCGAACACTTGTGGATTATGCACTAGAGTTCAGGTCCTTGGCGGCAAAGGTTAAGTGGAATGAACAGGCTTATATAGATGTATTTTTAAACGGGTTATCAGACATAATCCTTGACGAGGTTGCTACTAGAGAGCTTCCTGAAAATTTGGAGGATTTAATTTCTTTTATTTCTCGCATTGACGAACGTTTAAGAGAGAGGCAGAACACTCGAGAGAGAAACCGTAGACCTTCCTTTAAACTAGCTCCTTCATTTCAAAGTTCTGAATCCACAACCTCACTTTTTCCAGAACCTATGCAGATAGGCAATACTCGCCTCTCAGAAGAGGAGAGACAGTACAGGAGAAGGGAGGGGTTGTGTATGTACTGTGGAGTCAGAGGTCATTTACGCCTAAATTGTCCTAATCGCTCGGGAAACGCTCGCACCTAAGTTTCTCTAGAGGACAGGCCTTGGGTGTTTCTATTTTGTCCTCTAATCTTAATTATAAAGATCACAGGCTTCTGCTACCCGTTTCTTTAACTTGGGAGAAGGGAGTACTAGAAACTATGGTAGATTCCGGAGCTGCTGAGAGCTTTATCGACCAAGTTTTTGTTACCAAACACGCTATCCCATCCCAGTTAAGGGAGACACCCTTGGCCGTTGAGGCCATAGATGGTAGACCTTTAGTTGAGCCTGTTATTTTCCGTGAAACCATACCCGTTAAATTAACTGTTGGTATCTTACACGAGGAAGACATATCTTTATTGCTTATTTCTTCTCCTTCTGTTCCCATAGTCCTGGGGTACCCTTAGTTAAAAAAACATAACCCTATTATTGATTGGGAATTAGGGGAGATAATCTCATGGGGTCAGGGTTGTCAGGACAGGTGCTTACGGACAGTGTCACCGCTTTGCGCAGTTAACACACCGATTAATTCTACCTACTCTACAGAGGTACAAATACCGCCCCTGTACCTGGATTTAAAGGCAGTATTTGACAAAAAGAATGCTGATACTTTACCTCCACACAG